>NW_024367707.1:7751116-8351116 GCF_014805655.1 Passer montanus | reverse complement strand
AGACTGGAAAAGTAGAAAACTTTTGTGCCTTTTGGACTGGAGAGCTTATCTCTTGCCAGCCGCTCATGAAATGCATTACCTGACTGGCCCAGTACAGTGATCTTCTCTAGAGGAGCAGGGGAAATTGTTTAACCTACAGCTGACCAGAGGGAGAAAGGTATCTCAGAGTCTGCAAGGGTCTGTATTGCTCCTGGCTCTGTCTGTGCCCAGCTGTAACCATCTGTTTTTTAGAAAGGCTACTGTAGTTTAGAGGGGTGAGATTGGGAAGTCACATGACAGTGTGGACCCAGATATGGACTGACAAATTCTGAGCTCTGTTTTACTTTATTGTGTCCCTGTGTCCCTCTTGAGTATAATTCTGCCCAGCTTGGATGAGCCAAAGACATTTGTGTTTGTTTCTCTCATAAACACCCACAGAAAACTCAGAGCAAGCCTCAGAGCTGGCACACTGTGAGCACTGAAGACCTATCCTCCTATTTTTCAGGCAGGATTTTGGAAGAGCCTGTATTTTGTCCAGACTGGCATATATCTGGTGAGCTGCAGACACACCTTGAGCACAGATGCTGGGTGAATGTGCTGTGTAAGGGCAGCAAAGCTAAAACTCACAGCCACCATCAGACAGCCTCTGAGTGTAAGTGTGAGCTGCTGGGCTTCAACCCCACGTCCTGAAAGCCCAGGCTCAGCTGCATGCACAGACCACCTGCAGGGTAGAATAGCCACATCCCCAAAGCCTTTGATTTGTTGCATATGCTCTGCAAAGGGTTTATTCATAATTTCTTAGCAAATGTTTGCAGCACCTAGCTGTGAAGGAGTGCTGGCAGCACAAAGATCGTGGGTAGGGCCAGCACACTGTGCCAGGAGCTGTCAGGGCTGAGCAGCCTTTCTCAGGCATGAGCCCTTCTCAGCTCCCAGGGTATATTAGCCAGAACACAGGGACTCCTGGATTAGGAAGCAGATTCCAGCACAAATACTATGCATATTTGTCCAAAACAAATATTTAGTTAAAGGAGTGTGAAAATAACTAATTAGAAGTGTGACTGTCTATTTTAGCTCATGCCCATCACCAGTATAACGAGGACTGATGTTACTCAAGTATCTACATTCCTCTGAGATTTTGTTTCCTTTTTAAAAGCCTTTCTATATTTTCTTGTGCTTTTGTTATCAAATTTTGTTTGTCAGCTCTAGGTAAAAAAACTCTCTTTAAAGATTATCTGTTTACAAAATCACCTATTGATATTTCTGTATTCTTATCAGAAGGGTACTGTGTATTTGCTCTACGTTATCAGCAGAATCATAAACCAGCAGCTGTTATTAAAGCTGAATAAATACACTGGCAGTGCTGCAGTTGGAAATCAGACATTAAAGAATTCAGCTGTTGGTTTAATGCTGAGACCTCAGCTGAATAGAAATCTTTATCAAAATTTCTATATAGAGAATTCTAGACTCAAGTTCAGTGACACTTGGTGACAGAATCCTCTAATGCCTCTAACTTTACAGAGACAGTCAGCAAACATTGCCTCTCATCTCATGGAAATTGAGTGTGTACCTAATTTCACTGTTAATTACTAACACTAAATTAGGTGGAATATATGGAGGAGAGCCAAAATTCATTTATGTTAATTTTATCATGAGCTTTTTGTTCTTTTCTTCTGTCATTTAGAGATATCCTATCACACAGTACACATTTTCCCATGAAGAAGAGGTAAGGAAAGAATTAGTAAAGTATCATTTCTCTTTAGACAGGTCTTCTTTACCTTCAGGGATGCCACTGGTGCCTGATTTTCTGCCCAGGTTAAGGCTTCTCTAATTTTCCTTAAAGGTTTCTGTAACAGCAGGTGTCCATTTATCCACTGATGTCTTGGAAACAGTCCTTTTAGGAATCTCCTTATTCATTCAGGCTGTACAAATAATTGCCTGTACTAATAAAAGGATTATCTAGATTGTATTTCATTGCATGCTTGTGTCTCACATCCTTACAAACAAATCTGCTCTGACAAGAGAGAAGTCAGGAGGTTATTTTTAACACATCTGAGCAATTGACTCCCCGTGGTACTTAGAGGTTATATTTATTTATTTATCTTTTGAGCAGCCAGGCTGCATGTAAATGTTGAGAACTGGGAGTACTTCTCCATTTGTGTATGGATATATATTCAGGTGATATGTCAGCTTCATCTCAAGATGATACTCAAATATATATTCCTTCCTTCTTTTTCTCTGAAGGTTATTTTGTGAGAGAAAGGCCATTTCTCTAGACAAGTGGAATCACCTGCACAATAGTTTTTGAAAAAAGTCTCTAACCTTCCACAGCCAAGGAACAAATATCAGTATTGGATAACAGTGCTTATAATTTTGTATTAGCATGATATATTTCATTCCATTGTAGTGATTGTTATTATTTTAAAAAATTGAAGCATTTCTAAAGCCAAGTTGATGATTTTATATTTTTCAGGCTAATTCTCCCTCACATAAAAATGACATTGAGCTTATCCCAACTTGTATTCTGTAAAAGACATGGAGATTTAGATCCTCAGGATTTTCCAAAATTAACAGAAAGATGTTGTTTACTCTTTCTGTAGACCCATACCACTGTTTTTTTGGGAAGATAAGAGAAGCCCAGAATTTAGCCCTCAGTCTAAAACCAGGGCAGTTGCTTTTACCTGGAAATTTATGTATGTCTGCAAATATCATATACTGGCATGAAATGTAGAACAAAGCATGGAAAGAGATATTTATAACAAAGGATTTGCAAACCTTATAGGAAATAATGGAAACAAATATAGGTAGGAAGTATGTAAACACATGAAAGCATTTCCCTCCAGCCATACTAGCTGTTGAAAGAATGTAAACAAAATTTAGATCTTTAAATCAAAGTTTTGACTCACTTGTGTTGGATAAATAAGCATTTCATCTGGATGGAAATACCATAACTTATACTTAGGGTGTGCACATTCCTCTCTTCTCCTCAGAGCTGGTAAAATTATAAATTAGCTTTGACACTTTCAAATTTGACTTACTTGACAATCAAACAAAAAGTATAATTTACCAGCTTCACAGAGAATGAGAAAAATATGCAGAACCATTTAATTGTTTTAATGAGATAACATCAAGATATTATAATGCAAAATCTGTTTTCTAACTGTAAATTGAATGGTAGTTTGCATATTTTACATAGCTAGAGCAAAGTGAATCACACAAAGCTAATATGATTATAATCATATCTGAAACAATATGCTCTAACGCAGAAAGTAATGGAAAATTGAAATTCTTGAAATTAATTTATGTGTTTTTTTGAAATATTTTCTTAATTGACATATTCCTTCGTTCATTGGTTTTAGTCTAGTTAAATATTTTTTAATGTAAATTTTGACTAGTGCTCCTTGAAAAAAATCCTCACCCTGTTCTTATCTGGTGGAAAGAATTGCTGTGAAAGTCACATGACAAACATTCAGTAATTTTCTTTGTAATCTTTTGTCATTGGAGGTATGTAAAGGGTAACTCTAAGTCATCCAGCAAATGAAAAGGCAATAACGATTTGGATTTCAAGCATATGTTTTAGTATTTGCTGATATCCAGCTAAAAAACTGCCACCTCCTAGTACCATGGAAGCCCTAGGCACAGAGTTTCTGATTTGAGAACCTTTGGGAATTTGTGGAGGTCTCTGGACTTCCAGGCTCCCCTGTGTTTGGTGGAAAATTCTTAGTCTGCCTGTATCTCCACAGGAATAACTTCCTCTATCTGACTCATTTGAGAGAGAGAAAAAAAAATATTAGATTTTTAAACTTCTGATTTGATTTCTCCACAAGATAGCTGCTCAGCAGGACGTTTTGGTTTCATAGCTGTTTAGCAGGAAGTTTCAAGATGTTTAAGTTATGTTCTTGTAAAGATCTTGAGAAGGGAGCTGCAAAAGTTGGCTGTTGCTGGGATCTGAACCATAGCGTTCCCAGACCTGAAGTTTTCCTTAGTTCCAGTTGCTTGTTTTAGGCTGTTCGGTGTTGTAGGACAGCCATCAGTGGGCAGGTGAAGTGGTGAGCTGTGTGATTCAGTAAGCTGGAAGTTCCAGAAGAGACCTCTCTGGCTGTGAGGGTGGGCAGTCTGTAGCTCTGCTGTGTCTGATGACAGCAGGCAGCTTGTTCAAAGCCAGGAAATGCAGAACATCTTTTGTTTCACTCAGAGCACTCAACATCTCATTATCTCAAGATAATAGAATCCCAGCAGCAGCAAATTTGTCTGAGGCAGCCAGAAGTCTATAGTAACTTCTCCTGAGAACCCCTGGAGGTTGAGTAAGCTCTGACAGATGAACAAACATGATGTCTAACTTCCATCAATGTGAAATCAGGCCACAGTTTTAATTTTGTTTTTGGCAATAAGCAGTAAACAGAAAATTACTGTGACTTTAGGAAAATCTCTGATGCTGCCATATCATATTCTTCTAACAGTATCATAAAGAAACTAAGGAAATCTGAATTAGCTGGAACTACTGCAAAGTGGAAGCAGAACTGCAGAGTGTGCCACATCAAGAGAAAGCTCCATCATTGTCATTCACTGCCACACCAGGGGACTCTGCAGAGAGAAGTACTTCATGGAGTGAGGCTGTTTAGTATTTTCATGAATGACTTCAAGGAAAAAGTAAGAGTGTACCTTGCAGAAATCACACTGAAGGATAGAATTATTAGAAATCCAAACTACCTTGATAAACTAGGGTAAAGTCTCACAAAACATATGAAGAATACAATGAATACATTTGTGCATCATATGAGTGCACAAATGCTTCTAAAACTCAAAGAAATTTTTTTTGTTCCATGATTTGGTAGGAATCAATGCCAGACAGAGCAAGATGTTGGATTGAATAAAGGCAAGATGGGGAAAACTCATGTAGAAAATCACCTTGTTATCTAGTGATGTAGGTACTGAAAGTGAGCCAGCAATGCTCTGCAACAAGATGCACATTGTGGTGAGATATACAGCACAAAGCACATGGTCTGAGACATTAAAAATTACAGAAAGCATAGAGGTCAGAATATTTACAAATTAAATTTTTAATTAAGTGTCCAAGATAATAAAACCCATCATTTTTAGAGCATGTTAGCTCAGCACAAGCAGGAGTTCCTGTGATGCCTGTCATCTTGGTAGTAATCACTCATGGACATAGGGAGAACTGTAGTAATTTTATAGCTGCATATGTTTTAATCCTGCAAGGGAACCACCATGAAAGAACCAAACCTCACTTTATGTGTAGGACAACCTCTGCACAATCAGCATTACAGCAAATGCCAGCAATGTCTGTGGATTTACCAATGGCAGATGCAGCAGATCATTGCAAATACAACCTGCACAGATGCAGTGCAGCTTTCCAAAGGATATCACTGAAGCATTGGAGGTTCCCATACTTGGAGCATATTTCACAGAATGTTTTGAGAGAAATGCAAGCTGCTGTGTGCACACAACACTTGTGAATATTTGAGGACAAAGGTCGCAATTTATTCTTGAGATTACCCTGTTGTCTTCGAGGTTCAAGTCTGGTTTGGTCTGGCAGAGAGGAAATGATGGACATAAACAGGATGCTCCAGGGGAGGTTCAGATTAAATCTTAGAAAAACTTCATCATTAAAATGGGTGATCAAACACTGAATATCCAGAGAAGTGGTGGAGTCACTGTCCCTTGAAGTCTGAACAAAATGTAGATGTGGTGCTTAGGGCCATGGTTTAGAGGTGGAATTGGCCATGCTCTGTTAGCAGCTGAGCTTGATCATAGATGTTTCTTCTAAACCAAATTATTCTATGATTCTCTGACCTTCTGCTGATTGTTTCCTCATTCCTTTCAGAGCCTCTTTGGAAGCATCAGTGGGTTTTTCCACAGTAATAAAAAGATTAAACTCTTTCTCTCTTAATTCTCTACTCTATTATAACATTTTGTCTGTGATGGGCTGTTCAAAATCTTGTGTTTGGTTATTCAAACGCAAAGAGTCTGGGGAATAAGAGGATTATTATCAGAAAGATTACACTATGCTTACCTTCTTTTTTTCTTGAATTTCTTAGACACAATTCAATAAGCATATTTTTTGCACTTACCTTCATATGAATATATGGAATGTTTTAGATTAATTATATATTAATTTTATAAATACATAATTTTTCATATTAACAGAAATTATTGAAAAGAAGCAGAAAAATATGTAAATCACTAAGCAAAAAGTATGGAAAACAACAAAAATTGTTAACAACACAACAACCTCTGGTCCATGCAGATTTTATTTCCAACATATAGACAAAACAGCAAAGTAAAGAGAATAAGGGCATTATCTTAAGCTATTGCTGTTCTTCCAGTGTAATTGAGACACCAGCTATTCACCTTATGATAAAATAGAGATGCCTGATTTTATTTCTATTGTGGGTTTGTTGCAGAAATTTTTATGTCTTCTTCAGTTTATAATTCATGATACATATATTATATATATTATATAGATATAATTAATTCATTAAGTTTATAATTCATTGTATGTTTACAATTTAAAGTCTTCTAAAGTTCTAACTATTTGAACTCACAGAATATCTATCTAAAGAGGTTACTGAATGAAAGCCCATAGAGGTTCTCTGCCCTCTTACAGGATAAATTTCCTGTTGCAGCTGATCACTCCTATCTTCCAGTATAATTTCTGCATAATGCTTGCTTAAACATCACAACAGATTAATGTTTACAGTGTCAGTATTTCACTATCCATTTCCACAGTTAGTGCTTTTATTCTAATTGATTCTTCTGAAATAAAAGTTCAGCCAGGACATTCCCACCCTGTGTATACATACTACAAATGGAGTTTTTGCTTTTTTCTCAAAATGAAATTGTTTGTTCCAGTGGGTTTGTGCTTTAGACCAGTTATACATATCTGTACATTGCAGATCTTGTTGCTTCAAAGACACAAATTTGAATACTGTAAAAAATATTCTATTATATTTTTAAGCTTTATTATCAGTATCTCTTTCATGTTGCTAAAACCAGATTACTTTTGGGTGCAGTATAATACATTTATTTATATTTTCTTTGAGAGCTGAGCTTGAAAACCCTGGAAAATGCAATGAAATTGTTTCTAAATTTGTAACAAAAAAGAAAGCCTATACTTTTGTTGGATTGTTGTTTGATATTAAACCCTTATTTAGCATCTCTGCCAAGACATGTATACTGAAGTCAATGATAATTCCCAAAGGAAAGTTGATTTCCCAAGGTTGTCACAGACATTTCTATTTATTAAGGAAAAAGTGCAGAGACCAAAGTTTTCCACAGACCAAGAATGAAATCCATACATTTAAAACTTTTGTGTGATGATATTGTCATCCTGTTTCACGTAAAAGGAGGATTAAGAATATTTGTTTTGGAAAATTGCCTCTGAGGATTTTATTTTTTTGAAAGCAAAGGCATTGTTGGGGTTGAATCAGCATCCTATGCTGGTTGAACTGTAGAAGTAATGTTACATGAGTCATTCAAGATGAATTGCTAGGGTTTTAAGGAGGAACTCATGGTTGTTATGGTAAAGAAACTGTACTTGTGTCCGTCACATTTTGAAAGTAGTTGCTTGCTTTATGTAGCTGGTAATGCTAATTGCATTCCAAGAGCTAACATGATAGGCTGTTTGATATCCTTGAAGGTATGAAATGGAAAATTCAATATGTCAGCTGACAGCATTTTTCTGAAGTATTTGACAATTCCCAACTTGTCTTTGTAATTCTGAAGCTGGCTTAGATAACATTTTATTTCTTAGTGTTTTGGCCTAACCTTTGGTGGCTGAAGCCTCTTTAATTATTATGTGATGAACAATGGATAGAAAATTTTCACAGAAGGCTTGCATTGTTCAACTTTTTATTATGTTCGATTGTCAGTAAATATTGTTTAGTTTTGTTCTATATTTTATGGTACTGGCAGCTCTCAAGCTATATAGGTAAAGATCCTGAATTTGTTGTTCTTTTCTCAAAATTGAAAATAAAGTTCCATAAAAGGATCAGGCAAGTTCTATGATTTTCCTAAGTCCAGAAAGGCTTTTATATAGAAAAATGCTTAGTGTGTGAAGGCTTAAGATGACTGATCTGTTTGCCACAAACCCAGTACCTTCTGTGGAATGAAATAGCAACTCCTATTTCTCCCTCCTCTTCAAGGCTGACTTGCTAAGAGTATATATGCATATATGGTTTGAAGTTACTCACAGCATGTCTTAGCAGGATTGACTTGGAAATTGGTTTTTCTTAGCACATGGGAATTTTTATTGGCCTGAGCTCAGAGGCTGAGTGCTCTGCATGTAACTCAAACAGAGGGCACTTCTGAGTGTGGGGCAAATGTGCCAGACACAGGAGAGAGATACAGCAACATAATGTTGGACATGACAGTGTGAATAATATCTGTGACTCTACAAAGCAATGCTAGGGAATAATCAGTATGTGAAAAAGCTAAGGTAGTCAGTGAAAGGGAATCCAAGTGAACTGACTTTTCCAGTTCTCTAAATATGAGAGGTATTCAGATTCTTAATAAGGAGATTAAAAGTCTTGTGGGAAATAAACATTATTCTGAAGCCTGGATGCGTTTCTTCTTATCAACCAGTGTGATTATTGATAGTGAAGTTTCAAAGCCTGCTGATAACAGAGGTACATGACATGCATGTTGGTGCTCTCAGTCATGAATGGTGAACAGTGAAAATGCTTGGTAGGAGGATGACACTGTATCTTACCAATTAAAAAGTAAAAGCTCCAGAAGCAGATTTGCAGTGTAAAGCTAAGGAATTTTTGGAGTACTGCAAAGGGAGTTGATGTGCAGTGCCTCTTATTGTTTAGATGGCAAACTGTTCCAACAAGCATGTTATGAGAACTGTGGAGAAGGGATTGCACATCCAGCTGCTACTGCTTTTTTAGCTATTAATTTGTCATGCATAATTTCATATTATTTCATGTCATGACATATTCTATTAAGTTATTTTAGGACATAGGTTGTGACTGCAGCTGGAACCATATGTCACATTATATCACATCAAGTGGCACCATAAGGTAAATGCTTGGTTTGAGCTTCTAAATTTTTTTTCACAAATTGAAGAGCTAGGACCATTCAGGTGCATGAAGTGTGCAGAGTAAAAAATTAACAAACCACTTTGTGCCTTCTAAAAGGGTAGAAAAATCAAGAGCCTTTGAGGGTCCTATGCCCCCAGGGCTATATCCCAGAGTTGTCACCAAATCTGTATGGAACCCTTGGCTTTGTATGAGTGTAAATCTGCCTCTCTCCCAGGGTCAAGTCTCCTTTCCTTTTCCTAGGAGCCCTCTTGCTTTGGAGAAGGAAAGACAGATGTGTTTTGAGCTTTGGAGGCTGCAGACTCAGTACAGTCCCTTCCTTTGCCCCACTGCTGGGCATTGCAATGCATTTGGATGGGCTCAGTGGTTTGTGGCACCCATGGCTGGACACTTGAACTTGCTCACAAATCTGGGGCCTAAGAAGACAGCCATCCCTCACCCAGTTCCCAGTGAATTCCCAGGGAAGTGTCAATATGTGAACTGGGGCTGAGACTCCTTGATATCAGAGTGTTATATCTGATTTTTTCCAGACTTATTTTTGACTGCAGCAAGCCTTTGGGAAGGCTCCAGCTGTCAGTGTTTACTGAAAACACCAATTTGAGAAATGCTGCACCGGCACTGAGGCTGAGGTTTCTTACCTGTCCATGGTGAAGCAGAGGTGCTGTCTCCTGCCCTTTCCCCTTCTGCAGCCCTGAAGTGTCAGACTTGGCTGAAACAAGAACTGCCAGACTGCTGTCCTGGCTGATGGGTTTCTCTTCATGCATAACACTGAAGGAGAGACAGCCCCTGAGCAAGTGGTTTGCCTTATTAATTCTTTGATGAAACATGCACTGGGTTTCAACTGCAGTTAAATTCTTCTAGCAAGACTTCTCAACTGATGGACTTTTAAGCATATATCTCCATGCAGATCTCTGGAAATCAGGTACCAGGTGTGTTACTGTCCTGGTTTCAGCTACAGTAGAGTTAATTTCTTCTCAGTACCTTTTACAGTGCTATGTTTTGATTTCAGAATAAGAATGGTGTTGACAACACACTGGATTTTGGGTTTTGCTAAGTTGTGTTTATCTTAAGTCAAGGATCTTTTTTCCTTGGCTCATTCTCTGCCAGTGAGGAAGTGTGCAAAAGAATCTGGAGGGAGCATAGCTGGGACAGGTGACCCAAACTGACCAAAGGGATATTCCACACTGAAGAACACAGTGCTCAGTATATAAAATGAGGGAGTTGCCTGGAAGAGGGATCTGTCTGGGTTTGGGAAGGTTTGGTTTGCCTGGTCTGGCATTGGTCAGGGGCAGTGAGCAATTGTATTGTGCAAGAATTGTTTTTCCCTTTTTATTATCACTATTTTTATTTACCATTACTAATCTAGTCTACTTTATTTTCAATTGTTAAGCTGTTATTATTTCAACGGACAAGTTTTAATTTGATTCTTATCCTCATTCCACTGGAGTGGGTGTGGAGAGAAGAAGGGGACAGAGTGAGTGGCTGTGTGGTGCTTAATTTACAGCTGAGTTTAAACCATGACAGTCACTGACTTTGTCATCCATGCTGTTTGTGAGACATTTTGTTCACAGATGATGATGTGGATCTGCCAATGGATCCCCAGACACCAGTAAAAGACTTTTTGTTTCTGAGCTGCTACCAGTCACAACTCTCAGCACTGACATTTTAATTCCCATGTATTTAGGGGCTATGAATAAATATAAACTGGAAATTAGAAGCAATGGGGGCCTGTAACTGCCTTCCTGAAGAAATGATGGGAGCAAGTTAATTACTTTTTAGATAGAACAGAGCAGGAAAAGGACTGGATAGTGTGTGTGCCTGTGATGTTTGTGGGTTTTATCACTGTGATCAATGCATTTCCTTCCATTACTGCATTTTCTATTGAGAGAAGAAAACACATCCCTCTGCTCCTATGTTTTCACACTGCTAGTGCCTTATGAGTGTCCAGTGAGATTCTGAGTCTTTGAATGGTAACCTCCTCCCACCTTTAGCTCTTACCTAAGTGTGCTGATGCTTCATATTTAAATCAATTAATCTGTCCAGTTAGGCTCAGATGCCACTTCCATTTATATTGGCTAAGTCCCTCTCAAGAGCTAATGGTCCACTAATGCAGTCCTACAATTCCCCCTGTGAGTCCAAAAGGACAGCCAAGTTCCCAAACCATCCTCAGTGAAAGATCAGAGTAGCTCAGCATAATATAGTATCAAGAACCACAGGAGATGTCTGAAGGCTTAAAAGATAACATGCATAAGCAGAGTACCAGAGAAGACCCATTAAATGGATTGTGACTTTGTAGTGTGATTAAAATCAGTTGGACAAGGGTAATCCATCTGTGCTGATGCAAGAAAACTATTCCTGTGAGTTAATGGTGTGTTAAAGAACATGCAGCATTTTTGTCTTCTAAGAACACAGGAACATTTCGTTTAAACTAAAGGGCTGTCTAGTCCTGTACTCTGCCTTTGACTGCAACCAGCAGGCTATGCAGGACAAGGATACAGAGGGGCCCAGGGGTAAAAATGCTATTTTTTATCATAGGAACTGTGGACATCTCTGATGAGGAAATATCTCTTGGCAAGACAAAGAGAGCGACAGCTGATTTACAGAAATGAAACAGAGACTTTATTCGGGCTAATGGAAAATGTAGATTTCCATGGGGCTAGCATTTCAAAACAAATTTTCAACCTTTGAATTTTTCACAGCAGACATGTCTGTTTTTATTAAATCTCTCAGAATTAAAAGCTACTTATTTTTATCCCTCTGGGCTCTGCTCTCCTATTAAGAAAATCACCAGTGTCACGATTCCAAGTGTATATAAAACCAGCCTGTTTTCTTGCAGTCTAAGACTGAAAGTGTCCAGTTAGTGGTGAACTGATGCTGTATCTCTAAGACAAGTTTTAAAATATAGTTCCATGTGTATGCACTTAAACTTGAAGACAGCAAGGGCTCAATGATGCCTGTATGAACATGAATGCCCAAATTCTGGGGGGTCGTGTGAGTTCTGTGCTTCTGGTGGGCATGGACCATTTTTGTGACACCAGGAGATAGTGAGACTATAAGAAAATCCCAGTCTACTGCAGTGACTAATATGGAAACAAAGAAGACAGTGCTGTAATCTATCTCAGGCTCAGCTTCTGCTGTTTTAATTCTATTTCACAGGGGGTGTCAAGTCTGGAAATCCTACCAGGTGTTTCAAGGCACAGCAGGTGACAAGACTGAAAACCAGCCATTCTGCCTTGCTTTACTGTTTGGTTTTGCCCTGGCAGCTGTGCCAAACCTGGCTCCAGGGAGTCAATTTGCCTAGACAAGTCTCCTACACTTTTCAGGATGCAGACACTGAATAGTTTCCAGTAACTTCTCTACCAAAGATTCAGGTGCTTTTTTTAAAGTAAGCAAAGTTATATTCAATGGCACCAAGAACTGTTTTTCATCTTATAATTCTTGGCTGAACATTTAGAATAAAGTTAGTGCCTTCAATTTTATTCTGAAATGGGTGCTTACCCATACCACTGAACTCTAGATCAGAGTAGGTGTTTTGGCCTGATTTTGCAGTGTCTGAGACACATTTAAGGTTAAAATATGCATCAGTCTTCACGTATTCTCTGCAGTGGAGTGGTAATGGGATGCATTCCCAGTGCAGGGGACAGCTTATTTAATGTATGTTAATATTACGAGCAGGCTGTTGGGTTCTTCTCGTTGCACCAAAGGGTAAAACAGACAGTAAAAGCAGAAGTTACTGGTAAGAATAAAAAAATATAAGAGCACATCTGAGAGATAATATATCTAACTTAGCTGGCAAAAAAAAGGATTTGCAGTGAAACATGCTGATATGAAGGAACAAAATAAAAAGAATGCTCAATAATGCTTTTTAGCATCTCCATACCCAATACCCCTAAGATCGATATTGCAGAAGTCTGAATATGAACAGTTTCTTTTTACACCATTGAATATAAACTTTGTCTTTTGTCATCTATATATCAAAACCAAATTATCTGCTTATGTGAAAATGAGTGATGCAGAAGCAGCTCCTAGTTTTTTGCTGTTTCTCTAGTTAGATTAAAGGCATTTTAGCCAATAAGAAGACAAGGCAGTTCTTTTATCTATCTGTGAAAGAGATCTTTGCATGTATTTTTTTATCCTCTGGGCATATCAGAATTATTGGTGATTGATGAGGATCATGCTTTCAGGCAATCCCTTTAATAAAGTTATCTATCAGAGAGATCTTAAAGTATCTGAAAGGAAGAAGTGGAGAATAGTTCATCACAGGCTGTTACATGAATGTTCTTGGGTAAAGATCTTCCAGCACAAAGGCAGCCACAGAGCTCTCACTGTCATTTCCAGGGTTTTTGTAGCCTTATGACAGTACCTGTCACTGTGTCCTGGTTCCAGCAATGACAGGGTTGATTTTTGCAGTAGCAAAGGGAGCATGGCTAAGACCTGAAAGCTGCTCTACACCACCTCACGCCATTGCTAGGGGTAAGGCAAGGGAGTTTATTCCAGGGAAAAGGGGTTCTTTCCTGTCAAGTGAATGTGTTGGAGGGAGCAGTTGGGTAACCCTAATTCTGACCATTTGCATGTGAATCACTCGCCTCTCTGTTGTACATTTTTTAAAATTAATCGTGTTGTTTGCACTGTTAATTTTCTTATCTCATTGCTGTCTCCAGTAAACTGTTATTATCTTAATTGGTGATCTTGGCTTATTGTACCTCCAGTTCTCCTCTCCAGCCACCTGCAGGGGATGGGGCACTGGGGAGTGTGCAGTGCGTGGTTTTAGGGAAAGCACTAAACTGGAGAATACAATTTTCTAAGCCACGACACACCAGCACAAACCAGAAACAAGCTTAGGGTTCCTCATAAACTGGGATGCATAATGGGATTCTTTCCTGTTGGCATAGACTGAGAAATTGGTTTTCCACTATTCATTAAACAGTAAAACACCCAAAAATACATCTTAAAGAATAAAAAGATTAATGCTTTGTTTTAGAATAAAGGCCTTTTACCTTGTTGTGTCTTCTATGCCTTCCACAAATAAATGCTAATTGCTAATGCAAATAATAGGCAACACTGTTTTCTAATTTGAAATTGAACCGTTTGATGCACTCTGAGTAATTTTGAAAGCAGAGTATATTTCTGAATAAAGAACATAACACTAACCTTACATATTCAGAATTCAAATCCTAGAATTGCTTAAACCCACACTTTGGATCCTGAGAGAGATGCTGAAGCACTCGCATGTCCAAGACGTCACCTAAAGTGGGAAGCATGTCAGATGGAGTTTCAAAATTGCAGCTGGGGACAAAATGCAGTATGGAAACAAATGGATGTATTTCTGGGGACCAGAAATGCTCCAGGTGAAATGCACAGCAGATGCTTCTAGTTTAAAGAAGTCTAGGGAGCTGAGTTTTATACTCTGAAGCGTACTCCTACAACCATTGGTTAAGACTTATGGAGAGTATTCAGATCCTGTGTGCAGACCCTAGATAGTCATTTATCCACAGAACTCTGCCTTCAGTGGGAATTTCAGGCTTCCTCCTAAGGAAAGACTTAGACTTGTTATGCAATATGTCTTCTGACATTTTAGGCACTTCTTCCCTGCCTGAGTAAGGGGATTCATGGATCAGAGAGCAATCCCAGCCCTGGCGTGGCCCAGTGGCCGCTGCCTGCCAAGTTCCCTCACTGATCACCAGAGAGCAATCCACTTCCATACAGTAGGTAGGTTAAATTTTCCAAAATAAAACCTTACAGAATCAGATGTGAGTAGAAATGAAGAGGCATTTATTATTGATGCCTTTTGTTAAAAATTTATGAGGAGCCATAACTCTGTGTGGTATTTTAAGTATAGTATTTAGAGATTTATTTCCCTTTCTGCTCTTTGATTACTACAGTTGATGTACTTTCATAGGCTTTGAATTAGCTCCACACCAGCAACAATTGTATTTCTTCAGAGAAAGCTTTGGGGTGTGATTCAGCTGGACAGTCTTTTTGTAATATGATATGTTGTCTGATGAGAGTTAATGAGCTTCTGGATACTGCAGTTGTTTCCACCTGGGCTAGGTCAAGGCTTTCTAAAGATACAGTTCCCCACATCTTCCTTTCCCAAGCAAGCTTTTCAATAATACCAAGTAATAAAATCCCAGTGCAGTAGAGAGTTTCAAATCTATGTATGCAATCTCTTTTTTTACACTACCCATTAATTTATATGTCCAGTACAGTCACAGAAATCACAATCTCTGGAGTTTGGGAGACAATTGGCTATCCAGACACAGATGTCTGCTTTAGGATGAGCTACTCTTGAGTCTCTTGAGTCTCCAGTTGCCTTGATTATGTTGACATGGACTGAAATGGGAGCTTAGACACCCAGTTCATATTTAGAAAACACACGCTCTAGGCTAAATCCCTCCCAAATTGTTCAATGTTACCTTTCAGTGCTGGTTTCAGTTCCCCATTCACAGGTGTCAAGGGCTATTTCAAATTCCCCTGGGGATATCAACTGGCCTAGGGGCCACTTCAGAGAGGTGATGGGCTCTCAGATGTCCTATTGCATATCACCCAGCCTTTGGTTTTATGTCACTCAGAACATGCACTTGAATGCCTGAATTCTGCTGTTAAATCCCATATTAATTACGTTGCTCTAGGAAAATAGATCCTTGAGAGAGATGCTCTTCAGTCATGCAATACAGAGAATTGTACACTATATTTAACAACCTCTTCATAATAAATACTTTATTATTTACTTGATTTTCTACAGTTTTTCTTCTGGCTTATTTTTAATAATGTATTTACTTTGAACCCATTCCTGCCTTTCATGTGTTTGTGTGTGTTTTCCTCTGCTTTATCTACATTGCAGCTATTTTTTTGTAACTAATAACAAAAAATATACTTCCAAAATTATCCATAAGCTGTTTTATTTTATTTTTTAATAACTATTTATTTTTGAAATGTGTTTGGCTTTTGTGCCAATGTTGTTATAGCTGTTTGCTTAGCACAATGCTTTTCATTCCACTAATAACTGTTCTGAAAGATGAGCTAATTTTGCATAACTGAGTGTGCAATTACAGTCTCTTTTCAAAAATTGTGAAAATCCCTTCACTTTCAAAAAATGTATTAGATGATGTTGATTGCATTTTATGCATAAAATTGAAATGAATTATATGCATTTATTCCTTTAGGGCATCAGAATGGACAGAAAGCCTTGCAGTTATTCAGCAATGTAAGCTAACCTTAGAGTGCATTTCAGTTCTTGTATGGAACTGCTTGAAAGTTTTTTGTGTAAGGAAAATGAGGTAATGAATTTCATGGATAGCCTCAAGATCTGATAATTAGCCTGCTTGTTATGATTTTCAAATATTTGATTATCTTCTTTTTATCTAAATAATCGTTTAGGTGAGTGATGCAAATATTCTTGATAGGCAAGTATTGCTTGGACTATTTTTGTTGCTGTATAAAACAAGCCACTGCCACCATGATGATCAGATTTATGCATGGCCAGCTGATTCACTCAATCTAAAGCTCAGACAAAAACTAGATTTTTCATGGGACCTGAGACATTTGGAAGGACACAAGAGCTGACAGACTGCCTGGTCCATAGATGTGACATTATTAACCTCAGTTACAAGATGTTTAATCCCCAAATGCAGGAGGCAGAAAAACCTTGTGTTTCTGGATTTTCCTCTGCTTACATGAGTGGAGAAGAGGTGCTAGAGTTATACTCAGCTTTGTTACAATGCCACTGACTATGAAAGGCTGAGTCTGAAGTACTTACTCAAAGTTCACAGAATTTTTTTCAGGAACTTCTCCCTTACATTGAGTTCAAATTCATTTCCTTTAAAAAGAGCTCCAAGTTGAATAGAAGATATCTCATAATTAAAAACATTGCTACTTCTTTAATGATCTAATTAGTTTTACCTGCCAGGGTCAGCTTCATTGATTTCAATTAAAAAGAAAACGAAAAGACCTGCCAAGTGACCTACTTTTTAATATATTCAGTAAGATCAAGGTTGGAGAAGCAAAATGTTTTAATGAACACAATCAGTGTTTGCTGAAAGCAAAACTATTACTGATTTCTTATTGATCTGAAAAAGGAAGGTACAAACTAGGTTAGAGGATAATTCATGTTTTTTTCATTAAAAATCAATGAAAACAAGACTGACCTGCTTTATTCCCCTTGTGTTTACACTTGAAGCAGATTTGATCATTAGGGGAACAGTAATGGTCTAATTATTTAGACCATTCTTAATTCAAATTGTAGAAGTGGATGGAGTTGCCTAACTATAAATAACAAAATGCTTTTACATAATAGTATCTGGGGAAATGGTGTGCTGGGAGCCAGATTATGGCCACAGAACAGCATTATTAATTTATGTCATGACTTCAGAAGTACCATGTAACATTAGGTTGGACAGGAACATCAGAGTTAAGAAGAAAAAAAGCTTTCAGATCAGACTTCAGTAATAAGTGTAAGTAATGAGTCTCTCGTCTCTTTGAAGTGGGATAATGTTGTGTGATGTACATTACAGCCTGTAAACTGCTTGTCTAAAGGGCCATCTCCAAGGCCTGTAAAACAAATAGCACACATTGTTTAGCCAGATATTGCATTATGGAGTATTATGGTAATGGCTGTGTCTCTACAGTCACATAAAGTGCCAAAAGGAGCAACCCTAAGCACTGGATCCCAGCTCTATTCTGGACCTCTCCAGCTGGCTCTTTCTAAGACCAAATTTATGTAGGTGTTGGCAGTGTGGCTGTGAGCTTGCCACTGCCACTTGGTCTTGGTGCCAGGGATTGCTTCTCTACCTTTTTTTAAAGCTGGCAGTAGGAACAGAGCCAGTTCAGCTTCCTTGAAGCCCAGTCCCAGTAACCCCTTGTCAAATATACCATGTTCTTGCTGCACTGTGACAGCAGTGTCAGTGACATTCTTCTGGCAGTGACAGCTTTTGTAAATAGGGAACTTTCAGACTAGGCTTATAGACTTGTTGGGGAGATCAGTTCAGCTATTGTTGGGATCTGTCTGACCTTTCTGGCTTTTTTGACCTAGAGGCTGTTTGCCTCAGTGATCTCAGTGCAATTGTGTATATTGGAGAAACGCATGTTACTCTTTGTTAGTGATTTTCTAGCCTTTAAATGCATTGTTTTCTATTTTCACCTTGAGCTTTTGTGCAAAGATCCCCTAGCACAGCACTACCATTAGTCTTAGCAAGGAGACTTGTCTTGTCCTGCATTGAAGGGCTCTGAAGGGCTGAGGGACATGACCCACCATTCTATTCCTTTCTGAAGCACAGAATTTTTCTTATGCATGCCTGAAGCTTAAAACAAGCTTAAACCAATAATGACTCCAGCCTTCTTCTTTATGCAGACAATCAATCATGCTTTGAATGACTGCTGTGCAGATGAAATCTAATCTATTTTTACTGATTTGTGCTATCATGTTTTCCACCGTTTGTATCCACAGGTGGAAAATACCCTTTTTTAGGCTTTATATGCCCCTTTATATGACCACAATGTTTTTACACATTTTGTTAAATAAGAATTACCTATGCCCATTTCAGTTCAGCAGCAAAATCCCCAAGTAATCTTTTAAAAAATATTTCTTCATATAACTTCTTCAGAACTCTATTCAGTCAATAATTTGATTAAGAAGCCTTCACACCCTTTTCATAACATTGCCACAGCCAGGATTAGACTAACAACCTGATAATTATAAAGCTAAGGTGTTTGGGTCATATATCACTGGACCAGTTTAATAAGCTCAACTTTGGAGAAGCACAACAAAGTGGTTAATGAAAGAGAAATTTCTTGTTCTATAATGAATTTTTACACCAAAATTCAAGCGACAAACCATGGCCTGTTGAATTCTCATTATTACTGTTATTATTACAAGTTCCATGAACTTCTTACGTACATGACTGCAATGTCAGATACAAAACAGGGTAGGCAGATAACCTGCTCTATTTTGAAACATGGCATGCAGTTAGGCTACTTTCTTAGCAGTCTTTTGGGAAACCAGTGCATCTTTCACACAGATTCAAAATCCTCAACATCTTTGTTACCCAGCCCTGTGCTTGGCCAGATTAGATTTTGATTTGCACTTTGGTTTTTGCCTCCCTTTATTTTTGAGTGGTTTTTTATACAAGATGAAATTCAAGCTGTTTAAGTTTCATTGATTAAATTGATGCAGATTTATTTTTTTAAACAAATTTGCCCAGGAACCAGCCTCACCCAAGGCTTTTGATAGTCTCAAGGAATTCTGTCTATGAGAACTTCTATCTATGTTTGGAGGAATACATTTGGATGAAGGCCTTGCAGCACCATGTGCATCAGGGCTTAGATGTGTTTTCCTCTGCTAATGTTTGGCAGGCACGTGAGTGTCTTGGTTTGAAAGACAGGTGTCTGCTTTAGGAATGCAGGAGCCTCCCCTGAAAATGTAAACCCCCTCCTTCCAAATTATTATAATTTTGAACTTAAAAGGCTCACAGGCAAAGGTATGGGAATAGGAATAACAGTTCTTTACTAGCAAAACTAAAAATACCAATGTAATAATTCAAACAAAAAAATCCTACTGACAGAGACAGAATATGACCTGACACCCTGTTGGCCAGGCTGTTGGTAGCAGTCTGTTCAAATGGTGGCTGCAGTCCTCCTGCAGTGACAGCTGTGGTTCTGTTGGTGCAGTGATCCTGTAGAAGAGTGGAGTTTTCCTCAGAAGGTCCAGTGGTGGTGTAAATGGCCTGGTATTTCTCTAGGAATTTAGTGGAGAAGGCAGCTTCTTCTCTGTGAATTCAGTGGGAAAAGGTTACCTGGGGGTCTTCAAATCTCAGATTATATCCAGGTAGGAATGCTTGGCTCCTCCCTCAGGGTGGAGCTTCTCACAATGAGATGCTGTAATTTTATCAGTCACGCAGTGACTCTCAATGGCCCATTAACAGCAGATGTCTCCCTGGAGGGATGATGGGTTGTGGATGAGATAAGGGAAAAATGCCGAATTAACAGAAGATAACTGCTCCACAAATAAGAATAGAATTCACACACCCATTTCCAACCTAGGAAGTGAGATAGCAGGAAAAATGCAATGTGTAGTCCTTGTCTGGGGAAGGCACTATTATAGCAGATGTAGCTGAAAGGCAAGACTTAAGGTTAGTGTCCTTTTCTGAGCATGAATGCGAGTTTAAATTTTCTTTTTCTTATTTTTTTTTTCAGATTTGTGCTCCTTTGAACCTTTTCTTCCCCCTTGCACCACCCTTTCATTATTCATTTTTGAGATACAAGAACTTCAAATGCTCACAGGGCACAATGTCCTAATGTGGAGAGTCACTAACTACATCCCACTCTAATTGTATCTCTAACACTGCCCCATAGACATAATTCACCTTATGTGCTTGCGGAGGTGGATTGAGTTAAAAATGTCTGAAGAGTAGTCTGAAGTCTCTTGCTCTAACTGTATTTCTAACACTGTCCCATAGACATAATTCACCTTATGTGCTTGGGGAGGTGGATTGAGTTCAAAATGTCTGAAGTAGTCTAAAGTCTGTTTCAGCCTATTGGAGAGATATTTTTTCAGTAAGAAATTGAGAATGTGTCTGGCATGATTTGGGGTAGTGCATAATGTGGAGTGGAGGTGTTTGAAGGTGAAGAGCTCATTGAGAAGGAGTTGAAGGAGTTTGGAGGAGCCCACCCACTGAAGGGCTGTAAAAAGGCTGAGTTGTGCCAGAGATAAGGGGTCTCTAATACCTTCATGTCCTCCCTTTGGTTGTCCAGACTCTGTGCCTTCCTTCTTATCTTCCCTCTCCTTCCCACTGCTGCAGACTTCTTAAACAGTCCCTCACAGTACACATTTCACTGGTATTATTCAGTTACTTCCTTAGAAGAATTGGAGTTCCTTCTGAATTTTCTGCTATGCTCTATTTTTTTTTTTTAACAGCTCAAAGCTGTTTTCCCAAAGCCCTTGCTGGAGAAGATTGCATCAAAACATTTGTCTTTCTTCCTTCAGCATTAAGAGGCTGGGTGTGAATTGATGATAGCAGGATGAGAGGCAGCTGCACTGAATGCTGATCTGACTCACATACTACCTAGCTCATATTAAAGACCTCACAGTTAAAAGTTTGAATGACCTTTCATGTTCACAGTGTGCTTGTAAAGTGTGATCCCTTTCCCTAGTGAGCATTGATGAGAATTGTGCTCACTTTTCCCTCCAGGTGTGCACCCACTGTGTAGCTGATATACTTTGGTGACAATGAGAGCCATGGTGCATCCGAATCAGTTAATCCCAGGTGCAACCAAAACAAGTGAGTGAAACTTGCCATTTAAAAGAAATTTTTGTTTGTTTTATCTCACTCTTTTTGCTATATATTTCTCCAGAACTGTGTTTGTGAAGTTTGCTTCGTTTGAGTACTCCCAAATCTGGAACACTGATGGTAACCACACATCCATATAAATTTTAAAACACTTAGATCATTGATAAGGAAGAGTGAGCAGACTTTTAATTCCAGTACAAGTGGCACTCAGCTATAATAATACTCAGGGCATTATTGAAAGCATGCCTTTCTTTTAGTACAACTATGCTAATTGCTTCTCAGTCTACAACAACTCTAAGCACTATTTTAGTAGCATTTCTCATCAAAATTGCTTCAGCATTTTAATTAAACAGCATTTGTTTAATCCCCAGTGTGTGTCTTTTAAATTGGTGAAACACTCCTTAACAAGTGGTTTTTTGGCTCAGAAGAACCCCACTGGAACAGTTTCAAGGATGCAGACCTGGCAAGCAGAAAGGGAGAAGGCTGGTTACCTCCCAGGTGTTTTGGATCTGCAGTGTCTTACAGCAGGGGCAGGTTCTGAACCTGTCAGAGGAAACCACTCTTCACAGCCATGCCAGTAGCTTACTTTTCTCTCCCTCTTCCCTCTTTGTACTAAGGCAAATTATCTTTCTCTATAATTTTGTGTTCAACACTCCCTTACCCTGAATTTCTTTGATATAAACGAAGTCCAAGGAAGCCACGAGTGCTTGTGGCAGCATTAACACTTAGATTCTTGACATTGTCCACTCTAAGGACTACTATTCAAACAGAAAAAATGCAGCATTGCTGTTCCTCTGAGGTACAGCCACAAACAAAGGAAGTGATCCACTTCATAACCTGCTAAGCCCAGACACTCTAGACACTCTTTCAGACATGGAAAGTAATGGTGCTGTTGGGAAATGGACATGTTCACATAAAACACATGGTTGTATTCTGTTGTCTTGATTTCTTCCACTTGCAATGAGAACTGCTATTGGATTGTAACACTGCCTGAAATATACTGGTTGCTGATGAATCATCCCACTGCAAAAGGGCTGCTTGCATCGTATTACTCCAGTGCTACTCTATTACTCTCTTGCTACCCTGTTCTCATGCTGGAGGGTTCTTGTGCCAGGCCTTTAGGAGGAAAGTCTAGGGATGAGATGTGAATATATTTAATAAAGCAGTCCAGATACCAGAAACAGGCTTTTCATACGGCACAGTACATGACATTTTTCTAGAGCATGTATTGAAGGACACCATCTCTGGCTTCTTTAGTATTTTCCCATTATATTGATTGATTTATATTAGTTTGCAAAAGATGGCATAATGGCATTATTCCTCAATCCTCTAGGAAATGACACTGGATTTCATTTGGCATTGTCTGTTGAAAGCTGATGGCAGACAGATCTCACATACATAAAAGGCCTCTAGGTTTAATAGGTTGATATTTGGTTTTGGAAGACAGATCATTTAGTATAATTCCAAAGGCATCAAGGTGAGTCACCTCTTTTTTTGAAATTTCTTGTTTAT
Organism: Passer montanus; assembly: GCF_014805655.1. Taxonomy (NCBI): domain Eukaryota; kingdom Metazoa; phylum Chordata; class Aves; order Passeriformes; family Passeridae; genus Passer; species Passer montanus. The sequence goes on along the minus strand of NW_024367707.1, from coordinate 8,328,282 downwards.
GTACTGTACCTCCCTGCTGTTGTGTTGAGGTTTATGTTCCTGCCATATTTGGAAAAGGCTTTAAGGAGATACTTTACTATGGTTGCAGTCCAAATTCCCTGCTACCCCAATGCTCTGCTTCCAAAGACAGTCTCCATGTGTCATGTAACAGGTTTATGGAAACACGTTCTATGCAGGTGCTTTTGTGCTTCTTTACAAATAACTTCATCTTATTTCATAGAAACAGGATTTTTAAATAATTCTTTCTGGTTTCCCAGGAAAATTAGACAGAATCAGATGAAGATATTATAAAGTTCTAAATCAAGTGAAACATCACAGGAAATACCACATTCAAACATTTATAGATTGTGTAGTGAATGATTTTAGAGAGGGCACAAAAATGCTTGCTAAATCACTTTAGATAAAAAGAAATAAAATAGAAGCTTCATCTTGAGAATCCTTACCATAATAGTACATTGTTTGGAGGAGTCATATGGAACAAACATCACTTCTGACATTTACATTAATATTGTGATTTCCAGAGGGATATTTCAGTTAATTTCTTTTCCCTCAGTTTTCTCTGGTGGCTGTTCCTTAGGCTGTGTCTTGATATAATGGAAAATACAAATCCTATGATTCTTCAAATGTAGAAAGTGATGCTTTGCAGGTTGTAAACACTTTTGCCCTTTAAGTATTCAAAAGACTCTATTTGTCTGCATGCAGTAGGGACTCCTGCTAACCCACTGGTCTGCATCCACCTGCTATTTGGGACTCTTTCTCTTCCTTTTAACTTTTCTAAGCCTCCTGTGTTCTCTCACAGAGCAAAAATTAAATAATGCTGCTGTCTTGACTCCAGGTAGATCCCAAAGCAGCAGTTTACAGGACCAAAAAAAGAAAAATACTGCTTGGTTTTGATTATCCATATATTTTCAGGTTTGCTTGAAGTACTTTACATAAAACAAAGAAGGTGGCATTTTTGGAAAGGTTAAGTATCCATGTGGGTTTAGAAGCAGCTCTGTTATTTATTGATCTCCATTGAAAAAGATACTTCATGTTGTCAGGAAAAATGGACACAAATCATCTGAATATACAAGCCTGGTAACCTCAGGAAGCTGTGCACTCTTAGGGAAAGGGCAGGTAACTGTGCTGGTAGGAGTCTGCCTTGCTGCTCATGTTTGGGAGCAGAAAAGCCTGTGCAAAGAAGGAGGGAAATACTTGGGAAATAATCCTCCTGTGAAAGGCAAATGAGTAAGGGGATTTGCTTGATTAAATCCTACCTCTGCTATATAAGTCTTGAGAGATTGCAGAAAGTGTTAAAAGAGTGAGAAAATTTCACTGCTTGAGAACAGACTGAGTTGACACTACTGGAATGCTCAAGGAGCCAATCCTGCCTGATGGAGACCCCCTGACAAATGCTTCTTTTTCTTTTCTTCCTTATTTTTGCATCTTAGCTGGAAAGGAGCAGCAATTCAAGTGGAAAGTAGCAACATTGCCTGCTCTGCACTGAAAAAGAAGGGATGTAGGGGGTTTTTTGTGGTGCATTTTTTTTGCTGGTTTGGTTTTGTTTGGTTATTTTTACTTATCTCTCTTTCTCTGGATGAGTGATGCTTTCACTTTAATTAAATATTGATGGAAGTATCTAACCATTACCAGGACATGTGCATAAGGAACACATGTTTCTCTAAGACATTTCCAACATTCTAACAAACCCAGAACAAATTAGGTGAGTCTGTCTAATTCAGTGCCTTTGAATTAAGAGAATCTGGATGAAGACTCTTCTCACACAAGGCTTGATATAATCAGATATGGTTCCTTTTCCCTTGTTCCACAATTTCCTAAATAGAAGATAATCCATTTCTGGATGCAGGCAGCCCATCTTAGTTTCAATAAGAACTGTCTGGGTACATCTCTGGAAGGCATCTGGCCACTAATGAGAAAATGGGGACATAATAAAACAGATTGTTCCTGTTCTCCTCACTGAGTACCAACATGTACAAAGTATTGCAGTTTGCCAAATGTCTCACCAAGACACTTTCTCAGAATATGAACAAAGATCCCTCAGAAATAATCTGGTCTGTTTCTGTGAGCTGTTGCATAGAGTGGATGAAAGTATTTCAGTTATCTTAAGTGGAAAAGCACTTGCCATAATTCCCAAATTTGATTAGATGGAAAATCCAGACAGTAAATTGATATACATTTTATTTAAGCATATGAGTTTATCAAAGAAGAAGCGGTCTGTGTGTGTTGGAGGAATGCAAAAGACCATTTGCCCTGTCTGTCTGTTTGTATAAGCACAGCCAGTTTAACTACTACGCTGCAGCAGTACCATCTGTCAGATCAGCTATAAGGCATGTTTTTATATCACAATTAATATCCAGTGATAGTTTGCCTTTCATCTTAAAAGGGATAGGGAGAGAATATAGGAATTTTGTCTATCATTTATGTCTAACTGCTGCCTCACAGGTGCCAGACTAATTTCTACCTTTTTCCCCAGGAAAAAAAAATACAAACAAAAAATCATCAGCATCATCATTGCCACCATCACCACCATTACCAACCAAAAAATCCAAACCAAAAAAAACCAAACTCCCAAAAACCCAAAACAAAACAAAGAATACCCACCAAAAAAAAAAAACAACCCAAAAAATCCCCTCCAAACCCCCAAACCACCCATCACAACTTTTTCCAGATTCCTCATCAACCCCCAGAAAAAAAATGGGTGCCTCAAACATTCTCCATTTTGAGCAGCATCTTCTGAACTGCCCTTTCCTTTGTCTGATGAGAACCTGGAGCTCATGGGAGCAATGTCACCAACCTTCTCAGTGGTTTTTGGCACTCCTTGGGATGAGGTGGGTTCTCTGACATATAACACCAAGTGTCCAAAGGTATTCCTGAATTATTTTCTGCATTTTTCACACTTGATTTTCAGACCAAAGATTATTTGCTCATATACTCCCATCATCTGAGTTGATTTTATTTTGTTAATGAATATGTATTTACAAGTGTCCAGATATTTTAATTTTCTTCTCCTTTTGCCTCCCCTAGAAAGATAATTTATGTCATAAGAAGCTGAAAATTTTCTCCTTAAGGGTTTTCCTAGTAGAGGAGGAGTCCTAAATGAGAGGTGGACTTCTGCATTGTGCTTAAGTCATCACTAGGTTCATACTTTTTAAATGAAGTCTAGAATTGCATAGTGGATTAATTTATGCCTGGTGAAACATCTTATTAGGCCATGAAGTTATACAAATTAATTATCCCCTAGGCTTCTAGGTCTCTTCTGTGTGTGGCTCCAGAAATAAATTCCTACAAGGGACAGAGACAAAACTGCTTCTGCACTTATAAAGGGAAATGGTTCCAGTGTGGCTGGAGGGTGGGGCATGCAGCAGGGCATTGGCACATGAAGCAGCTAAGATCCTAAACAGATTTCTTTGTTCAAGATCATTATGTCTTCCTGTGCCTCAATTTGATGCTCAAGCAACTGAAATAAGAGCTCTTCCACACTTTATTGTTCAGTGAAGTACTACGAAGTATTTTGAAGAATGAGGAACAGCAGATTCCCTGAGAATATAATCTGAAACAGATCATCAAATCTTTTACTGAAACTTTTTGGCTGCCGTGACAATGTTGAGAGACAATGTTTTAAAGTTACAAGGCATGACATAAGAAGACAGTTTGGGGTGTGTGAGGAAGATGCCCATCCCTGGGGGGCTCATCAGACCACTCCCATTTTCCTGGCTCTTTGCTCCCCTCTTTGCCTGGGAACAGCTCCTCAGCTGGGTGTGGATGGAGATGTGACATGGTCCTTTTCCCTGAGGTCAGCCTCCATTGCTCCCAGTAAGTCAGCAACAGCTTCCATGCAAGTGTTCTCTGTCCTGGGATTGCCAAATGGCACTGCTTGGTGACCTTCCCCAGGATGGTGCTGACCACAGGGGCTTAATCACCTCCCTGCTTCTACTACAGCATGTTTCCCTGTAACACGGCTCCTGCTCACTCTAGCAGGCAACTTCCTTCTCAAACCTTTTGAAGATGTTGTATTTCAGTTGCAGTACTTCATAAAAAGCATATTGGAACAAGCTAACCTTTAAGAGAATTTTGCTGACCTGCATTGAGTTCTTTTATAATTAAATCTGGCACACTCCAGCTATAGGTTCTGAGTCACCTCTTCACATCACAGCAAGGAGCTACTGAGACCTCCAGCCTTTTGAAATTACAAAAGCATTTTGTAGGACCATTTTCTATGTTGATTGAGTTGTAGCTACCTTGGGAAAAGTCTCTGGAACCTTTAAAAGAAACAATTTCTTGTCAGCTCAACGTGACACTCTTAAAAGACTGAGTATTAGGAAATGATTCCATTAAAAAAGAAAAGAATTCTTACTGAAACTTTTAGATGTGCCAAATCCCTATTGACAAGACCTTTCACTTACCACAAATGAGATAAATGGAAATATCAATGTCATATTAGGTAAGCAACTAAACGGAAAGAGTGAGTTTGAAGAGTCAAAGAACCCATTGGGAAAAGCAGAGCATATCTTCAATGGGCTGAAGAAATGAAAAACATTCTTCAAACGGTTGCTTTATCAGGATGTGAAAAGGCCAAGCCTTTATGCTGCTATAATTTATGGATATCTCCTGTTTGTAGGACAAAGTGAAAGAGAAAAACTTAATCATATTTCTGCTGGAGGAAGAAAAGACTCAGCCTCCCTTTCTGTTTAAAAACTCAAATTAATTTTAACTCAACTGCTGTCTGTATGGCTACCAAGTATGAAAAGCTAGGCAGAGGTGCACAAAGTAACTTTGGAAGCACACTTTGGAAGACAATGTTAGCAGGAACTCAAAAAGCACATCTAAAATTAGGACATGGCCCTAAAGCCCCAGCTACCAGGCTCTTCCCTCCTTTGGGGGGTTAGAAGTAATTGCAATCTGGTCTCTTCAGCTTTTCCTTCCGTTTTGGCTTTTATACACATACTATCATCATGATTAATGAAGACATCATCGTGCACTAAAAATGTTACATTTGACAAGTGCTCCAATTAATGCATCAAATATTTTGCTCAGTTCAAATTCCCTGAACCTATGGAGTTCACTTGAAAGCAAAGTCCTTCCTCTGGGCAAAGCTCCCAGCTTTCATAGCACTCTCATTTGTATAATGGAGAGGGGAAATAATGACCACCCCTGCCCCCAGCTGCAATTTATGAAGCTTTACCATTAAGTCATTTCTAGAATCAAGAGAATATATTGCTAGCTTTAGTTTTGTTCAACAGCAGTGACTCCTGGTGGGTCCTTAAACTCAGCCTAAACTCATTTCCCTGTGAGATATCCTGAAGAATGAATGACTTTCCTCTGCTGTTGAAAGAGCATAGTCAGAATTAACTTGGAGAACCAAGTCACTGTTGTGGTGTACTAAAAACCACATGGTTTTCCCTGCTCTAAATTATGACTTAGTAAATTAAAAAAAAAACAAACCACCAAACCCCTATTTTTCTTTTCTGTTCTTAGAAATGTGTGGTAGGATTCATCCTTGGATGGCTGTGAAGTGTCTATCCAGGTACTCTCTCATTCCCCCTCTTCAAAAGGACAAGATGACAAATTAAGACAAAAAAGCATGTGGGTTTTGATGAGGACAGGGAGATCGCTTACCAATTACTGTCACAAAACCCAGGCTCATCTTGGGGAAGTTGCTCCATGGGCTCTCCACAGGCTGAAGCTTCCTTCAGGGCGTGTCCACCTGTTGAGGTGTGGGGTCCTATATGGGCTGCAGGTGGGTGTCTGCTCCACTGTCACCTCCATGAGCTGCAGGGTGACATCTGTGGTCACCTATGTGGGTTACAGGGGACTCTGGAGCATCTACTTCCCCTCCTTCTCCCCTGATCCTGGTGTCTGCAGAGCTGTTTCGCCCCCATTTTTTTTTCATTTCTCATTCTCACAGCTGCTGTGCACCATTTTTTATTCCTTCCTAAACGTTTTATCAGAGAGGTGCCATCAGTATCTCTGTTTGGCTCAGCCTGTCTGGGTCCCTCCTGCAGCTGGTGGGACACAGGTGCAGCTCATCTCTTTTCTCACAGAGACCACCCCAGCACAATCTCTTATGGTCAGCACCTTGTCAGTAAACCTAACACATCAAGGTCATGTAGGAATCTATTTTGATCTCCTTATTAAAATTATCAGAGAGATGTCTCTGCCCAAATTATGGTGACCATGTGCCAAAGTCAATAGTATGGATTTTATTTAACAGTAATTGTGAGGTGGAGAGAGATATAGAAAGAAATAACAAAAGTGAGGAGGGGGGAAAGAAAGAGAATGTCAGAGGCAGATTAAGCAGAAAATATCACCACTCTATAGATGCTAATGGTGTCACCTTTATTTCATCTCAAGTTCCCTTAGGTGGCTTAACTTGGAGCCCAAAGTTCCAGTCAGGAGGCATGTTCAGGGAGGGATGGGCTTTGATGGTCAAAACTTCTTTATACAGTTTTGCCATAATGGGCAAAAAGTCCTTTATAACAATTTTTAAACCATTAACCATGACATTCCAGTCTCTCACAGAATCTTGCTGGATACTTCAGATGTGGCTTAAAGGTGAAAAGGTGATCCTGTCTGTACAAGCTTCTCCTGAGTGTCAGTAGAGCGCATCAGTAATTTTCCCTTCACTTATATCTCATTACTTATGTTATAGAATTCTGTTATTAAAAAACATATTATCATCTCTGTACTCTTAGCAAGCAGTCACTTGTGGTTTGAAAGGTAATGAACTCACACTGAATGATGTTCATATAAGAAGTTATGGTGGGGAGCTGGTATGATACTGGTGATAGGTGTAGCAAAGTAGATGAGTGATTTGTGGCCCTTATTTCCTGCAGATGCTTGCCATTAGCTGGAGTTTGCTCAATTTTACCTGGCTGTAGCTCAGAATTCTGTTTCTGATGGATATTGAGAGTGTTTAATTCTGAAGTTCATAGACATTGTGTCTCTTCAGGTCTGTGTTGGCTATGGTCTGCCAAAATGAATTTATCTTGACAGCATGGCTGTCAGTGTTCCCAGACCGAAACAGGCCTTTCTAGAGAAGTGTGAAATGTGTGCCCCAATTTTCTGGGCTTTCCTAATGCTCACTGTATGAAAGGCCCTCTGTGAGTTTGCGTATTCATTCTGTTCAAATCACTGCTCAGAAGAATGGGAAACCTTTTTACTTGTCTCATTCAGAGCTGGCTTTTTTAATAGATGAGCCTTACAGATAAAAGAAATCAGTTTTCTTTATTCTGTCAAAGTGAAGGTTAAGACAAGGGTTCACAATTTTGAAAACAAGACATAGGGCAATAAAATGAATTATTAACAGTGCCCTTGTATTTTGACTCATAATCTTTTCACTCCTGTTACATTTCCCTTTTGAGATATCATTTATCAGCTGGACTGAGAGTAAACCTTTGCATCCTTTCCATCTGTGTGAGCTGCTGAAAACCTTCTCCTTCAGAATTTGACCTTTCTTTATTTCCCTCATTCCCTTCATCTCTCTCTCCTGTCTCTACTTCCCCCCTTCAAATCCCTTTTTCAATCAATTGGTATACAGATTTTTTTTTTTTAATGTAAAAACTGGAATCTGGGGAATACATCTCTTGCTGCATAAACTCAGCTGCCCAGCCTGGCTTATTCTGAACATAGATGCTAAAACAGGCTAATTTCACTGATCTAATTTCCCTGGTGTTATGCCAAGCTAATGCATTGTGGGGTTTGTCCATTGCACCATACCAGCCTCACCATAAGCTACTGCAGTGGGTTTTCACTCACCCAGTTCATCAGACCCACTCCAGATGCAGCCCAGACAGCTTGCTAAGTCATTTGTTAATGCAGCAAGGCTTTGCTTTGTCTAGCTGCACTAATCTTATGCACTACAATCCTTTGTGAATAATACAAATAAGAAAACAACTATATAAAGACATCTGTGCATTGAGCCTGAGAGCTCTACCTCTTCCCATATTTTCACTGAGCGTGTACAACAACACAGAATAATTTGTCACAGAGTTTGATTTCAATCTCTTCTTTTACTGTTGTCGAAGTAGCTTAGCACAAGGCAAGCATTTGTTCTTCATACATTCAAAGCCTACTATTTTTCTGATTGTAATTTATGTCCACTGTGCAGAATGTATCTGACTAGAGCAAACAGTTATTTATATTCCAATTACAATCAAAGAGGCACACCAGAGTCTCTTCCATCTCCTGCCTCTAACTTAGCCGTATATGTTGTCACTAAATATAACATTTCAGCTGCTATCAGACAAGCTGCTTTGTATTCTTATGAGTTTTCTGCTACAAGTAAAAACTCCACGGAAAAAGAACTGCACATGCAGAGCACAGCACTGGAAGCAATGATTTTGGTTTTTGCTGCTCTGCTTGGATAAAAATTGGATTCATGTCTACTTCTTGGGTTTCTTTCAGCAGCTTTAAAGTAATGAATGAGGGGAGAGGTCAAGATATTGAGATATTGCTATTGTTCCTTTTTATGAAGCAGAGCTCAAATTCAGCCTACTCTGTCCCTGTGCCATTTGTAGCAAGCACAGTGTCCCTGGGTCTTCCTCTGCCTCAGGGGGCAGTGGGCACTTGTGGTCATGTGCTAAACCCTGCTTCCCTCCAAGACACAGTGGCTCATCCATGTGATTTTCTGGGTAAGTGTGGGTATGAGCCCTGCAGGCTGCTTGCCCTCCTGAGAAGGCTGTTGGGGTGCTTGGTCTGGGCTAGCCCTGCACGTGGGCACGCTCACAATTCAATGCATGGATGCTCAGAGCCTTGCTGTGGGCATAGCCCTTGGGGCTTGCTGTGGCCCCATGCCTGAGGAGGGTCTGGGAGCACAAGCTGCCCGAAAGGAATATTCTGGCTGACATGGGGGCTAACCTTTGCTCTGTGCCTGATGGTCAAGCAACTGAATCAGTTCCCTAGTCCTCCTGTGACCACAGGTTAAGGCTTATTGAAAAGCCTTCCTTCCACACCCAAATTCTATTTGACTCCGACTCTCTTGATAGGGAGGACAATAAGAGGTACAAGGGCTTGCAGGGACCCTCAGCACTGCATGAGTGTGCTGGCAGAGCCAGGCTGTGCCAGTGTGGCCCCACCGTGGAGCTGTGAGGGGTGGCTGAGGTTTGGGAAGACAAGGTTACGCTTTTGCGGTCAATTCCCCTTTCTCATTCTGGCATCTCCGAGCGGCTCTGGGCTGCAGGCCGTGTCTGTCTGCCCTGGGGAGATAGCTCATTACTGCAGAGAGAGCTGGGCAGCCCTTTCTCTGCTGGGTTGCATAAGTGAATGTTTCGTTTCCTTTGTTTGGAAATACGAATTTGTGTCCCCAGCTACCTCGGTGGTTAGCTTCCTCTATAATTAACAAGTGTTTATGCTTTCCCCATGGGGTACGAGTACAAGTCAATCTTTACTTCCTTTCCACTCTATGCAGTATATTTTTGCCAAGGCTCAAATGCTTTCTAATGTAGTACACTCCATCTCTTTTCCTAAAATCAATGTTTCCAAACACAATTAGCAGTGCTGTAATAGACTTCAAAATATCACAAAAGAACTGTGAGCTAGAGGGCTCCAAGTTACCACTGACAGTCTAGATAACCATATGTTAGCTCTACTGTCGGACAAAGAAGTTCAATTTTCCCTCTTTCACTCAGATAACATGTTCCAATATTGTATGTTATAGAAATAATTTACATAAGTACAACTGTCATTGATCTGTGCTGCTTTTCCATACTGTTGAAAGAAAATATATTTATCACAAAGATACAAGATAGCTTTTTTCTTTATACAAGGTTTGCAAGCAACTAACTGAATGCTTCAGAAATTTTAACTCTACCTTCTTAAACTTTTATGACCTTTGGTAAGTAAAAAAAAAAAAAAAGATGCTACTGATTGCAGTGTCTGTATGTCATATAAAAGACATGTTAGTACATTTAATCTGGTGACATTATAGACTATTTGCTTCCCTATCTCTTCCATGAACCCTAAATCACTGGTTTGGCAGTAAGCTTAATAAAAAAATGCTAGTTTAATGGAGATGGTAAAGTATCTGGAGAGCTCCTTCTAGGTCATAGAGAAATCCCTGTCATCTGCTACTTGTTTCTTTTAGCGAGAGGTACCTCAGGTTTTGCATGGAGCATACTTGGCCAGATTCACTCAGTGGTTGCTAAAGGTGGGACTAGAAGCCTACAGTTCTGAATAGCAGAAATATGTGCACTTTGTTGTTGAAACCAGTCTCTCTTCTGATGTTGATGGTCTTTTCGCTTCCTAAACTCATACGGGTGTTGTTGGTATCAGGGTGCCTTGACTTTAAAGAACAAAAAAGGAAAAAAAACTCAAAAGTTCTTCTTACATCCCCTTTCCTTTTGCAGAAGATGCAGGATATGCAGACCTTTTGTTTCTTTAAGCATGTGAATTTGGCTATAAGAGGACAAATCTGGCATCTGTTTAAAAAACCAAGTTGTGGTAAGAGAGCTTTGTGCATATTTTTTAATAGATTTGCTAAGTACTCCTGCCAATGTAGTAATCCTCCAAAATAATCCTGACAATTCACTGAAGAGGCCAAGAGTTTGAATCATTATTGATTTTATCCTTTAAATAAAATGCATAAATACGTTTTTAATTTGCTGTGACCAGTGAAATGGAATCAACACATTGCAAAGGCAGAAATCTCTCACTTGGCTGTAGCTGGAGTTTTGCTACAGGCAAAAAAAGAACTGTAACAATCCATTGATTTCAGTAAGCTGTTAAAACTTGTGATCACTTTGGTCAGGTACATTATTTCCAGTCAGTTCATAGATTTTCAAAACTTCAGTGCATTGACATTTCAAACAAAAACTTCTAGCCTAGCTTTGAGGAAACGTGATCTTGACTAATGCAGGAAGCTGTGCATGTACATGCAAATATTTGCAAATGCAACTTAGGAATGCTGTATTTAATTTGTACGTATGGGAAGGGAAGAACACATATATTAGTAACTTACAGTGCTACAGCTGATCTTTAATAACTTGGTTGTGGAACTAAATAAATATCTTCTTCTTCTTGTCAGTGTTGGACAAGTTTCTATCTTTTCACAGAATCACAGAACAATTTGAGCTGAAAGGGACCTTTAAAGATCCTGCAATGAGAAGGGACATCACTTATTTCTTGTTCAGCACATACTCATATGAAGTTCTGATCCTGCTAAGGTTCTGTGTGCCACTGAAAGCCAAATCAGCCACTGTAACTTGATATGGATCTTGCTTGCATCAGTGCCACCTGTAAACTCTTGCTGGGGAATTTCTGTCAGCCACAGGAAAAGCCAGTAAGGCTTTCTCAGCTCAGGTACCAGCCACATCGAGCAGCGATGCAACAAAGGGTACTCATTGCAACAGAAATGCCACTGTCAGGTCCCCTTCTGAGCTCCTCAAGTGCCTGGAACTTTGAGGATCCCAGGGGCTTCCCCTTGCAGCTCTGCCTCCCTTGCCCTGGGGTGCTGCTGGCTGCCTTTCTCTGGCAGTGAAAGTGGGGTGAGCTGTCCCCTGGGCACGCTGGAGCTGCCACGGCAGCGCTTCGCTGCTGCTGCTGCTGCTGCTTTTGTGCTGCTCTTCTTGTAGTTGGTGTTTGCACATCCTGAAGGGCTATGTCTCTTTTGCAGTCTTTCTCATTGAAAGTGATTGCCACCAGCATTAGTGAGTTTCCTTCTCCTTTTGTTTCTTTATGTGTTTCCCTGGAAGTCGCTTAAATCACTGGAGTCTATTGCACGCCATCAGCTACAGATTATGCAAAGACATTTTTATGTACTTAAGCTTGTCTCAAGCCTGTCCCTATATTTTTTAAGATGTACAGAATATCAATTTTCTTTCACAATCCATAATTTACTGGTGAAGTCCTTAGACTTGTTTAGATCCAGACACTGAAAGCAAATATAGAAGACAAAACATAATACTATCCCTGAGGCACTGAGTTTTAAAATGAGATTCTTTTTAAAAAAACCTCATGAGCATGAATCAACATTTGTCAATGTAGGCTTAGGCAGGGATTTCCTTTGTGAACTATTACTGTTTGTTGTGGAATTTCTCTGAAGACTTTGCACCTAAGCAAAAAGTGAGTGATCTGAACTGGAAAGGCCATCCACAGGCTGCTTAAGACACATGACACCAAACAGGAGTGTTGCTAGGGAGTGTTGCCATAGAATTTCACAGATAGTGTTGCTGTAGAGAACAATTAGTAATGAAACTGATTTGCAAGTTTTGAAATGGGATCCAAATTTAAAGGATGTGGCTGTTTATGTGGACACAGGGACTTCATTAATTGCATTCGGTGAATGTTCTTATAAGGAGATGAAGATGACCCTGTCTCTTGAGTCCAAAGAATATTGAAGCATTTTTACCCAAAGGGCTAGCTTTGCCAAATTTCAGGAGAGACCTTGTTTATACAAGCAATTAAGAACAGTCATTGGGGAAGTCTTGTAAGATGTGAGGCCAGTTTTAAAATCCCTTTTCTAAAGCATCAAAGAACTTTTATCCTGGGCCCCACAATGCAAGTAGAAGTATTGACAACACGATAAGAATTACAAATATATAAATATTTAAGCAGGAGGAAAGAAAGAATAAATACAATAGTTTCTTCTCACCTGTTTTGTCTGGATTGGGTCCTACAGTGCTGAAAATCCTCCATTTAGATTTCCTCTGCATTAAATAAAAGCTAGGTGGCAAATACCTCAGCTTATTTATGACATGGGTGCCTACCCTCTCTTTGAAGTGATGTGAACAAAGTCCTGAAGGCCTCCTGGGAATCATGGAGTGCTTTCAATTGCCCATGACTTCAGCAGGTTTGATGATACTGAACATTTCACAGGAACAATTTCTATTGCACCAGTTCCCAAAATTACAGAGCGCAGAAAGCACTGACATGGTGTCATGGGGTTCTGACAGCTGGGTCAATTACACACCAACCTTTCAGTGGCCAATAGATTAGGTCCACTTTGTTTTACTAAATAGCATGACAAAAATGGATAAAACACTCACTGCCTCTACAGAGTGACCCATTTCTGTTACAAGGAAGGGTGGCCCAGCTTTGGGATAAAATATGTTTATGTGGAGTTTAGAAAATCAAAACCAAAACAAAACAAAGAAGTAATTGTAAGAGTCATAAGAGTCATATTCTGTAATGCTGAAATCCAGAATAGAGGAACAAACAAAAAAAAACCTGTTTTTCATTGAAGTATGTAGATTAGATGAGCAAAATGTAGACTGAATCTTCCTGGAAAAACCAGAATCTTCCTGCAAATTACCAGAATGAGAAAATGAGGATAACATAGCTTCTTTTTTTATTTTTTTTTTTTAATGGAAAAGCTAGGTCTTTAGTGGTAGTAGTTAATAAAAGGTAATTTGGAACCATCACACTATGAAACACTGTCATTGTGTGTGTTTTGGCTGGGATACAGTAAATTTCTTTGCTGAAAGGGTGGTTAGGCAGTGGCACAGGCTGCCCAGGGAAGTGCTGGACTCACCATCCCTGGACGTGTTCAAGAAATGACTGGACTGACATTTAATGTGGGCATTTGTGCTGGAAAGAGTGTTGATAACACTGGGATGTTTCTGTCATTGCTGAGCACTGCTTGCACAGAGTCAAGATTTTTTTTTTGCTCCCCACTCCACCAGAGAGTGAGCTTGGGGAGTGCGTGGTTTTGGAAAACAACACAGCTGGGGCAGCTGACCCAACTGACCCAAGGGATATCCCACCCCATGTGCTGTCATGCTCAGCAACAAAACTAGGGGGAAGCCAGGCTGGGAGGCTGCTGCTTGGGACCTGCCTGGGCATCAGCCAGCTGGTAGTGAGAAACTGTTTCCATTTGCATCACTTTTCTCTCTTTGCTATTTCCCTTTCATTAAAATTATTACTATTCATACTACTGTTACTATTTTATTTTATTTCAGCTATTAAATTGTTCTTATCTGCATCCATGAGTTTTCTCACTTTCACCCCTCTAATTCTCTCCCCTGCAGTGCCACTGAGGGAGAGTGGGCAGGAGGCTGTGTGGCTCTTAGTTGTCAGCTGGGGTTCAACCATGACAAACAGCTATATGGGCTTTCCAGTAATAAAGCACAGTTGATAACAAGCATTGCTGCTACAGCTGCTGTCTTCCATTTCTGCCCAATTCATCTGTCTCAGTGCCTGAAGCTGTTCAGCAAGACCAAGGGAAACAACATTAGCCTCTTTATTATTTATAACTCATTTTTTCCCCTGATAACACTGCAATACCATAAACACTGTTTCCATGGAAACTCAAATAAGACAAAATTACCATGGATATTGTTGTTTATACCTCTAGGAATATAGGTATCTAAAGTTTCAACCTGTTCCTGCATGAAAAAGGAATGCAGAAGTGATTGATATTTTTAATTACTGCGTAATATTGGCTGAGTTGGGGAATTTCTTGAATTGCAGTGCTGTGTGTTGCAGTCTTGTTATCCAATTACATCTCATGCTTCTCACCAAGTTTATTTCCTTTGAAAGCTGTTCTTTTAAAAATGCAATTAGGAGTTCTTTTTGTCTGAAGAGTTTGGTGATGCTGAATGGTGCATTACATTTATGTGATATGGAGTAAGAGCATTTAAGGATTAGGAAACCAAAAATGTCTTTGTGGGTTTTGTAATGCAGATGGATAAACCTGAGGCTGTATGAGAAACTAGAAGCAAAATTAAGTGATCTGGACTGTAAAGCCCATCCACAGGTTACTCAAGGCATGGCTGAAAAGGAAATATTTCTTTTAACAGTTGGCTGGAAAAGTGAAGACCCTCATTTAAACTTCAAAGGCCAATTACCCTTGGTTGAATGACCTAACTAAACCATGGACTCAAGAATTCTATAGTAGAATCTGAAAATCTAAAAATGGGCCAAAGGAACAGCTTTAGCAATACCACAGTGGTAGGTATTACTATCCTAGTAGTAGGTAATGAGTTCTTCTCTTTTTTTCATACAGAATGTTACACAACTTCAAAAATGGGTTTTTTTCCAGTTATGTGGGAACTAAATTTCTGCTGAACTGGGTGATCCACTCAATCACATTATGTGAAAGAAAGGGGCGTCTATCTCTCATTTCTCCTAGTAGGAGACTTACTGCCCTGTAGAAATAAACCAAACAAGCTTTGGTTCAAAAAATCAGAGCTTGAAGAAGAATGTCTCTCTCATTTGGTGGATTAGACACCTGAAAGGGGTTAACTGCTGCTGCACTGGATCATTCATTATTTATGCAAGGGGGAATTTTATTAAAAAGGGGGACTCAGAGCAAGTCCTCTCAGCTGTCAATAACAAGCAAGGAGTTCTGAGCACTGCTCTGTGAAACAAAGCCAAAACCATACCTGCAGAGATGAATTAAAGGAGAGTTCCTTGGTGAAATAGCAAATCAGAGCTGAGGCATTTTGGAGAAAGCCTGGGACAGAGGGAATAAAAGCAGCAGCTTTTTTAATTTAGTCCATATTTCTTTAGTTTTCTTATCAAGTGCTTAGAACTGAAACATTTGCTCTTGTGGCTTAATGGAATATGTTGAAGACTTTAATAGAATGTTTAACTTTGGCTGTTTTTTGAGAATTTACATTTGTTTGTTCATTTTCATCACAGCCAAATCTATTTTGCAATCAGTTGCTTTCCAATCATATAAGTTATTGACAGTGTCAATCTGGAGAATAATGTCATTAATATTTCTGGTTCTTAGCCAGAATAGCTGCTGTTTCCTGCTCAAGGAAACTGGAATATCTCTTTTCTCCTTGGAGCAGAAAGCTGTATTTTTTGGTTTTCTTACCTCAGTAAAGATATCTCTTGAGTTTAAAAGTCTTTTTTTTGTCTACTATAACGAGATCTAGAAAAATTACTGCATTACTGCTCTATTCTAATGCCACACTACAGCTTTATGTTGGCAAAGATATATTTTTTGCTTCAGAACCGAACAGCCAAAGAGGAATCTACCCATCTGAACAATTCTTGATTCATAGTCTGCTCTTGCACATTGCTGCATTTAACTTTTGATATTGTTTCCTTCTGTTTTATGCAATGTACTTCTCATTCATTTTGTCTTTTGAACCAATTCTCCATAGAACCAAGGATGAGATCCAGCTGGAGCCTCATTGGAATGGCAGGTACATTACAGGACTTAAGGGAAACTTGTGCTTTTTGAGAGCAGCAATTGAGTCTGTGGTGTTTGCTGAAAGAAGAAAAGAAGTTATGAATTTATGCACTGTAATGTCTTGTGATGAACTCAAAAAATATCTATTTATTGTAGATAAAGCCTGCAGAGAAGTCTTTTTCTGCAAAGACTTCAAAGTCTTGAAAGAACTCCTTGCAATACATGTATAACTCCTGCACTGGATGTGCTCTAAACCACTGAACAAATGTGCCTGGGACCTTTCTCTGACACCAGTTCCCACTGGCAAACAAACATTTCTGACCACACTTTCAGCAGCCTTGAAAAGAGAACTACACATGAGTTATGTGTGAGTTGTCTCTCCAGCTGTGCCCATGGACGGGTTGGCAGACTGTTAACTGGGGCAGCCCAAAGCAATGCCAGGGGCTGGTATTTTGATTGAGATGATTTAGTTCAGCTTCCCAGAAGTATTCCTTACAACTGTGTTGTTTGCTGGTGTACACAGAGCTAGTGACTAAACCAGTCAATTTCTGTGTTCAATCAGAAAATAATTCAGGAGGAAAGGAAGCTCTGGAGCCCATGTAGTCCAGTCCCCTGCTCAAAGCAAAGTCACTTTCTTGATTTAGAGCATCAAAACTTCTCCATCCAACTACCAAAACTCTGTGAGGATGGAGAAATTTGCTTGGAAAATCTGTTCCAATGCTTGGCCACTCACTTTGAGCATTTTTGTCCAGGTAGGTATGGGTCATGCTTATCTCACTGATAAGCATCCTTCTGATTCTTCAGGATGTCCCTGTGCAGTCAACATATTCTTGCAAGTAATGGCCTGGATTTTGTAGTGTGCAGGCACAGGTGTGAGTTGCTGCATGCTCACCTTACCTTCCACTAAGTGACAGAATGGAATGGGCTCTGTGTGTGCTTTCAGCCCAGCCCAGCACACAGGTGGAATCCAAGAGGATTAAACACCCCTCAAGGTGTATCATGCAGTGGTGAAGAAAGCCAAGAGCCCCACACTGTGGATAGATAAAATGTAGGAGAATAGAGATAGTGGTGAAGGTAATCTCACCCCTAAGGAGTTACAGCTGTGCTAATTATCAAGCATTAAGAACAAGCCTGCCCTTAATAGGCCACAGCTGGATCCAATTAGGAGGGGTATTGTAAAAGAGCAGGTTGGCTGGTTGAGATGTGAGATGGAGTTGGTTGGCTGTACAGAGGAGAAGGAGTCAGTGCTGTGAGGAGCTGCTTGTGAAAATCACCAAGAAGGTATGGAACTTTTGCAATAATCTACCAACACCACACCAGAACAGGTGGATGCCTGAGAGGAGGCTGTGAAACCATGGGAAGCCCATGCTGGAACAGGGTTCTGGCAGCAATCTGCAGACCTGTGGAGAGAAGAGTTTGTGCTGGAGCAGGTTTTCTGGTAGGATCTGTGACCCTGTGGTTGGCCCACCCTGGAGCAGCATGTACCTGAAGTACTGCACCCTGTGCTGGAGCAGTTTGTGAAGAACTGTCTCCCATGGGGGGACCCCATGGTGCAGCAGGAAAAGGACCCTTCTCCCTGAGCAATGACAGAAAAAAATGGGTGACCTGACCATAACCCCCATTCCCTGTCTCCCTGTGCCACTGGTGGGGAGGAGGTAAAGCTTGGGAAGCATGTAGGGGTGGGGGAAAAGTGTTTTTAAGATTAATTTTACATCTCATTATCCTGTTCTGATTTTGTTAGTAATTCAGTTAACACCTCCAAGCTGAGTCTGTTCTGCCCATCATGGTATTTGGTGAGTAATCTCTCCCATACCTTATCTCAGCCCATGAACCCTGGGTTATATTTTCTCTCTCCTGTCCACTTGTGGAGGGGAGTGCTAGAGTGGCTTTGAGGAGTGCCTGACACCCAGCCAGGATCAGCCCACTACAGCGTGCAGAGCATCAGGGAGAGCAGTCTCTGCTAGAGTGCCTCCTGCCCAGCTGATCACCTGCAGCAGGTCATTTCAGCAAGCCCAAATTCTGTGTGCTTTGATGTAATCTCACTGCCACTTTGGGAGCTGGCTATCTCCTTGAAGGTGTCTTCCATTACATTCTGAGAAGACACACCATTCCTAGCTTATTCTTTCCTTAGCAAATGCTACCATGGCTTTGGCTATTATTTCCTCCAGAGGAAAGAATTCCATCAACATCAGACTTTGCTATGGACCAGATTGCATTGTTTTCAACAAGCCAGGGCAGAGGATTTAAATCATTGATTTAAATCATTAATTAATTAAATTACACTGGAAAACAGACTAGCAATGAAGGTGTTAGCCCAGCCTCTTGATTTCAGCTGTAACAAATTCCTCTAATTCCCCACTCCACAGGTGATGTCTATCCCCATGTCAGCAGCTCTGCCAGGGCTCTGAATGTGGCAGGGCAGGGTGGGGAGGTGGGACTGGGATGTGAGGCCAGGGATGCTGGGATGGGCAGGGCCCAGGCTCAGGGTGGCATTCACTGGAATGTGTCACTCAGTGCCAGATCCCTGCTCCCATGGTGCCATTGGGGTCTGGCATGGCCTTGAAGGGCTGCTCTCAGCTCACCTCCTTCTTCAGTCATCTCCTCTGCCTGAGGTCTCCTCACAAGCACATGCAGCCGAGCCACCCCTGAACTGTGCCATGTCCATAGAAACTAAAAGGAAACAAAAGCAAAACTCTGACATCAGCCTCTGTGTTTATGAAACACCAGCTTGTTTCCACTTTGTCATGCATCTCACTCTGCCCCCTCAGTTTGGTTGTCTTTAAATATAAGTAGTGGTTTCTCTGAGTTCATGCTAATATAGTTTAAAATATCTCTGTGGAAAGAATTTGGATGATTCTTCCATGTACAGACAAGGTCTAAGGCTAGCTCTGGTTTTTGTTTTTATGCTTTCTCTCTGACTGCATGGCAAATCTTTATGTTACAAGATTAATCATTCTATCTCCTTGTGTTAGCCTTTCTTATCCAGATTAAATAAAATACTATGTGATTAGGGATTGCTTTATTTTATAGAAATTACTTTTCAGTTATACTGTGTACTCTCTAACTTGGGATATTTCAATACTTTGGTATTTAGACATGCTAAAATGTATGATGACAAAATGAGAGGAAATGGTCTCAAGTTGCACCAGGGCAAGGTTTAGATTGGATATGGGAGCAATTTTTTCACTGAAAGGGTGGTCAGGTATTGAAATAGGTTGCCTGGGGAAGTGGTGGAATCACCATGCCTGGAAGTGATCAAAAGACACTTGGATGTGGTGCTTGAGAACATAGTTTAGTGGTGAACAAGGCTGTGCTGGGTTATCAGATGGACTCAGTGGTCTTAAAGATCTTTTCCAGCCTTAACTCTTCTATGATTCTATGATGTTTCCTATGGGAAGATGAGAATGAGAAAGTAAAAATATTAAATAAATATTGACAGATATTTAGATAAATATATATATTTAAATAATATTCTTATTAATAGTATTATATATATTATATAAATAACATATACATTTAAATATAATCACAGAAGAAACAAAATAGAAATTATTTCCCATAGCATTGCTTAATCCTGGAAATTTTACAGACTTCTGGCACAATTGTGACTAACCATTTGGCTTATTATGATTTCTTTAGACATCATGGTACCATAACATAGGAAAAACAGTATACAATTTTTAATGCAGATGCATCTGATTAATTTGGTGCAGACTTTTTAAATACTCTCAGTAGATAATGATTTGTTTCAAGTCACTACATTTTTTCATAGCTTTCTGAATCATAGTGGATTTCCTCAGAGTTCTATGGCGTTGTGAAGGAATGGGAGCATGTTGGGTATGGTACCTTGAGATTATTAAAAGCACAGTTCCATTGTTTTGCAAATGTGATTGAAAATGGTATTTCTTCACTTCTGAATAAATTTAGTCTCACCTGTCTTTTGCCTCTGCCTGCTACTACTTTTCTGAGACACGAAATGGGTTTTTGAGATGTTTTGTCTATGAAAAAGAAATGAGCTTTATATTCAGGTCAGCATTGCGGTCAGGGAAAAACAGCTCTGAGATTATTATTTTTCCGTAATTGCCTTTTGCTTGGTCGTTTTTGAACAGCTTTCCTCCCAGCTCCCTCTTATTCAGGATGCTTGAGGTGGAAAAAGGTCCCTTAAATCCTGTGTATGGCGTGCACCCCGCGTCATCTCATTCTCCCGAGTGTGAATAGCTGGACTCTGAGGAGGGATTCATCCCAGCTGCCTTGCATCCATTATCACTCTTGGCTGGTGTGTTCAGTGTGAGGGGAGCTCAGGAGGCTGGGCAGTGCTGCTCTCGCCTGCTGCCTGCTGTGAAGCCCCAGGCAGTTAATGGGGTGCACAGTGATGGGGTGCCTTCCTGGGGCAGTGACCCCTAATGCACCCAGGGCAGAAGCACATCTCCTATGAGGCTGTGTAAAAGGCAGTGATTTCTTTCACCTGGGGTCTGTGGATCCTGGAGGCATGTGAAAAATTGTGGAGGAATGTGTAAATTCAGAGCACACACAATAATGCCAGTTCCAGGAAATGTGCAGAGCTGCAGTTTCTGGGCAGGTGGAAAATCACTGAAATAGTCTCTTTGGAAAAGACTTTACCTCACCACAGGTAGACAGGTGCACTTGTGGGATTCTTTTGTAGGAAATTCTTCAGCAGTCCTTCAGCCTGTCTTACCCTCTCACCATTCCTTGGCAGGCAAATGTGAAAAGGACCAGAAGAGTGTGTGGTAAAGTACAAGTGGAAATATTTGATAAAAATGGAAATTTGTCTTATTGATTTGTGCTCTTTCAGGGTACATTTCATGATGTCTTATCATTTGAACTTCAAGAGCCTAGCGTTTAGAATAAAGCATGTTTTATATTCATTATGATGACAACTCTCCTCCCTCTCCACTTCCCCTGTTGAGGCTGCATGTACTTTGTTTAATAATAGAAATTCTGATAGGTTTTCTAAGAGAACAAAACCTCTGAGAGCACAGTTCAATTCATAGTTACAACTGCTGCCTATGTGTGGTGCTTTTTATTAATTTTTGAGGCAGCAGTCAATTACTGAGTCTTCAGAATTTTTTTTCCTTCTGTGTTGAAGGGCCACTGGAAGGCAGTACATTAAGCATCCCCTCTAACAATAAAGATATCTGAACCTCTCCATCAGAAGGATTCTGTATCCAATTATTTGCAAGCTCCTTGTAGATATGATTCTATGGAGTAAATGGAAAGCATGCCTCAGTCATTCTCTGCACTGATAGTAATTTAATAAAAATAAAAAGCTATTGATTTTTTGTTAGCTGTGTTAAAAGACCACTGTAATCTTGGCTTCACTCTGCTGTTGGCAGAGCATTTGCCAGCAAGTAGATTTTTTACTTTTCCTAGGGCACCATTTATTAAATGCTATCTTAATGTGTACAGATTATTAGATTTGTTGAAGTGGGGGAAGATTTATAATACCTTCCTGTTATTTAACTTCTCTTAGTCGATTCAGATGTTAGAAGCATTTGCAGAGATTTATCTCCTGTACTTTGTGATTTTTGTTTTTTCCATTCCTTAAGCCAAATGTGCCTTTGAGGTTACTGAGCCAGCACTTACTGGGCAGGAGCTACTTTTGATAGAGATAGAAAATAACATTCTATTTGCTGACTCTTATTGAAGTAACCACTCTGGGTTGACAGAGGAATGTCACTTAAGCTGTTCAGTAAACCTCAGCTTGAATAAGGAGTTAAATCAGTAAAGCTGGACTGATGTAAAATAATTTATTTGTCTAAAAGACTTGGTCTACTCTAAACTAAACTGCTCAGGAATATGCCTTCTCAAAAACTTTTCATATAATCTATTCCATTTAGAAGTTTATATTCATCTGCATTGACCATAGCTAGAGCCTACACAATTCTTTAAGTGAGTGGTGAATTTCAGATGTTGTAGTGAATTTCAGATACTGAAAAATTAGTTACACACTTTCATTGCATTTTAGGTGCAACTTGTATCTCTCTAAAACAATGTTTTCTGTGGTGCTGGAACATAAAAATTTGAAATTAATTTGTCAAATATGATTAATCCTGATGCAGTCCCAAAACATTTATGCAGGGGCATATCTTTGTTCAGGGAACGGCAAAGAAGCTGTTGAAGGGGTCTAGAGGGTAAATTCCATGTGGAGTGGCTGAGGGAGCTGTGGGGGTTCAGCCTGGAGAAAAGGAGACTCGGGGGTGTCCTTGTCACTCTCTACAGCTGTGTGAAAGGAGGCTGTGATCCCAGCTGTGGGGGCAACCTCTTCTCCTAGGCAAATTAAAGGATAAGAGGACGTATACCCAAGCTGCACCAGGGGAGATTCAGGGTGTGCATTAGGAGAAATTTATTCACAGAAAGGGTTGCCATGCATTGGAATGGACTGCCCAGGGACTGGGTGGAGTCACCATGCCTGGAGGTGCTTAAGGAAAGACTGGACATGGCACTTGGTGCCATTGTGTAGTTGACAAGGTAGTGTCCAGTCAAAGCTTGGACTTGATGACCTCAAAGGTCTTTTCCCACAGAATTGATTCTGTGCTTCTCTGATCTTCACCTCTAACCCTTTTAAAGATTTAGAGTTGTTGGCCGGGATCAGAGAGTCCATCTTTATTTCCACATGTGCTGGTTTTGACTGGAATAGACTTTATTTTCTTCATAGTAGCTAGTAGAGGAGCTATGTTTGGATTTGTGCTGAAAATAGTGCAGATAATACAGGGATGTTTTTGTTATGGCTAAGCAGTGCTTGCAGAGTCAAGGCCTTTTCTGCCTGTTACCCCACCAGTGAGCAGACTGGGGGTGCACAAGGGTTGGGAGGAGTTACAACCAGGACAGCTGACCCCAATTGACCCAAGGAATATCCCACACTGCTCATGCTCAGCATACAGACCTGGGGAAAATGGAGGAAGGCAGAGACATTCGGAGTTTTGGTGTTTGTCTTCCCAAGTCACCATCACCTGGCTTTCCTGGAGATGGCTGAACACCTGCCTGCCCATGGGAAATGGTAAATTCCTTGTTTTGCAACAAAGGCACTTGCAGAGTTGAGTGTCAGATGTGTCTGCAGAGAGTTTCAAAGAAAGGGAGGGACACACCTGGCAGGTTCATATAGATTCCCAGTCCATCTCAAGCACAGTGCCAACTGACTATGACAATTTTCAGTGTCAGTGACATTGTTCTGAGCAATGCCATTTGTAGTTTTGTTTCAACTAATACACTAATATCAGGAAAGTCACAGGATATCATAATCCTTATGCTCAGACCCAGGTATGTGGATGATTTTGTGTATACATCCTGATGAGCTAAGGACAGTAGCACATAGTCCTCCAGATGGACTGGACAGAAAGGACGAGGTTGAAAGCGATCTCTAGAGGTCTCTTGACCAACTCAGTGCTCAAGCATGACCACCTTGAGCTGGTTGCCCAGGACCATGTCCAGACTGGTTTTGAGTATCACCAAGGTGGAGACTTGACAGCTTCTCTGGGCAGCTCATGCCAATGCTCAGCCACTCTCACAATAAAAAAGTGTTTCCTGATCTGCAGAGAAAACCTCCTGTGTTTCAGTTTGTGCCCATTGTCTCTGGTCCTGGCACTGGACACCTCTTTTCTGTCAGTGCCCATCATATACATGGGGTTGTTCCTCAGGTGCAGGCTGAAGAACAACAGGATTGCAATTCTCCTTATTGAACTTCATGATGTACTCCACCATCTCATGTTTACTGCAAGTTTCAGTTTGTGCCCATTGTCTCTGGTCCTGGCACTGGGCACCTCTTTTCTGTCAGCCCCCATCATATACGTGGGGTTGTTCCTCAGGTGCAGGCTGAAGGACAACAGGATTGCAATTCTCCTTGTTGAACTTTGATGTACACTGAACTCCACCATCTCATGTTTACTGCAGGCAAGATTGCCTTCAAGCCTCACATTCCCAGCAAGATCCTCACTGGAATGAGGACCATTCCTCACTCAAAGATTGCCTTCAAGCCTCACATTCCCAGCAAGATCCTCACTGGAATGAGGTCCAACTCAGTGTTTTTCTTCATTGACTCCTCATTTGGAGGAGAATGATATAAAGAACCTCCTGGACTGCTTTTGTCCTGCCCTATTGTCCTCTAGAAGATTTGGGGTGATTGAAGTTTTTCTGAGGGCCAGGGCCTGTGAATGTGAGGCTAAATGGATGACTTGCAGTAGGCTAGTAATCCGTGACTGCCAGTGTCCTTCCTGACCATATGTTAGGAAGTGGTATAGGCTCTTAAGGAACAGGACACTTATTTCAATTGCCTCATTGTGGTCAGGAAGCATCTGGTCATCTCTAGATGGAAGCTGGCACTGCTCTCTTGCTCTTCAGCTGTGGCACAGCAGTGCAGTACTGGAAAGCCTGCTGTGACAATTGCTGTGATGAGTTATGCAAACCCTGATTGTATCTCCTTTGTCCTGAACTGACACCATCTAGAAGTTTGGCATGCCCAGCATTATCAAGTAATCAAAGTCACATCCAGTGTTCAGTGTTCTCTGAGAGAAGCTATGACTGCTGTAATTGTGAGAAGCACTTTCTATCTTGCATTTGGAAAATCAGTGATCACACTGTAATTTATGCATGCTGATACTGGACACACCATGCATATTACATCTGTATTTCAGAGTGGGGTATTTTCCTTCAGAAACTTGTGAATGTCCTTTCCAAACCATGTCATCTGTAACAGTGAAACAAAAGAATGTATATATCTACCACAGTGCACATGTCCTATGCTGGTTACTGCATCCCCAATGGATAGTTCAGGTACAGCCCAGCTCCAGTCAGTTTTCCCTCCTCTGCCAGTGAGGCAGCTGCTATGGCACACTGAGGGGAGTCCAAGACCTGACTGCTATGGGTGCTGTTAGAGATGTCCACTAAGGTCAGATGGATCAACGAAAAAGTTCCAAAGAGATCAATATCATGTGACCTGACAGTAAATTTATATGACTGCTAGCTGTCAGATCAGGTGGGTCTGGGGCTACAATTTCTGGGGAAGAAAAACAAACACGGGATAAATTTTGTACTTGATGCTAAATTAATGTAATATTTAGCAGATACAGACATTCAATAATAGGTCATAATCTGGTCCTGCTACTATCAAACACATACATCATAATAGATATCTTTTTACTTCCTGTTGCATTGCCAGTTTTCAGGAAGAAAAACAGAGAAGGCTTTCACAACCTTGTATAGCAATGGTCAAATTATAAATTTCCCACAAAGTTCAGTCAAAAGCCCATCACTGTTTGTAAAGAGCTTTCCTGTATTATCTTTAAAAGTGCATTAGAAAATAATAAGAGTTGGATAGAACATTTCCTACAGCGTGTTAAATAGGAAGTGAAGTGTTCTTTTAATTCTTCTACATCTGCTAGCTGTTTACTTCACTGAAACAGGGTATAGTTTTTTTATCAATGATGACATATAACCCATTTTTCTAAAAATACTTTGGATTTTCCATATAATTTCAGTGCCTCTGGGTAACTGATAGGAAGAAATGGTATAACAGCCTTTTATGTTTTTTCCCTTGCTACCGTGGTAGAAGCTGTTAGATCCATCAACTGATAATGAGGAATATACCTTCCATCAGATTATAACTGTGAAAAGAAAACTTTCCCAATTACTGTTCAAATTCACTGTCTTCCTTTGCTTTAACCTAATTTCCTTAGTACTCAGGTCTTTTTCTGGTGCACAGTGTATTTTTTAAGCACATTCCCAGGGAGTGCTTCTGCCCCACCCTGTTTTCCTTTGTTCAGTGTTTTTCTCAATAATTTTCCTCTGATTGCAGCCAGTAATCAGCCAGCAGTATCCTGCTTTGGCCCATTCCTGTACTGCTTTCATTGCTTACACCTGTTATGTTGCAAAAGGACTTCTACACTAAAAAAGTGATATTATTCAGGCTTTTTTCAAGTTCTACTTAATAGCTGTTAGCAGTTGCAAGGATAGTTTGATACTTGAGCACTTATGGCCCAAAAGTAAATGTTGTAGTTTGATAACCAATCACCAAAAACATAATGAAAATATATAATTAAAATGCTTAGTTTCTCTAGAAAATCTCATTTTTTCAATTAAAAAAAATTATTATTTTCCGGTGAACATAGTTTTTTCACTGCTAATGAAACTGCTTGTGTGCATTTCATACCTTTCTCTTCAGAATGAGTAGACAGCAGCAGAGACAGATCTGATGACATTCTTACTTTAGATCTACCTTACTTTGTATTTCAGAAATGCAGTTAACTAAATCTGAGGAAGCCTTCCACAGCTCCCATCAAAGTCTTTGGTGAGAAATAAGCATTTCTGGGACATGAGTCATCTGGCTTATTTTAGACTGCTCCTTTGGATGACGTGAATCACACCTAAGTGGCTCTTTCTCTGAGCTGATCATAAAAGACACTGATGGTGACCGGGTCACTCAAATCCCATCTCTGCTGTCCACATTGTGCATCGTGGTGGTTGATGTGATTGCAATTCACACTAACACAGCATCTGAACTTGACATTTGATTGCTGGTGACTGAAATCATAAAATCGTAGCATCTTAGAGTCATTAGGCCTCCAAGAAAAGTCCGACCTTTGACTGAACACCACCACGTCAACAAAACCATAGCATTAAATGGTACATCCAGTTGTTTCTTGAGCACCTCTAGGGGTGGTGACCCCACCATGTCCCTGCATTCCAAGCCCATTCCAATGCTTGCAACCCTTTCAGTGCAGAAATTTTTCCTGATGTCCAACCTGAACCTTCCCTGGTACAGCTTGAGGCCATTTCCTCTCATCCTCTCTCTTGGATGCCTGGGAGAAGAGGCCAACCCCCACCTGGCTACAACCTCCTTTTGGGAAGTTGTAGAGAGGGATAAGGTCTCCCCATACACTCTTTTTCTCCAGGCTGAACAACCCCAGCTCCTTCAGCTGCTCCTCTTATTGTTTAGTCTCCAGGCCCTCCACCAGCCCTGTTGCCCTTCTCTGGACACACTCCAGCACCTCAATGTCTTTCTTGAAATGAGGGACCCAGAACTGAACACAGGATTTGAGGTGCAGCCTCACCAGGGCTGAGAATAGCAGGACAATCACTGCCCTAATCCTGCTGGTCACACCATTCCTGGCAGGGTGCAGGATTCCCTTTGCCTTTCTGGGCACTGCTGACTCATGTTCAAGTCCTTTTCCTCTGGGCCACTCTCCAGCCACTCTTCCCCCAGCCTGTAGCACTGTGTGGGACTGTTGTGACCCAGGTGTAGGACCTGGCACTTCACCTTATTGAACCTCATACAATTGGCCTCAGCCCATTGATCCAGCCTGTCCAGATTCCCCTGCAGATCCTTCCTACCCCCCAGCAGATCAACACCACTACCCAGCTTGTAGTCTGGGAGCTTGCTGAGGGTGCACTTGAAGTCCTCATCCAGATCAGTGACAAAAATATTAAACAGGACTGAAATGAAAGAGCAGAAAAATTTTTGTCTACATAGATGAGAATTATCTCTCAAATATGGGCAATTATAGTTTTAAACATAATGGAAGAAATTATATTAAACAAAAATATAAATAAACAAATGGGGTAATTGTAGCTAAACAAAAATTATGAGCTCCTTGTTGTATCTTAGGCAGCAATACATTCTTCAGGAATCATAGAGAACTGCAAATAATGATTAGCTTGATGATTGATTCACCTATAGAATTTGTTAGAACTGTAAATGCAGTCAATGCTTTCCCTTAAAAATCATCAGAGAATCTTTGACAGATATAGTGAAAAAAAGGGATATTTTTGAGGGTGCTTGATGGGGATGATAAGAAAAAATACACTTCCTTCTTGCCCCAAGGTGAGGTTTGAACTCCAGATGATATTCCTGATGAAGTCTGATACATAAAGTGCTGAAACAATCTTGTATGGCTTTATTTTATTTTTTTTTTCAGTGGTATTTAATGGCTGCTTGAGTTTCTAGAAATCAAGCAGATGGAAAATGCCTGCAGTTCACCTGCTGTTTTTAAACAGCAATAGAGGTCAGAGTGAATTATATTTTCTTTAGTGCAGATATCCAGAAAGTTTTACTTGCCTCTGGTGTTGAAAGAAAACATGTAATTGGCACTTCTGTGAAGGAAAATAGATGTGTGCAATCATGGAGTCTTTTTTTTTTTTTTGAGGGCAAACCATAAGTGGAGGGAGTGAAGGGAATCTTCCAAATCATGCGTGAGTACCACTAGCTCAGAAACTTGTGACAGTCTTTTGCAAACACAAAGACCATATCACAGAGACAATTCACATTACAGAGGACATAAGCTTTTTCTCAAAATACTTGACGAATCTTCTGGAAGCACAGCAGTACCAAATATGGAGGGTTTACTACAAAATTTCCTAGGCATTGAAATACTGTTCTGTTTTCCCTAACAAATTAATCTCTACACATAGTGAGGTTGTAAATGTGTCAAATTCATTTGGAAAAGGACCTGTACCAGTGAAAGAGCCTGTGGTTGTCCCACATGGACATAAGTTCCTGCTCTGGTCTTGCTGTCTTCAGTGATGAGAGTTCAAAACACTTAATAGGATCCTAAACTCTCCCAATCCAGACCAAATATGTGTATTCTCAAAATAGCCCTGGTTGGAAGATTAAAAAAACCTAAATCTTATTCCCCCTGGACTATTAATACTGTCTTGTCTCCATATAATTTCCATTGCCTCCATTTCCTTCTCCACAATTAAATTTTCAATAATTTCTTCAAAGAGAAGACTTAAAAAAGACACTACAGATACTCTCTGGACTTTGATTTCTTTATCTTTTTGGTACTCCTTTCCGTTCACAAGTACAAACCTCTCTTTTTTTCTTTTTTCCTCCATTTCACTTCTGTTATCTCCCAGTGTCTTCAGATGCCTTTCTTATGCACTGAGTGTTAGCTGAGAGAATTTCCCCATATTCCACACTTAAGGTACCCACCCAGAGCCCTCACCTACCATTCCAACCCCTTTCAAGGCCTTCCTTTTCTTTTGTTCCTAAGCTAGTTATTACTCCAAAATTTTTTCTTCTTCCTCTCTCCAGTCTCTCCTCTATCCCTGACATATCTCTAAAACTTCTCTCACCAAGGCCTTTGATGACAGCACTGCATCTCAGATCCAGAGTCAGCTTATCTTTTTCAAGCTGTCAGGCTCATGCAGCGTGTTTAACCAGACTTTTCTACCTTAATTCTTGCCCCTTCCCCTATCCTTTCTGGGCTTCTTTCCTACTCTCTAATCATGTTTCTTGGAGACAATTCCTTTAGCATTCTCTGGATTTTCAGTAGCTCTTTTATGACCTTATCAGCATGTACTGTCTTTGAATGATTTCATCAGAAAACAAACTCAGCTCTGGTCCCTAAGAAGACAGACAAACAGATTTTCTCTTGTACTAAATCCTGGTTTCTCTCTTTGGTACTCCCTTCTGAGTGTTCAGTGATACACTTTACTTACCTGTGATTAAAGGCAAACTCATCCTCTCAGGGCCACTTGGCAGAGATAGGTCCTGTTTGTTCAGTCTTTAGTCAGTGGGGTTATGGCTGATGACTGGAATGCTGCAGCAGTATGACCATTCAAATAACAACTGTAGAGTTGAACTAGATGGAAATAAATCAATATTGAAATGAATGGTGCATTACCTGTGAGAATACTTACATAAAGAATATTATTGGCATTAAAAAATCTGCATTTGAGTCTATTGTTCCATCTAGTTGAGCCAATGTCTTTGATACTTCCAAAACCAATATATTTTGGTGATGTTGAATGAAAACATTTTATGTAAATGTTGATCACAGTGTCAGATGACATGCATGCTAGGTTTTGAATGCAGTTTAGAAACTAAACCATTCCAAATAATTTGCTTTCTTTTGGTTTTGCCAATCTTCTGAGGAATTAGAAGGTCTCTAGATGTAAAATGGCGGTATAACATAGGGATATGGAGTCCAGGTGATGCAACAAGGATTTGACTGTTCCATTAGAATTACAATGTTAATAAACTAATAAATACTCTATTCCCATCTTAATTTTAACACTAAATTTGAAAGCAGTGTACCAATAAATAGTAATGGCTTGTAAAAGAAGTGTTTAGGTCCAACTAAATTTCCATCTAGGTTTTCATTTCAAAATCAATAATGTGAAAACATTTGCACACAATCAAGTAATTGTGAGGGGATAAAATAGCCTGTGAGCTTTCAGTGATCATATTGGATAAGCTGTGGCTTTATCTCTCTCTATTGATTCTTCCTCCTTTCATTTACTTTATACTCTATGGAAATCTTCTCATCTAGGCACCTGTGTTTTCTTAAGAAATTACAATCAAGCCTGACAAGTTTATGTCTATTTTCACCCATGCATGAATGTACTGGAGGAAGATATGCATTTTTCTATCTTATTCTTCTGTGAAGCTTTATTATTCCCTATGTAAGACAGCATCTCTTTGATGTTTCATCTGTAGAAAAAATAACACATTTATCTTCATTGACACCTTTTTATTTCCAATGTGTGTTGAAAATAGATGTTGAGTGAAGCAGACTTCCAAGCTGATAGTTTGAAACCAAAACCACAGAATCCTTTAGATTCTAAAAAGACCTCTTAGAGAATAGATTCTAGCCACTAACCTAGCACTGGCTGCCACCACTAAATTATGTTCTCAGTGCAACATCCACCCTTCTTCTAAATACCTCCAGGAGTGGTGACTCAGCCACTGCCCTGGACAGCCTGTTTTGTTGCTCAGTAACCCTTTCAGTGAAAACATTTTTCCAAGCTGAACTTCTCCTGGTACAACTTGAGGTGGTTTTCTCTTGTTCTGTCACTTGTTACCCGAAAACAACTATCATTTGGCTGTAACTTCCTTTCAGGGAGTTGTACAGCGTGCTAAGATCTCATCCTGAGCCTCCATTTCCCCACAGGCTAAACACCCCAAACTCCCTCAGCCACTCCACATCAGACTTGTGCTCCAGACCCTTCACCAGCTCCATTGCCTGCCCTTCTCTGGACTCACTCCAGCACCTCAGTGTCTTTCTTGTAGTGAGGGGCCCAGAGCTGAGCACAGAATTGGAATTGTTGTCTCACCAGTGCTGAGTACAGGAGGACAATCCCTGCCCTGGTCCTGCTGGCCACACTATTGCTGATCCAGGGCAGGCTGCCATTGGCCTTCGTGGCCACCTGGGCACACCCTAGTTCGTGTTCAGCCAGTTAGCAGCCAGGATCATCAGGTCATTTTTTGCTGAACACCTTTCCAGCCACTCTTCCCCCTGCCTGAATTGTTGCCTGGGGTTGTAACCCAAGTGCAGGACGTGGCCCATTGATCTAGCCTGCCCAAATCCCTCTGCAGACCCTTCCTGCCCTACATCAGATCAGCATTCCCCCAGAACCTGTCTGCAAAATGGTTGAGAGGTCTCTCAATCCCCTCACCCAGAAAATTGACAAAGATTTGGATTATGACTGTATCTAACACGGAGCCCTGGAGAGCACCACTTGTGGCTGGCCCCTGACTGGATGTACCTCCATTCACACCTCTCAGGCCCCAGCTGTCCTGCCAGGATTTTACCCAGGCAAGAACACACCCTTCCACACTGGAAGGCAGTTTCTCCTTGAGAATGCTGTGGGAAACTGTGTCAAAGGCTTTACTAAATTCCAGATTTGCAACATCTACAAACTTTCATCCACTCAGTGGGTTACCTTGTCATAGAAGAACAGATTTCTTATTGGCTGGGTCTGTTCACCTGATCATCCTATTAAACTGTTTATTCATAGAAACATAATAAACCCATTTGGTAGCTAATGCTTTGTCTGATTATTAATGCTGGATATAAAAGAAAATGGCACTTATGATTACTTGCATGTCTCAAACTAGTTTCAAAAACACACCATATTTCATGTCACTCAGTGGTGTGTATTGTTATTGTCCTTTGAGGCACAGAATACCCTTGTTCCTCTGATTCAAAGCATGTGAAAGCCTTTATCTGTGAGAATCTAATACCTGACATTAAAAAAAAATCTATATTTTTTAATTAACTTGATGTCATAATTCACTTCTGTATTCAGGGAAAAACCCAGTTGTTTGTATTAAAATTGCTGGGCCAATGCTCTCAGGGCCAAAATTTCAGCTAGAGTAAACTATGTGTTTTGAAGGAACTATGCATATACCATTTGAAGGTATAGATTTTGGCTTCCATCTCACAGAGTCATTGTCTTCTGTGGGCTTCTGGAAATGCATGTTAAACAAGAACTGGTGAGAAATGCAAGCACTCAGATAATCTTACATCTATGCATATAGGGCTTTCCACGGGGTAGTTTAATGTCTGTAGTGAATACAATCTTTAGTCCAAAAATATCAAACAATTTGATTAATATTGACAAGGTAGGGAAATCTTGTAAAATTTTACATATCTGTGGCAAGACCTTTCACAATGTTAATGTTAACCAATTGTAGACTATCTGAAGGTATGAATGCTAGTGTTACGTTTAGAAATTTAAAATAATTCTGCTACAAATGTAAATATTGAGTGTCATGTTTCTGAAGTTTCTGTGCTTTCCAGGGAGTTGTGTTCCAATCAGTTTGTTGGTGTGATTTAAAGCAGTGCCTCAGTTTAAAGCTGCAAGGCACAGAAGAAACATCTTTTCAGCATTTTGCTCTTGTCTTGAAACACCAGTTATCTCTCAAGGTCCTAAATATAGAACAATTTTCTTGTGAAATTGGGCAAAATCATAGCAGAATCATCAGACCTCAGATGTGTTGGGTTTTTTTATTTTGTTTTGTTTTAGTGTTTTTGATCTGGTAGTGATATTTTGAAGAGCTGGTCACCATAGCAACAAAATAGGTTTTACAGGCTGCAAACAGTTCAAGAGTCTGTTGAACTGACAAAATGGCATGGTGCAGACAAAATAGAAAAATGAGTTGTGTTTCTTTTGGGACTGCTGCAGGAAGGGATGAGGTCTTTGAGCTGTTTGAGAAAATTTTGACCTTGAATATGATTTTTTTTTCCCAAATGTGAGTATAAAGTGTGTCTAAACACTAAAAGAAATGCTGTTGCAAATGGCATTGTAGATGGTGAGATCTAGTTGGATCACGGATGTATTTGAGTTGCCAGGAGAATATGTCCAAACCGGGGCAGGGGGTGCAAGGGGGTCAGCACAAGGACAGGTTTCTGTCCCCCCTGGCAGTAGCACTGCAGGCAGGGTGCCTTGGGGCCCCTGGGCTGGTGAGCTGTGTGTGACAGAGCATCTTGAGCATGGCACAGGGCACAGTCCTAGAGCCAGGAGAGGGGCACTGTGGCAGCCTTGAGGTCCTCATGGCTGGAGTGGTGGATCAGGGAGTCAGGACAGCCACTGACACAGCTCCAGAAAGGCAGAGTTGAGGGCATCCAGCACCTCTTGTGCCCCTTGTATGGCTGTTGTTGGAGGAGCTGGGTACAGTTTTTCTTTTTTTCTGCAATACATTCAACTGTGTTATGAATGTAGGTGATCAATTAAAAACCTGCCTCCTTGAGTGAACATGATCCTGGGATTTTCTGGTCTGCGAGTCTCTGTGATTGCTTTTTTTACTTGACTGTCAGTATTTTGGGGAAGGTCATAAGTCTAGCTATACTTTTTTCCAATTCTTTGTCCTGGCTTATACCATTTTTTTTCTAATCTCCTAACTAAAATCCAGTACTTTCACCATATTTCTCTTTTTCCTTCTGGGGCATTAACTCATTCTTTCTCAACCTGGTTGTCAATGAAGATTGTCCTGGGAGTGCAGAGGAGGGTTCAAGTGCTAGTTTGCTGAGTGTACTTAAGCTCCAGAGAATTAGCTTGTGGTAAATGTAGTGTTGCTTTAATAAAAATCTGTTGAGTCCATTGCTTTAATCCCCATAGCGAAACTTTCTTTCTTTTATTCTATATCTCAGGTTTAAGATTGCATCCACTTCTAGAGTGCAGAAACCTAAAGGGAGGTGGAGGTGCAAGGAAATTCTTATCATACCTATATCACCAACTAATCCTTGATTAATCCTTAAATGAGATTTTCTCAAGTCCACTCTTCCTCTGTACTTGACTGTACTCGGAAGCATTCATGGAGAGGCAGGTTTAGATTGAGTTCTGAAATATTCTTTAGGGGAAGAGACTGTCTCACCCAATTCTTGTTCACATGTGATAAGTAGACAAGACCTGGTCTAGTTGAAGAGCTGACAGTCTGTATTACCAGCAGGTATTCTGGGCTCAGCTCACCTCCAGCCTGTTCGGGATGCAGTAGATCCAAGTTCAAGTTGAACAGTACCCAGTAGCCTGGAAAGTGGCCAGGCAATGTGAGTGGCATGCTTGCATATATTCCTGAAGCTGTTGTTTCCATTTCATGGCAGATGGAGCTGGGATTTTTCAATTTCCTGTAAGGGAGAAGTATCTGGAGCCAGAAGTAAAAGTCTAGTGAATTCCAGAATTTTGTAACAAAGCTAAGCTCTGCAGTAAACCAGCCAAAGCAGAGGTATCCAGGCAAAGAATTGACCACTTATTATCACATTTCTGTAATTTATTTCCTTGAAAGCAAGAAGGAAGTACAGGAGAAAAGAAGAAGCAAGGATGATTGTCATTCAAGCATCACTAAGAAATTCTGATCTAAGATGGTAGGTTAGAAAGTTAGAAAAGATGGTAGGTTAGAAAAGTTAGGGGAATACAAAGTCTTAATCCAACGATTTCCTCTTGAGTTCTTAGATACAGCAGTTTATTTAAGTAGGAGATTGAAACAATCTGCTTTCTTTTTTTGTGTGTGTGTGTATAGCTTCATATTTGGAGTTAGTCAGATAGCAGAAAATTGTTGATGAGTAACTCAGTCACTAAATTATGGAACAAAAGCATTTTAAGCATACATATTACAGAAATGGTTAAAATACCTTTCTTTTTGTCTAGCCCCATCATATGCTTATGTGTGTGTATAGAGATATATCTACATACCCACACACCCCCCTACACACCCACCCACCACACACCCCTTCAGTAGCTTTGCTTGAATTCATCATCATGTCCCTCAAGCCAAGTGACTCTGTGTCCATAAAGCACCTCCAAAGGTGCTCAGGAACTTTCCTTTTCTCTCTGTATCCCAAGGCCTGTGCTTCCCCAACGATGCATCTCCATTCTAATCTCCAGACAACAATGTACCTAGAGACTTGCAAAAGCTTGAAAAAATTTGATCTGGGGCACAAACTTGAGACCCATGTTATCAACATGACATGGTAGCAAATGAACTACATACAAATAAGTTCCTGTTGCATCACAATTCTTTCATGCTATTCTACTCTTTTATCTTGAATTCTGTCTGTAATAACTTTTCAGCAACCTTATCTCAAGCAGCCTGCTCCTTACAGAAACTGGTGTCCTGACAAATCAATTACCTTTTGCCTATTCATAATCAGTTCTTGAGGTCACAACAAATGCCTGCAAACATATAGAGAGTGTGAGGAGGCATAAACAAGAGGTGAGTTGTACCAGTCACCAACAGGGCAATGAATCTCTCTGGTCTGTGTCAGATGGATCATTCATTAGTACCTGCAGAAACATCTGCAAAACTGTGTGGAGCAAACTGAGGGTATAGAAACATGAATGAGGGCAGCAGTCCCAGGTGGACAAATGCATTATCAGATTTTTTTTTTAAATATAAAAAAACCAGATGGCTGTAGTTATCTTGTCTTTAGTATGTTGCAAACATTCTGCCTCCAAGATGTTCTGACTCCTCAGTCAGTGCCAAGTGGCAGTATAAGCCACCTCACTTAACTCTGAACCCATAACAGCTAGATATGAAGTTTAAGCCTGCTTGGCTGCTATGGACACACTAAGTGCATCTGCAGAGGAAGTCTAATTTTGCCTTTTCTGGATACCTATCTTAAAAAGAGTTGGATTGTTATCCATATTGAATCACCTCTGCTCAATATATAAGGAATTTAAGCTTTGGCTTAAGGTGATATGGCTAAGTTTTAGAGGGCTGATTATAGACAAGAGGAACCCTGACTTAATAATCCATGTAAAGTCTCCCATGCATTGCTGTTCTTAAATATAGATCACAGTTGGCAAGGGCTGAGCTTATCTATTCTGTGTCTTTTAAAAAGGATGTGGTTGTCTCATTCGTTTTGAGAATCAAAAAGTCTTCCTGTCCTGGAGGTGGTGGTCCCTTATGATCCTTGTAAGAAAGGCACTCAGACTACATAAGACATCACTTAAAATACCATTTATTAGCACTAACAGTGGAGGATAAAGCAGTATTGTTAATCTTACATCCTTTTAGGTGCCAGAAATCACAGTTTGTGCAGTTGAAGAGGCCAATGATCCA
The DNA here is from genome assembly GCF_014805655.1 of Passer montanus. NCBI lineage: Eukaryota > Metazoa > Chordata > Aves > Passeriformes > Passeridae > Passer > Passer montanus. Next base: position 8,291,908 of record NW_024367707.1, on the reverse strand, counting down.
CAAAGTGCAGACCTTGTCTGTGGAAGAGGTCAGTCCATTTTGATCATTTGAGCTATTATGGAATTTTCCTACCAAAAAATGGCTTTTTTCATAATTTCTACTGTCAAACTTAGGGGTTTCTTGCTATACTTTTAGAGACATATGGGGTTAGGCTGATGGCCTAATCCCTGGTACCAAGTGGGAGCTGCCTGCAGGCTCCTCTATTAGAGCAAACTGGCTGAGTTTATTCTGCATCCATGACCTTTGTGTGGTACAACACTGCCCAAAGGCCAGGCTGGGCTTGCAGAACAGCATTGCACAGCACAGCAATGCTGCTCAGGTTAAAACTGCTGTGGGGATTGCTGTCTCCTCAGTGTACAATGCTCTTCAGTCAGGACCACTGTAATATCTTCAGAACAGCTGTGGAGCTCATGCAAGCAGTATCTGCTTTTTGGGGAAGCTTTAACAATGCATGGATGATATTTTGGGGCATTTCTGCTGAATGTCCTTGCTCCCCTTCTGTACGTCCTGGGCTATTTACTCAACTGCTGCTCTTCTGCAGCAAGCTGGTGCACACTAAACTTTGGAGGCCTCAGCAAAGCCCCAGACATGAGATGCCTCTGTGAAAGAACCTTAAAACATTGCAGTGTCAAATTGAGAGCTGGGACAGGTGCATAGAGCAGAGATCCAGGCTGATTGTTTTAGCCCAGCATAGGAAAGGCACATTCTAAGATAACCTTTTTGTCAGACTTACTGTTAGGGAATTTTGCACTGAGATGTGTGCACCTCTTTTTATGAGAGTCCCAGGGTGGGTTTTTGAGTCAAACTGACATCTCTTCCTGGGAGGCAGGCTCCATTTAAGATGCTTTGGTATCTCAGTCTCTCCCTAGTACAGATGTGCACCCTCAGAGGTTGTGAGTGAATGGCTTTGGGACTTTTGAAATGCTACTTTTGCAGCTAACTAATTCAATGAGTAAGTAAATTTTCTCCCAGTGAAAGATCCAATATCCTTAATGTACATGGTAGCATTTTTACTGTAGAGACAATCATCATGGCAGATGCTGAACAAAAATACAGATATTCCCTGCCCTTAAACATACCCAAAGCCCTGGGCATCATCTGCCCTTACAGCTTGTTTATAGCTTTCATCTGGTAGGTATTTTTTTCCTGTCCTTTTATTCAGATAATTTATTGTATCTTGGTGATAAGTTTTTCCTTGAAACCTTATGCTGAGGTGTGTGTATTTGGTCTCTTATAAGGCTAAATAGAAAGGAAGAATGGTTTTAGGGTTGGCCAAACACAGCTTGACAATGACTGTATAGGGAAACATTAGAGAGAATGCCAAATTTTTGTTTGAGGTAAGATGATTCTTTTCTCTTTACCTTCAGCCATCCCAATCTTGAGCTAATAAGACTCATCTCCCCAAAGTCACTTATTAGTTTTTAATTTTTTTTGCTTGGCACAATCTCAGCTATATTCAGTCCTCTCTATGCTTTAACCCTGCCATTACATTTTTTTATATGTAGTTCTCATTTTTTCCTGGCCTTGGTGTCCAGACAGTGCAACCTCCTCTTCATGCTTGGCAGATGAGTTTCTCCTACACTGATTCTATCTGATCAGGCAGTCATGAATTTTTCGTTGTTTGAGGAATTTTCAAAACTTTCCCAAGGCTGTTTTTAAAGTGTTTCCAGTCCTTCAAGTTTTCTTTTATAAGATCAAGGTCCTTCAGTTTTGTATCTGGCTCTTTACCATACAAGTTGCCTTCAAAGGTCATTTGTTTCAATTAATTTTGATTAAGAAATAATAATTTTCAACTGTAAATTGAGTGCATGCTCAGATTGCTGAGGGAAATTGTTTTTTTTTTTTCTGCTACAGTATGTATTTAAACTGTGTCATTTGTTTCAATTAATTTTGATTAAGAAATAATAATTTTCAACTGTAAATTGAGTGCATGCTCAGATTGCTGAGGGAAATTGTTTTTTTTTTTTTTTCTGCTACAGCATGTATTTAAACTGGTTTTGTTATCATTCGTTCTGTTGTGAAGGACAGAACAGAAGTCCCCAGTTTGGCTGTGGTGCAGGTTGAGCCTAACTTTAAAATATTGATTCAGCATATGAAGGCTTGATACAACTTGATCTGGTCACTACAGACCATTACTCAGAGTCCTTGACTTTTGTCACTCTCAGCTGTAGGCTTGGTCTGGATGAACACCAGGTGCTGCTCCCAGAAACCTGCTAAATAAAACTTGGTCTGAGAAAAGGGGTCACTTGAATAATTTAATACCTAACAGATGGACTTCCTTAAATACAGAAGTCATCATGATTGTATGGACATTGTCTTTTAGAAGTGGGGAAGGGTCTGTGAAAAGGAAATACTGTCAGTTTCTTTGGCTGTAGGATGTTGAGAGCAACTTGGCAGTTATAGTTTGTGGGAAAGTAATTTAAAATTGGAGGTATTTTCTTGTATTTGAAGTTTCTAAAACTTCAGTCAGCTGTGACTGAGATTTTGGACAGAAAGATTATAGTAATTATGACTGACATACTTGTTTATCCTTTTAACATAGGCAGAAAGAGGTTGTTAAGTCATTGGAATAATTCAGATAGAATGAGGAGAAATGTTTTATATAATCAAGAATGAATTTGCTGCTCCAAGGACTAGCATTTATTATGGAAAATTTTTGGTACTTATGTACCATGCAAATTTACAAGGGTACTTACAGATACATGCACTCAAAGTACTTTGCATAACAGTAATGGCTGCAAACGAATGAAAATATACTTAGGTCAGACACTAAAACCTACCAAAACATTCTTAAAGTAAAGCTCAATAAAATAAACCCCACCATTATCACCTGAGCTAGGATTTAATAACATAAAACCACATTTGTGTAATAGTATTTTATATTAGATACAAGAAAGCTATTCTGACAAGAGTCTATTTGATTGACTCTCTGGTAACAGAAGAAATATGTTATCAAAAGCAGTTTCCTCCTACCAGACCTGGTGCACTAAAGTCCAAATATATGTTATTACGTTTGTAGATGCAGTTTTTGACAGAGCTTTTCATTTTTTGAAACTGTTCATTAATGACACACAGTGCCTACATAATTTTTCAAATACTCACATATTGACCAAACTCAGTTACATAAACATCTTGGGTCTTGATTTTACCTTACAAAGAATTTGCTAGGAAAATAATAGAGCTACTTAAAATGACCACTTTTTCCAACACTTTTCTATATGTACATGTCTTAGATACCCACAGACCTCTGGAAATTACATAGTTATTATGGATATTTAGGAAAAGACAGCTACTATATGTCCCTAGCTAGCTCACATTGCACTGGGTACCTGAGTGTCTTAAATATCTTAAATATTGCCATCTCTGATGGTAACACTCTCATTTCCTCTGAAGTTTCCTTCTGTTACTGCAATTACATGGTTTTCATATTGCTGTACCTCAATCTATGTAAATCTGATTGCTGGATTGGGTCCTTCCTTTGTGTAGGTTTGATTTCACACATCTGGACCTCTTTGTACTGAAATATATAAAATTTTTCCTTGGAGTGTAATAAATGATTTTAACACAGCATCGTGAAGGAGCAGAAATTCCTTCTCCTTCCTCCCACTTACTGCTGTGGCTTATTTGAAACCACAGAACTCACAGAGATCTTATTTCAACTGTTTCAAAACTTTTTCTACAATCTCTGTCATTAATTTGTGTTATTGCTTTTTTGCCTTCTTTCTATTTATTATGAGGGTCTGGCCTCAGTATGAACCTTGAGAGATTGCTATCTGGGAGCATTAAAGAGATTTAAATCCCTTAATGTTCAATACTTTAAAAACTATTTTATGATATGCCAATTAAAGGTGACATGCTGCAATCCCTCATTGAGTGGCTGCCTAAAGTAACAGGATCCCACGGAGTACATTACAGATATGGCTCAAGAGAAAATTGACAGTATGTCATATTTCTCCTCTTGCCCTTTCCTCATTCCCTGAAAAATGCAACTTTAAAAAGGTAAGGAATTCAATACAGATTATTACTGAGTTGAAAGGTGCTGTTTTTGTTGGAGGAGAGAAAGTTGCAAGTGCTTTAGACAAAAACAATGGCCATCCAAAGTGGATAATTCCTGGTGCAGGAAATGTAACTCCTGGGATGGGGGGCTCTCCCTTCATAAATACTTTCCAGAAAAAGGTATAAACTCAAGCATTATTGCTAGAGAGGATCAGTCTTAATATTCATGTGTCATTTCTGACCTGTGTTTATTGTCCACTTTAACTGTTTGCAGTGATGACCACTCTGTCATCATTCTGGGAGAGTGGATGGCAACCCCACATTTAGGGGACAAGAGAAAACATAATCACTTTGGCACACTTGCTACCATGTTCTCTACATTTTTGAGAATCATTTAATGTTTCTTCTGTACCACTCAACCCACTACTCTTATTAAATGGAATAAAATTATGAAGGAAAATGTATTCTGGGCAAACCTGAAGCCAAATCTACCTTTAGTGGAACGAGATGCAATTTCTCATAAGTTAGGACAGCTGCACCCTCATATATTACAGATATATTTGATGAATTTGCACTCTCCTTCTGTTTAATCAAATGGTTGGATTAAAAAAGGCTTTACACATAGAGAAAGGGAGAAGACTGAAGTGGTTGCTTTTAGTGCTCATGTGGGAAGTGCTATCCACCCAAAAGTACTACTCAGACATGGCCCTTCTTGGCTTCTCTGTGGCCAACAAAAGTGGCAAAACCCAGATACTATTGCATATCTGCACATTCTCCATCTATTCACTCATAGCCATTGCCCAGTTTAACTTCTGAAATTCTCTCAGACCACAGCATGGTGGTGAGCAGCTGACAAATTTTAAGGACTGAAGGAGACGCAAATGAATCTTCCTGTTTCTAAAGTTCCTTATATGCTTTCTGTTAACCTCTAAATATTAGAAATGTAGTATAGTTATAAATTCCTGCTCTGTTTAATCAGCACCCAGGAGTAGTACAGCTATTGCAAAGGGGGCTTGGCTGAGCCCTAAACAAGCAGCTCTTTCAGAGATGCTCTTAGTAGGCAAAGCATGTGTCTGGCTGTTGGGTTTTGGGGTTTTTTGCTTGGGTTGCTTTTTTTTTTTTTCCACTTAAGGAAATGTGATGTATTCATGTTATGTATCTCTTATCTTTGCCTTGCCTCATGCTGGAAGGCTCTTTAAGAAAACAATTTAAAGCCCCCTCTGTATAGGATGAACCGACACAACTCGCTGTGAGCTGCAGAATGCCTGTGTATCTTTGGTTCATCTCTCAGCACTGGATAGCACAGGGGTAGGGCTTTGCTCTCTTCAAAACTAGAATGCCTTTTCAGAAAGCACTTGATAGGAAAAGTTCCCACTTTTTGAAATGTAAAGAGGCCAAAAAATGTAGCATTTTCTGTACTGTTGATATCTCTACTGTTGTCTGGAGGAAGGGCTGATAATCAGCATGTCTATGTTGCACCTTATCTGTGGCTTCAGTTGAAGGTCTTGCAAAGCAAGATCCGAAATCTTGAAATTTACAGTTAGTGAAAACAGGATATTCACTCACAGATTGAGATAAAAGTGACAGATGGGAGTAAGAAGAAAGTCTCATCACATCTAGCCTTTTTTCTCAAGCCAGAGACCCTCTGTCAGACTGTGATCTCATAGCATCACATAGTTGAAACAGAGATTGTATTTGGTTACTGCTCAAGTGGGAGACTTTGGGGGGTGAAATCCCATGGTGGTGTGGAAGCAGAGTAACAGCTGTCACCCTTCCCAAACCACCTGAGATCTGAGAAGAGTTCAAGAAAACAGGGGTAGTTCCATTTGCAGCCCAGTAAGAAAGCCGAGTTCCCAGGGCGGAGGTCTGCATGAAAACAGTCTTTAGTAAAACCTGTTTGAGACATGAGCCTTTCAGTTTCTAATTTCTGCAGCACTTTATGACCCTCCTCAGGTCAGTGCAACCATTGGTTGGCCTGTATAAATTACATCAAGCACTGGTGGGAATGACAGTGTAAGGTAGCAGTAGCTTAAAGAGATTTTTGCAAGCAGAGCTATTTAGCCCTCAGGGAATTGACACTGGTATAGTTTTTATCAATCACATTTTGCAAGAAGTAGAAGGATGTGATTGGGATAGCATTGATTTCAGTTTTCCTTTTCAACCAAGAAATCTAGAAGAATTTGGTAATAGAGAATTGGGCTCTGTAGTATCATGGAGGGGGGGGACATATCTTAACCAAATAATATTTTTATAAAATTTATTTCCTGCTCTCATGTAAGCATTAAAAAAAGTTATACTGAAGACTAAACCAATTGCTGGACCAATGAGATTCCATCTACACATATTTAATTAATCTCCAGACTTTAGGTGTCCCTATATAGATGTCTGTGGGGGATCTAGGGTCTTGGCTTGCTTCTTCACATAAAGGGACCTGATGCCAGTTGAGGCCCTCAGTGATCTGTCCTTGCCTCCTGCTCTTGGGCCAGACGGGTCTGGGGCTCCACTCTCATGCCCAGGAGCCCTTTACATACATCTTTGATTCACATCACACTTCTACACAAGTTTAAAGTAAAGCTGTTGGATGTGCTGATTGGAGCACTTACCCAGTGAACAGAAATGGGTTCAATGTGTCTTTGTATCATTGGAATACAGAAAAAAAAATCAGCTCCAAAAAGCCAAAAAAAAAATGGTAAGAAGTGATCTCACTGCTGCACTAGCCCAGGCAGATCCAGTTGTGAGCCATTCAGTGTGGTGGCTTCACGCTCTCACCAGCAAGATTCACTGTGAAGCCTGGTGATGAGGGACTTTGCCTGTAAGAGATTTAAATGTGGCTTCAATTCTTAGTCTGGAACTTTTTCCAGTCATTTATTCATTAATTGTTTGCAGTAAAAATAAACACAGAGGCATGTAACTGATGTGCCATAAAATGTGGTGTACGTTATTTATGTGCTCATGTTTCTCAGTCACTGGACTGATAAATTCTGAATTTGTTAATAGAAAGTAAAAAAAAAAAAATAGCTCCATACTGTAAGGATTGACTGGCACAGACTTTGCTTATGCTAGTAAAGCAAAGCTAATTTATTACTTAAGTTTACTAGTATTTATAGGTTGTTATGTTTGGTATATACAAAATGTTTTACTTGACCCCTTTTGCCTTGGGCTCTTTTAGAAACACACATTTCTTGATAATCCTTCTTATGCTAGTAATTTCTTTGTTAAACTCTTTTGCTAGCAATGTCTTTGTTATCTCTCTTCTTATCAGAGTGACCAGACATGATGTCTTCACTTCTGCTCTTGCCTTGGGTTTCTCTCTCCCTTGGCTTTCACTGTACCAGGGCTAAAATGCTGGCAGCACTACCCAGCTCAGCTTCTGTAGCTGTCTGATCTCTAACACCAAACAGGAACACAAAAGGGGTAGTGGGGTGTTCATGTGTGCTGCTGCACTCCTTTCCTGCCATTCTCAAAGCCCTGTACTTGACACACCTGACAGAAGGGCAGGTGATTTGGGTGTGAACACCAATGACACGGAGGGAGCTCAACCAAATCACTGTTCTCTGGGCAATCACTCCTTCAGCAGAAATGCAACAAGAGCAAGAAATCATGGGCATGGTCTTCAGGAGTAATATTTTGAACATTCAGGTACTGCCATGGTTTCTGTTTTAAGCTGAGATCAGAAAAGATCATATTTTCTTTGTGTAATGTAAGTGCAAGGATTTGAATAAAACCACAGAAAACAGTATTCTGTAAGGGAATTATACGCCACAAGATTTTCTGCAAAGGACAGTTTCAAATAACTGGAACTGGTGTGTTTCTCATGTCTGCTTAGTTTTACAGTAATTGGTATCTTCTAGGTCCCCAAACAATGTAGGATTCTGGCTAAGCATTTTGCTAAAATGCAATGCAGATGAGACAGCTCTGCACTGAACTAGCACCTGTTTTGCAACAAATCTGTATTTCTCTCTTAAAACATTAAAACAAAAAATGCATGAATGTGAAGTTAAAGAGTCACCTTAGCATCTGGTTTTAAAAATTTTACTATTTGCTCAGATTGATTAATCCCTGGGTTTCTGTTATTTGAGTGCTGCCCATAATAACTTCAGAGCTGAATTATGGTGAATGAATTAGGTACCAAATCACCTGTCAGAAGCTACTCTTACATCAAAGCAAGGCTGCATCCAACCCTAAGAGAAGAAGAGGTATTACTAGTCTAATCAGCCTAACAGTGGTTAAAAATCTCTTTTTAAAATTTCTTTAAGCACATCTGTTATTGGGTGATATATTTCAAGAATAAAATTTGTGAGAACATAAGTGATCTACACGTACAAAGCTAACCAGCTATCACTAGAACAGAGTATGTGGTATTTTCTGTACTCTTGGAACACACTAAAACTAGACTTCCATGTTTCACTGCTAACTCTTATGTCATAGCCTTGAGAAATGTGCAACAGCTCTGCAAATTAATCAACAGAATTATGCTGTCCTTTTAATATAGCTCACTCTCCTCCTTGACTATGGAGAGAAAGGACATTTTGGATCAGTATTTAATCAGTAGGTTCTCAGACTTAGTCTTGAAATGTCAGATCTTAATCTCTCTTGCCTTGAAAAGTGAAGATATTGGGATTTGATATTGGGATTTGATATAATAGCTTTGTCTGAGGGATATAGTCCTTCTGTCAATACTCTCCTTAGAGAGCAGCTTGCCCATAACCCAGGGCCCTGCATTTCTACTGCCCTGGAACCAGACTCTGTTTCCTGAGACTAAATGGCAAAGTCAGAAAGTTTCTCTGTACATTTTCTTCAGCTTTAAACATATGAATTTGCAGACATTTAATTTAAACATGGGGTCAATAAAAAAATAGTAAAATACTAGTTTAGGAAAATTGCATGAAGGATTTATTAATGACGTGTGGTAAAAGTTATCAAATCATAAAGATTAATTAATGTTCTATTAAAACCAAGAGTTCTCCACTGTGCCCAACATATTTTTATATAGAGAGAACAGTTAAGTAACTGATTTCATGGGGGAAGTTGGCCACAATTAGCAAGGAGAGAGCTGACAATCTCTAATGACTTCTTGGTGAGCTCTGTGGTGAAAGTGGGAAAGACAGACAAAAAAAGTGAGTAGGATCAGCAGAAAAAACAGTGGTTTCATGCATTTTGAATCCAAATACAAGTACCTCTGTCTGCTTTATAACTTGCTCATATTGCAGTAAATCCTAAACTAATTTCTTAAAGGTTCATCTGGAGCCTTAGCTGGTCATTCTGTCACTGTAAACCTTTCAGGCAGAAAAAGTGTCAGCAAATATAGATCACTGATTTGATAGCTTAGATCAGAGCAGGTTTTGGAGTGACCATGTCTTGCTAAGGAGGACTTATGAAGCAATTCTCTTTTCCATGAGTTCAAATGGTACTAAATCTTTGTTCCCAGCTGTACCAGTTTTAATTATCTGAAGTGTTTTTAAGAGTAGTCAAGAGAGTGAGTACCCTATCCAAAGCTGAATTGCTGAAGTTGAGGAAAGATTCACAGCTTATGTGAGGAGTGCAAGTGGCTTTGTGGGCACCACGCACAACCGCAGTTCTCACACGTCCATGCTGGAACACTGCCGGGGTGCCCTGCTGCTGCCTTTGTCCTCTGGAATTTGCTTTTCTCCCATGGAATTGAATTTAGGGATTAAAGGTGGAGATAAACTGCCCAATATTTTGTCCAATTAAACCTTCTGGATGAGAAGAGCTTTTGAATCTTGGCATTAACCTATCTTTAATGATTTCAGTAGACTTTGTGGATGACAGTAGACCAGCACTGAAGGTCAAGTCTGAACAAACAATATGAAATTAGAGGAGGTTATGCAGAAGAGATTGTTTTACCTAGTACTTTATAAATAAGCAATAGTTATTACACGTGAATCTTATTTTCCAGGGTATCATAGAAGTATTTTTCAAAGCTGGTGTTTTTCTCATTTCCTGTGCAGTCAGGTAGACAGTTTCCAATAATTTCAGGTCAGAATGCTTTGTATTTTTCCTCACATGCTGATAGCAATGACTTCAGACCTCATACCTAAAAATCCCATACCTGTTTAATCTGAAGGACATTAAGGCTACAGAAAAAATGTGAAAGAATTAAACAAGCACATCCCTATTTTCACTTGGTAGAGTAAAGATAATTTGTGCTGCCTTCTGTATTTGTTTATGGTTTTTTGTTGACTTTGGGTAACAGAAATGATCTAATTTTCTGCAGGACATTTCTATACTCAAGTTCTTCATTACTACCCTTCCCCCAAGGTCCTGCTTCCCTTTTTTGTCAAATATCATGAAAACTTTGGGTATCAATCCCATGGTAGTGAAGGTAGAATTTGTCAACCCAACAATAGGTGGGACCTACTGCCAGCTGAGCCCAAGACAACTTCAAACAGACCATGAAGGACATCTCCTGAAGAATGTAGGCAAGGGCACAGGAGAATCACATGGTCCTGCTGCAGGCTGTCACTGGGAGAATGAGGTGTCCAGAACTCCCAGATTCAAATCTCATGGCATTCAGGTAAAGCACCATTACCTTTAGACAGAGCCTGGAATCTCTGATATTGTGATTTACTTAAGAAAGTATGGAGTAAACACCATAAAGTAAACTCCTTAAAGTAAACTCAGATTGAATTAATGTTGCCTTTCATACAAAACAAAGATGCTTAATGGCTTACAAGATAGCAGCCTTGAAAAATTAAACTTTCAGTTTTAGATCCTTATATCCTATCTAGGGGAGAAATTTTGTGATTAGTAGGGTGGTGTGGGAACATCCATTACTTTTCCTTGACAAGGTTCCAAAAACGTGAAATTTCAGAAAAATTCAGATGAAGAATCGCATAACACTGAGGCTGAAATGGCACCTCTGGAGATTTTCTTGTCCGACCCTTGCTAGCTACAGCAACTTGCTCAGGACTGCATCCAGTTGGGTTTTGAATATCTCAGAGGTGGAGATACCTCTTTGGAAAACCTATTCTTGTGTTTGGTCAACTTCATATTAAAAGAAGTGTTTTCTTGTGTCCAGGTGCAATTTTATGTGTATTCAGTTTGTGCCCACTGCCTTTTCTCCTGTTACTGAGCACCACTGAACAGAATCTGGCACTCTCTTCTTTGTTCTCTTCTACCAGGCATTCTACACATCGATGAGTTTCCCCTAAAGTTTTCTTCTCCAGTCTAAGCAGTCCCAGGCCTCTCAACCTCTTCTCAGATGTTCCAGTCCCTTCATCACTTTCATGGCCCTTTGCTGGACTCCAGCACCCCTGGGGAACCCAGAGCTGGGCCCAGCACTACAATTGCTGGATCCACCAGTGCTGGAGAATCCCTTCCCTCAGCCTGCTGCCTGTGCTGTGTCTAACACAGCCCCCAGTCTTTGGTCACAAAGGCACATCTCTGGATCATGGTCATCTCGGTGACACTGGGGATGCCCAGATCCTTCTCTGCAGTCCTGCTTCCAAGCATGTAGCCCCCAACCTGTCCTGATGCCTGGGATTATTCCTCAGCAGGGGCAAGACTTTGCATTTCCCCTTGTTGAGTGTCATGACATTCCTCACAGTCCAACTGTCCAGCCTGTCCAGATCCCTCTGAATGGCAGCACACCTGACTGTTACTGTCACCACCTGCCCCAGTTTTGTGTCATCTGCAAACTTGTGAAGGGTGCACTCTCTCCAAACATCTAGATGATTAATGAAGATGTTAGCCAATATCTCCCTCAGTAGTGATCCCTGGGATACTCTGCCTAAATAAGTAATAATGTACTACCTAAGTACATAAGGATGACCTCAGTTCCACCACACACTTTCCTCAAGTCTGTAATACAGTTTTAGTTGAACTAAAATAAAGCTTAATCATAACTTCCCTAAAATCAGAAAGCTCTGTCACTACAATGTTGTACTGTCAGTACAATGCTGTTATGTTATGGTTTCAAGGATGTTAACTATAGGTCTTCCATATATTTTTAGCTGGTCTCATGTTATTGAATTATAGCTAATTTTGTACTTTTCTTTTTTTTTTTTTTAGCACAATTGTAATTGTCATGTGTGAAGATGGAGAACAAATTTTATCCAGTAACTTTGTATGAATGACAAAATGCCATCCTTACAAGATTTGTAGGGTGAAGTGATTCCTTTTTCTGGACTGACTGGAAAAGAATGTAGAGAAGCTATGTAAGGCCCTGACAGATCTGAAATAGAAGATGGGTGGTGGAATAGGGAGCACTGACCTTCAAAGGTAAATACAGTGTGAGAAGAGCTGCTTTGACTGTAACTGAACAGTGCCAACCATTTAAGGAGAAGTTAGCTTGAAAACAGAGGAGCATAGGGAAGGAAATGAAATTGTTAGAGTTCAGATCACATACACTGAGACAATAATTTCCATATATCACGTGTGAGATTCTTCTGCCAAGTGAGAAAGTATCATTGATTTTACTCACAGAGAGTTATGGCAGAAATGAGAAGCATCATAAATCTCTACCAAGCACTGTAAGTGAACTCTGTTCATCACCATTTCCTCCACTGTCCAGCAAAGAAGGTGGGGCAAGAGTTCTTAAAAGACAAAAAAATGGTGCAAGAGTTATAAAAGAGACAGTACTAGGAGAAAATGAAAGGGCATTCAGTGATTTGCCTCTAAGTGTGGATGTGATGCCTTACACAGCTGCAAACAAGTTGCAGGCATTAAACAAGTGAATAATGAGCTTCATGGCAGGTGTTGGCTGGATTTCTTTTGTTCCACTCTCTCTGCTCCGTGCTCTGTGTGAGCAGTGAGAGGGAGACAGAAACATCACCTGCTTGCTCAGTAGGAATTATATTGTCACTCAAACTATGAAGCAGAAGCTGGAGAATATTTGCTGCCTGCTCATAGCCAGTTCAGGTATGCAATGCTGTGGGCAAAGCGTGATGGAGCCTAAAGAACACAACTGGCCTTTGCAGAGTCTGGCCTCAGTTGTCTCTGAGAGGAGCTTTCCCTGCTATGGCAGTAATTTGTCTACAATCACACTGTGATTCATATCTCTGGGCTAAAACATATTGCAAAGGGAGTAGAAGCTTGTAGTTTTGTTTGAGGGTTGATACAAGGATGAAAAGTGAGAGAGAAGTACCCCTGTCCAATCTAGGGTAGGAAGTCTGTGCCTCAAATAGTCATCTACAGGTTAACAGTGGAAAATATTTCCATTTGTTATTTATATTTCTCAGTGTCTTCTTGGAACATTTTGCCCTCCATCAGGACATTCTCCCTCATTGCTTCCCTGTTGTACAGGGATGGACTTGGGACATGTGGATCCTCCAGTGCTGGAATGGTCTCAGCCCAGTTGCAAATTGCAGAATACTTCCTACAGCTCCTTGCCCAGAGAAATAGAGTGCCTTTTGTCACCACAAGTACTTTTATTTTCTCTTGCCCAGAGTTTTTCTCTCTGCATTGCTGATTTTTGATTATTTTCACTGATGTTATGCTGGTGAAAGCTCTGGGAAATACTTCTTCAGCTATTATTTTGCCTCTAATAATCTGATGTGATCTTCTGATATGAGAAAGTGAAGAATCTGCTTTCTGTTTTTGGTTTCTCATAAATGTGTTTGGACACTCATTCAAACATCACTGCAATTTACATCACACAGGTACACAGAATGCAAACAGTAATATTTTTGATAACAGCCAGGAGAAAAAGGATGGCTGAAAAGGCAGCACTGAGAGAATAAAACAAAAATATAAGAAAAATGTAACTTACCCATCCCTGAAGTTCTTCTCTCTATGTTATTCATTGCACCTGTTAATATGGTGCTGCCGGGGTGCGTTGCTTCAATGGTCATTTCTTGGAATTACAGAATGTGCCAAGTTGGAAGGGAGCCATCAGGATCGAGTCCAAAGCCTGACCCTGCACAGGACACCCCAGGAATCAACCATGTGCCTGAGAGCATTGCCCAAACTCTCCTTGAACTCAGGCTTAGTGCTGTAAACACCTTTCTGGGGAGCCTGTTCCAGTGCCTACCCACTCTCTGGGTGAAAAGCCTTTTTCTAATAAATATACCCTTTCTATGAAATATAATTTATATCCGTTAATGTCAATCTCAGACATCAGGCAACAAAAGCCCAAGGCATGTAAACACTGAAGCTCCTGGTCATTCTGCCCCATTTTCCTACCTTTCCTCACAAAGGCCTCGAGCAGGTGGGAAAACAGTGCTAATCAAGGCACACAAAACAAAAAATCCACAGTTGCAGCATGAGGATATCAGATGAGGTCTCTCAAGCCCTGACAGTGGTTGGATGAGTGTGATATGCACAGACTGACAGCTCCCAAGCGCTGGCAGAGATGTGAGTTCCTTGAACATATCTCACACTGAAATCAGAGGAAAGCATCATGAGTAACTGCTCTGTGCATGCTGGGGTACCTGGCTCCCGGATCCAAGTCTGGGAGCACAGAGTCTGATGTGCAGAAGGATATAAGAGGCACTCCCCAAGACTCTGGCAGGTAGATAGGAATGACTGCACAGAGTGGAGCTCTCCTTGTGGCCTCCACTCTGGGAAAGCCACAGATCAGCAGCTCCTCTTGCAATAGAAGAACACAGAAAATGTGCACTTTCTGCAAAGAAAGGTGAAATCACAGCACATCAGCTGAGGTTCCTATTGCTGCTAATGCTGACAGAGCTGAATGAGCAGAACAAACAAAATATGAGAGATCCCTGGAGAGACCCCAGAGTAAATATTCACCAAAGTTTTGCCACTTTAAAGCTGATATAAAGGGGTTTACTCACAGAAGTATTACCATGTATTAAAATGGGATTGCTCATGTGGATGCATCAGGTCTTAGGCAATGTTTGGGGTAATTTTTTTCCTACATATCAGGTTTTAATATTACTATTGTTGTCTTTTCTTACAAAGATAAACAGATTTTTAGCATGGCATGTCATATAGCTATCTCTTTCTAGTTAGTTTTAAAAATACTATTTTACATAGTATTTTTGATATTATTTGCCTCTCTTGCTGCATCATTGCTATGTATTTTTTCCTAACTGATGGGAATGTTTTTATCACAATTTATTTTACTGACTATATTGAAACGAGTTGCAAATATATCATGAACATTTTCCTCTTATATCAGTAAATTCTCATTCCTTTTAATCACTTTGTATGATGGCTTGCTTCCTCAAATCCAGTGTATTTTGTTTCCTGCTTTTATCTTTTTTTCTTGCAGATATTGCTGACCTTCATCCAAACGCTGTTCTCATAATCAGGTAATATAACCACAAACTTTAAGCTTCTTCCCAGCTTTATCCTCTCTCACATATGATGGATGAGCTCCATTTAAGCCATAGCCTCCAGTATCAGCATTCAGATCCATGCACTGGAGATAATGGGGAGATTTGCTGTACCTGAGGGAGCTGGGATCCAAGGGAATGAGGCAAGCTGAAAAGAAGAGCTGCAGGAAAAGGGTTTGGCAAATTTTTTCACAGGACAATGACAGTGACCTGCTCAGTGCCTTCTATTTGAGGATCACCTGGAAATAGGCTTTGCCACAGTGCTTGCTTAAGCTCCTTCAAATTAATTATTATACCTCTCAGCCTTATTATTAATGTATACTTTGTCACTGATCATCCAATTCATGTGTGTTACACCTCCTCCTTGGCTCAAAGTCTCATTAAATCTCCAAAGAGACTTGTGCTATCTTCCAGTGTGCCCACATATTTATGTAAACCTCTGCAAAATCAGACCTAGGAGCCCTGTCTTGAAAAAATTTTTACTGACAGTCTGCCATGCAATGTGGTTTCAAAAATGTATTAAAAAAGAAAGTGAACAATTTGTTTAATGAACATTTAAATGTATTATTCTGTCATATTTGCACGTTTAAAGTGTTTGTAGAACTGTGATACAGGAGCCACAAAATTTTATGTACAAAGCATGCAAACTTTGCCTAATATAGACTCCAAACAGCATCTGACTATTGCATCTGGCTCAGGTGAATCCCAATGTTTAAGTCATTACTAGTAAAGTAATGGGTGACTTTTGGGAAATAAATTGATGATCTCAGACGTTCTCCTTCTGGACAGTTCACATCACCATATAAATGAAATCATTATTCTACTGTTTTACAAGCTCGGGAGAGAGATAATGAACAGGTCAGGTAAAATAGCTGAAAGACACCTTGTCTTTAAAACAAGGTGGCAGCTAATTAACAGGATGCTAGGGTGATAACTTTTATTCCCACTGCCCTTCCATGTCTTCTTTAGGTTGAAAAATAGAGCTTCTAAGCTCTCTGAAACAGATACAAAGCTCCACACAGGTTTCTGCAATTCCTACATAAAGCTGATAATTTTTGTCTCAGAATTGTATACTAAATGTTTTCTAAACCCTTTACTGATTACTGGAAAATGAGGTTTTATTTACAAACAACCTAACCCTTGGGAAAAAATAAGGTGATTAAAAAAGCAGAAATAACAATATGCAAGAATGCATCTTTAATTAAATAACTTACAAGAGGGGAAACACATTCTAGTATATTTCTCATCTGCTGAGGACTGTTAAAGAAGAGCATATTCTACTAAAAAGGGTTCAGCTATTTTCAGTACATAAAACCATATATATATATTAGAAAATTGAAAGGTCAGTAGGTGCCTTAAGATAACATCTAAAGATAACATCTACTCTATCAACGCCCTGGAAGGCAGTATCAAGATGTATTATTCTTGACCCTTGTTTGTCTAACTGGTTCCTGAAAGTCTCCAATAATGGAGATAGATACCCTTTATGCATCCAACAGCATACCCCAATGTTTAATTTAACTTGCTTTTCTCATTTTTCCTCACATCTGCACAAACTCTTCCATGCATCAGCTTAAGCTGCATCTTGTGTTACCGACTACAGGTTTGGTAAACAGATTATTTTGTTCTTCTTTGGACCAGCTTTTGGTGTACTTTTGTCTTTTTCTCATCGGCCTTGTTCAGCATTCTGCTCTTACTGCCAAGAAACCTGAGTTTGTTATGTTCTTCCTTGAAGATGTTTGCTTTGCTTCTAAAGGATTTTGCTACTTTTCTATGGGTTCTGCCCTTAAAACCTTACTAAAGTTAATTATATGTTAACTACTCCTTCCCTTTTTACTTCCAAAACCTCGTCCTGTGATTGCACATTTGCTTTTCTTGACAAGATTTTTTCTTGACAAACTCATGACCTCAGTAATGACATATGTACTTACAGGGCAAGAATCAAATCTTCATCTTTCTCATCTCTAAAGTATAAGCCAGATGTGAAGTTTCTCATTATTGATTAATAGTTTTTTTCATCCTTATTATTATGGCAGCATTCAAGGCACTGAGAACATAAGGATATGGCATGGAATGTGGGGTTTGAACATTCTTCTGAGACCTGTCAATAAAAAATCAGCTAAAGTATAGTGTATGAGTCAGCAAAACCTGTAAAAATTCCTGAAGTCTTATCTGTCTGATGAGCTTGTCCTAGAAGATATGGTGGTTTTATCATGGCACACAAAGAATTTGAGCATCTGTGTCAAGAAAAGGTCAAACAGAACTCACTTCTGTGTGCCCACTGCAAGGCTGAAGGTTACTGCTTTCCCAAGGACCCTCTGCTCAGCACGGCACTGATGAAAGGTCAGATAACCAGTGGAGATCAGCAATAGGTGGAACTGCATAACCAGATAGTCATAAAGCTTGCCAAGAAATAGAACATGGTTTTATCCATAAAATTTCATTATACAAATGGAAATTTATATTACAGGTAAGACAATAATTATACAAGCATCCTGATAATTTCATTTCCATTTAGAAGTTTCTCCTCCAAAGTTTGTTTTCCCATTGGAAAAATTTCCTCCTGGGTTATTATAAAACCACTTCTCTTGCCTTTAATAGTTTTTCTCCTCCCACACATTTTCATAGTCTTCTCCCTGGATGTCTCTCCTTAGAGTGTGAGTAGGAAAAATAGAGCAACAGTAAAGCCAGTAAGACTTCTTGCTCCCTCATGAAAAACAAAGCATAGCAGCAGATACAGACAATCCCTCTCACTTCCTTGCAGAATAAAACTAACAAACATGCAGTTGCATGAGGGACTGCTCTCCTCAGTTCCTCTGAAGAAATAAAACACACATGACATTAGTAATGAAGTCCTGCTTTGTCACTTAGTACATTCAAAAACATGCTATTGCTGCTAAGAATCATATAGAATAGAAGTAATAAGGCAATAAACAGCCCTTAACGGGGTTTGGCACAATTTCATCCTTGAGAAGGCTCCTTCAGAGGGGCCCCAAGCAGACATTTGTGCATGAACAGGAGGGCTGGAGATGGAATATCACATCTGCTGCAGAGTTTATACCCTGCATAGCACTGCTGGCAAGGAGGCACAGAGAAGGCAATAGTGCAGTGCAAATGTGGAAGGTTTAAGTGGGATTTAGGGGAGGAGGGAATTGAGGTGTTATTTCAGGCCTCCTGTGGATGCATGTAGGCTGGCAACCATGTACCTGTAATCCTCTTCTCCCCTTTCACCAGACCAGCACTAGATTAATTCTCATGTCTATTGCTGACAGGTTTACGAATTACCTCATTAGCTTCTGTGAGTCTGCATTCAGTGTGTGAGAGCAAACAAGCAAAGACAAAACAAAGACAAAAATTCCACAGCAGCCTGGAATTCATTTGTCAGGAAACACAATAGTATGGTATAAGGAATTAATGCAACAACAACAACAAAAAAATCCTGGTCAAAATAATTACATTTCATTTATGCCAGCTGCAGAAGGGAATATGTGGTTTGATTACTTATTGGAACGCTATATTGATAATCACATTTTCCTGGAGACCATGCACTCAGACTTTACCTGCAGGCACTTTCTGTGTATTGAGCTACTATTAAGTTACCATGGAAATTTTTTTTTTCCTTTTTTTGTAATTTTTTTACAGTATTATATTTGTGTTAGGAAACTCTAGTTCTGTATGAATGAGTACCATTGTAAAAACGCATATTATAGAAATACCTATTAAAAATATAAACAATAGCTACAACTGTGCATATGTTTTCAAAATGAAAGAAATGAACTTTTTTTCTCCATAAAATACTTAAAATATTTATGTACTACATATTAATCTTATAATTCCTTGATGAGCAAACCTGTTTTGGGGAAGACAATCCTTCATATCCATTTTTAAAGCTAAAAAGCTTACCAAGGTTCCTGAAGTCCTATAAGCTTTTCTTTTGGGAGGTAGTTTTGAGTCATATATTTATAAAGACCATCTCCTTATTGCCCATGTTCTGCCAAGTTTACAGCTTAGCCTGAAGTGTGGTTTTGTCTGCAAAATAATGTGCAAAAAAAGTGTTCGATTTTTGTGTGATTTTCTCTGTTCTGCCAAACATGAATACATAAAGTCCATCATTAAGTGCCTGAAAAATTAGCTTTCAGTAGCATAGTCAGCAACTCCCATGCACATTTGTGAGGTATTTTGACACTTCTGAAATACACATACTAATTTTTAGAGCAAAAACATGTCCTTTTTTTGATTTTTTTTTTAGATGTTTGAGATTACAAACTTGGACTGTAAGTCTGAAAGTTAAAATGTGTGAAATAGGATGCCTGGATTAAAAATTGCTTTGTGGACGTCTTAGAAAGTAAGTGGAAGGCATAATTTCAGAAGGAGAGTACTAACAGTGCACAAACCATACAGGAATGAATGCATTACAGAAAGTATCAGACAGTACAAATGAAATTAGATGATGTACCATGGGATTTTTGTGTGTGGAAATGTTACAGAAAACAGACAGAGAAAAGTGTGACAGCAGTGTGAATGACAGCCCATATAACCAGTGGAGCCAGCAACCACGAGATGCTACTTACCAGGGAGCCATCCAGGTGGGAAAGGGGTTTGGAAGGTCTCTGTGCCAAAGCAGGGCCACCTCTCATGTCAGACTGCATTACTCAAGGAATTGTCCTGTTGGGTGTTTAAAAACACAAAGGACAGAGGTGGCACAGCCACCTTTCCAAAACAACTGAGCATGGCCTCGCAGTGACACTGAGCAGCTCTCTTGCCACTCCTGGGTGTACTCATCAGACACCACTGATGTGGGTATTTCAAGAGTTCCTGGACTTGATTTTCCTCCAGCAAGGGTGACTTTGCTTCAGACCTTCTCACTGGTCTCAAGAGCCTGGGATTAATTTCTAAAGGCTGGTGTTGCTAAGAAAGAATGAGGCAAGAAAAACATTGAGAACCTCAGGCTTTTCTGTGTCTTTTGCTGATGACAACAAATGGGGCTGCTGCCCCATTTGGAAGCAGGCACACATATTCCCTCGTTTTCCTTTTTCAGTTTATGTACCAGTAGAAACCCTTATGTACCTGGTTTTTTTTTAGCTCCTATGCTTATCCTGTTTATGTCAGAATTTAGTGAAGAGCTCCTTTTTCATCCATGCTCATCTCCTGCCACATTGCCTTGATATTCTGCTCATTGGGTTGGTCCATCCTGGATGGTTTTCCACACCATGTCACCCCTTCAGCAGATATCAGGGTCTGAAAACCTGGGATTTCTTCCAGTTATCTGAAGGACTCCATTTGGGAGGCTGTCCCACATGCCAAGGGTTCTGGTGGCCTGCTGATGCACACAGACCTCTGTTCCTCTCAGATGTTCTGATTTCCCAGAAAGTGTATGAGATTTTTCCCCGTATGCCTGGGAGACATTTCAACAGTCTCAGGCAAAGAAGAAAACATGAGTAATATCAAATGTTTGTAACTTCCCAGGTCTACTTCAGATTGAGAAAATTATATCACCATGACGCACTTGTTCAGTGTTCAAACACCATTGAATTCCTTAGAGAGGTATCCCATAGAGCACATTGTCCTGCCTGTAGAAAAACAGCTCCTGATTTAATCTGGTTTAAGACAGAATTAACAGTCACCTATAACACTGCAGTCAGATTTGATATCCTGGTAAGCAAAAAAACCCAAAAACAAAACAAAAAACAAACAAAAAACCCCCAAACAAACAAACAAACAAAAACACATACCAAAAAAAAACCACCACTAAGAACCCCCCCCCAAAAAAAACCCCAATCAAATAAAACCAACACCAAAATGTACATTCCAGTAAAACTACCAGAGATTTAGCAGACGCTTAACTAAAAAATGGCAAAAAGTGTAAAAATATTGCAGACAGCATGGACACTGTTTGAAGGCTCAGACTAATTTTTTGTGTCACTTAATGTGCATTGCAAATCAATGTTTTAGGTTCAGAGACAGCGTATCATAACTCAGAAAGGACTTGAACAGGATCATAAGAAAGAAAAAAGGCCATGCTAAAGGAAGAGAAAGAAGGAAACTCTTGAAAGGAAGATGTCTCTAAAGCTCTGCTCAAATGAGGAAAGTACAAAGAGACACAAACTCTGGGAAGGTAAGAGTTAATCCACAGCAAGTCAAGCCAAAAAATATTTTGATGAGAGAATTGCTAAAAGCATTTAAACTAGCCATAAAAAGACAACTTATAAAAATTATCGGAAGCAGGAAGTCTGCCAGAGAATCCATGGGGCTGAGAGCTGACATAAGCACAGAAGGATTACTCAAGGAGAAAAAGTCATGAATTTTCTGTATCAGTATTTGTTATACAAAAACTTAGCAATATTCCTAAAACGGTTATAATCTTTAGTGGGATAGTGGTTTAAAGAACCCACTCAAAACTAAGGCATGGAATATATTGTAGAATATTGTCAAAAATGTTAAAATTTTCTTAAATGAGATGATATTTGCTCACAGGTTTGTAGGGAGTTAGCAGAGAGAATTGTTGGATTGCAATGGATAGGAGTATATCACCACTAGTCAAAAGAACCTGAGCTTCAGACAAATATGAAAATGGCACTAATTTGGTTAAAATGAATCTAAGAATGGTCAAAAAAAATCACACACTATAAAGAAATGTATCTATAAGATTGACAAAAATAATGGGAAAATGTATAATGAAAGGACACAGAAATAAATATTAATATATGATCAGGAGTTTTGTAGAAGAAGGTAATACCGTACACCATCTCTCAAGTTTGAAAGGCTCAAGAGATGCAACAAAAAAAGAGGGTCTGTATAAAAGAGTATCTAATACACATGAGTTTTGAAAAATCTCTCAGAGTTTTTGGCAAGACTTCTCAGTAGAGGCTCTGAAAGAAAAAGTCAGAAACAGAAAAAAGGAAGGTGCTTTCATGAATTAATAACTGGTTAAAACACAGAAAACAACAAAAAGAGATTGTTTTTTTAAACAGGAAGAAGGGTTTAGCATGATCAGTGACATCGTGATCAGTTCCACTCAAAATTTTTGTCAGTGAGTAGGAAGATCACATGAATGAAGAGGTGACAAAATCTGATGACAGTATAAAATTATTCAACATAATGAAAATTAATGCTGCTTATGAAGATCTATTGAAGGGTCTTGCATTATGGAGACTGTAAAGATACAACAGCAGGGGATGAGACTGTGCAAAGAGGCTGATGAGATTAGCAGTTAGTCTTCCACTGGTTACTATTTGTTACTTTTTCACTCAGTTAAATTATTTTGATCTAAAATGAAAGATAAACCAGACCAGGCCTCTTTGTGGATGAAAACTCTGGCAGAACATTGCTAACCTTTCAGTGTTACCTGGCTGTGCTGTGTCAATGCTTTTACTCAGTGGAACATTGTGGAAGTCAACCAAGAAAAGGATATTTTCATGCTTTCAAGTATCAACAGTTAGAGTCCAAATTAATTTGTTTTGATTTTAAAAAATGTCCCAAATGATTGCTGCAAAGATCAGAAAGTGTTTCCTATTATTTAGTTTCATCTCTTGGCAAATTATTTGAAGAGGAAGGGGTTTTTTGTTGCTTAGAATTTGGCAAGAATTTTCCAGCTTGCCTCACATTGATCTGAAACTCCCTTTTGAGAATAAAGGCACCACGGGGATATGTTTGTGCATTATTGCCTTTCAGATTCATTATGTAATAAATTTAATCTGTGTGCATCCTCAGCAGAGATTGAATTTTAAATGTCAAATGGATCCACCAAGGGCACAAGGAACTGGAACAATAATTCAAAATACTTTTTGAAGGTGTTAATGCAAAGACATGTGAATTCAGTAAAACACCATTAAAGTGCTTCAGTGATGATGAAGATTATTTTGGAAGATTTGTTCCCAGTGTAGGTGGAAAAGTCCTGCTTTTGATATATATCTGGGCTGGATTTTATGGTTTTTTCTTCAAAGAAATGGAAAGCCCTTGTGTGTGAATTTTAGCTCTTCATAGTCAGACAGGAAGAATTTCCTTGCCTGTCTCAAACCTAACTGTGCAGGAAATGTAATACCTGTGGCATCAGCCAGCCCCCCTGGGGCAGTGCACATCCTACCTCACTAAGCATAAATGTTTGACAGAAAAGTGTTTTTTCTGGACAGGGAGGAACTGGTACTTGGAGGTCAGCTATGAAAACCCTACTCCTACAAACATTTGACATCACTGATATCCGGCAAATGCTTTGGTTTGCAGATGAGAAAAAAATATCAGAAAATGTAAACTTGATTGTAATGGAAATTCATAAGAAAAAAGCTTATAAATATATATTTCATAATACATAGAAAAATGTGAATTATTTTCTCCAAGAATTAAAAAACTGGTTTAGCACATCCACATCAGCATTGAATTTGAGGGGGGAAATTTAATAATGTTTCAGTATCAGCAAGATATAAACCAAATGTAGTGTATCAGAGAATTCAGTCAAAAGAATAGAAAATGGAATGTTGTTTTCAAGGTGTAATAACCAATAACATAGTTACTGGGTCTTCTCCTATATGAAGGAAGAACTCACTCTTTGAAGTGGGGCCTGGCAATCTTCAAATGCTTTTGAGAAGCAGATGGCTCAGGTATTCAGCAAAATCCGTGGCCTTGGTATGTTCTGCACTCAGCATAAATCTACATCTGTGCTGCAGATTAGACCACTGCACTGGAGAATGCAGAAAAAATTTGCGTCTGGAATTTGGCAGGGCTAAAACCCACTGTTCCCTTAAAAGTCAACAAAGCAAACCCAAAAATTCATTACATTCCTTTGTCTCTGTCTGAACGGCACTTACACGTATCCAGAGATGTGCAGACTATTACAGACAGTGTGTTTTATGCAGGGTATGGGGACTTCCAGGTGAATGATTTGCAATGTTTTGGCCTTCCAGCTGAAAAAAAATGCCCATTTCTTTCATTAATGGGTTTAATTCATTGCACCTCCTTCACAGGAAAGTGACCTATGGGTGATATAAGTTGCTTTCAATATTTCAATATTGCTTTTAATTTCAACGAAAAACATTTATACTATTCTTGATGCAACAAGTGGTATGGATTCATAATTTAATATCTTTTCCAGTGAAAGACCTGAGACATCAAGTTTGGTTTCAGGATAAAAACAAATAGAAATAGTAAAGCTAAATAGGTATGAATTCTAAGATCACAATAGAATTTTCCAGGTCAGAAAACAGGAATGAACTCTACAGAGTGGAGAAAGATAATTTGTCAGACATTGTTTCTTTAAAACCCTAATTAAACCAATTAATCTACCCAGCATTCAGACAGAGTTGTAGAAGCCTTGGCAAAAAAGAGAGAGAACACTGGAATGAGAATTTTACTTGAACAAATAAAATGTCTACCTATTTTTTTTTCTTAAATGAGTGCTATTTTCTTCACTCAGAAAAATGCCTCCACAGTGTATTTGACAGCTCAGAGTGTGTAAAATTGTGCAAATCAGCTTTTCTAGCAGGCTGGATATCAAAGAACTCACCTTTTCAGTGAGGATATAGAGTGCAAATAATGATGTTAATACTGAAATTACTCACTTCCAAAATGTAGAATTTGCTTTCTTTTAAAGGAAAAAACTCTTCAATCTCCTTTCAATGACCATTACCATTAGGTATTACTCTGATTAGATATCCCTTTGATCCATGTGGCCCAGTAGGAAACATATGTAGAGATAAGAAAGAATAAATTTCTTTAGATCTGTGTGCCATCACCTTATGTATTCAGAGGTTAGTACAGGTTTTTTAGGTTTGTGAAGGGTGTGGAGGTTTGTGTGTTTCTGCTTGAAATTATCATTGTAAGAGAGAAACTAGTGCCTTTTTGGTAGAAGTCAGTAAGTGCTTCGTAGCTCTGTAAATAACTATTATCTTTTTTTTTTTTCAAGCCCCTATACCACTCTGTTGGTATCAGCTGTGTTAAAACCACAGAGGTTTTGTGCTGGAGTGATGCTGCAGAAGTCTTTCCATCTGTCTGAATGCCAGGTAAGTTTTCAAATCTTTGCATGTACAAATTAGCTCTGGTAATATTGTAAGATCTTTTTGCAACATTTATCAGCTCTACTGTCATTTCACCATGGAGCTGCTGAACCTCTCTAGGAAACTAGGGCAAAACCCCTGAAAAAGATGATGTGAGAACTGTCAGGATAGATAGACTCCATTCATTCACATAAAATGTCAGCAAGAAAAACAGACTACTACTGCAGAAAATTAGAAAAAACTGGTCCTTTAAGTACGGTAGACTTTAAAGTGTCAATAATGTTTTGAGCTGGTGCTTTGTAGAGCTGGCTTCCCTGTTCTGTTCTGAGTTGTGATGTCATTTCTGGAACACAATAGCAGAAGCTGAGCTGTTCTTTGCATAGTTTCTGGCCAAGGCTTGTTTGGCCCTTGGGAACAGAGACAGGAGCTGTCACCTGGCAGCTGTTATATTTTTAAAAAATTTCCTGTAAAGAGAGAGGCTCCACACTGATATTGCAGGTTCATACCATGGCTGCCTATGTTTTGTGGTCAGGCTCTTTGGTGTCAAGCAGCTAAAACTGTAGTAAGTGGTGGAGTGCCTTTGTCATTTCACCAATGGAAAGGAGCCTGTCTTTACCCTTGAATTTACCTGAACTTTGAGCTGAAAGGAACTGGATCAGAACTTGTGTGATTCATATATACCTAAATCAGATCATGAATAAGCCAACAGCCAGAACATTTACTGGAAAGAAGAGAAAAGGGTTAAGTTCTGCTCCTGGTCACATAGAATGGAATCTGGCTTTGGTGAATTAGTGCTTTTTAGAAGTATTGACTGTTGAATCTTTGTTGAGTACTGAACTTGCTGTAATTTTGTCACTATATCTAACAACCTAAAGTTATGGGGAGTTGAGGATTTTAGGGGAGTTATTTAATCACAAGTCCCCAGTCTAAACTCACCACCAAGTAGCTCTATCCAAATCCCTTGACTGGGCATGGTTATTTGACAGCAGAGATATAACCACATGGGAGTGATAAAGGTGTCTTTAACAAGCTGGACAGTCCCAGTGGGGTTTGCTCACAGTGGGTGTGACCTCTCATCCTCCTGCCTTGTTGTATTTTCTTGGGGGTGAGCTCTGCACCTACACCCAAGCTGGTTCCAAAGGGGAGCTAGAAAGTGCTTCCATCTTATACAAAATCCAAACCTTGCTACCTGGAAAATTTTCTAAAGTGTTCCAAACACCCCCAAAAGCAAAGGAAGCAATCTGAATTTATCTGCTGTCAGAACATCAGAAGATAAAGGAGAGACTCTGTGCCTACATTTTCCTACCTCTGAATATCTATTGAAAAGTTTAATGATATAACCTGAAGTGTCACATTAGAAAGAAAGCATAGGTGGAGGATAAAATCAGGATATTGTCATGAGGAAACTGACAACAGCAAGAGATCTAAAAAGAGACTGTTCTGGAAAACAATTTCAAAGATTAATTGGTAAAAAACACTGTTATTTTAGAAGCTCCCATCAAGAAAAACAACCCTCCAGAAGATGTTAGAAAAAGAAAAGTATGAGTTTTGAGATTAACATTTCCAGCTGAGGGAATACCCAAAAAGAAAAAAAAATTAAATGTTGTTGCCTGAAAGGTTTTCAGTTATCTGTGCAGATTAAAAAAGGAATTGAGATTCTGTGTGAGGCTACAGGCTCTGCTGCTCAGAGAGCCTCTTTGTAATGAGACTTCGGAATGTTCTGCTTGCAATGCCAAGGAAATTATCCTCAGTATGAAAGCAGGATATTCAGGATCCTTCTGAAGTGGTGAAAAAGTCTGAATTAGGGAATTGGTTGGGAGTAAGAAACACCTTAGTGTGAGGGTCCAGTTTTCTCTAGACATAGACCTATTTAGAGACTGACAAGTGTTTCTTTTTCCTTGTGTGGGAGGCAAAATGTTGTGAAAGAAGTTATAGTTTCATTCACAAAGTCAAACTGGGCACGCAGCTGTTGAAATATCTTAAAAATGTCTCATAGCACCACTTCAAAGAGACAGACCAACACTTTGGTTCATCAAGTATTAGGAGAGGTTGCAATACCTGGGGCAGGTGTTCTCACCCTGGTACTTCTGAATTTGCACATCACCATTCTAGGTGGCTGGTGAGGTCACTGCTGTCATGTGAAAAAGAGGTCATGAAGCATCATTAAGGTTTATTATTCCATGCCTGCTCACACTTTTCTAGACATCTGCTTTATCAAAGCCCATGTTCCTTGAAAGAAATGTTCCTTTTCTCGGCTGCCTTGCATGAAGAGCTTGTGGGACATGGTGTTATTAAGTATGATTAAATGTGAGAGAATCTGTCCCCTGTTTTGAGGACATAGTGTTCTTTTTTTCCCCTTCATTTTGAAAAAGCAGTAGAATAACCAGGGAAATTATCTAGTCTGATAATGATCAGCCTGGTGAGTGGCTGAGACATTAGCACACTAATTATGCCTCCTTGTTTGTGATTTGTTCCTGTGCTCACAGTTCCACTAAGTGTTTGATATATACTGCAGAATGGAAGAATGAAATGGTACACAGGGGCTATGATTAACCTTAAGGGTAAATAAATAACACTCTCAGACCTCTAGCAGTAACTGTCTCTTCAAAAGCTGCCCTTTGCTGATAATTAAAGGCCCATTGGAGTCAGTGTCATTACTCCTACTGACTTCTGTAGGAACCAAGCAGGCCACTTCTTTTCTACTCTGTTGACTGGAGGCTATTTATTCCAGACAGAATGATGGAAGTCGTGGCAGGAAATGTCTAACCCTGGCTCACAGTTCTTACTATGTCCAGTATCCAGAGCTTTCCAGGAGCAAAAGAGTGACAACAGGTTTTCCTCTCTTTTTTCTGTGATCAAAAGCTCTTGTCAGATGGGCTCAGTGTTTCCAGTTCCTGCTCCTGGAACTGGGAAGCCTGGATCTAGCAGGGAACCACTGCAAAACTCCTGTCTCTCTACCTTCTGTGGTGGTGGGAGCAATAAGGGATTTCGTTGTTGTAGCACAAGATAAAAAAGGAACAACTCCCAAACCCCTGCTATGTTGGAAAGTGGCACAAAAATCATGTTATTTACTGCTTTGAATCCAAGTCATTCCTGTAGATCTCTTCCCAGTAACGGAATAACATCATGTGCTCATGAATCAACCTTGCCCTTTTTTCCATGGAGTGGTTTGTATTCACATGTGTGAGTGATACATCTTGTCTGTGAATGTCTGTGGTGTCTGAAAGAATTGTGAGCTTTTTTTTGCTCTTTGTTAAATCCGCTTTTCCATGGAATACTTGATGTTATTGTGCTACATCTATAGCAATTCAGTTTTTGGAGCACATTCCTTTTTAACATTGTGCTGAATTCAACCTGATACCAGGCAGAGCCCTTGCCATTTGTCAAGAAAGGCTAATTTTGTGATTGCATATGAGACCTATGATGTGGGTAAAACTTGCTGTTATTACTGCCATAAGCTGTTAGAAATACATAAAAATATCTCAGATGTGCATTGTGAATCTTCTTATTAGTGACAATTTATTGCAGCTGAGCCCCTGCAATAACAGGGGGTTTATTAGTGGGAGAAATAAGGAAGTGTAAAAAATGAATATTCTTAAGTAAGCTGTAAGCAAAGGAAGTCCTTGCTGAGAAATCAGACCATATATTTGTCAAGGAAATTATTTTTTTTCCTAATTAAGACGATCTTATTAAAAATAAGCAAAATAAACCTGAAGACAGGCAGTAAGGAGTAGTCTTCTTCCCCTGTTTAATTTTTGATTATCACTTTTCAAATCCTTTTGTCATGACCATGGCAAATGGGCAGAATCCTACTCTGAATACAAGAATGGAAAAGCCATGTCATCTGCAGAGTGGGGCAGTGCAGTGGGGTGCAGTGATGGGGCACCTCTCAGCTGAACTGGGGACGTGTCTGCACCCAGATGTGTCACCCACTTTCACCCTGTCAGCACTGCTGCCTTATGAAGGGTGTCAATCAGATGGGTTTCTCCTCTAGAGAGGCGTGAGAAGCACAGAATTACTTGTGAAAGGGAACTCAAAGCAAGCCTGAGCTTAGTGAGATACAGGTTGGATCATATTGCTCAGGGCTTTTCCCAGGGAAATCCTCAATAGTTCTTCAGGAAATAGATTCCACAGCCCTTGTGGAAGAACTTGTCCCAGAGTTTGACTGTGCTTCCTGTCAGAAGTATTCTCCTAATACTTAAGCAGAATTCTCCTTGTTGCAACGTGTGTCTTTTGTCTCTCATCTTTTTCACTATATATCTTCAAGACAAATGTGACACTTCTTTTTTCTAGCCTCCCAATAGAGAGTTGAAGACTGTAGTAAGGCTCCACCCTTAGACTCCTCATCCTGAGAATGGTCCAACACAAAAAAGGCAAAAAGAGCCTTTTGTAAGACTCTTTTGTAAGACTCTTCCTTTGAAGGAAGGAAGGTCATTGATAGGCTGTCACATAAAATATGGAATATATGGTTAGAAAATATTAGTTACAGAATTAAAAATGTCAATATATGTGAAATGCAGGTTGAATTTTATTGTTTGTCAATGTTCTGAGAAAGAGAGGAGGGCTCTTATTTTAATCACATTTTGCTATGTAGCCCTACTTGTACAGATTTTCATGTCTCCTAGTGTGACCAAGAGGTCTTCCAGGTACTAAGACAAGGGAGGGTTTATAAAACACATTGGTAATATTCTGCTCCCAGCAGCTCTTCATGCAATAGAAACATCCAAATCACCTCTTCTTTTCTCTTCACAGCCATCTTTCTGCTGCAGAAGTGCTTCGATATGTGTGCAGTGTAGCAGCTGATGTTTGCCACTGTGATAAACAGCAGATTTTATCTCTGTGACATGTGTTGCAAGACTATCACTCTCTGCAATCACAGTGTTTTATACAGCAATACCACATTGCAAGCAGATACCTCTTTTGAATTTCAGGCACAAGTTTGAATATTTTTAATGCTATATATTTTAAAATACTTCACACAGGTGAATATCTATGTTTTGAATTGTTCCCTTCACAGTTTACCTATTTAAAACCTGACCCAGTTTTTCTCTTCTTCTCATTGTTTTGTCATTCATCCTCCTTCCATTATTTTAGTGATTGCAGTGTTTTCTGTTCTAATACAGCTAGTAACATGGTGTTGACTGATTCATCTAGGTATGGAAAATTTCAAACAATTGAGTAGTATTTCTTGCACCAGCTGGAATATCCCTGTCTTGTTTGATATTGACACCTTGTCAATATTTCTCCTTTTTGCTTATAGTCCTTCACTGACTTCGTTATTCTTCTAACCTGTCACTCCATGCAAAACAAGCCATAATAATTTTCACTTTTCAGAACAATTCTCACCCTGTATTCTCAGACAGAGAAACACTTTGAATTGTGTTGCTACAGGAACCAAAGCAGATAAACAACTGCACCAGTGCCCACCCCTGAGGGATGATGCTGGGTATGGCTGCCAGCTGGACTTGGCACCACTGATCACAGCAGTGGGCTCCATCACTTTACCAGGGATGGAGGTGAGGCTGACCAGCCTCTTCTTAGTTACCAGGATCCTCCTGCTTGCCTTCTTGAAGAGAGATGAAGACTTGCTACATGGGTTGCTGTTCCTGCCATGTTCCTATAATGTTTTAGAAGAATTATCTTTAAAAAAGACTATTTTAAATTATTGTTTTGACAAGATCAACTAGTAGTGAAATACTGTGGTTTGTGATTCCCTAGACCCCAGTAACTTTTTTAGACTTAGAACAGTTGCTAACCTGCAGACCTGCAATGATGCTCATTTTAACCAAAGATTGCATATTTTTTTAGCTGTATTTTATGAAATACATTCTCTATTCAGCAACTTTGGTCTTTAGGAAGGTATCTGCCAGTGCTAATGAGTTGTTGTTGTTCAATTTTCCAGTGCGTTCCAGCTTCTCACACTTCTTTGCATGGCCTGTCCTCACTACTTGAAATTTCTCATACTAGATTAGACACTGTACAATTTTGTTGTGAAATGGTAGGAAATAATTATTCAAATAATTATTTTAATTTATTTTCATTGCTGCTTCATTTTTGTTTTAGCTCATCTTGTCTTGAGATTTGCTAATTCATTAAGGATCATTAGGGTAGGAAAAGAGCTCCAACACCAACCTTTGGCTGAACACCCCTGTGTTAGCTAAACCACAGCACTTAGTGCCATGACAAGTAGTTTCTTGAACACTTCTAGGCATAGTGACTTCACTGCTTCCTTTCCTGTTTCTGTATTGGCTGAAGACATTAATGAGACTTTCGTTACATCTGGTAATTATTCTTCCTATTCCCTTTTTTCTGTTCTGTCTTCTTTTCTTCACAATGCCAGTGGTGGCTTCCTATTTCCCCAGTTGGCTTCTCTTGGGTCAGTTTTATTTCTTCTGAATGAGGTCAGCTATGCTCCAGTAGATTTTTAACTTTGGTATGTACCCAAATAATTTTCTTGGTTATTGGCTTATTTTTTGTACTCATCACCTAATTTTATCCATGAGGATAAACTTTCAAGTCATTCTGATGAGAAGAATGAAACTCTGAATGATCTGCTGGGAAAACCCCAGCTATTCATTAGCTGTCTAGAAACCCCGTTGCTCAGTGCCATAGGTGCACTTCTGTTAATTAAGGATAAGAATGCACTTCACCAATGGAAACTGAAGAGGAAATATCAGGAGATGAGGAAATGAGAGATTTTCCAGCATGGAGTATTTAAAGCAGTGACCCTAAAGTGAACTTTAACTACTCCTACAGACAGCAAAAAATTCAAAGCAGTTGACAATAACCTTTAAGGTGAAGGATGAATGCTGAGGGAGGAAAAAAACTCACCCAAACCACACACACATAAAACCAGTTTCTGGGTTTATACATTGCTACAGGGTACTGAAGGTGGTTAACTTGTTCAATTTCTGTAAATCTCTCTATGTGGAATAGTTCAGCCAGAGAATCAGTAATGCTACTTCTATAGTAGCTCTATAGTGTAAAATATTAGATAACTTTGCTAAAGGTTATTGATAATATTTTCTTATAATTACTCAGAAATCCACATATATTTGTGATTTCTAAGAGTAAAGGAACTTGTATTCCTGGAAGAGAATACTTTCTGAACTTCAACCCTAGCCTAAGAGATCTGTTTTCCTAGCTTTGTTATTCCTGGCAAGAACAGAAGTCCACAAGGGCTTCCTTCTTCATAACCCACAGGTTTCTCTAGCCTGCAGCCATTCTGAGTACTTAACGAGCTAGCTTCTGAGTCAGATGTAGGAAGGTGATATATTTACAGCAAAATAAAATTGCCATTGGAAGTCTGAAAACTGAAATAGTTATCACTTTATTTCTCTCTCCATTTTCATCATAATATCATAAATTAAGTTACCTTTTATTCTCTTGGAAAGGCCTTTGTAGCTACAAATCCAAATGGTTATAGCATGAAGACAGTTCATTCCTCCTCCTAGCCTTTAATTCAGTTTGCAACTCTGCCACTGGATCTGAGCTGAAAAATAAAGCATGATGGAAAAATACACTAAGGCTTTTTGATATTTCTAAATTATAAACAAAGATTTAACATTTTGAATGGATAATCGTAACTAAAGGAGCTTTTGTCAATTTTCCTTCCAGAATTCTCAAACGCTGAACCTTTGCAGCTCTCAGCTTCATTAATTAATTATGTTGAACTTGCCCAGAACCACGATCTGTGCCTCAGGATTTTCCCTGACTGTGTTTGGGAGCTCACAGATCCCAGTGTTGCTGCACTACACTGCATCTGATGGCCACAAGAGTGAGTTGCTTCTGATAGTGTTTCTAATTGGAAAATATGTTTAAAGAAATAGATGCATGAAATGGCAGTCTTCTTGCTTTTACATTCTTACATGAAAAATTACCTTATTAATTTTCAAATGGTAGCATATTTTACACAAATGTTAAAAATCACAAATTAAAGAAGACCTTTCAAATTACTGACTGGTGGAAATGACATATTTTGAGCATTTGTTCCAATCAAGCAGCAATTCAGGTTTCCTTCTAGACATCCCATTTCTTCTCCTTTACAGGTGGAATCTGGCAGTATTCCTCTCACGGCCTCTGTAGTCTGATGTGTGCATGAGAGAAGAAGCAGAATGATTTCTATGCATCAGAGGAAATGGCTGAGATGGCTGGAATGAATGATGATTACCAGGATTTCCATTGTGAAGGCAAAGGAGCAGAAAATACTATGGCAGAAAGAATCCTACAATCTAATCCATGCACTGGAGCTGTAGCCTTCAAAGGCTCTTATTCAATTATTCTCCTCTGTGACCACTGCCTTAATACCATTTTTGTTCATTAATATTCTAGGTTTGTGAAAAGCTAAAAGGTACCAAGACACAACCTATTAGCATGTCTGAAATGCCTAATGCAGGGCCAAGTTTGAGCACAGCAGTGTGATGTTCTCATGCAATGTCCACTGAAGAAACTGCTGTGTAGTGGAAGAACAGCCAGCTGTGCTTTCTGAGGAATAAGTAAGAGGGGTGGAATGAGGAAGAGCCCAACCTGTCTGTGAGAACACACATGCAGATGTTCTGTCCAAGTGTTGTTTGAATAAACATCTGATTTTGCAATGAAGTTTTCCATATCCTGAATTATTTTCAGCTGATATATACTATTAATTTAATATTTTATCTGTTGTTCTTTATTTTTCAGGAAAATGTTTTGAAGAAGCTTGGCTTTGTGTATATGACCCAGAAGGGGCTAACACATCTCAGCTTAAATATCTCTCATTCCAATCTTAAGGGGGACAACCAAAAAAGAAAGACATTAGCTTAATTTAATACTCAATGCTGCCTAGCTTTTTTTTTTTTTTTTAAATTAATTTCTCAAAGCTCCTCTTAAAAGAAACTAATTTTTATTTCAGTTTTTTAATTTTACCCTTTAGAGTCAGGTAAGGTCAAGATCCTTCCTCTCCAAACACATTTTTCCTATCTAATTGCAGGCAACTCTACCATGATCATTGTTCCAATGACTTGTCTTCCATGACCAAAATTAACAAGCTAGTACACACTATCATCTTTCTCCCAGGATGTTGTGGCCATGCCTCCTCAGAAATAGGATATCCAGTCTCAACTTGTGCAGTCTTTCAGGAGGAATTCTCCAGATTCTCAGATGTTTCTTGTGAATTGATTCTTTTATTGATTCATTATTCCCTGAATGTAACATATTCCCTGCAAAGGGTAAGCAGCAGAGTATACTAATGCATCTCTGAAGCTTGAGGGAATTTCCTGACATATAATCGGTTTACTCATTCACCCCAGCTAATTCCTAATCCTAAAATTTAAAACTTTCATAAACTTGATGATTAGGAGTTTCTCTGATGATCTTCATGTCATTAACAGATTTTGAGAGGATCACATGAACTAGAAATTTTAATTGTTTTAATTGTTTGTTGTACATCCTTACACGGTTTTGGTCCTGATGCTTTGAATTTAGAAGTTGCAGTAGCTTTTACATTGAGAAGTTTATTGAAGACACAATTTCAAAATAGCATTTACTTGAACTCATACTGTTTTGCATGCTGTGATCTATTTCAAGACAGTCTACAAAGTCAGAATGAACCAACACAATACCCTCTCTACAAATTTATCTGAGAGAAAAATCAAGCCCTTATTTTTAATTTCAGACACCTTCATTAATCCTGGAGCTTTACAGATATGTGATATGGATAAGAAAAATAAATTTGCAAACAAAATATTTTGGTAACGAAGACTTTAATAATGTTTTTCACTCCTAACTTTTAGGCTGCCTTACCTTGATGTAACTTTAATAATATTTAATATAAACATTGTCTAGATTTATATTGAAGTCTGACCAACATCAATAAAACATGAAAGAAACAAAAAGGGCAAGTTTTAAGAAAAAAACAAAAAGAAACTACTATAGATCAGGCTGGTGCTGCTTGAGAAGTCTGACCAACATCAATAAAACATGAAAGAAACAAAAAGGGCAAGTTTTAAGAAAAAACAAAAAGAAACCACTACAGACCAGGCTGGTGCTGCTTATTGGAGTTCAGTTTATCTGATGGTGATAGCCAAAGAGAAGTGACACAGTTGATAGTCACTTGCTTTTTCAACTAAATGGATCAATGGGGATGTACAGAAACGAAGCCAAAACTACTGATAAGTCTGCACTGAGCCATTCTGCCCATTCAGATTCTGTCTTTCCATTTGTGAAAATCATCACAGAGAACATGCCATTACAAATCGAGCCAAAATTAATGCTCATAAATATGTGATCAGAGAAAGGCAGAGTCCCCAGATAAAAGATTAATAATGGCTGGATGGCCTTAACATATTTCTTTTGATTCATGGGAGCATGGTTATAGCACAGGGAACTGCCATTGCTTTCAGATGAAACAAATGTCTTTGTATTGACTATCGAAAGCAACAGATGTTCTGCAAACCAGTACTTCCACAAAGGGACAGCCTTGGAACTATTTGTAAACAACCTAGCTTAAATTTTAATACATGCACTTTGAGGATGGCTGTGTGACAGATGGGTTGGGCAAGCTCTGCAATGCAAAGGGCATCTAACTGAATTTGGAAAGCCTGAAGCAGCCTGCTTTGTTATTGGAAAAATAAAATCTAAGAGCCTGTGTGTGTATGCTTGTACATTTCTGTGTGTGTGTGTGTGTCCTTTTCTGTGTATATATTTATGAGAAAATGAGAGTTCTTTCTTCAAAATGTTTCAAAACCATTATGGATCAATACATATATATATATATATACACACACACACACACATATATATACATATATATATATATACGTAATTTTCTGAAAGCATCTTTACACATTTGATTTCTTTTTTTCTTTAAGTGATGAGCTTACAAATAGATGCTTAATGAAAGCATGGTTTAAAAGCAGTTGGAAAACTCCAGTGATACTGTGAATCTACTAAATTAGTGTCATTAGGGTCTGTCTTTCAGCTGTAAATCCTGCTGTGTGCAGCTTACAAAGGCACAGCAGAGCACCATGAGGTCCTCTTCAACGGAGTGTTTTCTGACATGTCATAATGAGAATGGCAAAAGAGAGGTGCTATTTCAGGAGAACTGCTGGGATGGACAGGTTGGACACCTACATCAGAGACACATAAATCTGTGGGATGGAATTCTTGCCAGCTCTACCTGCTTATAATCAGGGGACAGTGCAGGCTGCCCATTCCCTGGTGGACTTGTGACAATCACTGGATCAGGGATGGATGGGCCCAGGTGGGGTTGAAATGGGACTCCTGAGCCTCTGAAAGGTGGAGATGGTGACGGGAGCAGGTATTCAAGCCCTGTTGGTACCCTCAGGGCCCTGACACTTGGCATGTCACTGCTCTTGGCTCTTGCTGCAGCTATTGGTGTGCTCCATGGAGACCTTCTATTATAAGGACATTTTATAGTTCACCTGGAAAATAAATCTGCACTTTCATTTTACACGTTGGGTCTGATGGCACCAGGAGATATGGCAGCTTTATTTTATAAGAATTTTTGTGTCTACCTATCATTCACAATTTTAAGTAATTTTCTTTCCTGAAAACTTCCACCTGCCGTTCAGTTTCAAGAAGAAAATTGATTAAACCCTTTTAAAATGTCCCTTTCCAAACAATACCACAATGAAGAAAAGAACAAATCTCCTCTGGATAAGCCAACTTTCTATGTTTTGAAGGGGTTTTCCCCCAGTTTTCTTTAATTTTTTCCGTTTTCAAGGGCAAAGATTGCAGAAAGATTAAATATTTTGAAGTATTGCATAGCCTATGTGCCTCTCTCTTGCAAAAGAGAAAATAAATTGAAACTTTATTTATGTTTCAATAAAAAAAGTACATAAATTAAAATATTTTGAAGTATTGCATAGCCTATGTGCCTCTCTCTTGCAAAAGAGAAAAGAAATTGAAGCTATGTACTTTTAAAATCAGTGAACTCTGATTTGCTTATTTCAGTAGTTATCACCATTGACAGACATTTCTAGGCATCTTTCTGCGCTTCTGGTACTTATATCACTTAAATGTCAAGCTTTAACAGTGCTCCTGTGCATGTATTTTAAACAAGAGAAATAGTCTGTTGGTTGAGACTATACACAGGCATGCATGGTTGTCTGGCCTTGAAGATGGAGTTAATGCTTGCTTGACTGGAAGGGACATAAAACATACATTTAATTTCACTGAATATGTGGGCTTTAAGAATGGACTTAAGTGCCTTTCTTGTTGCTTTCAGAGCTGAAGCCTTTGAAAATTAATGATGCCGACTTAGGTACCCAGGCAAAAAACCAGAAAAGCTTATTGACCTGTCACTTGTGAAGTTGGTAGATGAAAAATACCAGGCTGTTTTGGGTAGATTGCAGTCCAAGAGGAAGTATTAAATCCTTCTTAATAATAGTAATATGTATGAAAAATGGATTGCTGCCTACTTTGACTGATTGGGAAAAGAAAATATGTTAAGGTGAACTGGTTATGGTCTTATATAACACTGACTGAATGCCAGTGAGGTAATGTACAGGTAAAAAAAAAAAGACAAAAAAAGAGCTAGACTAACCTCCAAATCTTCATTACAATGCATAATTTCCATTTCCAGAGAAACATTGCTTGGGATATATTTGTGTGGATCAAGAAAGTTATTGCTCTGGTACTGCCCTTAGGTAGCACATGCAGTAGTGTCTTATTACCTCCAGGGACAGCTTGAACAATTGCTGTGCTAGTGGCTTTCTCCTTCAAAGATAGAAATTTGCATTGGATTCACATAAGGTTGCATCCTGAATGCAAATATGATCATAATTAATACAAGGAAGGGACAGGCATAGCACTGCTCTATTATGGTTATACTGTAAAATCCATTATGTTTATAGGAAGCTCCTGACAGAAATAGCTTGCCTTCTTAAACAGCACTAATGAAAAAGAGGACAAAAAGTCATTGATAAACTGCCACCACCCCTATGTCCTTGCAATATATTAGCCCAAAATAGCACACTGATGATGTATAAATCTATGGAATTATGATGGAGAAACACGAAGGGTACAAAAGCATGCCTTTCCAAGGGCATTTCCATTATGCAACCCACTACACTGAGTCAATAGACTTAATATGTCACTGTCTGATAATTAAAAGGGGAGGGTTACTAGAGACTTTTTACTTTATTTATTTATCAAGGTATCAATGGGAAATTAGCATAATAAGAATTCTGACACTCAGAATTGCTTGTCTTTCATTACAGTTTCTCAATAGCCAGTGAAAAGTTTCAGTTTCTTCTGACAGTCACAGTGGTGAGTCTTTCAGCCACTGTTCAAATCAGCGGCAAAATTCCCACCGATATTGGTCTGAGATTTCTTGGAATAATATTGAAGATGATGTTGTTACCTATGTCTCTTTTCACCTAAAGACAAATTACCTTATCTCTGGGCTGGGAATCTTGGTGCTTATGCAGAAGATGCTGCCAGTCACTGCCCTAAATCCTGCCTGGTGATCTCAAGAAGACCTGTCCATGTTCACTGCTGGTACCGCGGTGCCTCGCAGCTCCTGTTGGCATTAACCTCACCTGCACTAGGGATGCTTCCAGGGTCTGTCTTGTGCCACTGATCCTTCTGAGCCCCAAACTTAATTCTGTGGGATCAGGGTGGATCTGTGGCCCCTTCAGGCACAGAGCTGCTCAATGGCCCAGTTTGCCTTAGTGACTTCTGCACTGTCCATGGTCCTGAGGTCCTGAAATGAGCTTAAATGAGCTCGGTTTTGCTGGGTCACAGCCAACCCCATGCAGTAAATGAAGAATGAACAGATTGTGGAGGCACTGCTATCAGCTGAATGGCAGGCTGTGGTGGCAGACTGACGTGGGGTTTTGGCAGGAGATGCAGGAGAGAGATGTATGAGTAAGAAATTAATTGCTGGCCCTAGCAGATGCCATGTGCTTCATTAATAAGAGTTAATATTAGTAACACTAAATAAAGTAATATTAATCTCTCAAATCTAGTTTTGAATAAATTTATTAAATTTTAAAATTAAATTAATTTTGGTTTAAAATAAAATTCTACAGAAGCTGGTGAGGCTTTTTGCAACTAATTTGAGGCATTCTGTAAGAACAAGGACTCACAGCAGCAGCCTCAAGAGCACATTTGATTTAATGCTTTCTAAGTATTATTTGCTTTCCCTCTGGCAGATATAATTAGTGTCTCCCTAGCACCCTCAGAGCCTGATTTGCCTTAATTTAACATAAAATCATGAATCAATTATTTTTTTAGTTGTGCCACATATCTATAATTCTGATCAAGAACAATCTACACTGAATGAGCCTGCATTTGTAGGCAAATGCTGGAGCAGACTTTGCTTGCTATTTTTGTCTTTGTGTGTTTTGGTTTTCTTTTTTTAACAGAAGGCTCATATTGGCACATCTTGACATTTTGGGCAGTATTCCAGTGGAATTTAACTGAATTAGCTGCATAACTCAAGTGGACACTTTTTGGTCCAGTCAGATACATGTGTGCACTCAACATGAAGGAAAAAGGTTCACTGTTCCAGTATGTGCCTGGGCTTACAGTTTCTGGGAACTGAAACAATAAACTCTCCATCCTATTTTGTTTTTTGCAGTTCCCTGTCTTCACAACCCTGCCTGTTCTGATTAAATATAATTTGCTCTCCTAGCTCTTTGGACTGGCCATTTTCAGTATTTTTCATTTCTTGTTTTTTAAATGTCCTTTGTGTGCTACCAGACATTCTGGGTAATCTGGTGACAAGACAAGCAAGTGTCTTTCAGCAGGAATAAAAGTACATAGCTATTCCCTGAGACACAATACAGACAGCTTTCTGAGTGTTTTGTTAGTGATGCTCACAAGCCAATGAGAAGCAATCAAGCCAGACTGGCAATCTAAAACTCAATAGAATAAGGACCCAGGACTGAGCTATGCAAAATGCAAGCTGAAACACAAAGGGCTAATGCTATTTACATGGACGAGAGCTGATTCAAGAAGCCCCAAATTATCCCCTTTCTGAAATAGTGAAATTATCTCCTTAATACGATGATGCCTAAAGTCTTTATTTTTTTGAAGCCACAAGGAGTTAGAATTAAATAGTATATTTTCTCTGCTCTGTCTGCAGTTCATTTACAATTCAGTACTTCATTTTACCAAGTTACATTTTACCAAATCAAGTTTAATATTTTAATACTTACTGATAGTACTGTATCTGACAGCAGTCCATGAAGCATTTCAAGTTTAAGAGAGGTTGATTACATTGTGGCAAAAGCCTTTACTGTAGGAAGATCTCTGGTAGCCCATCACCAGTCATGGAAAGCGTTTGTGCATGGTATTTCCAAACAAGAGATTGTGTCTGTGTCCCTGAATTAAATAAACATTGTAATCTGTGGATGTTTGCAGGATAGCAGGAGGCCTGAAAATGGAGCACTGACTTCAAAATAGTGGGTTTAGGGGGAAGTCTTGTGAATATTGCCATTTCTTGGCAATATTCACAAGAGTGTCAAGGAATGACAGTAAACAAGCTATTAGAGACTGGGAAGGTACCTGGAGAAAATTCCACTGTCATGGCACAAGACCAAGGAGAATTATTAACAACCAGCTCTTGTAGGGCACAGGTTTCAAAACATTCACTTCCTTGATTCTAAAGAGACTTGATACACCTGGCTTCCTTCAGCAAAACAAAGGGGAACCTGGCAAAGTGAAAGGGGGGCGGAAGTTGGATCTGTTGATTTCGTAGAGACCAGAGGAACTGAAGGAGAATTTTGCAGGGAAGCGGCGTAAGAGCTCAGCAGGACTAAGCCTTTGGGCCCGCAGGGCATGATATCTCCACTACAGCAATGCACAGATGCTCTCCCTGTCACTCAGGCTGGAAAACCCAGACAGCAGGCCTGGCATATGTACAAACGCCTGTGCTCAGTTTATTTAAATGTAGACTTAGAGGGTTTTGTGTACTGATGGCTGCAAACTTGCTCTGTGCTACCACCGTGTTTGGGAGTGGAAGAAAGAATGGATCTTGTCAAGATCCCAGCATTCTCACAGTCTGGCTCTGCCCTGGGGAGCCCTGCAGATGGCCCTTGTCATCTGTGAGGGGACAAACCAGCCTCCCAGCACTCCTGACACTGGCTCTGCCTGTTTGCAGAGTCCTTGGCGGGGCTCACTTTGCTTCTGCTGCTGGGAGAGCTGCAGCTCGCTTAAACCAAGAGACTGCATGTACTGCAGCCTGTAGGCAGGATTTATTTCCTTTTTACCCCTCCAGCTGCTCTAAAATAGAGGGGTCACTATGCTCTACACTCCTGTGCATACAGGAATGCTTGAAAATGCGTCCATCCATTTAAAGGATGAAAAGCACAATACATCAATCATTCCTGCTGGTCTACATTGAAGGTATTGAGTGAAAGGAAAATATGTGTTAATGTCACAGTGCGTGGGAAAAAACAGTAGGATGTGATGACTAAAATACTACTTTCTTAAGGAAAGAAGCTACTCTATGAAATATTTCATAATCCAGAGGAAGTTCACAGATCTCAGTTTATCCCTTATCTCTCAAAATATTGTACATGTAAATCATCTGCTTAAGATATGTGTGATTCAGCTCGTGCTTGAACTCATTCTTCACCTTGTCAGTTGCAATATGGACAGATTCCAGAAAAATAAATATATTCTGTTGTGGATATTCAAAAAATAATGCAAATTATCATGTGCTGAAATTTGACATAGGATATAATTTCCAGTAAAAATACTGTATATAAGCCTAGGCAAAGAGAAAGCGCATTCTCTCTCTCTTTCTTGTTTGCACTACAGCACTTGTTTGCACTACAGTATGTACACTATATGTACATACGTATTTTGTCAGTGTTTGCTGAATGGCTGAGTCTTTTCTAATGGATTTCATAAACAAATTTCATTTTACATACAAAATTTTATATTACAAAACTTTTCCAATATGGTAGATTGGTTCTTTTTTGAATTTTTTTATCATTTTTTTGATTAATTTAATTTTTTTATTTCAGTCATCCCCTTTGTGATTAAACTTTCAAAACAGGACTTTATACAGTCCTGAAAAAACCCTCCTCAGTCGAGATTTACAGAGCATGACATTGCCTGTGTTCTGTTCCAATACAATAAACTTCCACATGGTCAGAAATCATGTAGTTTTATTGAGAATGCAGTAGCATCTACACGATTAATGGGCATCTACCAGAACTTAATGGCAATGCTTATAAACTGAGCATAGTTTAGAAAATATTATTATTATAAAATACACACACACACATATATATAAAGGACTATGCACAAAAAAAAATATATATTGCAAACCCAGAACTTTTTTCCTGGTTGCAACAGTGAGTTGCAACTTCTTTTCATGGCTAGTGACAAAATGGCAAGGAGGATATGAATCACATTAGGAGACGGAGAAACAG
Source organism: Passer montanus (assembly GCF_014805655.1). Classification (NCBI taxonomy): domain Eukaryota; kingdom Metazoa; phylum Chordata; class Aves; order Passeriformes; family Passeridae; genus Passer; species Passer montanus. The sequence continues at coordinate 8,249,281 of NW_024367707.1, read as the reverse complement.
AGGCACTGTGAAACTGAGATTATTTTTCAGGGCACTCAGTCACTGGATATGAGGACCTTCCATCATGTTTAAAAGCTTACATAACACAGCATTGGGTTCAAATCATGCCCTGTATTACAAGCCCCAAATCAGCTGGACCTTATTTTGTTCTATAGAATCTTCATATGTTTTTCAACTGATTTGAGGCCTCATGGTCAGAAAATACAGATTATTATATAGTATAAATGAAATAAAAATAAAGTTTGAGATGCCAAATTTACCTTTAGATCATTGTCTCTCCTGTTACAGGCTTGAGATGCTACAGGCTTGAGAAATGTTGTATTATAACAGTGACAGGGAGCCTTTCCTAACTGAGTTCCCCCTTGGGTGTAAGCATGATTCCTCACAAAGCTATTTATAGAAATATGATTTGTGGCAGAACATCAGCCCTAGATATTACACTTTATACTTAGCAAATAATCTGAGAAAATTATGAGAGTTGTATTCTGGCAATATAACTGGGTGCACATTCCCATGTGATAACAAAAATTTACATTAATATTGGGTTGTCAGCAGTGTGCAAAAAGGTTACCAACATCACAAAAGAGAAAAAAGGTCATCTTTCATTTGCACAAATGTATTTTAATTAATCTGATTAGTTTGCATATCCTGTTGTTTCTGGCAATAATGAAGACTGAATTGTGCCAAACATATACTAGGAATCTGATAGAGAGAGCTTTGGCAGCTTTGCATTCAGTGATTCACAGCAACATGCTAAACCCTAACAACTGTTCCTTCTGTGATGCTGTAGTGCAAACAAGAAAGATAAATTGGAATTTAACTGGGCTGGATAAATGAGCCCATTACGACGGGTTTAGTTCACTGTCATTCTGAGATGACAGTTAGATAAAAGATCTGTACTTTACTTGGTATTACAAATAAGTCATCACTCCAGAATTTTTCAAACAGACGTCCCTTTGGAATTATTAATTTACTTATTCCCATTATCTTGGTATGTCTGGGCAACATTCTACTGGCTGCATTATCAGCAGAAACACAAACAAGCAAGTTGCCTTTAGGAGTCTATTGCAAGATCACGGAGAGCCATAAATCCAGCCTTACAATTTCTGTGCTTGCATCACTTACCTTCTTCTGTTCCTTTCTTTGCCTGCCTGGAAGGGTTGTCCAGGTAGAATTCACATGCTACAATTGACAAATCACATAAGGATGGCTTTGAAAAATGGGTGCCACTGTGCCATCGCCATCATGATATGTAGCATAGATATTTGGAAAATCCTTCTTATTCTCCTCATTTTCAACATGTCAGCAACTGCAAAGCAGTTTGTCTATGGCTAGTCATGAAGGGTCCATGCTTTTGTAGGAATCATCTATGACAGATTTATATGTTATCAAGGATTAAAAGAAATGTCTGAATTTCTCCTCTGGAGGGAGCCTAAGTCCCAAGTCACGGGTTTGTTTGATTTTTTTCTTTTAGTGAAACAGAGACCAATCTCTCCAATGAATTATACAATTCCAGAATAGTTTCTGGAATCAAAAAGGAAAAACCTACTCTTAAACTGACTTGAGGCAGTGTTGGGTGACAGATATATATCAATTGTTCAATGTCCAAGGCAGCTATCAAGACACCCATCTCTCCATACCATGGACATTGACAGACCCAAAGCCATGACCAAAGCTGATGGGTGAGTAAATACTTCTGACAGGTCCAGAAAATTGCACTGTAGATCAGGAAAATATGTGCCAATAGAGGAAGTTCTTCAAATGAAAGCCATTACCACCAAAAGCAGACATATAAATAACATGTAGGCTTCCTTCAAGCAATCATTGTAAAATCTCTGAGCACTTAAAACTATAAAGAAACTCGCATAATTTCTATGGCTTTATACAAGTCTTTTAGAAATCTTGGATGGTCATTTTAATCATTGCTATTGAAAATTTTCCAAAGGAGAATTACAGTTTTAACTACTCAGTCCCCCCAGATCTCATGCATTATCTTTTACAGTGTTTCCCGGAATGCTCTTTACAACCTTTCATCCTGAGCTATCTTTCTGGACCCCAACAGGTAGCCAGGTCAACATCTGAGTTGTAGGCACTGTGACTGGCCCTTAAACCTGTGCATCATTCTACAGCTGTAACAGAGAGCAGACTTGAAATTCACCTCCAATGTGCTCTCCTGACTCACTATAAACAAATCAATCACCTGCTTGCCTTTTCCCTGAAATTACAGTCACCCTGAAAGAAAAGGAATCTGCATACATTAGATCTTTTTTGGAGCTTGGCTTTATTACCCTGACAAGAACATACCATTTCTGGCTGTCACTTCTTGCACATTCAGCTGTAGATGGGTTTCCTAAAGGTCAAGTTATCTCATCTGAAAGAATATCAGTATGGATTGAAAAGCATGTAAGAGTGTAGCTGGCGTAGCTCTCCAGTGAGACAGCTAGGCTGACTGAAGCAGAATTCAGAGGTCATTTTCTTAGGGTATCAAAAATATGCCAAATCAGAAACCTGCAAAGCAGTGACATGGTGTAAGTCATTAATCTTTACAGAACGTCAGGAACTGGAATTAGGTGTGGGATCATGTGCCAAGTTCAGAAGAGCAATACAATAATTAGTATTCAGCATAAACCATGAATAGTCCCTTCTCTCATCTTTCTTCGTGTCTATAACAGGACATATGCTCAAGTGTACTTGGAAAAAAAAATCCCTCTGCAGCAGTCATGCTTCTTCAATGTTCTATATTCCCCAAATCTCTGCCTTTCCTTGCTTTTTGCAGAACTGCAAGGATACAGGGAAATCAATCCAAATCCTTACACAAGAACATATGGAAGCTGAATACACATATTCAGCTGTGGTTAGCCAGAAGGAAGTTTTTTTCAAATCTTCAGCAAGTGCTGCCTGCAGAGCAGCATCCTAGTGGCACTAGAAAGAGCAGCAGGTCATTCTTAAAAGTTGCTTGGTACTCGAACTTGGTTTCACTGACTTCATGCATGAAAAGTAAATAAAATCTGTGTATACCACTGCTACCTTTGTGATATGAAAGGTATCCTTGAGAGATTGGGATGTACTGATCAAAGAATCATTTAAGGCACAGAGAAAACCAGAGTTCAGCTCTATTCTATGCACAAAGTTTGTCTACTTGATACATTTGCTCAACACCACAAATGATTCTGATCATGCAAGTGCCATCAGTGGAAACTGATGAGAGTGGTCTTTGCGAAGTGGGAGTGGAAAAGCCATGCTGAAGAAGGAAGGTGCATAAAGAAAAATCTTGTGTTTTTGGTTCCCTCTACTGCTTTTTGGTGTTGTTCTGACAATTTCAGAGAAAATTCACTATAAAACATAAATACATTATTTCTATATGTAATTTTGGATAACATACAATTTTCACCCCTAATACATTTTTTCTCACTTTTTTTATTCCATGCAGTAATTGAAAAATTGTAGAACTAATAGGAAATGCTTGCTTACTTACTTTTTTTCCAGTTCAGCAGTGATTCAATAGTGGATTAGAAAACAAAAACAGGCAAGATGATATGTCTTGAGCAAGAGATAATGAGTTGTCACTGTCTGTGGTTCAACAGCAGTTCTGCTAGAAAGCAAACCCCAAGATTTTTATGAACCCAGGAGAGGCTGCTTGGAAAGCTCAATAGAGTGATATTTGAAATAGCAGATCAGAACATTGTGTTTGAAGCAAAGAGTAAAACTGAAGTAATTATTACTGTGTTTCTATAAGAAAATGTAAGGATGTTGGATCATACAGAACACAAACTCCCATTTTATCAGAGGCGATGTAGAAACTTTATCCAGAGGAAACAGAGGAAAAGCTTTCTGAGGAGCAGCTGATGTCTAGACTGCCTCTGCCCTCACAGATTTTCCCACTGAAATGATGGAACCTTATTGATGGAAATGCTTCTAAACCTGATTTAATTCAGAGAAATGAAAAGGGAATGTTGGCAAGTTTAGCATTGTACAGATGAGTATGGCCCAGAGGTCAGTAGACCTGAAGCTAAGCATGCATTAGCATACTTTTTTTCTGAACTAAAGCTGATAAATCCACAAAAGTGGTTAATTTCCAACATTTGGATATATTTACTGCATTGGTAAACCTAAGATAGAGTTCATAACTTAAATGTCTGATAGCTACAAGGCCTGATGATGTTTTGCAACTTTCTATTTGCAAACAAGAAGAGAATATGATTCTATTTGTGCAGCATTTGTGGAATGGATGATTTAATACAGATTTAATGTGAAGCTGCCTATTCGTCCACAGACAAGAACTTGGCTATTTGTTATTCATAATTCTTTAGCTTAAAATATGGGAATAAGAACCATAACTTATGAATTCAGTTATCTGTCAGATGCATGGAGCAGTCAATTAATCATTTTAAAGCACTCGTTAAAAAGGATTGAGTTCTTAACCGTGTGAAGATCCAATTTGAATAAGCAAATCTTTAACACAGATTTGAAAGGATCTGCCTTGTTTTCATGTTTTATATATTTCTGAAAGGCATTTCTACTCTGTGAATGTAAAGCTTCTTTCTTACCCCCCTCAGAATAAACATTGCTGCACAATGCAGAGACAACCAAGTCATCTGTCGGGTATCAGGAAAAATTGCCCCTATCCTTCAGGGTGATCCAACAGGGTATTTAGTCTATGGGACTGACTATCCAAATGGCTAAGGGCTGCCTGGAAGGTACTGAGTACTTCAATGCTCATTGAGGCATATGGGCCTCAGCCCCCATTATCTTAATGCTGTTAGATTTGAATGCATCTTTAAAGTGAGGGGAGCTGCTCTCTTTAAAGCAGCTTTAAAGAAAGCTTGGACACTATGACAAGATGGAGTGTTTAGCACCCTTTAGAGTCGGCTTCCCTGCCATTTTCTTTCTCCGATTGTCACTTCATCCTGAAAATAAGTTAATGCAGTTCCACATGGAGATGATTTTACAGATTTAGAAATCTATAAAGAAAATTGCAGAAGGGCCAGGAGCTTCAGAGATCAGTAGGATACAGCAGTGCTCCTGTATAACTCACGGCGTGGTGCAGCAGCGGGTGCCGTCACACGCAATCCAATTTCTTCGGAAAGATGATGGAAGACAGGTTTTATCACACGCATGGCAGTTTACTTCTCAAATGCAAATATGGATCTCCATAATTTACAGCTTAGGTTTCTTTTAAAGTTTATTTTTTGTTCTCTCTCTCTCTGCACAATTGTGGAGATATGCTGCCTGAGTAATTGCTAGAATGGAGCTTTTGTTTGCAAGAGGGATCTAACTCTATCTTAGATTATGCTGCGAGGCTTTCCATAACTCGACACACTGTGATCATTTCACCAATTTCCGTTTCCAACTGTCACATGGAGAATTGTGTTCTCCACATACACAAAAATCAGAAACCTTGCATAGGGGTTGTCTGTTTTCACTCACAGCAAGGATGTGAGTGAAATTTCTTCTGACAGACCTAGAAGAAGTGTTTCTCGAAAAACCACAGTCAGCTCTGCATACGGCCAGTTGGAAGGTGGAATTTCACTTGGTCCTTCTGCTAGAATTGCTTGGGGACACCTCATAAATCAGAGTGAAGACAAGAGCTATGTGTCTTGGATGGATCCAGTGTGTTTTAGCCATAGGCTGAGACTAGAAATCTGAAGGAAATAGCACAAAGTGCTCTCAGAAAAAAAAGATGATGATGTCAGAAATTTAAGTCATTAGAAACATTATACAAAATCTGTCCTTGTGACTTTTTCCAAGGGATTTCTTAGAACAAAGCCATTAGAAAGCATGTATAACAGAGGAATTATATTGTTAATAAATGGGAAGAATTGTCTTCTAACAAACAGAGAATTGCTTCCTTGGCTTTCTTGGTAGCCTAGAACAAATTATCTAGGGCTTCATTTTCTTTCAGTAGAGCTGTTCCTCTCCTACAGCCAAAATAATCTAATCCTGGCTGTAAGTATTGTGAGGAGGTTTCATGTGTATCTCTTCACTGAAAAATAAATCCACCTTCTCTGTAGGATCATGTACCTTCCTGATATGAACCTTTTGTTTGAAAGGAGGATGCTATTCATGGAACATGCAAGTCTCAGGAACAGCACTGTGGAGTAAAAGCTGACCTTGAAAACACAAGGACATTTGCAGCTTCCAGTAATGAGACAATACATGACAGATGAAGGGAGTACCTGAGAAAATGGCAGGATGGTGGAGGACGGTTTATTTGCTGTCTCTGTGGAGCAGTTGTTGAGGTCAGCAACTCAGATGAGTTCTGGGGAAGAGGGAGGTGTGAAGGAATTCAACAGCCTGTTGACACTTACTGTGCCTGTAGAGAAGCCATTTTCTATTTGCCAGTGGCTGGAGTCCAGCTGAAAATAAAATTGCTGATAAAATGAAGCATTAATTTACCTTCCTAGACCATTCACTTGCTGGTGCAGCGTTGTTCTCAAAAATAGATCAATTTCTGCATTTTGCCATGGAATAATTTTGGAGCTTGGATGATTTTGCTTCTCAAGGAATTACCTGTAGAAAAAAAAGCTTTCAACCATCTGACACAGCCAAATTTATTCTCACTATTATATAACTATTCAGACTGCTATACTATTAAAGATCACCTGATTCCCTTCTGCCCTTCACCAGTGTACTGCTCTTTTGGCTGCTGGTAGCACGTGGTATCCACAGACAGAGACACAGTGACCCCAGGCATGGAGCAGTTGTGGAGCTGAGGCAGCCAGCAGACAGACCCCTGGCTAACCCTTGCCTGCAGCACACAGGTCAGTCCAACAGCAGGAGGATACTGAGCCTTCCCTCACCTGCTTCCCTTATCCTTCCCTCGAGGACCGTCATCAATACAGACCTGATGCACTGTGATCTGAGCAGAAGCAAAGAGATTTGCCCTCTACTTTTTCCCCTCTCAGGCACATTTTTTGCCTTAGCAATTCAGCTACATCATATACTGTGCTATTACTGATTTCAGCTGCAGCCATGGAGAGGCAGGGAACCCCTTTCATTGATATTGCAGGAGTACAGCTTCAGGATGCCTGGGAGGGCAGCCAGGATGCTTCAATGTGTCCAAGGAAGCCTTGAAGGATTAAGCCTTGTGGTATCTCTGTGTATGGCAGGGGGCTTGAAACTATATAATCTTTAACTTCCCTTCCAATCAAAACCATTCTATCATTGTATGATTCTACACATCTATGATTCTCTGATTCTATGATTCTATGATTCTGTTATTCTACAATTCTATGATTATATGATTTTACAATTCTATTATTCTGATTCTGTGATTCTATGATCCACAATTCTGTGATTCTATGGTTCTGTAATTCTATGATTCTATGATTTTACAATTCTATGATTTTGTGATTTTACAATTCTATGATTCTGTGATTTTACAATTCTATGATTCTGTGATTCTACGATTCTATGATTCTGTGATTCTATGATTCTTTGATTAGAGTGGCAGACAGGGCTACTGTTGAGGGCCCTGAGTCCCTGCTCTCTACTGCCTTTGTGTCCCAGACCTCAAAACAGCAGCTGAGTAAAACATCTCCCAACACCTCTCCCATGGAGCTGAGAGAGCTTACATTTCTTTGGGACACAAGGTGATTTGCAATGCAGTGGAGACACATGAATTAATATCTTTCTGAAAAGCTTAAGCTGGCTATGATTGTGTGTCACTTTTCAACTTTTCAACTATATTTTCAGGGAGGCTGATGACTTTCCATGTCCATGTCCCTGACAGGCAGAACCCAATGGGATCTGAGCTGATCCAGGAGGAGCACGCACAAGCTCAGCTGTCATTGGACTCCACATCCTATTACCATTTCCAGCATTATCTCCTATCTGCCTTTCCCTCCACCTCATGTATTTAAGAAGATAACTCGTCACTGCTAGAATAAATATAGCACACAGCTCTCCTGTCAGGGTGCTTACTTCATTAGTCAAAAGGAAAAAAATGATCCTCATAATTTTTCTCCTTGTAATTTTCTTGAAAGGCACTTTTTTATTCTTGCTGGAGGCCCTGTATGTGTAGTCAGCCATAGTATGTATTGTTTAAATCACTATTTGAGCTCTCTGTAAGTAACCCTTTCAGCAGCATTACTTATTTTGGAAGAAGAAATGAATGATACCAGAAGAACTGAGATCTGGATTTTCAGACATTTTATGAACAACTTTTGAAGTTCTTGGATTGGATTATATTTCAGTGGGCTACTCAGTGTAGGGTTAACAGTTGATCTGTATAATCTTAAAAGTATTTTCCAAAATAAAGTTTTATGGTTCTAAGAATGGTATACAGTCCATCCACACATGTTTAGCTCAGAAGAGAATCACTTGATCTTGGACTGAATCAGCAAGGAGTGAATTTTGGAAGAAGAAGTGAGATTTTGCAGTCAGGCAACAATCTTAGTTATTGGTAAATGTGTCTGTTTCCTGTCAGAACACAAATAAGCAAGCTGCAGAAGGGATGATCCTTGCCTGTGAATTCTGATGTCTCTGATTGCCATCCACTGCAGTCAGGACCACATGGCCACTACGGGCTGCAATGGGCTCTGTACTCTTGGACCCCATCCCTCCCACTTCTACCCTCAGGGGAGCATGGATAAAAGGACCTTCTTAAACCTGGAGGCTGGCTTTGCTGCTGAACACTGCTGTGGGTGTACAGCACAAGGAAGAGCCTTTGCAAGAGCAGTTTATTTTGAATATTTCAAATTTTAATGGAGTTGAAATGGACACTGCATCTTAGTCATGTGATCTCCTTTTTGTTTCTTTATTTAGAAAAAGTAAGCCTGAAATATTTATTTTGGTTTTTTGTTTTAAATAATTTGTATTCCAGTTTCCCACCAGAAACACAGACACAGTCTACTCTCTTTTCCCCAGAGGACTCTATGGATAACCAAAAGCCACAAGTTTTTATCATCAGAAGAACAAAAGTAGTGAAAAGGGAGAAAGAGGACATAGATTTCTAGCCAGGTTACTTAAAACTCTTTCTCTTGTCTGTTTTTAACTCTTAATTAATTTGAGCACCTGCTAGACACTCAAGTCTTGAGAAAACTCCACAAACAAGTTTCTCAGTCCCCTAGCAAGGCATGAAAAAATTGAAGAAGGCAGATTATGCCTCAGAAATCAGAAATGAACAGTAAGCAGAAATCTTTAGAGAAAAAAAAAAAAGAGAAAAATTAATTTTTTGCACTTTATGCAAAAGCAAGCTGAAAGAAGGCATGTGTCTTCATGTGTCTATGCAACACTGAATGATATGAAGTAAGACATTGAAGGCCAGGAAGTTTGTTAAACAAACCTTAATATGTAATGGATCTTGATTTTAACAAAATAATTATGATTAACATTGCTGATCAGGAGGAATGGAAGGTGCTTCCTCTGCAAAAGATACTGTAGTATCTTCCAAGTGGTAATACCAACACTTAATCAGAATTTCAAAGGATCACCTCATAGAAAAATACCAAGTAAGAGACAGGTTCCTGCAAAACTGAGTAGAATGAATTCTCTTGCCAGATGTGGTTAAAGTGTAATTTATGATCAGTGGCCTGCACATCATAGCTTAAATAGCTGCACTCTCTTTCAGATAATAAGTAATAGGGTCACCTTCCTTTCTCCTGTACCGAAAGGGGGTTTCTCTGTTTGGATGGCTGATTCCTGAGCCAAAACCAGGGAATTTTCTTGATGCTAATGGAAGAGGGCAGAGGATAGCATGTGAATCCAATTTTGAGGATAATGAGTCTGCTTTCCACTTCCCAGAGCTGGCAGGCTGTTTTCAGATGGAGCTGTAACAGCACATTTTCCTCATCCCCTGCCCTTTCCCGAGGTCGTTTGACCTGGCATACACTTGTCAAATGGTGCAGATTGCCAGAGAGCTGAGACATAACCAGAGTGTTGGAAAAGGTATCAGGTGGATTTTTCTCTCACAGTAGACAATATTACCAGGATTGTTTGGGACTCCAGATGGAAAAGCACATGACCGTAAGAAGAGTCAGAGCAGAAGGCTGGATCTGAAATTACTGTGGGTGATATCAGGCAAAGAGTAGGGGGAAGTTGCAGAAATACTTTGAAGCTCAAGTACTTACTCCTTTTCTCCCTCTCTGTGAAGTTTTTATATCAGGAATTTGAAGGTCATTCTCCAGCAAAACTAAAGGTCAGAGGTGTTTTCTGCATAGATGGATGAAACTCACATTTCAACAGCCTTTGCTTCTCTCTGTGGTCCCTTTGGTCAGGTTTAAAATTCAGAATAAAAGATCTGAGGATGGAGATACAGCTGCTAGGACCTATAACTTGGACTCACATGAACACATGGCTTCTGGAGTAAACTGCTGCTAAGTTACAGAGAGGATAGAAGAGGAAAAAAAACCCAAACTAAAGAAGATTAAGTATAGTTTGAGTCTTATTCCTGTTCCACAGACAGTTTTAGGGAATGTTTACCATGTGCATTTTTGAGGTAAATTCTGCATTCATATTTAGCTTGTTGCCAGTTCATATTCTGTCACAACATAGTCCCCCATGCAGAAATCATGTTCTATTTTTGTGCAATTTATAGTATCTCTCTGAAATTAGTCTAGCAAACTGCCTGGTTTGCATGGATGAAACTACTGCACTAGAATAACTTACAAGAAAATCTGGAAATTCACATAGCAAGCTCTTGACACACAGTTGGCTCTGTGAATTACTTATCCTAAATATCCCAGAATGTGTTTATGCTAAATTATCAGCTATACCTTTTATTCAGCTACAACTGAGGTGCTACAGTGTTTATCAAGGCCTGCTGGTGAAAGAAAATCTTGAGGCTTGAAAACATTTATAAGCAGAGATGGTTAAAAAAAAATTGTTCAAAAGCCCTGTGTTTTCAGGCTACTCATTTTGAGTTAGGAAGCATTGACATCTCCCTCCTGGAGTTTCAGCTTGGATACAAAAACTGACAGAATGTCAGAAATGAAGAGGCCAACTAAGCATAGTGTTATGAAGAGAGCCCCTGCTAATCAGGATATAACCTTGTGATCACCTCTGCTGAAGACTGGATAAACAAACCTTGGACCAGTCCTGTGCTCTTGCTTCATGGGGAGAGGTGTCTGTCTTCATGGGAGATGTGGTATCTCAGCTAAGAGTAGTTTCTAGACTTGCTAGCATTGGAATGGGGAGAGGTGTCTGTCTTCATGGGAGATGTGGTCTGGTCTCTCAGCTAGGAGTAGTTTCTAGACTTGCTAGCATTGGCCACAAGGATGAAGGAGACATCTAATGTCTCTTTCCTTCATGGTGCAATGCACAGTTCCCTGGGGAATTCTGCTGAGGTCAGCTCTGTGATAACCATGCCTGTGTAAATGGACATCCCGGGGAGATGTCTGTGTCTGTGTTTTAATGAAGGACTAGAAATGAGAGGAGCTGAGAATCACCTTCATATGTGAAGTTCTTGTACGTGTTGCTGATCTCAGTCTGTGGTAGAACCAGGAATGATAGTGGCAAAGCAGTTGGGATGAATTCTAAAGAATGTCAGTTAAAAAAAAAGAAAAAAAAAGAGGAACATTTTAGAAAGAGCAGCTGAAATTAGGTGTCTAACAGAGAGCCCACCTCCTCTCATGGTTGATAATTGTTCTCTAAAGGCGGTGCAAATTTTCCTTCTTTGCTTAGCAATTATTAATACTAAAACTGAGATCATATTGCAGTCATGCTTCTGAATCTCCCACCCAACTTCTTGTTTAATATCATAGGCAGGGTTTCTGCCAGTGTTTTCTCAAGAGAGTAGCATACTTAATGAAACAATTAAATTTAAATTTGTTTGGTGGCCTGAAAGTCCTCAACAGTATTTCAGGCTTATAAACACAGTGGGAAGAAAATTATTCTTGAGAAATGAGAATAGAGTCAAGTTGGGGATAAATATCTTAAATTGTAATCTCAGCCACAAATCCCATTTCAGGAGCAGGGAGCAGCCAGAAGAGGTCATGATCCAGCCTGACAAGGGGTGGAATTGGCAGAACAAGCATGTTAAACATAACCACTGAAAGAAAAAGAGATGCTGGGCTGAAGTGACAAAATCAGACAACAACTGATTTGGTAACACAATCCATAAAAGGTGGAATTCCCTCTTAGGGAGAAAAGTTACCAAGATGAAAAGTCCTGTGCTCAATTACTCTCACTGTAGTAAAACTGGTAGCAGTCACTTATAAACTCAATACCATATAAGAATTAAACCTAATAATTTCCAACAGAAGTAAGTAAAAGCTTTTCATTCTGACTCATGTAAATGCATGGGCTGCTTGTAGATTTGAATGCTAGTAACATTATAACTGTTTTAAGATGAGGATTGCTTCTGGACCCTGTGTCCCATTTACCATGACAGTAACATCAATGCAGAAAAACAGTTGTGTAACTTGAGAGCTAGGCCTGATCACAGTGTAAGCCAAGCCTTAGGGAAACTGCTAGCACATCTTAACAAGTGGATAACAAAGCACTTAAATGTGTCTGAGGTGTGATCAGGAGTGGCCAGCTCAATAGGACTATTTATTCTGGGTGCCCAGATACTGAGGGGGTCAAATCACCCCAGAGAAGGCCAGCTTGGCCTGGAAGTGTTTTTCTGACTCAGAAAGGTGCTCAAGAAACATTACACACTTTTGCTTGTACTTGTTCCACTAACAGGAAACTTCTCAGTTCTTCATCACCTTCAGGGTTTTATGCTTCTCAGCATTGCACCACCAGCAAGCTAATTTTGGAGTTGAACTATTTTTGAACATCAGTTTTTAGAAGACACTTTGTCAATGTCCAGCTAGTTTTTGTTTTGTCTTTTGCTTTTGAACAGAAATAATAGTATATACCAATAAGGTGACACTGTATATGTCTCTGTTCTCCTTTACACTGTGTCCTATACCTGGCTTTCCCTTGCTAGTAATACCTCGTTCTTATCTCAAAAAAAAATCCCTACCAAGATTTCTCCTTGCCCTGATTCAAAGGAGCACCACATTTTTTGTTTTACATGGCCTGAATGGCTTCATTTACAATTGTCTTTCCTCATACAGGTTCAGTGGTATAATTTGCCTGTTCAATGGAAAAGACAATCAGGTGCAAATAGAAAGAAAAATTTGCTCCCTTTTGGACATATTTTAGCCCATGCAAAGGAAAAGAGAGTGAGGAAAGGAGAGTGAGGAGGTGGGAAATACAGTGAGAGAAACAAGATCTGGCTGGAGTTCCTTCTGTGAATTTGTGAGGGATTTTTGTCTGCCTGTTTAGTTGTGTTTTGTTTGTTTGTTTATTAACTAGTGAACCTTTTTTTTTACTAAAAGCTCAGGAAATTATGGAGAGGTCTAGGATAGCAGAGATGCTTGTTTGGGAGGAGAAAAGACAAAGTATAATCTTGTCTAGTGGAAACGAGGTTTGGGGCAGGGAGGAGAAGCTTAGTAAGGGTGAAGAGCCATCAAAGATTTCCCAGTTGGATCTATCAGGGACAGGCTGCATGTGTTTGTCCTTCTGTACCTGCTTTCCCAAACAGGAGGCAGAGCAGCACCCCCTTCCAGACACCCCATGGATGTGTCCTGTGTGTCACCCCTGAAGGGCAGTAGTATCCACAGATGGAGAGACATCCTTCTGTGCTTCCCTGGGAATGCCTGAGCAGATTGTGTTCTTCAGGGTGATTAGTTTTCATCCCAAATTGCAAACAACAGCTTTATGAGGTTACTCAAACAGTGGTTTATCCAGAGGAAATCTTGTGTAGCTTGTGACCTGATGGCTTTGTGACTGACAAAAATGGATTTTGAATGCTCACATACGGTGTTACCAAGTCTGGATTTTATTGTCCAGTGTAGTTTTATTTCAGTAGGAATAGTGTTGAAAATGTTTATTCATCACCACACATGAAAATAAGAATCTTCTAGCTACTCCCTTCCATCTCATTATGTTTATTTAAGCATGGTGAGAAACACCATGAGGAGAAGATTTTTTTAATTTATTTTGCTCTATTTAAAAATAGATTTATGACAGTGGTGGTGGGCTAGGCCTGGCTGGCAGATAAGCCCCATTTTGTTCACTCTTCCATCAAATGGGGGAGATAATTTGAAGGGCAAAAGTGTAAACAGTTGGTGGGTCAAGATCAAGACAGCTTAATTAGTGAAGAAAAGCTGCATGCACAAGCAAAGGGATTTGTTCTCTGCTTCCCACTGGCAAGAAGATGTTTATCCAGTTCCAGGAAAACAGTGCCTCAGCACGCATTATGGTTACTTGGGAGGGTAGGTGACAGAACTTGAAACACCTGTGACTTCCTCCTCCTTTCCCCAAGATTTATTGTTAAGCCTAATGTTGTAGTTTGGGATATCCCTGCAGTCTGTTCAGGTCCTGGCTGAGTCCTGTCCCTCTCAGCACCCAGGGTGCTGGGTACCCGAAGAACAATTGTTCTTATTATTGAAGACTAAGGCAAAGAAGGCATGAAGTATCTCAGCCTTTTCCTCTCCTTTTTCACCACATTTTCCCCCTTCTTCCAATGAAGGAGGGAGATTCTCTTTAGTCCTCCTTTCATTGCTAGTGTGTTTATAGAAACATTTTTTATTGTCTTTTATAACAGTTGTCAGATTAAGTTCTAGCTGGGCTTTGTCCTTTCTTATTTCCTCACTGCATAACCTCACAACATCCTTGTAGTCCTCCCAGGTTGCCTGCAACTGCTTCCAAAGGTCATAAATTGCCTTTTTATTCCTGCATTCCAGCTTCTTGTGAGGCTTTTCCTCCATCTGTTGTGGTGGTTCCTGCTATACTGCTTCCTATTAATTCAAATAGTGGCTTATGAGAATTTAAAGGTATGTTGAAGACTAAGTTTTCCAGGTATTTAATGGCATAAAAATATCTTGGCCCTGGGTGTACCACCCTTTCTGGTCACTCAGCTGGCTTCCCCCACTTTGCCCGTGGCTCAGAACCCACTTCAACCCCTCCGAATCCTCCCTCCCTACTCACAGCAAGGCTTCCTTCCCCCATTTTCTTTCAGCTTTTTTTCTTTTCTGCTTTCTAGATCCAAACTGAGTTTCTTGCCCAAGCACAGATCTTAGACATGAATCTTTCTAAACAACCACAATCGGAAATATTTCACAGTGAAATTATGATGCGTTTGCGCTCATGAATACATTGCCTAAAAGGCCAAGTTTCAAGACAGGGAGAAAATGAATGGAACACTAAAGAGTAAGGCATAGTTTGTAGGGAGAAATATGGAACATAATTTACATGTAATTGTGAAAGTGATTGTTCTCATGGAATATGGTGTGTGGATATTAATTAAGGATGACCCCTAAGAAATAACTTACAAAAAATTGCTTTCTCCAGTACCTTTGGTTTTGATAAAATGGGCATTTTTGAACTGTTTCTGTGTTCTGGACTGATTCTTGCTGCCTTATTTGGGTAGAACATTTGCAACACATTAAAATATTCTTTCTGCTAGAGGCTGTGTGAATCCTTGCACTCAGCAGATTCCCCTTAGTACTAACATTTTAAGTACTCAGCATTTTGTTGCTGCGGTGAGTTTTCTCTGTCATGTTATGGGTGTAGTTTTTCATGCCTGCTTTTTAAATTCACAGTGTGAAGGGTCAGGCTATGTCAAATCCAATCCCCAGTCAGATATGAGTGCTGCTGTATTTTCTGATGACTGACACCAGGAAGAAAAATGACCTCATTCATGTTTTTAAGCATCTACCTTAAGATTGTTTAGTAGGAAGCACTTGACCTCCTAACATGGGTATATAAGAGCAGGGTCAGGATTTAATTCCAAATTAATTTTTTCTTCGTCTTTCAGTACTGCTTACCAAAGTCCCTGGTTACTGTGATTATTGTTGTAGACAATTTACATTTATAAACAAATGTCCAAAATTCCAAGTCACCATTTCAGGCAAAAAGATACCTTTCTTCTAATGTTGTCAAGAAAGTCTAATACACTTGTAAGCTATATGCAAGTGTACCTTCCAAACAGTTTTTTCAAGTGAGAGTTTGGTGTGTTGCAAGGGAAGTTGAGGAAGGTACTTGCACTGCTAAAGGCAAATGTAGCTTTTTCTCTCAGCCAAAGCTTAAGCAAACATCATATTTTACAGGAATTTGGAAAATAATCAACAGTCACATTTATTTCTCTGTGTACATTCCATTTCTCTTTTGAATGAACTATTAAGGAAGGAATTGAACAAAGATATGACAATCTCTTTCTACTGATGACAAACAAACCTGTAGTAGAAGATATAATAAAATTGACAAAGAAGCATGAGAGAGGAAGAATGAAAGCTCAGATTCTGGCAGCTTGAAGCCAGGATATACTCAAAATTTTAGAGCTGACGTAATTTGACAGCTCTGATGAAATCCTAGGAGTATGTATGCACATTCAGCAAAAAAAATATAGCCATGAACTCTATCTGTCTTGACAGGCTGCCACTTGAATGGATACTTGATTAATATTATCTTTATTTACAGTGCTGCTTGGCATGAGCAAATGAATTTCAAAAAATCGAGCTAAATGCTTTCATGATTCACTATTGCAGGAAGTGCAAATAAGACCTGGAAAATCAGTCCTACTTTAAACCCAATCCATCACTCTTCCAAAGGTTTGGCTCATAGGGGTATACACGTAGATTTGTACATTACAATAATCATTGGAACACATATTTTATATAAATGCAGCTTAAATTATTATTCATGTTAAAAAAATGTTTTACGGGTTTGCTGAGTTGGGTATTTATCTGAAAAAAACACTCTTCTGTTTTGTGAACTCCAGGCTATCATTTATTATACTTTTATTTACTGTTGATTACAATTTCTAAATAGATTAACTCTCTCTTTAACAACTCAGTCTAGAGCAAAAAGGATCCAGCACAAAATCTGTCCTATCAGCAACCTGTATTTTGCAAAGAAAAGGGTTCTAGGAGTAAATTTTGGGGCACTTATTTTAATGTGCTTCCAACTTTCCTGCTAGCAATGTTGTCCTGTTTCTAGGGATCCATTTAGAGTATGATGAACCCTTCAGTTATAGTTTCCCTCTCTTGTAGTTTTTCTTCCACAATTCACGTTGCTGTTATTTGGCTTGGCTTCTCCTGGAAGCTGTCAGTGCTGGTTTTGGTTGTAACCAGACCCAGCACCATCATAATATTGGAAATACTGACCTTCTGGCTTAAAAGGACGGAAGCCCATCTAGGATGTTTCTGTATTCTCTTGGGTACAGAATGGCAGTCCTTTGGCACAATTGCAGCTGTGTGAGATTTGGAAAGAGCTGTGCTAATGCTTCTCAAGAAAATTCAACTAGAAATTCAACTCACAAAGAGCTTGTCAATGGAGAAATCTTTTCTCTCCTGGAGCAGAAACAGGGATATAGGTGAAAGCATAAGCCAGCTGGTGAGAGGAACCAAAGCCTGAAGGTGTTCCTTCAAGAAAGCATAATTCTCATTATGTTATTGAGATTTTCACCTTGCAAATCATGGGGCAGTGCTCAGGTGCTTGTGCATCAGTGTCATTTGGATGTCTTGGGACGCCTGATAAGGCTGCAAGAGACCTGCACCCCTTTGGTTGTAATTCAGCTGGGACTAGGGAGATATGCAATTGGCACATGATGTTCAATGTCTGTTTGGTAGATTTCTGTCTATATCACCTCCCAGCTGAGTGCCCTGTGGTTGTTGTAAGGACAAGGCAGAGAACAGAGAAGGGAAATTCACATGATGTGTTCTCAGAATGTACTGTAGGTTAGAGAAAGAGTACCACATCTCTGCCACAGCTGCTAATATGAAAACTTGTGTTTTGCATAGCATTTTATGGGTGTGCCTCTCAGCATATGGCCTTTTCTTACCACAGTTGCTCTGAAAATGTGTTCCTGGCCCTACATGAGTTGTGGCCTGGAGAAGAGGAAGCTTGAGCCTGTCAAGGCATGGACATTTCGTGAGAGTGCAGACATGTAGAAATATGTTTGCCTTAGTAACAGGAAGGTGTCCTTTTGCACTTTGAGAAGGATTGATAAAGGTGGAGATTGCTCATAGAGATATTCACTGAAAGCAAGAAAACTGTGCTACAAAAAGTGGAGTGACTTAGTTCATCTTTACTCATAAAAATACATTTAAACAGTTTTCTTGATCATTCCTTCTAATCCTCACACTGGCACAGAGTCAGAGGCAGACTGGTTATAATGAGGTTCTCTATTTAACAAAACCAGTAGAAGGAACTGTTTACTACACAACAGCTCACGCTCAAAAAAGCATGTTTCCTTTTATTTTGTTTATTATTTTTCTATTGTTTTCCTAATTCATGAACAAGAAAATTCAAGAGCATTTGTTTCTTTTTTTTTTTCTGAGAACAGAAAATGTTGTTGCAGTTTTTGTTTGGACATGCGCAAATTTTTTTTCCCAATGTAGGACAAGGTGGTTTGGAAATTGCCTTAATAGATGGCCCTGGGAACTGTTCCCAACTAATGAACACTATTAAGTAGCCAGATCTAGTTCAAGGATGATGACTTTGGTAATTCTGCATACAGGCACATGCTGGTTTTGCTTTGCAGTATAATTAGTCTCTGCACCTGCTTTATTTTAAATGTAAGCCATATGCTTGGTTTATGAAAACCAAACATCTGCCATAGAGTTGCTAAAATATGTTCCTTAAAATAAGCCTCTGATCTGCTACTATATATATTTTTTTTAAAAAAAGAGCATATGATATTTAAAAAAAAGCATATGAAGACTGAATTTATGGTTGCTCCTCATTTAATTCACAGGTTTTCTCAAAAACTGTACTTTTGATGTGCGTAAGTTACTTTGTCTAAAAATGCCTTTTATACTTCTGAATCATCTTTCACATATTACCCACAAAGCTTACTTCTCTCCAAGAGAGAGTAGATCTCATGAATTTCTCTGCTTAATAGTGCTGGGATTGAATCCTCTTGACCATTGCCTAATGAGGTTACCCTGGGAAGATTTAAGCTAGGTTTATTTTCTGTCAATTTCTAACAGAGTAAGAGTCACTGATTGATGGAATGACCATTTAAAATTTCACACCTATTTGGAAGCTGCCATAAATCATCTTTTTGCAATGTATTTGCAAGGAAAATACTAAAATATACCAATAGAGTAGATGAATGTGAAGGTCAGACAGATTTTTCTGCTGTAACAAAAAGCTTAGTACCCTAAGTGGTGATGGCTTTTACTGATGAGAAGAAATATTATCCTTTGTGTTTCTGAGCAGTGTATTAAGTTTTCTGGAAGCTTTTATTTTATCTTTCCTGCTTACTATGACTAGAAAGTACAATTAATACATTTTATGATTAAATTGTCTAGTCTATGTTAAATTTAACTGTACTACCTGTGCTTGTGTTAAAATCAGCAAGCCATCAAAATAACTTGATAGTATTTTCAACATTGTTTTAAAATGGCAAGTTAGAAAAACAAGCTAAAATATTTATAGTGGGTTTTTTGTCACTTAATTGACCTCAGCCAATAACTGATTGCTTACACAGAGTAAGAGCAAGAGGGAAAAGTTTGATCTCTCAGGACCCTAAAGTGCAGGGTCCATGTTTTCCATGCCTTTCCTCTAAAGCATAATCTCCAGTTAAAAGTGGGGTCTCCATTATAGGTGTGCTCAAAGACATGGCTGTTAAAGACAGCCTGGATTTCTTCTGGTCAGAGATGTATTCCATGGCAGGAATTAGTTTTAAAGATCCTCTGCTTCCTTAACAGAGTTTGGATGCAGCATAGGACAACGTTGATTCTATTTCTTCTCATGCATTCACTTCTTGGGTTTGGGTGGAGATTTTTTGATGGTGTGGGGGGAAGAGAGGGGAAATTATGAGAAGAGTGGATGTCTTTAAATAAGGCTGTGAAAAATAACAGAGGCATCAATGAAGTATTGATGACTACAATGAAGTATTAATCTTGCCCCGCAGACAACTATATGGGACCATCTTCCATTAGAAAATGGAGATTGTTAAATAAGAAAGATTTCAGAGGGATGTTATGAGAATAAATGAATATAAACTTTATTTCTAATGGAAAAGTATACAGTTTTGTGTGCTGTGTGCTAACAGTAAACTTGAAATACACACCCTATTTAACAGGATTATAGGTGTGTAATATGACATTAAGTGATTCGATGTTTAAAAAAATTGATTCTTTGGGCTGAGGGTATTCTGAGTTTCCTTCTGTGCAAATTTTGATTTTAATTTCAAGATTTGTTTTAGGAGAGAAGCAATGAACAGCTCTACATGTAAATAAAGTTTTGTAGCAGATGGGTTTGTTACCTAGCCTAAGAATTATTGTGTAACATTAGGATTCTAATCTGTTTGTGTTCACATACTTGGCAGTCTTCAAGAAAGCTATAAGCCAGCACTGTTAAACTCAGAAGTCAGTGTTTTTTCCCTAATACTGTATTTTAATGTTAACAAAAGAGAGAGAAACTGAGACAGAACTCAAATCCAAGTTGTTAATGTTCCTGTCTTAATACCTTAGTGCATAAACTCAAACATGGTTTTATTTTGTCTTATCCATTTTTTCAAGGAAAAGTTAAGTTTGTGCCCTGTTTTTGAAAAAGCAGCTAGCAACTAGTACATGAGGGAGAAACCTTTTCATCCAAATGGCTTTTCAGTGCTTATATATGTTTGCAGAAAATAGCATTTTTTCCTAGCATCTGTCTGCAATGCCATCTGCTACTATGCTTCAGGCAGCTTTGATTGTGTAAACTTAACTTTCCAGTTTGCCAAATGTAGTGACTTTGAAAATGTATCCCCATTCATCCTCTCCTGAGACATTTGGTGCCTTTAGCAGACCCAGTGCAGAATGTACCAGCTTCATCTCCAGTGAAAACATTTCCTGTTTCCTGACTTTTGCTTGTGCCTTCTCATGTCCCACAGCCATCAGGTCAAGCCTAAGGGATAGATAACAGCACTATCTATATCTATATAGATAGTGATTTTTAATTCCATTTTGGGTTAAACCTTCATTCATAGTTTTTTAGCACCTTTTAACATTATTTTCTCATGGCTACTGAGGGACAAGTTAGTACCATAATAATGAGCAGTGCTACTACCAACACACTTTTCTGTGTTTCATTGACCTGAACAAAAACTTAAAGTTGTTATTTTCTGGACTGCTTGTGTAACCACCTCTTATGCTGTGCTTGTACAGTTATGTATATATTCCTCCGCGGGGTGTAGTGGGACAAATCCTTCAAATACTTGCCTTTTCTTGTTCTTGAAACCCTATTTTAGGAGTTGTTTTAATCCTTGTCATGGCTTTAGTTTACATGAGCTTCCTGCCTTTTAATATGAGATTGTAACAATATGAAATAGCCAAGAACAGAAGATCCTCAGAGACAAGTGAGAGAAATCAGACAAAGGCTCAGTCATGCCAATATCATGTTGCTGAGAGACTTTCTGCACTTCATAAAAGCAAAGTTTGAATACATGGATACTGTCCTTTTTTTTTCTCCCCAGCTGGATTGGAAGAAACACACAGGATTTTAAAACACAATAGCTCTCCTTGAGCTCTGATGGAGGAGCAGCATCACACTTCAAGCTAAAAGCAAACTTGTAACAATACTCAATTATGGTAATCCATATAAAACCGAGAGAAAAGGATGATTGGTACCTTTAGAGTAGAGGCATGCTAGCAAGGACAAGACTCATGTCCCACAGCCATCAGGTCAAGCCTAAGGGATAGATAACAGCACTATCTATATCTATATAGATAGTGATTTTTAATTCCATTTTGGGTTAAACCTTCATTCATAGTTTTTTAGCACCTTTTAACATTATTTTCTCATGGCTACTGAGGGACAAGTTAGTACCATAATAATGAGCATGCTAGCAAGGACAAGAAAGTTCATATAGTTTAATATTTTTAGTAATTTTGACAGAGCAAAGGGAAAACCAGCTAATTATTATTGGTGGAAGTGAGACATTACCAGAGTTGAGAGTAGGAGTAAATATTAGTGTGCCAAAATAATCTCTGTGTGTGTGTGTGGTTTTGAGTATCCATTAGAATGATGAACTGAGTTTCCAGTGCCATCCTTTGGGTTCCAATCCTTGAGACTCAGGACTGAACTGTCCCAGAGGTGGGGTAGTTTTTTTGAGAAGAACCTTGTCCCATGAAGATCCAAGTGATTCTGCCCTTCACTGACCACACCAGCTCACCCCTCTGAGTGCAACACCCCTGTTGCAAGGGCTGTGAAAAATGTGTCAGACCAGAGGGCGTGTGAAGTGTCCCACTTGGCTTCCTTGAGCTGTCTTGTGCTGTGATCGATCCATTTTAGCCCCAGTGCTCTGGATGAATAGGATTGCAGACCCTGAGAGACACAGAGGCTGTTTTGTCCTGTCTTAGGGGAATTTCTCTTAGGGGAATTGCATGCCTTTGAGAAAGCTGTGCAAGGAGATTGCTCATCCTTCCAGGACCAGACTACATGGATGTATTAGTGTGAGATGGTACCAGCAGGACCAGGTTTAACCTGAACTCCTGGCAAATGAGCACAGAGTTTTTAACCTCGATGGGAAGAACCTGCAGGTGCACTCTTACTGCAAAAACTAGCAAGATGTCTTTCTATCCTGTACCTTTCTAGCCAGTGTGGAAGACATGAGTGTCTTTACTCACTGGATGCAGCGAGTCTGGGGCTGGACTGTTGAAGGTATTATGCAAATACCTGGGTATTATTTGCACTACAAGAGCTTCTCAAGAATTATGTGAATCACAAGACAGTTTGTTTTGGCAAACACAATGTATTCAAGACTTTTTTTCTGCTTCATCACATGATTAAAAAAAGAATTTGATATATTCCTATGTCAGCAAAGGCCTGGTTTTTAATTGCTACAGTGAAAAATGGTGGAAAAAATGTAGACATGAACAAAGCTGTGGGAGTTGGTGGAATAAATGCATAGATCATAAATGTAGATATTTTAACTCCCATTAAAGTACCAATTTTCACTTTTTGAGACCAAAGCAAAATAAATAGATGTATATTAATGTAAAATGGATCATCTATTGGAAGTCAGTAATACCTTCTATGGAAAAGGCAAGTTTTCAGAAATTTGCCATATGAAAGTGATTGTGAGATGAAGGGTCAAAAATAAGCAACACTAGATACTTGCTAACACCAGGAATTAAGGAACCTGAGGCTGATGTTTCCTCAAACCAGCTGCTCTTGGGTGTATAGAGCCAGGTGTCTTAGAGCATGACAGTATATACAGAATAAAAGGCACAAGAATTCTCATCAAATGAAGCTGGATGAGTTCTTCAGAGGTGACTGTATGGCTTGAGACATCTGAGTGAAAGGAATGGTAATCTCTTATAGCTGAAGAATTAAATTCCCTTTGGAGGTGATGACAGTGCTATTACTCTAAATATCAACAGGTGGATTAAACATGATGGTTTTTGGCCTGTAGGATCCTGGTCTTGCCCTCAGCTGAGTGGAGAAAATGAAGCAGTGTGGAATAGCTAGGTGTTAATAGTATAATTTTAATAAGCCATCCAACATCTTTTAAACTACTAGAGCTGGTAGAGGCTTTCCAGGAGCCTGCAGAAGCCATGCAGAAGGCCTTTAGTCCCTCTCAGGTTCTACAGAGAAAGGAGCTGTGCCCATAGATGCAGAATTTTAGTAACATGTCTGTCTTTCATTGAGTATGAAAAGCATACAAAAGCAGACAAAACCTGCCCACATCCATATACATGCCTCAATAACATGCTGAGGTCTACAGCTGATGGCAGAGCAGATGAAGTGTCAGGGATTCTCTTCCTGGAACAAAATGTACTTAGCAGAGAACACAGGTACACATTTGGACTTACAATAATAATAGCTGGCAACAGGAGGGATGAGAGACCTTGCCTGGAATGGAGAACATCAGTTCAGCTCAATTTGGCTTTAAGCATAGAGAAAATTCCTGGAGTTGTGGAGCAATACTTGGCTTTGCTTCGAGAGAAGCAGAAGCTTAGAAGGACATGGGGTAAGCAAAGGCCCCAACAGTTGTAGTACCTCCAGGGAAAGCAGGCTCCATGGGAGCTCCAGTTTCTCTGAGACTTGTGCTCAGCATCTGCACATTTAATTCACTGAATGAATAGATTCCCTGTGAGTTTTGTTTATTTACCTTATATATATGTGTGTGTTTATATATGTATATATATGTGTGTATATATATATATATATATATTTTTTTTTTTATTTTTATTTTTTTTTTTTTAAAGCTTAACTTCTAGGGTTAAAAGAGGCCATTCACTCAAAAAAGCAATTCAGTGATTATCCATTATTCCAGAAAAGAATGGCATGTTTCTTTGGAGTCTTTCACATGGAATTGGGGTAGTGGTGGGATGGGTAGTGATGATGGTATATAATTTTTTTAAAATTTGTTTTTACACTGGGATTGAAGATTCTGAATAAAAATGAAAGATAAAATAATCAAGGATAAAATAATCAGGATAAAATCAGTCCCCAAAAAACAGATTGAAACCCTACAATAAAGAGGTCAGATTTGCATGACTGAGGAAATAATGAATGACAGTGTCATTGTAAACAGCATTTATCCCTGCAAAAGAATAAGCATTCTCATCTGGGTATGAAATTCATAGATTATTCTTTTCAAGTACTAAAGCATAAGGAAAATATGGAGGAAAAGCCTGGGACTGTGGATATCTCAGATCAAAGCCACCATTCAGAAAATGTCACTGGGATAATCCACCCTCCAGCTGATCCTTCCAGGCTGCCACAAAGCATCATGAATTCTGTTGGAAGTGGAAGGAGCAGACAGAGTCACAAACAGTGGTGGCTGTTGGACTTCTGGTCCTTCTACGATGCATGTGAGCTGCACTTTAATTCTCATTCCTAAAGGCTTTTCCCCCATCAGATATGGACTTTTTAAAATGAGAAAAGCAAGATATAATTTTCTCAAAGTTACTGGTTTCTTTCTTCTGCACTCAGACTGCCCCTACTGCTGTGCTTTTTATCATCCCATCATTGTTTTAAAGCACAACATCTCTTCCTCACAACAATGTAGAAGATAGCCAAGAACTGTGAAGACTTTCAGATTGACACAGGCTGGTAAGGGTGTTGTGTGAATAATGGACAGCAGATCTTCTGTGAACCCTTCAGCATTAACGATTTTTGACACTTGCAGAAAACTGTCCTTGTCACTGGAGATCAGGTTGCTCCTTCCAATGCTGAGTTCCTGTGAATGTCACAAGCATATAGTTCTTTACACTAGAGCAAATACCTTGTGCAGACAAATATTTTAATGCCTCTTACCAAAATTTCTCTATATCATTACTTTCTTTCTGCAGAAGAATTTGTATTTCCAATTTATATTAAAAATAAATTCTTGGTGCATTTTACTGGAGTTGCTAAAATATATTAACTATGGTTAATTAATAACTAACTATAATGTCTTTCATCACTTGTGATAACTTAGAATGAAAATATGTCATTGGTTTTCAAACTTAAACATTCTTAGGATCACCCAGTATGGCAGATTATAGGATTTAATAGTATTCAAGTGCCATGAGATTGAATTCTCTCATTTCCCTCTTCTTAAAACAGGCTCTCTTTTCCCCATACTGAACAGCTTAAATTATTTCCCTTAATATCAAACCTAGATTAGTCAGATGTGAGAACAAAGAAGAGACCTTCTGGCTAACTGCAAGGAGCCCATGTCCTGCTGTTGAGTATTTATCTGGACCAATCAAAGTATGTCAAGTGAGTAAGTTCTATTTCTCTGCCTAATTTTATTCCAGGTAAAACTTGCAATTGAAACAAATCACTGCAATAAATGAAACTATTTGATACCACTGTGTTCATCATTGTCTGTATCATATTTTTTAAATGTCTGCAATATAAAGCACTCTAAACCCCTTTCTGGATTTAAAGGTCATCATTGATGGCCTGTATTGGAGATTTGACATGTAGGAGATATGTATGTACTCGGCACAACTTAAAAAAAAAAGAAAAAAAAAAGCAGAGAGACAAAATTATCAACTAAATGTGGATCTGTGAGGCTACTCCTTTTGTCTTCAGTGCAAGTGAGAGAATAAAGAGAATACTTAAGATTATGTCATTTATACCAGTCAAGAATGACCTCTACCTGTCAAGAAGGGGGTTAGCTGCAATATAAAATGGTTTTCACATTTTCCTCTGGATTCAGGTAGAATGGACTTGTTTAAGGTTTAAAAATGACCTAATCAAATGGGCAGAAAATGCCCCCCAACATCTGATAACACTGTTGTGCAGCACTGAGCTATGTAACTTCTACAGCTGCTGAGTTTCATGTGATAGGTGAGGTAAAAACCTAAGTATGACTGAATTAAATTAGATCTTAGTTTCCTAGCTCATAAGCTGTTTCCAATGTCAGTCAGAATCAGGTATGCAGGGAAGTGTGAAAGAAAATGAGTGCATGTAACACTTTGCCCCTTATTCAGCTGCCATCATTGTGTAATCTCTGTCATATTGCCTTCAGCCATACCTTTACTGTGCTGGTGAGATCTGATTGACAAAGTCATTCTCCATGTAGAAGCCATTGTTTATTTCTGATCACTCTTCTTGCCCTTCTTCATCTCATCTCTAATTACATTCTACAACTTTTGATATATAAGGAGCAGGACTACATTAAGCAAATAGGGCATTACATTTTACAGGGGCATAATAAAGTCTGGGGTTTTTTTCCTTCTTCTATTACTTTCCTAATTATTTTGAATAATGCCCTGCTATTTTGGTAGGTACTGAACAGAAGTTTTCATTGAATTGTCTATGATAAAGTCAACATTTTATTCCTGTGTTATAACAGACATCCCAGAGCCCATCATTTCAAGCATGAGTTTTGCATTCCTTGAACAAAGAACAAAATATATGCAATTTAATCTGACCTTTTATTTACATTCACTTGACTTTACAATGTTCTGCCAATCTGGGCAGCTAGCACATATCTTTGGAGATGCTGTTCATTCTTTGTAAACTCCAGTTTAGGTCCAATGAGCTTTTCTTGAGCTTTTTGTTCATGTTTACAGGCATCTGGAGCGCTTTATGCTATTTGCTTGTTTCCATGCTGGTAGCTAGGCTCAGGAATGATGGAAACCTTTTTAGGTGCCCTGAGTGAATGGAAAGACTCTTGGTTTCAGTACATCTAGGCATCAATAGGCCTTTAACCATTTACAATTTGTCCTGCAACAGATTTTAATAGCCGTTCCATATCTCTCATAGTCAGATAAGACAGCAAATCAACATGCTCATGTGTTTCAGCCTTAAATACTCATTAATATCTTCCTCTGGTTTCTTTAAAGTTTTGGCATTTACTTAAGTAATTACTGCCACCACTAAATGGCTGCCCATATTTTGTTCTTCTCCAGAATTATTTATGCCTTTGTTTCACTTTAGCTCTTTGAGCAGCCTTTATCGTGTCTGCCAGGTGCACTGTGCACACACATGCTGAATTAATCTCTCTAGTCTGTCAGAGTGTAAGGAAGTTCATTTATTCAAAGGAGAAGGGGGGAGGGAAAGGAACTCAACCTGAGATACCCTGGTCTTGGTTGTCTGTGAGTTACTTACACTGGGCAAAATGCTTTCCATGTGAATAGTGTCAGTGCAAGCAAAGACAGTGTCGGACATGAGCAGCCTCAAGTCAAATCCTGTGCCATCAACATGCCTCAAAACAAGCTGATTAATTCTTCAAACTCTTTTATTCCAAGAGCTTTGCTGCGCTGCACCATTTCCATCATGTAAAATCTCATGGCAATCTCCTTTCCCATCATGAGTGAGATGGCAGCCCTGATTCAGGATCTGGGCACTTTGCTCTGCAACCCATCTCATAGCTGCATAAGTAAATGCTTCCTGAGAGTTTAGTGTAGCTTTCCACAGCTGGGCAAGTAGATTTACAGGCACAAAATGACATGAACAGTGGTGCAGTTGCATGATTCTTCTCTGTGGAGGTGGCTGATCTGACCCTGCATTGGAAGGCTGGGTAAGTTTGGGATGTCATGTGGTGGTGCTTGAACTGGCACTGGTGGACTGGGAACTCAGCCCTGGAACATTGGTGTTAATCATTCAATATTCACATATAAGCAATCAAGACTGCAGGATAACACGACAAGGAGCTGAAAGAAAACTGGAACATCTTCTCTTTCAAGTCAGGCTCATCTGGACTCAGTGTGAATCTTTCCAGGTAATTTGAAAGCACCTTGCTCTTTAAAGAATGTCTCTGAGTGACAATTTTCCACTTGGAAATGAGAGGCAAAAAGGAATCAGGAGGAAACTAATTATGAGTGTATGCTGAATAAACCAAACTTGCTATTTAAATTTCAAAAATGTTCAAGAAATATATGAAGCGAAACTGCTCACACAAATTGGTGAAGACAGTCCTGAGCAGATTTCGCCAATGCACAGTGGGAGCTGTGTAAGAACTCTTAGATCCTCCTGAGAAGGGAGGTCTGTGGGACTGCTTTGAAGGCAGATAATGAATACAGTCAGGAAGAAGCAACTGGGAGATGCTAGGAAAAGCCCACTGAGTGCTGAGAAGAATCATGCCGGATATCCATCATCACAGGCTCTGTCTTTGATGTGTGCTTTGGTACAAAGCTCTGGGAGAGAAGAAAATATAACTAAAGAAGAGAATTAAAAAAAAAAAAAGAAGATGAAAAAAAGGGAAGTTTAAGTTAGCCACTAGAAAGTTTATCACTTCTTCAGCTGATATAAGTGGCTTCTATGCCAATAGTTGTCCCTAAAGGTGTAGTGATGTGATCCATGATGTCTTTTCTGAGTTTATAATTTAACTTCAAGCCCAAAGAGAATTTAAACCAGAGAAACAAACAAAAATTGTTTAAATACTTTCTTAAGAAAAGTTGGGATTTTTTAAAATCAAATTAATATTGCAATTGCATTAAAAATACAGAAAGAGAAAAAGAGTTTGATTTCTTCTGTGTTACATTTGGCTGAATGGTGTCTGTGGGTATATGTCCTATCTGCCTACTGGGTACCTTCAAAAAGCTCTTGGTAACTACTCAAGAAAATATACTTATTACAGTATTTACTGAAAGAACTTTTGGTTCTTAACTTGTAATTTCATAGAAAATCATCCACAACCTTTTCTGTTTTGTTTTCCCTTTCTGTAGATAAGTTATTTTCTTCTGCCAAAAGCATTTAGGGAAAATGAAACTTACTTGCTCAAATATTCACTGAAAGCAAATTTAAGTTTTTTCTCTATAAACAATTTTCTTATCAGATAGTCATCAGACTTGGCACTTCCCTTCCCTGAAACCTTACGATTTGTTAACTTATAAACTGGTCCCTGTGGCTCAGGCATGCTCTGAGCTCTAGGTTTGTTTACCAAATAGACCAAATACAGATTTACTTCCCTGTGCTGTAGAGTTCATATCAGATACTATGCAGTAGGCTAACATTTTCTGTGCAAGAGAAAAGAGATTTTTTTTTTTATTATTATTTTTCTGATTTTGTTGAGGAATGCAACTCCTACCATCTTCAAAGGATCAAGACAATTTGTAAGTTAATAGACCAGACATTATTGCACTAAAGCAATTTCAATTTGAGTTTATGGAAGTAAGCTGTAGTGGCAGGTTTATAAACCAAGAGATCATAAGGTTGCAATGAACTGAGGTTGCAAGTTTGATGTTTCTGTGCTGAGAAAATTGCCCAGCTTCCATTGGAACTGACAGATATTACAGCCGTGACACCATTTTATGGTGTAGGCCCCAAGTGTTTGGAATTTGTAAACAGAAATGGCTTTAAAACTCTGCAGTGTCAGTTTGAGACTGGACCATGATTGAGATGGAAAAAAAATCTTGTAGCACTCCCTCTCCTCAGTTTTGTATGCAACGCACAAGAATGGAAGAGCCCTCCTGGAAAGGGTTCAGTCTCCTGTTGACTCTTTTCTCTCTGTTTAAGAAGATGCCAGAAACTTCCCAGAGCAGCCAGTTGCATCTCAGGGGTTTTGCACAATAACTAAGTGGGCCCCAGCTGGGCCTGTGCAGTTCCTTCATGAAGCTTTTTTTCAACAAAGGTCAAGAAATGTTATTTTTGTAAGCAAACACAAATAAAGATATTGAAATCTTTGCTTCACTGGGAGAAAGGGAAATTGCTGTATCAGATTCCCATGGTCAATTTGTGTCCTCACACCATTCTGGCAATATGAGCTGGCTGGTGACTGCAGCACATTGTAGCTGTGAAAAAAGTGCAATTTAACAACCCAAACTGACATCCCTAATGGTGTAATGCCCATCTGCTCTTATCTGATGTTTGTCTATGCATTTTTCTCCTTTTAGTTGATACACATTTTAAGATGTTACAAAAAAACAAACAAACATGCAAATGAAATTGATTTGAAAGTGCTAGCATTTTTTCAAGCACAAATTTAAATATTTTGGCCCACCCAAAAATCATACCAAGAGCTTGTAGCTTCTCAGCTTGAAAGCAATTTCATGATGTCTCATGGAGGCTGTAGTTTGGTTGCCTTAAATTTCCATTCCTCTCTATATACTATATATGACAGAAGCAAGAGTCACCCTTCTGGTGAGAGAGGAGCCCTTTTCATCGTGAGTGTCAATGACCTGAAAATGAAGTTAGCCACTGAAAGTAGCCAGTAGGGGAGAACTAGTAGAGGAGATGACTGAAATATAACTTCTCTGACCTAGGAGGAGGATCTTTCCAAATCATTGCAATAACTTTTTCATTAAGGAGAAAATATGCATTTTGCCAAAACCCTATTGGATAACAAAACCTGTTTAATCTGAAATTTTCAACCCACACACCTGTGCAGATTGACACACTCATGACCTATTTAAACTTCAGGCTTACAACACAGCTATTAACTCTCTTTTTTGCACCAGTCACTCCATGTTATCACCTTTAAAACTTCTCTCTAGGAAATTATGGAGTTGTAAAGAGCCCACATTCACATTATGTAAGATAGAAATTTACACTCAAAGATTTAATTATAGATTCTAGTCTCTTCTCTAAACTTTTTATTTTAACTGATTTATAACTTTCAGACTGCACAGTGCAATAATTTCTAACATTAACTGAGAGTAATTAAATGAGTTCTCTGAGTCTTTATAAGATTCTTTTACATTTGTTTTTGAATAAATAAGAAAAAACTTTAAAATAAGCATTTCAGGCCTCATTTTCATAATTATGAGACTCATAAAACAAGAAAAGATCAGTGAAAAGTTTTCAGTCTTAAATTTGTGAAACATTTTATATAAAAGTTCCTACCACAAGCAGATGAGAAATTATCTACTATTTCCTAATTTTAAACTAAATCTCCCTTCTTCAGACAGCTGAGTTGCTAACTGTAATGTTGCTGAATCTGATGGCAGCCACTCGTGGAAAACTAGGAACCACCTACAATTTAAACTTCATACAGGTGCTTCAAGTCCTGGGCACAGGGACACCAGTGACATATTTGCATCTGTAGTTAACACACAGAAAATGTTTTGGTACATAAATAGATGCAACAGCAATTCAATAAATGCTTGGCTATGTTCCAAAATGCCAATCTGAGGAAAGCACACTAAGAGGTGGTTGAGGCAATGGACTAGCTTTTAAGAAAAATCAGAATTAAACTGCTAGCAATGTATTTATGTGTTGTCATCTCTTAGCCCAGGTGAGGTATCTTGAGTCTGTGGATTTGGCTTTATTGAGTTCTTAAGTCAAATGTCTGGGGTTCAACCAGGATCAAAATTGGTCCTTGAACTACAGCTTCTGGCCTTCCCATTGCTGTACATTGTATTTTGCTCATGTTGAAATTAACTGTAGGTGTCACAGGATCATTAAGGATGGAACAGACCTTCAGGATTATCCAGTACAACCATCAACCCAGCAGCACCATAATCACCTCTAAATCATATCCCCAGGTGCCACATCCAGATGCTTCTTAAACACTTTCGGGGACAGTGACTCCACCACTTCCCTGGGCAGCCTATTCCAATGCTACCCACTCTTTTAGTGAGACAATTTTTCTAATATCTCATCTGAACCACCCTTGGCACAAGTTCAGGCCATTTCCTCTCATCCTTTCACTTGAGACATGTCAGAAGAGACCAACCCCCAACTCACTACAACCTCCCTTCAGGTGATTGAGAGCAATGAGGTTCCCCCTGATCCTCCTGCTGTCCAGACTAAACAACCCAGTTCCCTCAGGGACTGTAACAATTCAGCATTCCAATTTAAGGCATTAAAACACACACATTTGCTTCCTGAATCTGAGCTGCTTTGAAAGGATGTAAAATTAAAGCCTGCCAACAAATATAAGGTATTAGCATATGCTGCATTTTGTCATAAAACATTAGTGATGTGAGGAATTCAGGGATGAAAAAGAAATGTGTAGATATATCATAGTTACAGTGGAGACAGATCCACTTAGAGTAATGTGATAAACTTTCACAGTTCAGGGCTTAACCAATTCTTTTTGATCACTTCCTGAAAGACATTACAAGCTGTGGATGCTTAAAATAGCAAGGGACTGGATACACAGATCAATCCTGGGTTCTGTTGATTAAGACCCAGAGCCTGAAAGATTATTTTCTCCATGAAAAAGTAATTCCCTTAATTGTCCATGACAGGCTGTTTTTGTAACATTCTCTGAAACATGTGGCACTTAACTGCTCTTGGAAATAGGGTATTGAACTTGATTAATCACAGCCCTAGGCTTGGCCATCCCTGCACACTGTATCCAATCAGCCACTTTTGTTACATGGAATTTATTATCTTATAACCTTTAGGTATCTTCAGCAAGATAAAGCAAAACATCTTATTTTTGAAATGCTGACACATAAGGCTGACTGGTGGTGGGGCCAAGGGACCTTGTTCTCACTCTCATGACCTTTCTCTCTGTGATACTTTAACACAAGCAGATGTCTGCATCTCTGGTGAACCATTCTGCCCTTTGTATATTTTTGCTCATCTGCTTTTTCTGCAGATGCTTTTCCCCTTTCTTTTGTGGGACAGTAAAGCATTAATACTTAGTACTGATGCCCAAGAGACATGCAAACAAACTCCTAGTTTACAGGTGAGTTCACTTAGAGTTTACAAAATCTTCAGCTCTAATGGCTGTATGCCACAAATTTCATGATATTTGCAAGGACACTTTTCAAGGATCTTGATATTTCAATTTAAGATCCTTTTCTTCTTGGAGTTGGTAGGTTGCCAGTTGAACTTTTGGTTACTGAAGGTGTGGGCAGATACTGAGTACATTTTAAAGTCACTAATAATAGTTTTACTTCTGCACTGTAGACCTTAGCATTTCATGAGACAATTACAGCATCAAAATAAGTCATAGCTGGAGGCACTGACTGACAGTCAGCAGACTCCTCTGATGCTCACAGTAGCTATGGGAAGGCTGCCATTTCAGCTTAGGACAAGGGATTCAATTTCCATTTGCACAAAAGCAGAGCAGAAGGAAAAACAAGCATGAAATTACAGTTGAGGATAGATCCTAATTCAGGGGTGCAAGCAGGAAAGGCAGTACAAAAAACCATGTTCTTGACATCCCTACATCCTGCCACCATGCTAGGACAAGTGCTGTCAGAGCACTTTCCAGATGGATGAATGGAGAGATGGACTTTTTATGTGTGCCACATTTACTCCTTTTAATTATTCTGAAATCATAGTAGTGCTAAGGAGATAGCAAAATCTGAATTTCTGCATTATATTTCCACAGAATAGGGTTTAGTTTTTTGATTTTTACTGTTATTGTTTCTAGTTGTAGAAATCACAAAATCAGAGTCACAGGGAGATTGAGATAGGAAGGGACCTCTGGAGGTCACCTGGTCCAACTCCCCTGCTAAGGCAGGAATACCCACAGATGATTGTCCAAGACCATGTCCAGATGACTTCTGAAAATCTTCAAGAATGGAGACCCTCACTTTCTCTCACTCACAGTTCCCTCTCTCCTTATTTAGTTCTCACATTCAGAGGGAAATATGCATGCAGTTGTATATATGTGAAATATGAAATATTTCACATATGAAATTTGCATACAGTTGGATCTTTGTGTGTGTGTGCGTGCACACCTTTATGCTTCCCCATCCTTTTTTAATACTGTGAGGGGTCCATAAAAGAGATAAAAGTCTGTATATCCTTCAAGACCCTAGAACTTTTTGTCTTTGGGTAGGACTTGGTTCTATCTGATCTACATTAAAAATCAACAATGCTTAATGGTCTAATACAAATCTGTTTGGTGTCCCCTGAGTACAGTGGCAGATGAATGAAGCTGCAAACTCATTATGATAGTAAGAGCAGCAGACTTGTCAGTGTGCCATTATTAATTGTCTTAATTAGTCGTCAGTATAGCATGAAAAGTTTATGGAGCATTTTACATATAAGGCAGCTTTTTTCCATTCCAGAGCACAACAACCTTAGACCAATAGCCTGACTTTTTTTTGGAGCTGATTTATAATTCCTCCTCCATCTGTTTTTTTATGAAAATGTTTTCTTTAGATGTTACATCTTTTCATGGAAATAAAGGTAAAGAAAAATATTGTCATTCAGCAGAAGAACAGTTGCAATTCTGAGTGTAAGTTTTTGATCCACTTACAGGGGAAATCCTGTAGGCTGAATAGCAGGCAATGGTCCCAGTTGATCAGCAAGCTCCTCCCGCTCATGACTAAACAAGGACAGGGAGGGAAAACCTGAGCCTGAGCCCGTTGTGTGTTACAAATTAGTCACTTGGTTCAGGAGAAATTGAGGTTGTGGACACAACATGGAGAAATCCTCCTCAGGTTTTTAATTCCTTTCCCTATTGTCTTGTGCAGAACTGCTTGTATTAAAAAATACAACACAACTGAGACGAGTGGGGAGCAAGAATGGCACACAGTGCACTAAGAAAGGCATCAGACTCAGCAGTGCATTGCCCATTCCCCCAGCTTCAGCTCTGGCAGTACCCAGCACTGTGCTACTGCAGCCGCATTTCTCTTCACACAGAAAAGCAAGGCACAACTTCCCAAGGATATTTCTGGGATTCACATTCTCTGAACCTCAGAGAAAGAAAAAACAATTCTTACCTCAGTTGCTGCACCTCTAGTTGTTCACAAGTGGAATGCATTGTGGAAGATTATTTACCTGAAGGAATTTGCTTGATTGGATTCCGGTGTGAGTGTTTTGATTCATTAACCTTTTGAATCCACGTGTGTCTGTTGGGACTGTTGACTGACAGTCATGAGGTTGGGTGCAGTTGGGTGCTTGTGCAGATTCAGTTGAGATGTAGTGTAATAGTATAGAATAATATAGTATAGTAAAGTAATTAATTAGCCTTCTGATATCAATGGAGTCCTCCTTGACATTTCCTGCTTTCGTTGGGATTGCCCTGTGCAGCGGCTACTGCTGACCTCTTGGTCTCTGTGTGCCTATCATTTCCTGCTTTCGTTGGGATTGCCCTGCTTTACTATATGCTATCTCCATTAGAAATAGGAAAATCAGCCCAACTTCTCAGTCTGGTGACAGAGTTTCTAACAGGAACCAAAGAACTTAAGAGTCCCTCCAGGCACATCACTACATTTTTATTTATCTTGACAATATTTAAACTTTTGATTTGTATGGATTTATGATTTCGAAAGATGCCAAAGGGAGTTAATGTCACATTGAAGCAAAATATTAAAACGTACAGCTGCAAGTTTGAGACATAATGCCTTGACTTAGATACAGGTTGCACTTAACAGAACTTCTGAAGCCTCTTTAAATGTCATTGTGCTCTATGTGATATCCTTCAGAGCCTGTGACTGCCTGCCTTAAAAGATTTTGTTTTATTGTGCTCTGAAGCATGTACTGACTAAAGAGCCTTCAGAATTACCTTTGGCAGTAGCCCACATGAACAATTCTCGATGCTGTGTTTACTGGAAACTTGTATTCTTAATTTGTGTTTGCTTTGCTCTTTGGTGAGTTCTAAAAGCAGCTATAGTTACAGTAACTGTAGTATAGTAACAAAAGGAAGGAACAAAGAGCTAAAGAGAACATTTTCTTATGGGCACTGAAAATTGTAGAGGTACAAGTGAAGAAAATATTTTCTTTTCTGCTACTGCTTATGTTTAAACTTCAGCACTTAACCTTGAGAGCTGTCAATACCATAAGAACCTGAAGATCTGTAAGGACTCCTTTCTTCCTTTGAAGGGTATATCTGAAGTACAGAACACAGAGAAATACAGATTTCTTGAACATTGAATGTGAAAAGATGTCTGGAATGCTTACAAATAATTCTCTGAGTCTGATATATTAGAGAACATTTGAAATACATATTAGGAGTACCTGGTGAAAACAATTATATTATTTCACATAATCACAGAATATCCTGAGTTGCAAGGGACCCACAAGGGTTATGGAGTCTGAATCTTAGCCCTGCCCAGGACACCTCAAGAATCACACCCTGTTCCTGAGAGCATTGTTTGAGCACTTATTGAACTCTGTCAGGCTTGGTGGCATGACCACTTCCCCGGGGAGCCTGGAGCACTTATTGAACTCTGTCAGGCTTGGTGCCATGACCACTTCCCTGGGGATCTTCTTCCAGGCCCCAAACACCCTCTTAATGAAGAACCTTCTCTGATATCCAACCCAAGCCTCCCATGACTCAGATTCATGCTGGTCCTATAGGTCTTGTCATTGGTTGCCAGAGTGGAGATTAGTTCCTGCCCCTCCTTTTCCCATCTGAGGATGTTGAAGAACACAATAGGATCTCCCTTCAGTCTCCTCCAGGCTGAGCAAACCAAATGATCTCAGCTGCTCCTCATAAAATTGTCTGAGTACATCTTGGATAAGAATTTTTATCCTTAAAGTATGACAAAACACATTCAGAAAAACCCAAATGCTTTCATTCGCTCTACATTTGCTTTGAATTTTTTAGTCACACAAATTCAGTGAAATACAGTGAGAGACGCAGTTATATGCTTTCAAATACTCAAGAAAATTTGCACTGCATCTAGGAAGAAAATTTGCACTATATTTAGAAGGAAAATTTTAGGAGGTTGTGTGATTTTTCCAAAATAAGGTGAAAGAGTCTAAAAGAACGCATAAATTAAAACATTCTGAGTAGCAAGCTTGGGACCAGCTGCCTCTTTCAGGTGGCTCGTTTCTGCTATTACTCAGCAGAGCACATTTGATGGTAACATGAAAGAGATATTTTGCTGTGTGAATTGCAGGGTCATTTTTTGATTGTGGCACAGTCATATGGGTTTGCAGCCTGTGTGCATCCAGCACATTGTAGGTGTGTGTGGGGCTGCAGGAATGTACAGAAATCTGCTGCTGCTGCTGCTGCTGAGGAGTGCTGGGCCTGCCCCCAGATGTGCCAAGCAGACTGCTGTGTTGCTTTCAGGCACAGGAACTCTCTGCATGTTTATCTTTCAGATCTAAAATGTCCCTTGGGAAATAATCTTTACCTTCCTTATGGCCCTCTTCTTCTCAGGTGCTGGTGGTAGTAAGTGCAACTCACTGACCTTCTCTGTTGTTTCATGTGTAGCCAGTAAATTTGGATGGAACCGTGATCACCTTTCCTAGGACCAGACAGGAGAGAGAGTGCTCCAGTCAGACTTACCGGGACCAGAAAATACACAAGCATCTTTTTGGTGTTGTCTGCCTCAGGAACTGACAGCAGGGTGGAAGACCAGCTCCCAGGAGCTGAGCTTCCTTCCAGTGGATCTCTGCCTAAGATTCCTCATACTTCTGTTTCCATGTCCTATTCAGTTTGGACTTCCATTCTCTGTTCTCTAAGTATTTCCAACAACTGTGTGATAGCATACATACATATTTTACTTATATGTGTTTTAGAATGTACAGCCTTCTGAACATGTTAAAAAAGTGCACAGAAATGACAGGGAAAGGGGCTTGGTGTGTTTTGGTCAAATAAAATGTTTGGCTTTAGAAACTATTCTTGGTTTAACTCTAGTCTAAAGGCTCTTTCTATAACACTTTTGAGTGATATGTTTTGTTTCCCATTTTGAAAAAATGTCTGATAAAATGGTATGCATGAAAAGAAAAGGCTTGCCTGAGTGTTAACACCCATTAATTGGGATGAAATCTGACAGTTTTACTTGAGATACAAAAGCATACATTTGTCTTGACTCTACCATGATAAGAAGGATAAAGTCAAGTCTGGTCTGAAGAATGCAGGCATTCCCCAGCAACATCTGCTTTTTGTCTCCAATGATGCTTGAGTAGCTGACAGAGTGGTAATGACTTTTAAAGTGCAATGTCTAATTAGAGTCATGTTTGCAGCAAAATTGCTTCAGGATAATTCAGCAAGAAAATGCTGCTCTTGGAGAACATTATTTCTTCAATCCTTTAAGAAAAACCAAATCTGACTCCAAAATCTGCACATATTTTCCTTCCTGTAGTACACAACATTGTGAGTCTAACGGGACATTGGAAAGGCATAAATAATCCATCTAAAGCTTCCTAGCATGGGAAGTGCTCAATATAGAAGGAAGAAGAGCTCTTTGAAGGCTGAAATATCAATGTACAGCAGCTGGTTTATATCTGTGGGATCTTCATGTTCCTGCAAATAACTGTAAAATCGGGCAATTTTTTTGTTTTTAAGTGAGTCTGTATATCTTCTGTGTAGTGACAGAAGGCTGGCTGTCTTTGTGCTCAAGTAGTACTCTGTATAACCGGAAAAAAAAAGTACAGACATTTGTTCTGCCCCCCGATGCAGACTGAGGCCCAGACTGCTACACAAATAATTCTGAAATAGCAGTAAGTCTGCTAAAGTTTTGGGCTGCCTGTGTTCAAGGGCAACAAATTAGTCTGACAGGAATGCAGTAAACATTGCAGAGTGTGGACACTTCCCTTCCCCAGATAGAAGAGTGAGAGTATAAATGGGAGATCCTTGAGATCCATGGATCTTCAGCTACACAACTTATTTGCTACTCTGGAGGGATATCCACCAAGTAGTCATCCCCATAGGTGAGGAGATGAGTTATAACTGGCAGAAGCACTTTAATTTAAAGCCTCATCAGCAAACATTTTGGGGAATAAATAAGAACTTATAAAACAGTTATCTGAAAGCAATGCCTAGCAAATTAGCAGCTCCTATGCTTTCATTTTAAGTTGTTTCTCTCTAACCACTCTTCATAGTGAATGGGCCTTAAAACTCTTCTTTCTTTTCTTTCATCAGGCATTCAGCTGCAAGATGCTGCAGTAATTAGCAAAATGCAAATAGAAATGTAAAACACATTCCATTCGTAGTTTTCTATCAACAAGTTAGTGGATTTTTATTCACAAAAACAGGGGGATAAATCACATATTCTAGAGGCATTGGATATCTAATTCTTGTATGGCCAGCTTATGTACTGGCAGAAATACAAAATCTAGGACAAAATAATACTGAGTTAAAACAGCT
The DNA here is from genome assembly GCF_014805655.1 of Passer montanus. Lineage (NCBI taxonomy): Eukaryota > Metazoa > Chordata > Aves > Passeriformes > Passeridae > Passer > Passer montanus. The sequence continues at coordinate 8,210,019 of NW_024367707.1, read as the reverse complement.
TCAAGAGGAAGATGTTCCCATGGAGACAAGGTTCTGGAGCAGATGCTCTTCAGAGCAACTGGCAGGGCAGAAGCACTCTGTCACAGTCTGATCTCTGTGTGTGGTCTTCTCTGAAGTGACTGTTTTTTCTGTAGAGCATCATTCTTCATCATGTCTGTAGCTCAGGATCTTGTTGACAAATGTTCATTAAATATTCAGCATTACAATTTCCCTTGAAACACTTTTCTCCACATTCTACCCTATCCTAAGGCAGCTAGAAGAATTTAGTAAGCTTTACTTTAACAGTTCAATGAAGCTGGACAATGCCAGGACAACATGAAATTGCTTTGGCTCTGAGGGTCTGTGCCCGGCCTTGCAATAAAGGCATAAATACACGTCACCTTAAAGGGATCTCTGGCATTGCCCATAACAGAAACGTGTGTGCAGATCTGTGGCCCCTGAGCTCAGAATGAACTGTGAAGTATATTACAAGCCAAAATCCCTTTCAGAGGTCTGCACAGGGAGTGTGGGCTGCAGCTAAGCTGGCATAGGATAAAATAAAGCATTCTGTTTCCAGCATCCACTTGGGAAAAACATCCACACTCAGACCTTCAGAAAATGCCTGAGATAACTTTCTGAAGTACGACACCAAGAGTGCTCAAACAGCACATGGCCTGAAAGCTCAGCCCCAGGCTGGGAGCTGATAACACAGAACAAGAGTGAGTGACAGAGCAAACCGTGGGGAGAGCGAAACAAGTGACAGTGCTGTGGGTCAGGTAGAGGCATGTCTGCCTACTTATCAGAGTTAATTTTTCATAGGTTTGATGTTTAAACCTTTATCTCAGATAACAGTTAATGGCGTCCTTAAATTATCTTTGTTTAAATGAAAGGATTGTGTGTCTTGCATGAAGAAGTGTTAGGGCTTTTTGTTTTCTTTTTTCTTTCTCCCCCTCCCTGCAGATAATAGTGTTCTTTTATCTACATCACAATTAATGATGGTTTCTAGAAGCTGCAATATCAGGGAGCTGTGAGGTGCATCAAGCTCTGTAAAAGCCCACAAAGCTTGGATATTATATTTACCATACTGCAAGTATGGCAAATGCTGAAATAGTATTTTTGTCTAGTAGTGTATAAGTGTTAAGCATGTTATAGTGCAACATTAGAATGCTTCAATACATCCTGGTACTTGCATTATATTGTCTAGTGAAATTAAATCTGTTAAAGAATTCTGAATAAAAGTCTGTTTTTAGTGACAGGAGAATTGGAGGTTGAGCTGTGATACTGATTGTATCTTGTTAAAATTTTCAGGTGAAACAGAGAATATGTGTAGAATGTATATATTTCTAAATTCATAGTGAGAAAAAACTTAAAATTTATGAGAGTAGCAGTGCAATGAATCAATGAATTTCAAAACCGTTTTAATTAAACATCCTTCCCTTATTCAAAAGAGCAGCCCATTTCTTTTTAACACACACAGAAGCTTGGCTCTTACATATTTCTTGCATGTGTAGGGTATGCGTGCTCTGGCTTCTGCATAAGACAGAAAACAGAGAGATGCATCTTTCTTCTAGTAAGACACCAATTTAAAAAAGGAAAGTAGGTGCTGGTAAGAATGAGAGTAAGTAGCTATTTAGAGGAGGATCATTGCTACACTCATCTGAGTGCAGTGGGGAAGGTGGACATCTGTTCAGAAACAGAATTTGTAAGAAATGTACACTGATAATACACTGATGATTTCTTCTTGCTTATCTTTGCTCTCCATCAGAGCACAGGGGTTTGTGTAGTATGTGGTAGACAGCTAAAAGTGAAGCACAGGTGCAGGCAAGTACTTCACTAACTCACCCAGATGGAGCAAGTGTGCATTCTGTAAGTCACATGGCAATGGTTCACTGGCAGCTGATTACAGGAAAGGTGGGAAACTCCCTCTCACTGGAATGCTCACTTTCCCTGGCACAAACTAACACCCATTACAGAAATGTATTGCTCCAAGTGTCCTACTGGTTAAAAAGCTGATCAGCTGATGGCCAGCCTCATCTGGGACAGGATCTGAGCAGTATCTGAAACTGTCACTGAGGAAATTCACTCCCAAGTACCTAAACATGGTGTAGAATGCTAAAACTACAGTTGGATGAACAGGGGAATAAATGGGAAACTACTTCTCAAAATGATACATTTTAATAAGGCCCATATGAATGCAGGATTCCAGGGATGAAGTGTTTCTGAAAACAACAAAACTGGGTTTCCAGTTTGAGGAATAAAGCCAGCTTGCTGGATTATTGTGTCAATCCCCAGCTATGATGAGGAAGAGGGCATTTAAACAGCAGTGTGGCATGTAATGAAAGTGATACTGAGTACTTTCGTCTTTACATTGTGTCAATCCCCAGCTATGATGAGGAAGAGGGCATTTAAACAGCAGTGTGGCATGTAATGAAAAGTAATACTGAGTACTTTCCTCTTTATGGGTGTGGAATAGTTATTTTTATATATTCTTACTCTTCCATTACACAAATATATGAGAGGTTTTCCTCAGAAAACACTGTGAGAAAAAACCACACACTATGTCCCCTGAGTGCTATTCTCAGTATGAGAAGGTGGAAAGTGTGTGGAGTGAATTTCAGGCAGGTAAGCAGCTCTGCTGTCTGTGAGCTCTGAATATCTGACAGCAGGGGTAACCTGACTGGCATGAACCAAGCTCAATAAACAATGGGAAAATTAATCACAATCGTGAAAGAAGAATGCATTCCAAAGAGTAAGTGAGCAAACAGCTTTGAAATTTATTAAAATAATGTCCTGGTTTTAGTAGCCAGGACAGGGTTAATATTTTACAACAGCCTTGAATAGGTGGAACCCGGGCGAGCATGTCTAGGTTGTTATTCTATATCATCTCTCACAGCTGGGAAGTGGGAATAAGAGATTCTTGCTTCTCAGAAGGGAGTGGCTTCAGGTTGAGAAAAAATGTGGCAGGAGGGTGAAACCCTTCCACCACTGTTCATTGTGGGGTCCTTAGTGAACACTTTGCATGTAAATCACCTCCTCTGTACACTTTTATTATTAATTCTGTTGGTGTTGCTGTTTGTTTTTCCTATCTTGTTGCTGTAAATTATTCTTAACTCATAATCTCTGCCTCTAGTCTCTCTCACTGGAGGAGGGAAGGGAGCCGCTTGAGGTTTTCTCTTAGGTGGAAATACTAAATTGGGGAATACCATTCCTAAACCACAACAGCCTTAATGTGGCCCTTCCTCCCAGAAGGAAGAGTCCCTTACTTCTGCCCCTGGCAGTGACATGAGTGGGATAGAATAACAACCCAATCATGCCCACATGGCTCTGCCCCCTCACAGCTACTGTGAAAAATTTAGCTCTCTCTCCTGGCCAAAACCAGGACAGTAATAATTCTATGTAGTAGAACTAAATACTGCTTTATCCATGAAGACATAATAATATCTTCATGTTCAACATGGCAAAGTCCAGATGTGTCATCTGGTAACGAAGGTGAAAAATGAGGCCTTACATTTTTTCAAAAAAACCCCAGATGCTAATATATAGACTGTTCCTGTATAGTAATTCACCTCTTGGAACTTATTCCCTACTCACTGGTATTTAAAGTACTAGTGTTGGAAATAAACTTAGCATGCTTGTCTTTAGCACTGTCATATCTAGCTTGCTAATAAATGGGAAAGCCAAGGATTAGTGTTAATAACAGTTCAGTTAATTGCAAATAAAGTGTAGCCCATGGTAACACAAGTGTTCATTACCACATTTTTATTCCAAGAAACCAGTTTTTAATAATGAATGCAAAGTACGTGTTACTGTCACAGTTCATTGTTTAATTAGTTTTCTGATCAAACACATTAATGAAGGAAGACCTAATAAATCATGCAAAAGCAGAATGAAGTACTTAGTTAATACGTGTTGCATTGATTAATGGTGATATGAAACCACAGCAATCTTGAAACAGTGGTTATATGTGACCATGCAGAATTACAAGGGCACTTTGAAACACGTTAAAAAAAAAAAGAAAAAAAAAGAAGAAAAGGTATTTTGAAATCGTAGTGCACACTGGATCTCTGTGTGATCAATGCAGGGTGGTGCAGGGTGGTGGAAAGGGGATGTAATGGATGCACTTGACCCCTTTATGAAATGAGCTGTGGTTTGGTACAGCTCCAAAGGAGGCAAAGGTCTTTGTTGTAGCTGGGCTAAGAACTCCTCCAGGAAACCCACAAGAAAGCCATAACACAGAGAACACACATAACACACATGCACAGGAGCTTGGAACTCTGATTGTGCATTAATACATTAATAGCAGGTGGCTTTTTCAAGATTCTGTGAAGAAAATTGAAGGTACAGGGAGTCTCATGCACACCTTTTCCAATGTATGCAATCTGACCACAAAGAAACCTCTTATCCAGTAACTATGAGAAACTAAGGGAGCTGTCTCTGAGCTCTCCCTGCCAGGCACTCTGGCTGAGGGGCAGAGAGACCTACTTATGACAGATCTTTTGAGTTCCCTCTAAATTTCAACTGGACTGCACTCCAGTGACTCTCCCCTGGAGCTGGGATATCTCTCAAGTTTTGAGATGCCTTACCTGACAACTGAAAGATTTTCTTTACCCAAGGTGGAGAGGTGCCTTATTCACAACAGATCACTGGAAAGTGGCTGAGAGCATGCTATATCAATACCAATGATAACCAAGGAAACAATTCCTTTAGACATAAATCATTGTCCAAGCCTGAGACTAAGATTGGACCTAACTGCATCTATGCTCCATCAGGTGTTTAGGGTGCCCAGTCTGAGACTCATGAATAAATGGGAGGGTCTTTGGTCTCTGTGTAAATTATTCTAGCTCAATTCCAACTTGATTTTTCAAATTGATTTTTCATTGTATATGTCATCTATGGAGTAACAGAGTGAACTTTGCCATCAAACTTTATTAGGTTGCACTTTTACAAATTCATGCTATAACCACTTTTGCTGGTGCCTTTGCAATCTGTCCCCTCAGCTGCCACAAAGTCTGCAGCAGTGGGGCACTTGGCCGAGCAGGCTACCTTGGGGCAGCTGCAATTTGGCCTGTTAACTTGGATCTACATCTAAGGAAGGTTTCTAGGACCATCTCTTTCCCACTTAGCCTTGGGCATTTGTGGGTACATAATGCTCAGATGACCAGACAGATTTACAAGTTTGGAAGAAGAAGAAAAACATAGGAATTTCCAGGAAGCAGGTGTAAAGCACCTGAGTTGCTCCAATGCTTTGGAAAATCCCAGGGGACCCTGACTGTACCTATTATGTGCTGAAATATTCTGAAAACTCTTGCCCTGCATAACTTCCTCCGAGTCCCACTGCTGGTGTGTGTTACAGCAAGGCTTTCTTCAGCCTACCCTCACCAGCAAGGCAACAGTTTGCCTTGACTTGCCTTTGCAGAATGCCCAAAGGACGTCTCCTTGTACAGCCCCAGGGGAGATTCCCCCACAAGCTGCCATGATTAATGCATACACGATCAGCTTCCTCTCCGAAAATTGCTCCTTTTGATTTCCAAACAAACAACAGAAAAAGGATGGAACAAGTTGTTCACCTGCCAGAGGAACAGAGGGAGCTGACCTGGATTTCCTCAGGCACAGCCATAACTGGGAAGGAGAATACGAGTTCGGTCGGCTGAGCCTTCACAAGCACTTTATTCATATGTTGCAAACTCCACTACCTTCCAGCTAAGAGAAAAGTTAGTTTTCTTTCTGCAGAACACCTTACTACACATCTAAAAGGAACTTCTCTGCAGTTTTTTCTTTTAAGTTGATTTCCCATGAGATGAAACTGACTATTTACAATATTCTTGGACAAGGCAAGAAACACAAATTAGATTTATGATCCTGTTGTTGGAGTATTTTCAAAAGGGGAAGCTCATAGTCATTACCAAATAAAACATAATTTGAGATGTTTAAAAATGTTCATGGATGGCAGAGAAAATTCAGGAAAATGATAATAAGAAAAAATGTATATACACAATATTACACAGTTGTGTAATATACACAATCCCCAGCTAGACTGTGTATATTTGATTTGATATATTTTAAAGAGGCAGGAGAAAGGCACAAGCAGAGAGAACCATTCAAATTACCTTTTGATTGACAGCTTCGACAGAATTTTTCCTTTGAAAAGTGAAAATGAATTCATACAACCTGACATCATTATGAAACCAAGGGCCAAAACCCTTTCCTTGCTGGAAAGAAAATAGGATAAATGCCATAAGCAGAACATTTTTAAGTTTGTCTTATATTAATTGGTAGAATTTCTTGGGTTTTAGTTAAATAGGAATCAGCTTGGAAACCATGGCAGCCTTGTCCTCTGACAGTGAGGTAAATCAGCCCCGTGCTGTTTTGTTCTTACAGCTACTACACAACTTCCTATTGTATGTGTACTAAGGAGGGGGTCCAGATGTAATTTTCTGGTTTTCATCATCATTGAAGGTTGTGCCACTACACAGATTTAAAGGAAGTAACATGCAACATCTTCCTCAGAAGCAAACAGAGACATAACAAGAGCAATAATTATTCTATGAAATAGGATGAAAGAATTTTCATGGTGGGTTGTTGTGGCAGCAACTTTGATTTAAGTGACAAAAATTGAACCTGGTAAGACTAAAGTGTGCAATCTGTAATCCCACACTACCTAGAGTAGGAATAACAAATGTCTGTGTTATGTTCAGACACAGCATTCATCAGGTAGCATCTCTTCCCATCATATTCACTTAAAGAGACTTCAGAGATTCTGTGTCTAAGGGTGTCAGCCTCTGTTCCTGAAGGGGAAGGTTGAAAAGCAGGTTCAGAAGAGGTCTCCCCTGTATCTTTTAAAGGGATGAGGTTCAAACATTCATTGTTCACTCCCCCATTTACAACAGCTTTTGCACCCCTGTAGAATTCCCACTGACTTTCAGAGAGACAAGATTTCACGTCAGGTATTTGATCTCCAAAATATCAGATTTTTTTTTCCTGAAATTGTGGACTAATTTTAAATTAATTTCTTTTAAATAAGAAGAACAATAATTAAAACTCAAGAGGAAAGAAATATTCAGATTCATTGAGAATTTTAGAGAGGCTTTAATCAGAAATGAAAACCAGGATTTTCAAAACAGTTAAATGGAACGAAGCAGGTGAGAAAAAAAAAAAAGATTTTTTTCTTTCTACTGCAAATTGTCTAATGAGCAGAAAGCTTTGGAGATCCACTTTTTCCTTCATGGAGACAAACTAAATTTTTTGAAATGTTTCATGTGAAGTGGTGCAAAGAGACACTTGTCAACAGAAGGAGTTTTCCACTGCTTTCATTAGTTTTACTAATTGTTTCCCCAGCCTCATAATCAAAAGGTTGTTTCCTGCTTTTTTTTTTTTTTCCTTGGGGAAAAGGTAAGTGTTTCAAAGGCCCTGTTCTGTGCCGATCAGAAAAATCAGGTGTCACTTTGTTCCTTGATCAAACCATCAGTTCATATGTCCTGTGGCGATAAAAATGAAGATAGAACTTCACATTGAACCAACCAAAAGAGCTGGTTCAATGTGAAGTTCCATGGAACCCTCCCAAATCTCTTGGCTGTGTTAAATAGAAGCAATCACACGTGCACAAGGTCTGAACAAAAGACAAATATGACCAGTGTGATTGAGATATAGGTCACTTGTCTTTCTGTCCACTTGGGCCGCATCTGAAGAGGTAAAGGGTCTTTTCTGCTCATGTACCCCAGGTGAGAGGAGCAGCTTCCCACACCTTCATCTTCCACATTTCTTGAGGTGAGCTCTGTGAGCAATGAATAAAGGATGCTACCCAACGAACAAGAAACACCTACTTTCTTTGCCTCATGAAAGATGACAACCCAACAACCCTACTTTCCTTGCCACACCATGCAAATTAAAATCCAAAGGATCTTTTGAACAGCCTGCCCAAAGACTGGGGAATCACAGAATGGATGTGTCATACCTGCAGGGGTGTCAGGTCACTTAGAAAAATGATATATCATGAGGTATGAGATCTGTCACAGCTTCAGACAGCCAAGTTGTGATTTGGATAATCATTTTTTACTCTTCACCTATTTTAATAAACTTAGGAGTTAGAGACATCAAAGGCATTTTGTCCTGTGACAGTTTGTTGTTAGAATATAAATGGTGAGATCTGATGCACATAGCTTGGGTGAAAGACCACAAGGAGCCCTGCAAGCTCGAGCTACCTGTTCCTTACTGTCTAACGAGAGCAGTAGGGAGCTGATACACCAGTGCTCTTGTAATTGTCTGTAAAGGTGCAGATTATGCTAGAACATGTGTGTTGCTTTAGGGCACCTCAAGAACAATGTGGGTAAAGCACCATGAAATTGTAATGAGCTGCAATTGTACAAATTAATTCAATACACTCTAAAGATAATGCATGTTCTGCTTTGGTGCCCACAGGGTGAGAGAGACTGAAGGAGGTCACGCTCCTTTCTTGTCACTGACGCCCTCTCCTATTCTGGCAAAAAGCTTCAAAGGCTCCTGTGTCTAAAGCTTGTTGGAGCCCTTGCCCAGTGTCCTGAAAGCTGAGTGCTGTGCCAGTGTTTGCAGAAGGGAACAGGCAGGGCAGCGCTGTCACTGAGAGCTGGGGTGGGCCTGGCTGCATGCAGGGCCCCAAGGGCAGAGCTGTCTGCTGAAGTGAGCCAGGAGGGGAGCAGTGATGCTGCTGTGAGTGTAAGAATGAGCATTCTGAGAAATTAATGGCCTGGAAGAATTTCACTAGCACTGACTTGAGGGTTTCTTGTTTTGAGACTTTTCCCAGTCTAACAGAATTTTTCTGAGCTCATTGTCAGGGGGAATCTGGCAGTGTCTGTTGCCTGTGCAGCTTTCCAGCTTCACCTTCCCCTGAGTGTTGGAACTGGGGTCTGAACCCACCCCTTGTTGTTCCCAAATCTACTTCTGCACAGTACTTATATTTACCCCTTCTCACTGGGCAAAAAAAACCAAAGTTAGGATCACTTGGTGGTAAATTTTAGAATTTCAAATTCAAAAAGTTATGAGGATCTCTCTTGAATGAGATTCCTAAATCATTTAATGCAAGTCATCTTGTGCTCAGCTCTGCTGACCTGATCAATTTGAATGGCCTCATTTTCCAGAAATCAATCTTTGTAAGGATGTTGTGTTTTTACCTGGGGTGAATATACTGTACATTGGAAATACTGGTTTACCACCTTTTTCCTGAAACAGAACTACACTAGTGAAACTGGTGGTTGGACTAGGTGGTCTCCAGGGTTCCCTTGCAACCCCAACCATTCTGCAAAACCAGTATATTGAAAATTGAAAACCTTAAACTGTAATTAGAGTTCCACCATAGTACAAACAAAGCCCACCTGAACCACACACAGCTAGATGGGTTTTTTTGTAATGCCACAACAATGATAAATAAAAAACCTATAAACATAGCCAGTTAGCAATAGATATTATACAGACACTTTTGATGTATATTTATGGATCTAAGCTTGCTGGCTGCATTTGGCTTTATTTAGAGCAACATTAGAACAAACTGAATAAAGAAAGATATATATGTCCTGCAATTGCTACTTCAAAAACCTCGGATAAAAGATTTTCCTGGGCAAACACATGCACCTATACACAAGCTCATAGGACACATGCACATACATTATCTAAAGTGATGACACTATATATGTTTATAGTGCCATTAAAAGCCATTGAGAAAAGTGTTAACATTTACTTCTGTCTTGACAGAAGTAAAGGCTGAAAACTTTAGATTTGATAACATCAGAAGGTAGGTGATATCTGACCAGCCCAGTGCATTGCAACAATTACAGTGGGCAGGTACATACCAGGAGTGTGGTGATACCCTCAGTGTCCAAGGACACAGGGCTGAGCACAGTGGAGACCTCTCCATTGCTGCTTGACATGAAAGGAGGGCTGCAGCTGCTGGATCATCCTCCACAGTTTCCCCAAGAACCTCCTTATTAGTTTCACATTCAGCATAATGAACACTGTGGACCTTGATTTATATTCTTATTTGAGGTTAACAGAAAGAATTGCTTCACTCTTTAGAAAGCATAAGAGAGTGAATATTCCACTGCCTATACCAGCACATCAGGTCTTCTACAAAGATGTACCTTGCAGCTGAAACAAGGTTTTTGTTGAAATGGACTTTTATCAGAAGTCAGGCATCAATCAGTCAGACATCAACAAGTGTGTTTTAGGAGATACTTCCTGAACAAAATGTCTGTTTAACATAAAGTGCTTACATGGATTGTGGCTAAACTTACTGTAGTCACTCTTTTTGAGTACTTACTCTTTTTGAGCCAAATTTTGTCAACTTGGATGTAAAATTCTGAAATTAAAAGCAAAATTAACATTCTGGATCTTAAACTATTTTAATGGTTGAAGCCCATCTTGTGCACAGGATAAAGTGTATTGTTCAATATTCCATTAATAAAGGTAGGTTTTGTCAAGATTAGAAAGTGTATGCTGGTGTGTAGCAGTAAGTTAAAAAGTTTAAGCATATTCCAATCACTAATTTAAAAAAGTCTGTGGTTTTATTTCTGTTAATGTACATGCAAACACTTCACAAACTGGAATTTTTGATAGGGGCCATGACCAGAAGTTTCCTGAATAATGCTTCAAATTATACTGCCAGCAGCAAATTTAATTGTTGTATGCATACAACACATTAGCATTTATTTGCACTTTGTTCTATTCTTCAGTTGCACTGAAGATGCAATGGAAAACTGTCACATTGTAGGAATTAAAATAAATGTCATGGGCAACAAACTTATGCCGTGCCATACTAAGATATCTTCAGGGCAATATGCAGTAAAGCTTAAAATTGTTTAAAAGCTCACTCTGAATGCCTTTCAGCATGCATTGGTTTATGACAGGATGCAGAAGCATGAAAAAGAGTTTTCCAATGCCATTTTTTCTTCTAGTAGATCATTACAGGCAGATGTTTTTCTTTTTCACACTGAAATTCTTTAATTAATCTCTCCCATCTTTCACTTCCTTTGGCAGCAACAGTTTCTGTGTTACCTGGTGAAGGGTCAGTTATCCAGTTAATCTGAAGAGATGGGAGTATGAATCACTTGTTTGGTCCCTGTTTTTGCTTAGGTATAGGGATGCCAGCTGTTCTGGACTCTGCTGGAAATGGGCTGGCATTGGCATGCACTGCTTGTGTTGCTTGATAGATGAGTATCTAGCTCAGAGAAGAGCAAGCCAGAGCAGTTATCTCTATGGCATGGAGCCAGTGCTGTTTCACTTGCTGTTAACAAATAAAATGTATAGATAGCTGATTTCTCCTGTATAATGTAAAAGTAAAATTCCAGGTCATTTAAAAAAGGGATGAAATTGACTTCTGTTCGCAATGGTTTATCCTATGCTTGTGTAATCTTAAAGGCTTTTCTCTGCACAAATAATTTCAGTAGTTTCCTAGCTCCTGCCCCTGCTCAAGTCTGCTGACTGTATTTCAGGCTTCATTATCTCAAGAATTTGCTTTCTACCTGTGAACAATTTTTCCTGTCCTGAGAACAGAAAAGGAAGTATACTGTTAAATCATGTAGAGAATGGAAGTTTACAACAATAAAAGGAAGAAGGGGAAACACACTTCTAGAAGTAAATGGGTTTGAATCTTTTTTCTTTGTCCCAAGATTTATAAAATTTCATTGTGCTTTATACAGTAACATAGTGCATCTGGTTCTCAGCGATGACTGGTTGGTTTTGAGTTTGATTAGGTGTGATCTTCTCTTGTTCTCTTGGATCTTTGTATAAAAGTACACGTTTTATACTGTGACTGAAAAATAGCATGGCTTTTCTTCAGGGTACAGCTGGAAGAAGTTCATAGTATAGCGATACAGGAGAAAATGTCAGATCATCTCCCAAAGGCCCTGCTGTGTTCACCAAGACCAGGGAAGGTATCACAGGCTGGGGCTTCAGGAGAGTCCATGTAGATGCCTTGAGGGCTGAACTAGCTGATGGTGAACAAGAAAATTCTGAAGATACCATTGGGTGCTATGGCAGAACAACAGAGGCAGAGCAACAAAGTTCACCAAGGTTCAGATTTAGTACATAATGAAAAATAGCAAAATTTTCTGTAAAGACTAATTTTTTCAAGATAAGTTAATACCTAAACAGAGAACAACATGAAGAGAGGGTATTAAATATGCAAAGGTCAGGGCAGAGTATAGTTTGGGCTAAAGAGCCCTTTATTCTTCTCACCTAAAAGTTCTAAATTTGGCCTTCAATGATGCACTTTGCTGCTGACTGCCACTCCTTGCACCTGTGGCCATCAAATGCAGAATGAGTAACAGAATGTGTTGAGAGTTGTAAGAGCCCTTAAAAATGTTTTTCCAAGTGTCGTGGCTTAACCCCAGTAAAGTACCACACAATCTCTCACTCATTTACCAGCAGGATGGGGAAGAGGAACAGAAAAATTACAAAACTCATTGTTTGAGATACAGACAGTTAGGGAAAGCAAAAGCTGTGTACACAAGCAAAGCAAAACAAGGAATAGGACAAGAAGACATAGACTTATGTCAGGGAAGGTTTAGGTTGGACATTAGGAAGAATTTCTTTACAGAAGGAGTGACTGAACATTGGAATGGGCTGCCCAGGGAAGAGGTGGAGTCACCATCCCTGAGGGTGTTTGACAAAAGACTGGACACAACACTGGCACTCAGTGCCATGGTCTGGTTGATAGGGTGGTGGACTTGGGTTGGACTTGATGATCTCAAAAGTCTTTTTCCAACCTAAAAATTGACTCTGCGATTCTTACTTGTGACACAATACAGATTGAAAGCCTGTCTGCTGTTGGGTTTTATCTTCTATTTAATTTAGTTGCAAATAAACCTAATATCTTCAAGGTGGGATCAGCTAACTTAAAAAAAAAAAGTGCATGGATATGATTGAAAGTTTGCTGCTTTTATTTCAACATTAGAGATGTTTTTGTATTTATAAAGCTCATGAGACCTCTAGGTATAGCAAAACAAAAAACTCCTTATTACCTGTTGTAGATAAAAAGAATAACAGAGTCTGTTACAACCCTGAAAAACCCCAAATCATAAAACTGGGATTTGGACAATGAAATATCAGTAAATGTGCAATTTCATCTGTTTCTCAGTAGCCAGAGCAAAGGCATAACTTTTAAAGTAAAAAAAAGTTCTATTAAAAACCCAGATGGAGTTTGCCACACCATCTGGGTTTTTAATAGAAGATCTCAGTACTTGTGATACTTGATTCTTTGATGTGACTGCTGTTTTTCAGTTCTCTAAAGAAATGAGTAATCTCTGCTCTTCATTTCAAAAATTGGTCAGCCCAGTTCATTTATCAGTAGTACAGTAAGACAGAAAATGCCGCATTCGTTGCATTTTTATGCCTAAAGTATGGCATAAAAGGCAGCACATTGAGTATGCTTTGACAGATTGGTGCTGCTCCTGCAGTGAGTGCAACCAGAGGGGCTGAGCAGAGCTCTCCACCTGCGGGGAGCTGGGTGTGCAGGGTGATTGTATCAGGCTACTGGATGCTCTCCTGTGGTCCTTTGCCAGGTGCTGGGTGCTGGCAGCAGACACGGGAGCTTCAGGGGAAGAGTAGGTGGAGTTTTACAGGAGTCTGCTCCCCCAGCTGGTGTCAGCATGCTCGCTCAGCAGGGATCTGCTCATTGAGCAAATGTCTATGCTCACCTAAGAACCAAGCTCTGCTCACAATGCTGAGTCCAAAAGTCAAGTCTAAGAGTCAAGTCCAGAAGCAGAGTGGTTTCACAATCCACACAAAAGTCCCCAAAAGCTTCCAAAGGCACAGCCTCTGTGAAAGTTCATGAAGATGGATAAAAAATGAAGGGTTAATCTTCCCTGTTACATGTATGCTGCAGTGAAAACAGATGGCAATGCACAAATTTATGAGGATTAAAAAATAGCAATTAATCTTTCTTCAGACATGGATCAATGCCTCCTTCCCTCAGCTCATCACAGGAGGGCAGGGCCTCACCGAGCTCAGTCCCTGTTTACCAGAAGATGGTGCTGGCTGGTCACCCTGCCTTGCTATTAATTATTGACAGGATTATACTGGTGTAACTTGTCCTGGGATGCAGGAATTCAGCAATGTATTTGTTTTTAAAATGAGTATAGAGCAGCTGCTACACAGAATTACTTGGATGGCATCCTAGTGACTATAGAAACACCGTGGTACTTGAAACTTGGAAATTATATTAAGCAGAATGTCCACCTTTGTATTAGGAGTGAGAAAGAAAACCACAAGTGTTTGCAGGCAATTCTAAATAATTTTAGAGGAAGAGTTGATGGTGTTGGAATTCAGCTATTAGAAATGCAAATGATAGATCCAGCATAAGCTGTGAATTCTTCTGTCTTTGCTATGATGTTAAGGACAAGTCATTTCATGCTTCCTTGCCCATGCAAAACATGTGAACAAATTGTTTCTGAAACGTAAGTAGTGGACTGGTCATATAAATGCCATAAGACATTTATTTCTAGTTAATATATGGCAAAAAATTTCCCTTCATGCCTTTAACATGAATCTGGAGATAGGGTTGTGATAATGAAAAGCAGAAATTTGTCTTTGGCAGTAGTCAAACTGTAAAAGGGGTGACTTTTCAAAGTAGAAATCTTAAATTCAATGCATGTATCTTATGCAGACTGTGTTTACATTGAGCACCTTTCCCAAAGGAATTAAATCGGTTCTTTCAAGAGTGGTGGAAGGTGGAAGAATTGGGTTCTGGCAGTGAGTGGAGAAAACCCTTGAGAGAACAGAGCACATCACTGGTCAGTAAATGGGATTTTAAAAAATTTCTTGGGCTAACATATCCGTGTAGAACTGAAACTAGTAGTCTGCAGCTTCAGAACTGAAATTCTACTCATTAATGGTACAAACCCCATTTTTGTGATTTATTATTTAGTTATTTATTAAAAAATAATGAGATTATTTGGACAACAAGCAGTAGACTTTTTATGCAAGAAGACCTTGGTAGTATAAAGAAGAAAATACTTAAAAAAACCAATCCCATTGAAATTCATGATGATGATTTTATTTAATTCATGGAGAAGTATGCATCCATAATCATACCCTTTTGTGCATGTGCATTTTCATAAATTTTTGTTTGTGTATGTGAATCTTTAATTATTGGAAGACTAAGGAGGCCTGTGGTGTTTATCATATTTTCTAGCTTGCTGTTAAAATTTAATTATTGTGTATTTAATTTGATAAATTAATGGACTTATAATTACACACTTATTTACAACAAAGAAAGAAACAAACAAACAAAATCCCTCAGATACCCCAATCATTCTTGACTCTACATATTGAAAATACCATTTGAATTTTGGAACCATTTTTCTAGAAATGTTATTTTTCCATTTTTTGATTAATATGATCTTTGACAAACAAGCAAACGTCAACTGCTTATGAAAAACACATAAAAAGCTAACAAGACATGAAAAAAACCAGATTTTTAAACTCTAAGGGGATCAAGGAAAATCTGTTCTCATAAACATCCCCCACAAAAATCGCAAACCATAGAGGTCCTTGCCAGTTCTCACTGGAACTGAAATTTCCCCTCCATGGAAAGGCAGTTCTTAAAGTTTTATTTTGCCAGTCCATGCATGGCATTGCTGTTGTTATCCAAGCCAATACAACAGTCAGAATAACTCTGGCCCATTTCAGAAATGTGTTGTGTCAGTGTCCAGACAACAGAACACCATGGTTCTGTGCATTTCTTTGTGAAACACACCTACAGTTTTCCAGTGAAACATCTCTCCTTGATTCACTACTTTCAAAGATCTGAACAAGCCCTGTTTCATCTCTCTGGCTCAGAAATACTGCACAGGCACAGCATGCAGATATTATCTCTGTCCCATTAAAAGTAATTGCAGAGAGTAATGCAGATAATTATTTCTGACTGACTGAGTTGTTTATCTTTTTGGTTCAAGGAAACAATATGAAGGTCTTCTGCCCTCTTTCCCTGTCTTGTCCTGTTTAATTGACAGGCCAACATTACAGATTGCAGTCTCCTGTCAGATGACATTCTGAATTTAGAGCATAGTCTTACATTGCTTTGCTACTAAGGTTAATTAACACTTCTTTTTGCTGATACCAGAAACAGAAATGTGAAGGAAACAAGAAACTGGTATAAATGGAAATCTGCCAATTATACTCTCTGAACTTGACTTTAGATATTGCTTAGTGACAGTAATGAGAAAAACAAGTGTTTCATTTCTATTTTGTAGAAAACATTTTTTCCACATTTCAAGTGAGTATGTATTTGTAAAGCATAAATGCCACCCTTTTTTTGGCTTTGAAATATTTTTTGGGACAATAGCTTAATTGACTTATCTTTGAGTGACCCTTAATTCTTGACTATTTCCTCTTAAATATTTGCCAAAATTGTTCCAGTGCATGCCAGTTTCATTTTTCATTATTCTGCCTTAGTAGAAGTGCTCATTTTTCCCTGAATGATTTCTCATCCTTTTTATGAAAATTATTTCTAAGTTACAGTTCCTACAGTTCCACAAAGTTTGATCACAGGAAAAAAAAAACAAACCCTCAACTAAGTTCTGAAGACCCACACTTGTATTAAGGTCCATTAAAAAAGCTGGTTCCACTGAAAGTCAATCTCATCCTCCCACCAGCAGAAGGATTAGTTCCTTCCAGCAGCTGCTTTTTGGAAAAAGAATCAATGCTTTTGAAGCCTTTCCCTGAATCCATCCCCCTCATGGACATGTGGTGGATTGTAACACAACAGTTACCATAGCTGTAAGAGTGGGAGTCAAGCATGATGGATTTAAGTTTAACCTGGAACTGAACTGAGGAGGGGAATTCACAGAAAGGACACTAAAGTCACCACTCCTTTTCCCCAGCACTCTTGTGCCACACTTATGGATATTTGTTGTGATTCCCTCACTTGAAAGGGCTTTATATAAATACAGATCCATTTTTCCTGAAGAACTGAACTGTTCTGCTTCTCTCAGAGAAGTCCACTGTTTGTCCACTGGAATAGACATTCTTCTTCTTTTTACCTACAGGAACTCTAAGATGGTGAGGGACCAGATTCCTGAGGGAAAAGCCAAGGTGGTTTAAGCAAGGAACATGCTCCACAAACTCTCCTTTAGGCATAGCCACAAATGAATGTGGAAGCACTGACAAAAGAGCAGCCTCATGGTAGCCCACGTTGAACAATTCACTGTTTCTGGCAGATTGTGGGAACTTGATGTTAGTGTAAGTTCATTTGAAATGCAAGTGCACTTCAGAAATCCCAGAAGGGGGATACATTGTGAGAAAATGGGAAAATACCAAGAAATTGATCTACAGAAATCAACTTTCAGTAGGAGGAACTGAAACCCAAAATCAGTATGTTTATGGCAGGCATAGAAACCCAAGATGTATTTTTCAGACTAATAGAGGAAGACTGCTGGCAAGACTCCAAGACTGCTCTGTTTAATTACTTCATCTTCATCACAGATAGACTTTTATTGGTGATATTTCAGAATGCCCCAGGGTATCCTTGTTTGGACAACACAGATTGTAGGAAAAAAATAAAAAAAACTATTTATGATATAATAGTCTCTCTGTCATAGAATATCTGCTTATTTAATTCTTAAAGTGAAGATATTTTTTCTTACGTTCTTTTCCCCCCATATTTAACTAGCCAAATCTACTGCATCAAAACGGGATTTACAGGAGCAGAGTATGATAGGTTAATTGGACCATTATTGTAGGATGGTACAATGCAATTATCACTTCTGATATAATTTGGAAGTGTAGGTTCACAGTATATTGCAAACTATTGTAAAATCCCACGACTGGTATGAAATTAACCATGTTCAACATTGTAATTAGGAACAAAAATCTTAGTAGCAGTAATGTTGGCATACCTCCAGTTTCTTAAAAATGCTAAAACTGTTCTTCCTAAATTCAGTGTTCTACAAATTAAAAGTAAGTGTATTCAAAGTGATTCTGTCGCTTTGGGAGTATATTATAATTCTGCAAAAGGTACAATATTAATGGTAGAATACTTTGAAGACCTACCCCAAGAATACACATCAAATTAGAAAGCTGAAAACTCTGTAATAACCTATTTTTTCTTTCCTATGAGACAAAGGAAGCAAATATCACATTATGTAAATCTGTGTTTTGGGAATATCATCAAAGATTTGAAGGGCAGGAAGTCCAATCCCTGTCCCAAAGAACAGGGAGAAAGTTTTCACATTTCATAATTCCTAACTGATATTTATCTTGTCTATACCCAAATCTAATGATGAAGATTTCAAAGCATTCTGTAACAGTGTTTACCTCCAGATCTGAAGAACGGAAGCTATTGCCTGAGCACTGTCTAGGACCAAACACATTGCAGGACTAACTTGGTTTATGCTGAGTCCTAAAAGTGCTAAGTGCATTAAAATTGCAGGGAAAGCAATGATGGGTGACTTTTGCTTTCATACTGAAAATCAGGTCACTATTTTTCTCAAGGTGAGAAGTAAGACAGTAAGTTTCAATTCCTAACCCAGCTAATCTTTAACACAGAAAGGTGTTATCCTACAATAAGTTCTAGAAACAATTCTCATACATTTGATGCTGTCTGTGAAAATTTGAGCATTCCCATAACTAAATATTTACTTTCTGTGGTGTTCTTTAAAATTACATTACAGAGATTATTGAAAAGGCATGGGAAGGCTTTGAGGAAGTCTTTTGGCTGCTGGATGGTAGCTATACATATCATTGTGCTCTGAAGTTCCAGGCTGCAATTTAACTGACCATTTAGTTTGGTGAAACAAATAGTCAGAAATTATGCATTTGTGGAGGAATGTTATGCAGCTAAAATTAAATGTGTTACCACTTATAGCTTTAGAGATATTTAACACTTTGAATAGGGGGAATTATAAGAGGTGTTCTCAGAGTGCTTTCTGTCTGGTGTTTGTAGAGTTGAGCAGTCTCTGAATCTGTCTCTTACCAGCTATTCCTGTTAATCAAGCAAAGGATGTTTCTAGGAAGAGCAGTTCACTGATTGATGGAACTGCTCCTTGCAGCTCTGGTATTCAAACCTGTTTCTTTCAAGATATGAACATTGCAAAAAACATTCAGAAAAATAATTTTGCAGAAGTACTCTGATTTCAAACAGTGTTTCCACATATCATGGGATTCAAACTACCCTCTTGATAGGACTTGGATAAATTTTCTGTCTCCATCTGCAATAGTGTCCCTTGCTGTTGCTTCAGACTCAGGAATTTGAAGATGTCTTTACTCATGTGCATGGATTGTGAAAGACAACTGTCCTTTTCATGGGTATGCCAGTACATAAGTATACAAAAAGTTTTGAGTTGTTAAGATTACTGGATGAAAGATGGAGGAGATAGAATATTAATTATAGAAAAAACTACACAAACCATGATGGATACTTTCCTCTTCAAGCAATGAGGAGAAAAATAGGACCCAAGTGGCCTGACCAAATCAGGCAGTTGCAATACAAATTGGCATTGTTTTAGCAAGTGAATGGGACCAGATGACCTTCAGAGATCTCTTACAAAGCCAACTACTCTTTGTCTCCATAAGTGTATTTTTATAACATAAAAAGCACAGAAAAGTGCTCTGCACAAGGTTTCAGGAGGCTGTTTAGTCCCTCCTCACCCAGTTCAATGTCACCTGTTCTCAGTTGTTCCTTTTTCTCAGGGCTGAAGTATTTTCTCTGTGCATAGATATTTATTTTCACAGTCTCCCAGAAATCTGTTCCAGCATCCAAAAATTCTTACTATTTGGAACTTTTCCTTGACATCAAATCAAAATCTCTCCTGATGTAATTTAAGCTGATTATATTTGCCCTAACCTCAGTGCTGGCAAAGAAGAATTCATTAATCATTTGTTTTGCAGCTACCTTTCTCCAGCTGAAGCCAGCTGTACATCACCTTGGGGTCATTTTCCCTAGACTAAGCAACCCAGATTTTTTCAGTCCACAGGGCATGTAGACATCTGAGCATTTCTGTTATTCCCCTTGAACCTTCTCTAATGAGTCCATCGATCTCAGGAAAACAAAGTTCCAACCTGGACCTAGGTGAGACCTTCCCAGTGCCGAACTGAGTGGTAATCTCAGTAGAACTGAGATTGTTTGAAATGTTTCAGCAATGATCCTCTACTTGGTAGATCACAATACAATTTTTCCACTTTAAAATCAGCATAATATCACTGACTCGGCTTCAGCTGTAAGCATTTTAAAGCATGATCCTCAGTCTACGTGTTCTCAAACATTTTTCAACTATCACATTGCTATTATTATGTCTTTTGGTGAAATACAGCTCTCTACAACAAGGAACAAAAGTTATAGGACAACACTGGTTGGAATGCTCTGGTAGTCAGAAGGGATGTGTTTCAGAAGAGAACTCCTAAATGCCCCCTTTGCTAGAGAAATATATGACCTTTTCTGAAAGGAAACAATGAATACTTACGGTCAAGTAACAATATCTTAGCATGTATTTTCAATTAATTATTGCAAACACTTCGTGTTGCTTTGTCATCTGTTATCAGAAAGAACATCAGGCTGCATTAAATTTCCTACTCATTGCAATGGAGTTAAAAAAAAAAGCAGAGTTTCTGTACTTGGTTGGTTCCTTATTAGCTACAGTACTTCTTATGTTGTAATTTCAATCCTGTGCTCTGTGCAATAAAATTGTTAACAGTCATATTTTGAGCCTAGAAATAATGAGGTAGCTTTGGAATGCTGCCTTCCCTACCAACAAAACACTGTCCCTTAAATGAACGCTTCTAGGAATGCCTCAGGAGTACTATGCACAGCACGGATAACTTCAGATTACGTAAAATAATGATGCCTTATGGAAACCTTTTTTAGTTCTTTCTATGTCAAACTACAGTAAAAAAATCAGTGAGATATCATCCTTCAAATCCATCAAATTAGTAGTAATTGGATGCTCTCCTGCATGAGGAAAACTGAGACCAGGGAGAATGGCGAGGCCATTCTGCAAAAGGTCTGTGGCAGAATGGGGCACATCCAATGAATCCTGTTCTGAAAGGTGCAGAGCTATTACTGATTCAAAGAACTGAAGGACAAAATGTGACTATTGAGCTAAATGGGACATGCCATGCAATATTAGGTTCAGGTACTCAGCTGTTTTGAAGGTATACCCATGAAAGAAGCTTGTGTTAAGGAGAGCAGGAAAGCCATCAAAAGTCAGGAGTGCTGGCTCTGTGCACCTCCTACTAAACTCAAGGCAAACGCAAAGCTTCCCATTCATCTCATAAGTTGTCTATAGCAGTGATCCTCCGAGTCCTGTAATAAATTACTGCCAACTTTCATGGCTTTTCATGGACTACTGGGCATTCTTTATCTCAAACTTTTAACTGAAAACATGTTTTTTGACCATTTCACAGACAGAAGTGGACTGTGGACTATAATTGTGGAGTCATTAATACAAGGAGACATAGATGACAAAGACCTTGCAGTCTCCTGTGGGTATAAAAGGCAAAATTAAATTCAAGTCTGAACAGGTGTGTCACAATGTTGGCATTTTCACATACTTATACCAGCAATATGGACAAGATAATTCCTAGGGCTTAGCATCAAATAAGAAAATGCTTAGCACTTACAGCTACAGTTCAGTTTGTATTAGGGAGGTTTATTTTCTTTGTATACAGACATAACTTTACTGATCATTTCAAGCGGTTTGATCCAAAATCTGGTGCAGACTACTCTTTTATTCCCCTGCTATTTTTGCCTGTTGATTGATGGCTGTTTCAATTCTTTCATACAATCAGTTGTAGTCATTAGTTTTTCCTGCAATATTAAGCATCCAGTCACTGAACCACTACTAAATCCAGATAAAAGGAAGACTGTATGATACCTGACCCTGACATATACACATGGGCAGAGTGCCCCAGTGATTGTTACTGGGAAAAGAACTGTGAACTGCAACTGAGGAGGCAGGATAGAAGAGCCCAGTAGGAAGCAGGTGAAGCTGCTCACAGACACAAGGAGGACCTTAGAGGGGTAATGGACTGGTCTGCAGGCAGGGAATGGTCTGAAATGTCTCAGCAAGCCAGTCATTTTCTCCTTCATGATTTCACTGCTTGTTTCCACTTACTGATAAAGAACAGCATTGGGTGTCAAAGTCAGTCTTTTGAAAAAGAACCTGTGGCGAAGTCATAAGCTGAATAAATATGTGGATACATCTTGTAGAGTGCATGGCACAGCAGAAAATAAAAATAAAAAGCAAGATATCTGTTCTTCTAATTTAAAAAAAAGTTGATTATTTAAGGAATTGAAACTTTAATACATGTGTATTATACTACTATTTAAAGTACTCTGCAAATTAAATGGATACATGTTTTTAAACATTAGATTAGAAATTTCATTTGTTTGTGGAGTTTCCACTCAATGCTCTATTAACATCTTCCATTAAACATTATCTATAGCTATTAATTTATCTGTCTCTTGTAAGATGGTTATGGTAACTTTTTCTTTCTGCATCTACATCTCCTACTACACTTTAATGAAAAACAGGTGTAAATGATATCAGGTTAACCTCATTGCTCTACAGGTATGATGAAAGACAAACAAAAATTATTTAGTGGATGGTACAAGTCTTGGTAAAGTACTATTAGTGATTATAAGACCCTCCCGTATTTCAAAATACAGCAAATGTCACTGAGATATCTTACTGGACATGGGAGATTTGAATTTTTCAGTGTTCCCAGGCAGCTGTCCTGAAACACGATTTCGGTTGGAAAAATATTGCACTGATGAACCAGAAACACTGCTCTGCAATCTGACTGTGTTAATCAGATTTAGTAATGACATAATCTGGATAATACTTACCCAGATCTTTACCTAGATCCATACAGGATCCCATACATAAATTATACTCCCTTGTTTATCCATATAGGATTGCTCCCTTGTAGCCTGAGCACCACCTTCCTTTTGAGCTATTTGTATTGTAGACTAAGCCTAGATTTGTTTCCACAGGGAGCAATCTTATAGCTCTATATCGGGAAAGGGGCATTTCTTATTACAGATATTTGTCACTTGTTTGGATCATGAAGTGATACAGCATTTCAGCAACATCCTAAATTTTGTAATGAAGCAGGAAGCTCTTGATGAAGTTCACAGCTACACAGGAATTAGATGATCTTTCCTCTGAAGATGATTTGAGGGAACAGTGCTTTTTGTGGGACTGAAGCAGTGTCTAGCATGTGAATAAGTACGAAGTTACTTTGAGGACTTGTGTTAAAAAAATGAAAACAAATAATGTGGAAGGACTATACTTCTATGTGAATTTGCTGTGAAGGGTCAAGACATAATGAGTAATGTTTCATCACAAGGAAGGAAATTAAATCAAGAAATACGGCTCTAAAGAAAATATAGAACAAAGAAGTTGTTGTTTGCTAAATGGAAAAGACTAGTAGTCTTATTCATAGATATTTCCAAAAAGTTGCTTCAAAGATAATTATACAAAAAATTCATCAAAGACCTGAATTCTCCCTTTCCTTTCTTCACATATTTTTTAAGCTTTTCCTAATGAACACAAGCTCTAATTGAAGTCAGAAAAAACACTTGTTTTGATTGAATTAGGAATTAAGTAATTCTTAAATATACACAATTCCTCTTGATACCAATATGAGTTTTGTATGAAGACATGTAAAAATCAGTGATGCAGGTCAGGGAAGAGAATTTAGATTAAAAAAACCCCAAAACTAAGTGAATATGAAATATATTTCTATCAGTAGTTCTGTGGGAAAAGAAGGGGGGTAAAAAAGGCAACACTGATTCATGAGCAAGATAAGGAATATGTTAGTAAAATCAACTAAATGTTTCCTCATTAACTGAGGGTAGTCTCCTTTTCCAGACAAAGTTAGGTAGCAATATAACAGAAGGATGCGGTCAGAGTATACACCAAATAAATCTTTTCAAGCCTCTGCACTGCTTATTTACAGTGATATCAGTGATACACAATAAACATTCAAATACTCAAAACAGGTTGAATAAACATTATCATTGGTACTCTAAAGGAATCAGTTAGGTTGACTACAAATTAATCTAAATTTTTAAAAGTCTACAAGCAACTTACCAGCTTACTAACCACACTTGGTGCAGTATATCACACTTCAGTTTGGCCTGAAGCACATTTTATTATCCTCCTGCGTTAAGTACAAGAGGCAAGATGATTAATTAATACACTGATTACCATTTATCTCAAGTTTGTGGCATGTTCCAGTTACTTTATGTTATCCCAGCAACTGATAGCAGAGGATATGCCCAAATTAAGATTCCAAATAATCATACTGCCAAAAAGAAGACCTCAGCATCCTAGCAAATTTTGTTCAGAAGAGGAAGGAATAGCGAGTAAACTGAAACACATGAGCTTTTGGTTAATTCAAAGACACCAGTTGTTTCTCAATACCCACTGTGGCTTTCCAGTTCCACAGCTCTGAAAGAGTAGGAGCACAGGCACCTTGGGCTGAGCTTTCTGTATCTTGGAGTGCATGAGGATTCATGAGACACAGCTGAAATTCACTGTTTGCATGGCTTAGGAGGGACAGGTAAGGAAAGCTGATGCTCACTTAAGTTATCTGAAGGTCTTTTGGAAGTCTGCCTTCAGATGCTCAAAAGTTTCACATTTCACATGCAAGTGAAATGCAATTCTGAACTTAAATACCAGGGAAATTGACACATTCATTGTCTTCTGCTCCAAGATCTCTTCTAGGAGGTGCTATGGAATAGCTACACATTTGCTGTGATTATGGCACTTCCCTTGCATTTATAGTATAAATACTTTTTCTTGACCCCTCTCCTAAAAAAATTTTGGTTGGCATCCAAGATGTCAGAGTTAGAAGTACTGAGGAATTGTTGAAACATCAGATCTGGCAGTCAGGCACAAGAGCTGCCTTGGCTTGCACCAGCAGAGAGAGATTAGAGGATGTAAGAGAGTTGCTACTTTTTCCTGGGTGGTAACTTTTTGTTTTCTGAGTTTCAGTAAAGCTTCACAGGCTCCAAACCTTTTGTGAATCCTGTTTTTTCAGATCTAATTCAGAGGACATTCTACACTGTACTGATCTTTTATTCATATTATAGAAGAATAAAATAAAAAAATATCCTTCAAACATTTTCCTACAAACAAACAAAAAAAACCAAACATCCAGGCTCAGTAATTTTTTTAATGATGCCTCCTTCTCAGTGTCATTATCAAAAGAATAATTTGTAGGATTTGGTTGGTATTATTCTAAAGGTATTTCCCCATGGTTTTAAAGTCCTGTAGAGTTATGTGACTGAGTAACTCAACATTAGACAGAAGATTGGATGTTTTGACTTGGAAGACCTCATGTTTAAGAGAAAGGACCAAGACTGAGGGTGCTGGAAGTCCAGGGTCCCTGTGTCTGGGATCATGGAAACAGGGTAAGCGTATCACCAAGGCGCTGCAGCAATGCTTTGGGTGATGAATACTCCTGGAGCTGGATTTGCTTAAATCAGTATGAAGGCTGTCTTTCTGTATTGGTGTCAACCTTTAGCTTGCTAACAGGATTAGTTCCACAACAACATAAATTTAACTAGTAGGTGGTTAAT
Source organism: Passer montanus (assembly GCF_014805655.1). NCBI lineage: Eukaryota > Metazoa > Chordata > Aves > Passeriformes > Passeridae > Passer > Passer montanus. Next base: position 8,184,491 of record NW_024367707.1, on the reverse strand, counting down.
ATCTTTCTTTCAAAACACCTGTGTTCTTGTCTTTTTTTAACACAGACATCAACAGCTGCAAGAAAACTTCAGTATTTTTAAATTATGTTGTTAGGAAGGCTTTGGGTTTGTTATTTTTATTTTCTTTTTGTCTTCTGTTATATATTAATAATTATTGAAGCAGCAAAACTGATAACTCTGATTTTGAAAAATATATATTCTTTTATGAATAGGAGATTCTAAGAGCTATTTTTAAGGTATATCATCACCCAGATGATTTTAGAAGAGCCAGTATGTACCTAACTATAACTGTAGTGATGACTGAAACCTTGGCATAAGCAGCTTTTACTGAAGCTTTTATTGCTTTACTGAGCAAGCTTCTTTTTTTGTTTGTTTGTTTAAGGTTGGGTTTTTTGGGGGGGGGGTGCGGAGAGGTTGTTGTTTACAACATCTTTGAAATAAACCTGCTTAACAAGCTGAATTCTTACGATGTCTGAAAGCTTCAATGAAACTCCAATTGACTTTAATTTAGTTCATATTTTTGCAGGAAAGTAGAAAAGCCTGGGAGAATGACCTTTACTTATTCCCTAGAGTGTAAACAATTGAGAGATAGATATGAAGAGATCCACATTCTCTGTAGGAGCCTTTCTCTCCTCTCAGTGAGTACTGTGTAATGAAACCGTAACTCACACTGGTGTCGATAGTAATTATGTACATGCACTGGGAAGGAATGAAATTTTAAATTGGTAACTCTTCATAAAATCTTATTACAACAGTTCTATAGGCCACTGTTCAATGCAGTGGGTTAATAAGCATTAGTCAAACTCCTGCCAGGGCAGGAATCCAGTAGGATTAATATTGGTAAAATGTTTAATAGAAACTTGTTTTTTAATTACTTTTAAAAGAGAAGAGAGCATACCTAATATGAATGTTTTGTAAAAAAAAAAATCTTCTTTATTGTAGCTCTCTGTTACTTAATACTGGTTTTGTCACTGAATACCACTAGATATGAGAAAATCATTTAAACCATTGGAATAACAAAACTTTCATATAAAAAGCAAGGTGAGAGAATACAGACCTGCATTGCTAAGCCTTTCAGGAAATGTATGGGCAATGTTCATTTTACCCCATAATGAACACGGCATTATATTATTTTATGCCACTTCTTGAATAAAACTATTTTCTTCACCATGTTTTAAATACTGGTTTATGCAGGTTTTTTTCTAGTGCTATCTATTATTCAGTATATGCTAGAAAGGATCCAAGAAAAGTATTTTATATCAAATGACATAGCATGCTAATGTTGCCCAATACATTTACAAACAAATCACCCCTTTCTGCAACACTATTCTTCTTTGGCTCTCAGACAGCCTTACAGGGGACTGAGGCATACCTCAGCAGAATTTTAATTCCTCTAGGTCCCAAGAAGCTGACCCCTCCACAGCATGCCTTATTGGCATAATCAAACACATGTTCTAAAGTTAGGAAACAATCACAGCTCTAATATTGCTAATGACTGAGACAATGCCTTGCAGATATCTCTGTTCATAGAGAAATCCGATTATGAACATGCATACCAAAAACATGTAGGCTGTGAGGCTGCACTCAATACATTGCTAGGTCTTTTCTCTGCTTTTGAAGTTCAACAGACTCCTGATCACAGGAATACCCAAATTGTGCCAGCTACCAGGCAGCTGCAGAGCCAGCAGTGAGTCACTGGAATGCAGAACTCAAGACCCTCCCTCTCCACGCTGCACCACAGAAGCCAAAGAGATTGTCAGCTGAGGTAGAAATTACACTTCCCCTCCTTGTAAGCAGAACCATGGGAAAGATACAGGCAAAGAATTTATGCACCCACACATTCACACATTTGCTCTTGATACTCCTCTCTAGTAAACACTAGGGAGAAAAATAGAAATCAGACACTTCTATGGCACGGAAAAATCACGAAATGAAGTTTTCAGAGCACACATCAGTATTTGTTTTGTGATGCTGATACCTTATGGCATACTCCATGCTATAGTAGTTCTTATGCCACAGGTAAGTGTCCCAAATATCACCTGGGATGAAGTATTTTCCCCTTTCTAGTTTGTCAGGATTTTACATGTGTTAACAGTACTCATATGAGTATGTGTCTGCATTTTGGAGTTGCTACAGAGCAGCTAATCCTGACAAGGCAGAATCAGCACAAGCAGCACACACATAATTGTCTAAAACATCTATGTTTTGTGTCGTGATTATTTTCATCATGCTCTTCAGCAGGTATATGAAATTAAAAGATCAATTTTAAGTAACTCCTGTAATCCATTTATAAATAAATTAAGCTTTACAGCTTTTCTTTGGTCTGCATGCATGATTACAGCACTCAAGATCACAGCATTCTTATGGCTAGATCAGATACCATATTGCAAAATCTATTTTAAAATGCTATTTTGAGTAAGCTTGATAAGCATTAAATAGGGAAAAAAATTGTTTTGTTGCAAGCCAGGAAGAATGCATAGTTGATTAAATATCAAAGACCAAAATTTACAAAATAATACCATGAGAACAGAAGCAAATTTAGCTTACAAGCATTAAGGGAAGACATGATTAAACTGATTACCATGCACAGCATTAGTCATTGTTACTATACAATTCTGCTGTCTGCTGAAGTATCTAATCTACAATAGAAGTAAGATATTTTAGCATCAAGTTAACATATAACAGCTGGCACATAATAATTACTGCAAATGAAATTGAGAAGTGTGATGAAATTTTCATGTACTTATACATATATATGGGAAGGAAGTGTTCACCAGATAAATCATCTCTACATAAGAGAGCTCCTTGTTAGTCTACCTATAAGACATACATTAGATAAAACTCTTGTATAGTTTCTTCTAGCTGCTATTTCTGTCAGAACTTAAAAAAATTGAAATACTAAAGATGAATGAATGCTGGTCAGATATTTAATTTCTGCTACTAAATCCTAAGAAATGAATGGCATGTTGATTTTCTGTGAAAATAATGTCTGTCATAGTTGTAGTTACTTCAGAGAACACAAAAAAGGAGGTGGGTAATAGCATATATTTACAATAAAGTTGTATACAGGTTCATATACAGTAAATGTAAACATAACTTAGTTCAAATAATTGATTTTCCTTTTGAGTGGCTCCACTCAGTGAGCTCAATTTGCATGTGATGTGTTTTGTAGAAATTGTAACTGATGTTTCCATTCAAGTGAGATCAAAACAAGAGTCTTAATCTGTTTTCCTGCAGCAATGATGATCTAAGGGTGGTGATCCAAAGCCCAGACTCACTCAGAGGGACAAGAACTTATCTCACAACTCATTTAACTCTATTTTGGGTGTAAGTGTGCAGAAGAAAACAAGGTTATTTTCTGTTTTCCCTGTCCCTGGACCCTACATGAAGGTAGGTAATGGACATTACCTTGTCAATTCATGCCACCTTCTTTGCCTCCTGGCTATCATGAACTCAAATATCTTAGGGCAGAGAGGGGGAAATGCTCTGCTGGAATGGGTCTGGAATCACTTCTGACTACTGGAATCCCTTCCTCTAAGCCAGCCAGGATTTCCAAGTAAGGAGGTTCTAGTTCCACAAGAGAAGCTTTAAAGAAACAAGACACCAGTTAAATGTTTAAGACAGATTTTCTCATCATGGCTAGATTGCCTTGGGTGAAAGGGTCCTCTTTGGATACTTTATTGAAATACAATATATGGTACAAGTTGTCTTAAGGAATTTAAGTCATAAATGAGAGAAAGTGCTAGGAATTATTCAATTTTTATGTAAATTGCCAGGATGAAATATGAAAGGGGAAATAAGACAATTTTGTGCTGTTTCTGACTACTGTTTTTTTTTCCTGTTTGAGTATCTGACAGGTTCTTCCAATATGAATCACATACTGGGGCTGAAGGTCAAGGACTGAATGAGTTGCTCATTTTAACCTTCCTGCCTTCTTCTACAGTCAGACTGAAACATAAGTAACAGTTTATTCATATTTTCTACTTATTTTCAATGTTATCAAATTCCAAATGCCAGATATTTTTACTTTATTTGTATGAAATGCTCCCCTATTCTGTAATGGCACCATTCATACCACATGAGGAGTAAAGTGTTACAAATCATGCAAAACAAGAACCTAAAACTCAATAGCTGGATCTGCTTGAGCCAGCTGGTGAAACTGATGTAGTTCCCTACATAATTTTACACTGTAAAATTACCTTTAATGGAGGACACAAATTTTCAAATAAGATTTACTTCATTCTTTATCTCTTACATTTGCAGTGTAAAAAATTACACCAGGAATTTATATTATAAGGCACTTTATAATACAAAGAGGAATACATGCATATATTATAAATTATTATTGATGTAATATATAAAATATATTCAAGATTTCAGAAAACTAAATTCTGATAGAGGATGTAAACTCAATAAGAGTAGTATATTTAAAATACCTAATTCCATTAAAAGTAAATTTGTTATGCTCTCTTTCCAGGTATTTTTGTTACTATTTAAAAGGAAAAACTGCATAATATAGAACAATAAGGAATTTCTACGTGGGAGGTTTTATTTTAATTTAGAGATACCTTAGGATACTAAGGCAAGTAATAACCAAAAAAAAAAAAAGGAAGGATGTGAAAATATGTTGCAATGTTGCATATATACAAAACGGAGCTGTACTGACAAATGTACTGTATCTGCTAATGTCAGGTATAAAAATGTTCAGAATAAAACAATTTTTTCCTATTGGACAGTTGAAAGTCTAGCTATTGCCTTTTCCTGACAACTAAGGCTATCACTATCATTCACTGAGAATTCTCACTAACAGAGTTTCCAAAATTAAAACTAAGCAGGATTTAATTACATTGTTTGATCCTTTACGCAGTTTGTTATGGTTCATACACAGTTATGTATGGTTCAAAATCCAGGCCAGTTGGTTTCTTATCCTTAGCTCAACATGCAGTCACATTAGATTACCTTCAGGTTTTTGTTTTGGCTTTTTTTGCTTTCACTATAATTGGAAATTTTACATAGACTGTACTCTCAATTCATTTATATTTGGCACTATATTGAAATACACTCGTCATTGTTAACCAGCATCCAACAATTATGATAATTTGACATACCAGTTTGAAAGTTATATTGAATTTTCTCTTCTTATAGACACTAATTGCATATTTGAAGTGATGGATCTTGTTCTCTCAGAAGCATGCATCTGGATCCCTTATTTATCATAACTTGAGAAGGAGGTATGGCCTTATTTCTTCCATTTCTTAGGTTTTCAGAAATGCATAAACAGTGCAAACAAACATAAATCATGTTCCATCAACTAACTGCTATAAAACCATTTACATGGAAACAGGGTAATTCTGTCCTATTTTCTGCCCAGTAAGTTAGTCCTTAAAAACTCAGCTGGAATAGAGAAATTGGACTGAATTAGCTCATACTTGAAATATATGCCATATTTGGCACGATTATTAAGCTTTTGTGTATGCCTGGGAAACCACAGGGATGTGTTATTTAGCCTTTTCACCTGAAAACATTTCCATCTTGTCTCCGTGCCCATCCCTGTGCCATTTTACAAGCCTCCCCTCCAGTCCCAGGTGGGAGTCTTTGACTCCTATTTATTTGCAACACTTCTGCTGTCAGAAATGTGTTGTGGGAGATAACAAATGAGCGACATTGAAAGAATCCCATCTGTGCAACTGAACACACAAAGTTCATCCAGAACCTGCTGCACATCAGTGGCACTACTCCTCACAGCTCTGGCTCTGGCACAGGAGGGGGACACCACAAAGTGCCATGCACATCCAGGCAACTGAGCTCCCAAATGGTTCCCCTGCTCTGCAGGGCTCTGAATCCTCCCTTGCCATCGGGTGCACATTTAATAAACACATTTTCGTTGTGAATGAATGACAGCTCAGAGACTCACAGTACTCAAAACAACTATGAACAACTTTTTCATTTTTTATGAGTGGAGGATGAGGAGAAACTGTGTTGCAAGAATAGCTGAAAGTAAGAAGTTTTTCATACATGTGTTAATTAATGAAGAAATGGTGATGGACTGAAATCTGATCCCTGTTACCCCCAGTGTACACGGGAGCTTGACCTGGAAGTCTGATTAGAGAAAACATTTGCTTTGAACCCCCAGAATTTCAGGTACAGAACTATTTGAATGACTCTTGCTGTTAGCTAAATAAGCATCAGTAACACACTATTTTCAACCCTAAATAATTAATTTTTGCTTGGCACTTCCATGTAACCACCATACTGAGTAACATCTCACTGAAGACTAGACATTTGGAGGTGTAACAAATGGTGGAGCAGATACTTTAAATTTTCATCATGACATCTCTCACGATGTTTTTTAAAAGCCCACATCAATTAAGGGAACTCTGCTTTGAAGAACTTCCTGCAATTTTTGTTTAGCTTAGAGATATAGTTATTTAGCATTTCAAATAAGCCATGAAGTGCAGAAAATGGCCAGTAGCAGCTAAATCCTGGAAAGCAGAATTTTAAGTAGGTTTTCTACAGTTAGAAAACTTAAGGAAATGTTCAGTTACTTGCAGTTACCAAGAAGGGTAATGAACATTTATAGGTCTTTAAAAGCATGTCATGTCACAAAATCCATATTAACAGACTCATTGGAAAGACATCTGCCGTATTCAGTGACTCCTGCATTACGAACTCTGCAAGCAGTTCTGAGATTCCCCACACTTTTAAGCAGGTGGCAGTGTAGGTTAAAGAGACAGATTTTTCCTGCAGCTGATAGAAATCATGCTTTCCTATTTTACCATTTATCTCAACTTAAGGTAAAAATATCTAACACTATTACTGGGTTCCTATCTAGATGGGAACAGGCATGAACTTTGAAATGCACCTCTTTGTTGACTCAGAATTCCATTATTTCCAGATGCAGCTTTGTGAACTTTATTTCTCAGAATGATACACTGCAGTAAGAGACATAACTTAACCTCTCCTCTTTAATATGACAGTGGGAAGACCTGTCTTTTGAAGGGGTTAGGTGATGTTACAGCACAGTGATTCAGCACCTGTGCTCAGTGTCTAATCATAAACTTTGATAGCTTTAATAAAAGCAAATATGGTGCCCTTCTTTCTACTGGACTTTAATTCATGTCACTGACACAGACTCAGCTGCTAAGGAAATAAGGAATTTAGTTTACATTTGCAACTTTGGGTTGCCCTTTCAGTTATTTCAATCTTTTGTGCATAAAATGTTGCATTATCTAGCGTTTGTGCCTAAGGATCACTAATAAGGTTGATTTTAACATCTTTGACAGCGATGTGGATGGTGGGATGGAGTGCATCCTCTACAAGGCTAAGGATGACACTCAGCTGTGTGGTGCAGTGGACAGGCTAAAGGGAAAGGATCCTATCCAGAAGGTTCTTGAGAGGCTTGAGAGCTGGGCCACATGAACCTTGTGAAGCCCAACAAGACCAAGAATAATGTCATGCATCAGGGCAATCCCAAGCACAAATACTGGCTGAGCAGAGGATGGGCTGAGAGCAGCCCTCGGGGAAAGGACGTGGTGGTGTTGGCAGACAGGGAGCTACACATGAGCTGGCAATGTGTGCTTGCAGCCCAGAAATCCTAACACCTCCTGTACTGCAGCAAAAGCAGCGTGACCAGCAGATTGAGGGAGGGGATTCTCTCCCTCTGGTTTGTAAGACCCCTCCTGGAGTGCTGTGTCAGGTTCAGGGGTTATCCTGAACAAAAAGGACATTGACCTGTTGGGGCAAGTCCAGAGGGAGCCATAAAGATGATCAGAGGGATGGAGCACCTCTCCTATAAGCGAGTTGGGGTTGCTCAGACTGGAGAAGAGAAGGCTCCAGGGAGAACTTATAGCACCTTCCAGTCCCTAAAGGGAGCTTACAAGAGAGCTGGAGAGGGACATTTTACAAGAACATGTAGTGATAGACCTTAAACTGGAAGAGGGCAGGTTTAGATTAGATATTAGGAAGAAATTCTTTACTGTGAGGGTGGTGAGGTACTTCAAAACGTAGCCCAGAGAGGTTGTGGACACCCCACTCGTGGATGTGTTCAAGGTCAGGCTGGGTGGAGCTTTGAGCAGCCTGGTCTAGTGGAAGACGTCCATGACCATGGCAGGGGGGTTGGAACTAGATGATATCTAAGATGCCTTCCAACCACAACCATTCTTTGATTTTCTATATTTTTAAATTTTATATACTCTATTTAATTTCTGGGGGTTTCAGATACATCCTTCCTTATTAAACTAAAAGAAACAAAATGCAACAGCTGAGTATCATTTAATGAACAGTATGTGGCTTTGATCTCTTGCTAATGTGTGAACAGAACAACTCTTTTTCAGAAGCTTTTTTTTTTTTAGCTGACTAGACGCATGGTGACTGTAGCTGTCATGAAGCTATAGGTTTTTTACTCGGAGATATGAAAAATGTGTGCATGTGGAAATACTCTTGTGGAAGTGAAGCAGTGTTCAGGTGCACTGGTTCTGTGGCAGGAAAATACAGCTGGACTTAAAAAATATATATGAACCTAAAACCGAAGAAAGAACAATAGCTCCTTTTATTTTGGGAGTGCATGATGTGTAAAAATCCCAACTTCTTTGCAGGAATTGATTTCCACACTGCTGAAAGTAAAGTTCTTCGTGTTCAGGTGGAACTTGTGCATCAGCTTCTGCCTGCTGCCTCTCCTCCCAGCGGCTGGCACCACGGACAAGACCCCGGCCCCTTCCTCTCGAGGCCCGCCGTTTCGATATCCCCGCAGGGGGACGAGGCCCCGGCTCAGCCTCCTCCCTGAGGGCAGGTGCCCTGCGCGGGCTGAGGGCAGGGGCGCAGCTCCGCAGGGTGACGAGGCTCCCTTTGAGCCTTCTCCCTGAGGGCGGGTGCCCTGCGCGGGCTGAGGGCAGGGGCGCAGCTCCGCAGGGGGACGAGGCTCCCTTTGATCGGCCTCCCTGAGGGCGGGTGCCCTGCGCGGCTGAGGGCAGGGGCGCAGCTCCGCGGACACGCGGCCAGCGGCGGGCGGCGGCTCCCGCCCGGCACGGCCTNNNNCGCGGCCCCGCATGCGCGGCGCGGGCGCGGAGCTGTCCGAGCGCTGAAGCCGCGGCGCGCCCGCCCCATTCCAGCAGAGCGCCGGGCATCCCCGCCCCGCTCCCCCGGCACCGCACACCCTCCCTCCCTCACACCCTCCGCCCGCCCCGGCAACGCCGACGCTTCCCTACCCAACGAGGGGGAAAGCAGAGCGACCCAGTAGCCCCGCCACCGACCGTTCATAAATACTAATTGTCAGCGAAAGGGGAATAAAACATATCGACAACAGAGCCGCTCTCAGCGCTGTTCCCTTTTGCCTGATGCTCCTCGCATAGTTGTGTTTTCTCCTCCTCTCTTTTCATTTTTTTCCCCTTTCTTTCCATTTCTTTTCTTCTTTTTGCTTGCTTTTTTTCCCTCCCCCTCCATCAGCAAAAGCAAGTCGGGGGAACGACTGTGTCTGATGCCTTATCTCTTTCGTGCTGACTGCTGGAGATGAGCCTAGGCTTGACCTGACCATGATTCCAAGGACTGGCACTTCTCTTTTACCCCCACTTTGTAGAGATCCAGACCTTCTCTTCCTGATTGTCAAGAAAATTAAATTTTTGCTGAATTTGGAAATCTAGGCAGCAGCAGCTTACTTTTTCCCTGCATCTCTCTGGAATCGTTTCTGGGATATTTCCAAATCATCACAGAAAGCAGGAGGAATGAACCGGCAGCTAGTGAGAATTTTGACAACCTTGTTTGCATTTTTCTTAGAGACAAACCACTTCAGGTAGGTGATACCACTCTGTAATAATATTTGTCAAAAGGTTGTGAGAATCATAACTATAAAGATACTACGTCACAATAACCTAGTTTGTTTGCTGTATTTGAGAGTGTTTTGTGTTCATTCTATATAGACTATCCCTTTTACACTCAGAGACTCGTTGCTTGGTAACAAACACAAAAAATAATAATCTCAAGTTTGGGTGATCTATTTTCCATTTTCTGATGCAAAGATGTGGGGTGTTTTTCACTGTATATGAGTACAGCTAAGAACATGTTCTCTGGCTTTTCTTCCTAAATGCAAATTCTCTGCTCCTGGCAAAGGTTGTTTAGGAAGTTGCTTTGGTTCCCTCCTCTTCAATCTTTGGAAATGATTGTACCGGTTTTGTCAGGGATGTAGTTATTTGAAATTAGAGAAGGAGCCCTCTGATTTTGGGAAAACCCTGGATGAGACTAGTATTGTGTTGACTTAAAGTCCCAATGTTTCTGATTTTTTTTTTTATGTTTCATGAGCTTTTGCTTTAGCTAATGACTTTTCTGTGGTAGTGAGCAAAGAGGTCAGTCCTATTAACCAGAACAGCATTTCCGAGGAGATTCATTATTGGACTGGATGCTGCTGTGCATCTGCACGTACAGGTGAATCTACACGTAAAACTGTTCCAGGACTAATGAGGTGTACATATAGTGACACAGTGAAACAGTGTTTATATTTGTGAGCCTGGGTTCACAACACGACTCGTAACTAGTGGGCTCTAAATGAAAACAGAAGTAATTTGTATATGAATAAGTGTACTATCTTAATTTTCCAGTTCTTATTTTCTTAACTGAATTATTTCATTATTTAAGTTGGATAGATCATCTGCCGTGTATTAGATATTAAAAATATTTGCAATGGTACCCTGTCATTGACAAAAGCAAAAGGAAGCAACCGCCTCCTCTATATGGAACCTGAAAAAAATGCGTGGAATCACACCATGAGAATTTACTATCACCTTTCCTTTAAACAGTTTGAGTGAATTGTTTCTCTTTTGTAGCGAGAAAGGATTTGATATTGTCTTCTCCTTTCAGATGATCAGATATATATCTGATATTTTTGTACTTGCATGTAGATGCAAGTGTAATGAAAATACTCCATGAAACACTCCTGAAACTGAGAGGTTCCCTTTGGGCAAATATTTAAACAGAGAGTGGTTAAGAAGTCAGAGTCAGAATTAGTTTTAATTTAGCTCAAAGATGAAGTGGAAACAGACACAATTAAATTGGTTATTTAAGACTTAAGATAATGTTTTATTATTAAATCTGTGCCTCTGCACCCCAAATATGACCATTTTCATTCTAGTTTTTTTCCCCTGGGGAACAACTGTGGGGAACTCCTAAACTGGCTTTCTCTGCAATGTACTATGTGTTTGCAGTATGCAATGTGCTGTGTACACAGCATTTCACACACATGATATCGTATCAGAAGTTTTCTCTTAAATCCTTCAAACAGTCGTATTCAATGAACTTGCGTATGAATACCACCTGCTGATACTAAATTTTATTATTCAGTGCTCATGGAGAGGGGGTATAAACCCCCCTAAGATAGGTTGTGGCTGACTCTGAAGCCCTTTTTGCCGTGTTGGGAAAGAATCTGGACACTCACTAGCATGATTTAAATATATTTTGGGTAGCATCTGTAAAAAACAATTAAATTTTTTTTTCCCATCTGTATCTTTCCCAACATTAACAAATCCAGTATTTTTCAGTGTTGCTGGTTAAGTGTTGTAGGTTGTTGTTTGGAAGTTTAAGACCACCTTAAACCAGTGTTAACATAACATTTTAACAGCATCCATGCAATTAAAATAATAATATAAAATGGGTTATGAAAATCACTCTAAGATGGACCTATACATTGAGGTGAAAAGTAAATTGAATTTTCTTAAAGTATTAAAATTGTAATGAATTTTTTTAAAAGCTAAGGCTTTTTCTGAATAAAAAATTCTGTTAATGCATGATACCTGAAACTTGTCTTTATTTCTAGAATAAAGTTTTCAGATGAAATGTAGAGTTTGTTGCTCTTTAAGAACACTAATTTCTACCTTCACTGAGTTGAGACAATTTTATTTAGTTATGTAATTTCTCCATGACTTGAATACAATACAAGCTAAATATTAGCTAATGGTGGCTAATAATTTATTTAGGACGACTTTCTGTAAAGAACATGATTCAAGATCTGGAAAATCCCCCTCACAGACCCTGTCTCCTTCAGATTTTTTGGACAAATTGATGGGAAGGACATCGGGGTATGATGCTAGAATCAGACCAAATTTTAAAGGTAAGTTTTCTAAAACTTCTAATTAATTAATTGATGAAGTTTGGGATAAATTATAGGTTTTGAGGAGTTTTTAACCTCTGGGTTTAGATTAAGTTTTCAATAACTTCACTTTTCCAGTGTTATAGTGTCGTGGAAAACAGCTGGTCCATGGGATGGAATAGGAGACAGAGCAGTGTAGGTATTAAGGGTCCAGAGCTTGAAAACCCTCTTTTGACATGACAATAATGTTCAGCTGTCAAAAAATGCTTCTGAAGACCTTACTAACTTAACGTAGTGAATAGGATTATGAGCTTCAGAATAAAACCAAATGAGATGACTTGTTCCTGAAATTTTTGAGCCACAAAGACAATATAATTAAAACTTTAATGCTGAGATATTCTCTTCTTTATAGCAGTGTCTGAAGAAAAAAAATAAATCTATGTTTTCTTTCGACTTGGAGAAACTAAAATATTCTTCCCTAAGGTAGGGGGGACTCAAGGAATATACACAGAAGATTTTATCTTGCAAGTGCTGAATGAATAATAAAAAACAATGAATCAGGATCCCTATAAAATATAGAAACTGTATTTTGTTTGGTACTTTTATGACAGCCCCCATTTCTTCCAAAATTTAGGCTGAATTGTGGAACATCACCACTGCCATCCCAGCACGAAGAAGGCTATGTACTGGAAGCTTCTTTTGCAAACATTATTACTCAAAGCAAGTTTTCCTTGCTGTAGTCCTGTAAATCCCTATAGAAAAGAGCACAGAATTTCTTGTGGCTTTCTATGAAAGGAGCTGGAAGTGAAGTTTTCATTGCCAATATTTAGCATTTTGGGAGAGTCCTATAATTCCACCAAAATAATCTCCTCTATGCCAATTTAAAGCTCAGAATATGGTTTTACTTTGAAAACTGATAGAATGCTTTCTCCCTTAACAAATCTCATGGCAATGTACATTTGCAACTCCTGTCTATTAACTCTGGCCACTGAAATGCATTTTTGCCCATATTAAGCCTTTTCAGCAGTACTGTGAAAGTTGATAATGGATGGAAAAAATAATTTCTTAGCCAGTGAATGAACTGTAAGGAGAGAAGAAGCTCACATGTCAATGAGAAAAGTGTTTAATTAAATTTAGATCAAAGATTGGTTTCTTCTCTCTGTTCCACATGTGCAAATTACAAGATTTAGAACAAAGTGCCTTTTTTTGACTGCTTCCTATGCCTGAGCGAGGAGCAAACCAGTATGGATTTCAGATCCAAAGGTTTGAAAGCTGACAAATTAAGAAAACCAAGTCAGTGAAGTCTAAAGTCTTAATTTCAGAGTATTTTTCAAAGTGTTTATTGAGTTCCTGAACTGGTGTCCACATCAGCTTATAGTAAGTAATATTGCATAAGTTTCTCACATTCATTTCATGTGTTTCCATGAGTATCAGCGAAATTTTAGAGAATGTAAATGAAGGCAGAAATTGCCTGAGCTGAGCATGATATCAATCCTTAAGAACATTTTCCTGCTCTTTAAATGGGGTCAGGGGGTGCATAAAAAAATCTTCATCTCTTGTGTATCAGACAAAAACCCAGTAATAGCAACAGTTCCATGTACATACATGGCTTAGAGACAGAACTCTCTATTGCTCCCCAGGATGTATCTACAACCATTTCAGGACAGCACAGGAGGCAGATTCATGGCTTTGCTCCCCTGGTGCTGAAGTGTGTAGAGCAGGTATTGTGTGGTGCACAGCACTGTGAGGTGCACGCTGAGCTGTTTGACAGACACTTCTCCCTGCTGAGTCCTGTGTTTTGTTTGCGTTCCCAAGTGAAGTTGCTGCCTGTTGACACATATGAGACCTTACTGGGAAAGCATCTGCCATATTTTGGTTTTTGATTTTTTATTAAGCCACGCTCCGGAGCAGGATGGTACTTTGCGGTAGTTTGAACTGGTTAATAGATCTTCAATTCTTTCTCATAATTTTGTGTCTGTGAGAGTTCCCAGAGCTCTCAGTCTCCTATTGAGGGGCCTGAAAATTCTCCTTGTTCTTTTGCTATGTTCGTTTGAATGGTATTTTGGACCTCAGAGTTTAGAACTAGGGAGTTAAGTCATGCAGTTTTGAGCTTCATATCACCAGTCAAAACCTTGCCAGCTAATAACCCTCTTTATTAGTCAACATCCATATTTTCATTGCCCAAGTCTCATCAATGTTTCAAAGAAATGGAAAGTACTAATTGTTCTATATTACATACTTCTTCCTTTTAAAGAATAAGGACAGCTGCAAAGGAGTCAAAATAAATTTATTTTGCTTGAAGTTAGTAGGATAAAGATTATTTTTTTACTGAGTCTTTACTCTGTCCATAATAAACTTTTCTGGTTTTTAACATTTATATATATGTTGAAGATAATTTTGGGGGTAAGGCCTATTGCACAATACTGATATTATAAATCATCTAAATGGAAGAACGTATGAAATGCTGAATGAGTACCTGATTCATAACATTTCTCGTATTTTAAGGACAGAACTTTGTATAATAAAAGAGGCTGCTGGAGCAATGGTTTAAACTAGGGATCTTCTGTCTGGTTTTGATTTTAGTCTGGGGATAATATTTGTTTACTATATTTCAGGAAAGACATTGTGAGTCAAGATAGTCATGCCACCTTCAGCCTCTCCTCATAGGGTCTTGAGGAGCAGCTCTTTGAGGAGTGGCTGAGGGCACTTGGTCTGTTCAGCCACAGAGGAGGAGGCTGAGGGAAAACCTCACTGTGGTTTCAACATCCTCACATGGGGAAGTGGGGGGCAGGCACTGATCTTTTCTCGCTGGTGACCAGTGACAGGACCCGAGGGAATGGCCTGAAGCTGTGTCACGGGAGTGACAATAGGTTCAATATTATAAAAAAGATTTTTCACCCAAAGGGTGGTTGTGCACTGGAACAGGCTTCCCTGAGAAGTGATCACAGCACCAAGCCTGGAGAGCTCAAGAAGAATTTTGACAATGCTCTCAAGCACATGGTGGGATTATCTTGGCCCCTGTGCAGGGCCAGGAGTTGGGCTTGGTGATCCTGATGGTCTCTTGCAACTCAGTTAATTCTGTGATTCTACTCATGCATTTGTCTAGCTTTTTCTGGTTTAGACCAGTTACACAGCTTTTTCTGAGTCCACTACAGGGATTTTAAAGTGTCAGAAAAGTCTGATTTCATGGAAATGCAACTGAGTAGAACACATTTATCTTATGCCATTGATTTTACAATAATTAAATATACTTTTATGACTAGTTTGAATTACTGGAAAACAGCAGCTATTAGATTAATTTTTGAAATAAAGGCTGTGCACGCTAAAGAGAGAGGAAAATGCTACTTACTGGAACAAGGTGTTTTATCCAGATAAAGCATTTCTTCATTAGTGACTACTTTTTCCTATCTTGTTCTTGCAAATTAAAAAATTCAGGAAGATAGTGGGAGAGCAACAGGTGAATATATAAACATTTAGACATCAACAGCAGGGGTTCTTTGGTTGTGATTTTTTTTGTAGCTGGTTTTTTTTGGTTTTGTGCTTGGCTTTTTACAGCAGTACTGTATAATGAAAAATACTTTCTCTTTTTATCTTCAGGAATAAAACAGAACACATTGTTCTGTCTTATACAATCATTTGAACATAGAAAAACATATTTCTTTTTCTTTTTGATTTCAAGTGGTTGGATACAAAAATGTCAAGACACTGAGAGGGGATATCTTCCTGATGAAAAGCCAGAAGGAATTTCTAGAGTGACAGCTCTCAAAACTGCCCTTCTTTAATCATACTCTGTCAGATATTTAGTGCATACTTTTTCATCTTCCACTTATCTTTCACTGAATTTGAATAGGCTAATAATTTGTGTAAGGATACAGTGGGGAATACTTTTAAATGTAAATATGAAAATTGCTATCTATTGCTAACTGCAGTCCCTGAGAGTCTTTCTGTTGACAGCAAATGTATGCTCATGGTCCTATGAGTTGGTTTGCAGTTTCTTCATCAATTATAACATCAATTGAGCATGGTTTCTGAAATATAATAAAAGGTGAGGCTTGGACAATGCATTTTTACTTTATTGATATTAATTTTCTATTTTTTTATGGTAAAACACTAGAGAAGCAATATCTTTTACTTTCTCCAGTGCTCACTTTGCTTTCAAAGTTTAAAAAAAGGCAGGAAATAGCAGTGTAGAGCTAACCTCTGTTATGAAACTAGCCAAGAATGTGCTTTCTCATTGCTAGAAACAAGGGATGGTGAAGTGGTATCTTAGCTTAGTGCACGTTCAGCTCAGGCTCAAGAGCACTGCATGTAATGCTAGGATACAAGGGATCAATCTAAAACTGAATTACAACATGAGATGTGGGGTTAATGGAGAGCCAATTTGAATTTAACATTTCTGAGCAGGTGTTGGTCTTCAGAGGTTACTAAATTATTTCAACTTTTTAACACTTTCATCATCTACCACCCCCAAAAATCTAAATGCAATCTAGAAATTATCAGAAAGAAAAAACTCCCTTATCTATAGGTACTGCTACGTCCATTATGCCAAATACTTTAAGTAATAGGCTGGCTGTCATGCCCTGGGTACAGAGAAGGGGAGTTGGTCACCAAGAACTGCAGAAGTGTGCTATCATCAGGTATAGAAAACATTTACAATGAAGATGATAGCCATTTTCTTTTTATTGAATTTCATTCCATGTTTTAAATTCAGTCTTTCTGATTGAATCCTTATTTACTAAAGATTATTCTGATTTTTATGGAGTTACAGGAAAGTGTACAGCAATAGTGCCTGTTAATGTTACCCTCATGACTGGATGGTGCAATACAGTGTGAATTAACTTGCTCAAAAGCTGCTGTTTTGTTAGTGATGCAGTTTGGGGGTGTAGGGCCATAGTTGTAAAAGATTAGTCTGTGATTACAGCAGTGTAATGCCATTTTCATGCGGAGTCCGTGGGTTTATATCTGAATAATAAACACATGGACTAAGTAATTTACTGACAATTAGCCTGATAACTGTTACAGGAAATGGCTTATGCACTTTAATACTTTAACTCCTTGGCAGCAAGGATCAGGTTTTCCCATATGTTCAAACCCATTGCTTACTTATGTTGCCCCTGAATTGACCAGTAATGAAATGTTTAAAAAACATGAATGGAAAACACTGAATAACATTTAAGGTGAAATAACTGTCACCAAGCTTAATAAATAAAAGCAGTTTTCATTCACATGATAAGAGGATCTGTCTGCAAAAGCTGACCCTTATCTAAACATATAAAAGTTAAAAAACATGAAAGGAAAACACTGAATAACATTTAAGGTGAAATAACTGTCACCAAGCTTAATAAATAAAAACAGTTTTCATGCACAAGATAAGAGGATCTGTCTGCAAAAGCTGACCCTTATCTAAACATATAAAAGTTAAAAAACATGCCAAAGATAAGCCTGGGACTGTAGCAATTTGTTCTCCAGTGGCTAACAACCTTCCCACCCCACTTCAGTTGGTAATAATTACTGGTCCTGAAGTCAGATATGGTGGATATCCTGTACTGGGCTTTTCTTCACAAAGGGCCAAGTTCAAAGGCTCAGAGGGCCAAGTCCAATGGAGACTCAAATCTGCTTCAGGCAGAGCAGCATGTCATAAGAGAGGGCACATTATTGGTGCATTCAGGTTTCAGGGCATGGGATGAGGATTCTTTATAGGAGAAGCACAACTACCGGGGCGCTTTTCAGATCTGGCCAGACCGCTGCACTCCCTACATATAGTTGCTTGAGATGTCCAAGCATATATTATTAGGAAGGTAAGCTTCTGTTTTATTTTCTGTCTTGAAACACATCTAAAACATCACAATGTTTTCAGATAAAGTCATGTACACACCTCATTGCACAGCAAGGTACTGCACAAGGATACCTACCCACAGGACATGGGGTTTATTTGGTTTTGGTTTATTTTTCTTCAACTGCAAAAATGAAGCTAAGGAAATGATGCTCAGTCTCTGCCCTAGGTATGCACATTTTCAGGCAGAAGGAGCCTTTTAACTGTGTTTCTTTTAAAACTGCTAGGGGAAAAAATAAAGGGCTATGGATGTTGCACTTCTTCCTCTCTTACTTTAATTTCAGGTTCTTTCTCAGAACATGAATAGGCTGGATGAGTTGCA
The DNA here is from genome assembly GCF_014805655.1 of Passer montanus. Classification (NCBI taxonomy): domain Eukaryota; kingdom Metazoa; phylum Chordata; class Aves; order Passeriformes; family Passeridae; genus Passer; species Passer montanus. Next base: position 8,166,266 of record NW_024367707.1, on the reverse strand, counting down.
TGGCTAGTTAGGTTATGTCTAGGCTACTGACAAATGGGGCCAGACAGCGAGCTCAAGGCACCCCTGATTAGCTATGCTGCTTGGCTTTTTGCTCACCCCCTGGACCTCTTTCTGAGCTACCCACAGCCAGCTGCTTGCAAGGCAAGCCAGAAAGGCTGTGAGCACGCAGCAGGGTAAAGCACAAGCTAACCAGTGCTGCCTGGCATCCAAGCTGAGGATCAGTCCAGGTCTTCTTTTATTTATAAATGTTTAGCCACAGTCATCTGTATTGTATTGGTGTGTTGCCTTTATTCAGAACCAATTATTTAATTGAGAGACATCAATAGAATTGTCTCTTGTTATATTATTCTGCTGCCGTATAAACTGCAAAGGGTATTTAGGAAAAACAAATGTCAAAGCAGAGCCAAAGACCTTTCATATCAAAGGAGTAGATGCTATTGTTTTGATCATATTCTAATAGAAGTGTAATGTTTTTATCACATCCAGTGTCATGTTCACACTTAAATTTTCTATGCAGTTGAAGCCAAGGCCCTTGGGTCATTCATTAAGGATCTTGTGTTTTGGGTGTTTTAGAAAGCAGTTTATATTTGGAACATATAAAAACATGTACATTACATTTACTGTAAGTATATACATTTATATTCTACAACTCTATTTTACATGGTCACTAGAAAAATGAATTCATAAATCAGAAATATGCAGTTTTATTCAACAGATTCAATACTTTATTTTTTTCTTCTGTAGATTTCCATGGAATCCTAGAATGGTTTGGGTTGGAAGAGACCTTAAAGATCATCTAGTTCCAAACCCCCTGCCACAGGAAGGGACACCTTCCACTAGACAAGATTACTCAGTTCTCAGGTCAGCCTGGCCTTGAGAACATCCAGGCATGGGTCCTCCACAACTTCTCTGGGCAACTTGTTCCAGTGTCTCACCACCCTCACAGAAAAGAATTTCTTCCTAATATCTGATCTAAACCTATTCTCTTTCAGGTTAAAGACATTATCTCTTGTCCTGTCAATACATATCCTTGTAAAATACCCCTCTCCATCTTTCTTGTAGGCTCACTTTAGGAGGCTACTGTAAGGTCTCCTCAGAGCCTCGTCTTCTCCAGGATGAACAACCCCAACTCTCTTAGTCTGTTCCCGTAGAAGAGGAGTTCCAGCCCTCTGTCCACATTTGTGGCCCTTCTTTGGACCTGTTCCAACTAACCTGTGTCTTTCCTGTGCTGAGGGTGCCAGAGCTGGATGCAATATTTCATGTGGGGCCTCATGAGAGCAGAGCCGAGGAGGACAGTCTTCTCCCTCTCCCTCTCCCTCTCCCTGCTGCCCACACTGTTTTTCATGCAGGCCAGGACAGGGTTGGCTCTCTGGGCTGTGAGCACACATTGCTGGGTCACGTGCAAGTCGTTCTCCTCATCCCTTCTCTGCCCAGCCTGTGCTGGTGTTTGGCATCGCCCCACATACAGGACCTTGCACTTGGCCTGGTTAAACTTCATGAGGTTCACACAGGCCCAGCTCTCAAGCCTCTCAAGGACCCTCAGGATGGCATCCCTGCCCCCCAGTGTGCTGACCACCCCACCCAGCTGGGTGTACGAGAGCTCTTGCTGAGGGGGCACTCAGTGCCACTGTCCATGTCACTGACAAAGACATTAAGCAGCACCAGTGCCAGTACTGACACGAGCTGTTGGACCTGGACATTGAGCTGTTGACTGCAACTCTAGCAGGACTGATGAAAGAGGTTCCTGCTCTCCAGAGTGCCTCATCACCATGCTCAGGGCTCTAATCTTTCCTGTACTCCTCAGGCAGCTCCTGGCTCCACATGAACCAGCAGCAGCAGGTGACAGTGGGCTGTACCAGGGTGAACAGCTCACCTCTCTTGAGAGCACATGGAAGAGTCCCCCACTGTCCCTTTTCTCAGCTGCACAGGTTGTCACACAGGGAGCAGATGGAGTGCCTTACTCAGTTCCAGCAGCAATCCTGATCTGACAGGTCTTTCCTCTTCTCTCTCCAAAGCAGTGAAGTGGTTCTGTGATGGCACCCCAGCCTCCAGGGGAAGTCCCTTCATCCTGCAGGTCCTTGCCTGTCCAAACTTCCATTCTTCTTCATTACTTCCAGTGCCTCATCACCATGCTCAGGGCTCTAATCTTTCCTGTACTCCTCAGGCAGCTCCTGGCTCCACATGAACCAGCAGCAGCAGGTGACAGTGGGCTGTACCAGGGTGAGCAGCTCACCTCTCTTGAGAGCACATGGAAGAGTCCCCCACTGTCCCTTTTCTCAGCTGCACAGGTTGTCACATAGGGAGCAGATGGAGTGCCTTACTCAGTTCCAGCAGCAATCCTGATCTGACAGGTCTTTCCTCTTCTCTCTCCAAAGCAGTGAAGTGGTTCTGTGATGGCACCCCAGCCTCCAGGGGAAGTCCCTTCATCCTGCAGGTCCTTGCCTGTCCAAACTTCCATTCTTCTTCATTACTGCCCCCCTCTCTCTCTGTGTGTGGGGGGCAGTTCTTGACTGTGGGTACATGTAAATCTCTGATTAAGTAGTTCAAAAATGTATGTATGACAATTCAGCTTCCAAATAAGCATTTCACAGTCTTTCACAGAAATGTGTGATTTTAAGTCTGCAGAGAGGAGCCCCCCAGATGATGCAGACAGGGTGGTACAGGGTCTGGCAGAACTCTAACATGAAGGATGCACCATGTATGGCATAGTGACCTGTCAATGTCATAAACACCAAGGCCATTATTAAAATTCTAAATTTATACAAATATAAAGGCTCTGGAAACTGTGCAAGATCTAAGACATACAGTACATGAGAGAGAAGTGCAATTTACCAAGCATTCAGTTACTTATGAAGGTTAAGTAAGAGCAGTCTAGTGGCTTATTTGAACTGTGCCAGCTACCAGCAATCCTCAAGTATTGCCAGGGAATGAAAACGTTATGATTAACCCTGATGCATCAACTTTCATGAGTCAATAAAAGAAGAAAGCATTTAAAATAGGACTTGTGGAATATGAGTCCACAAACAAACCCCATACCCCCTCTCCAGAAATCACTGATCCACCTGCTTTGTAACTCTTGGCAGTGCATTACTGTTTTACTTAAAGTTTCTCAGATTCTGTCAGTTTTGCTCTCAAGTGTGCACAGAAGTGCCCCAGTCTGCTTCACAGAGCACCCACCTCTCTCCTAACCCAAATTTAGACTCTCTGATGAGGCACTGCTCCACCTCCATCTCCCTTTATGGACCAGGCATCTCAGAGCCTGCCTTATATTCCACAGGAAAAAGATTCCTCTCAGTGTGGATCTGGAATCACTTAACATGCCATGCTGCCACCCCCAAACAAATGGTGTCTTCTGGGTGGCCTGCCATCCTCTACAATACATAGAAGATTTTCTGGCCCAGTTTTCCCTTGGCTTAAAGAGTTCTCCCTCTGATCCAAAGGAGTATAAATGATTCTGAGAGGTATATTTTGAAACAAAGAATTCAAACCTGACTAAGCCAGGAAAAAATTGCAAAGGGAATCTGACCTTTCAACCTTTCAATGTAGCTGCTTGTCTGAGAAAGGAGAGCCTTTACTCTTGACCACTTTGATGAGATGCACAGAAGTGTCTGTTGTAGGCAGTACACCTTAGGGACAGCTGACATGACTGTTACAGAAAATGTGGTAAGGACAGGGTCTGAGAAACAGCGCTTCTCTCACATTTCCTGATGATTGCCACAACCATTAAGATAGAAGTATTTTAGCAGTAACCACAGCTGCACTTTAGGATGAATCCCACCTCCTCTGAATAAGAGTGAGAGACATACCATCCCATTTGCCTAGAAATCCAGAGCATTGTAGCCTAAAAGATGCAAGTCAGCATCCCCTCAATCTGAGACAGGCATAGAAACTCTTAGAAAGGAACCTTTCACATGAAATCTCTCAATATTTTGTTATTGACCAAAAAAGAGATTGTATTTTAGAAGGAAAAACTGAAATTCTTGACTGATTTTTCAGTGTAAGGTTGAATATGCTGATCTGGTGCAGAGTGGTCTGAGCAGTGGATCCTGAAAGGAGGTGCCTCATACCCACTGAGAATCACAGTTTCTGGAGGGCACGCAAAGAGCCCCTTGCAGATTTCTTGCTCTCTGCAAGTAGAACCCTGCTGTGCTGAAGGATCATGTTCTGCCCCATGGACCACATGGCTCCTCCTCAGGGGCCTGGGTATTCTGCACCAAAGCAGCAGCCACTGCAACTTCTTCTGCCTGCCATGGGACTGTGATTTTTTTGGCTGTAACAAACAGTGGGCTGTCCAGGGAAGCACAGTAGCAGAATGATGCTCTTCTCCCAAAGCTAATAATCTCTACCTGTGTATTTCTGAGTCTCCAAAGCCCAGGGCTGCAGAGAAGCAACTGGGCACAGCTGTGACTGGCTGAATTTTGGGCACTCTCCATTAAGGAAGGGTAACCAACACTCAATTGATTCATGCTGCACAAACGAACTCCTTGCTCCTCCACCCCAGGAACACAACTACGGGTTATCTCCCTTGCTTTTGTCCTTGGGGAAATATATCTGAGAAAAGGCTAAATGCTTTCCTTAAACTGACATAATTAGTCAGAGAAAACCTAGGATTACAATTTACCGGATCGATACTCATTATGTTAGGCTTCCTCTAATGCCAACACTCCTGATGTGTGCTGTTTTTATGTCTATGTCTCAAGCTATGAAACTACTGTATCAGAACTACTGTATTGCTATTTCTTCTTGCACTGTTTACTATGTCTGATAAAGTATTAGTGCTAAATAATAAATAAAACAACAGAGCAGCTTGCTCAGAAGGCTGCTATAAACTCTCACACCGCAATTTAAATCAGCTGTTGAAGAGATGCTAATTACATGCATGGTGCCAAAGCAGGAGCATATGTAAAAATTCCTTTTTTCCAGTTGTGAATTTGCCTATTGTTGTGCATGTGTTTATGCACAGGCAATAGGCAAATTCCCCCTCATGTTAAACTAAAATGGAGTGTGTATTTACTCCATATAAGTTTCAGACTGCAGCAATTTTCCTCTCCAGAGAGTGATATCCCATCAGATGGAGCAGTCTGAGGTGTTAAAGCCTTTGGTCAGTCTGGTTCTAGGAAACATCCAAAAATAAGCATTTGGGAGAATGTTTCAGCTCTTTGACTTTGTACCTCTGCAAATAATTTTGCACTCTTTGGCTTCATACCCCTGAGAGTTTTGGTTTTTGTCACACTTCAGAGGGGTGTTTTGTGTGAGGCAAAGCACACACAATCTGTTAAAACCAGATTTTAACTCCGTGGGTTTTTAAAAATAAAATATAAATTTGACTTATCAAAGTTAAATATAATTAGGGATAGATTCAATTTAGATGAATAAGTTCCTCAGTGTGGACACAGTCTCATTTGGATGACTTTGTAGAAGACCTCTGCTCAGCATGACTGCTAGTGGTAGAAGCCAGAAAAAGATCATATGTCCTGACCCTGCAACATGGTTTATGTCAGCAGAGCCTATGTGAAAGCCACATGGTGCTCCTCACAGCAATGCAGTGAACATCCTGCACCAAAGGAGCAGATTTGGTATTGATAAAAAGTAAGGCAGTCAGATTTGGTATTGATAAAAAGTAAGGCAGATGCTTATTTTTTAGGCTGGCAAAGAGTTCTCATTCCACTCCCATTCTTCCAGTCATTTTATATATACAAAGAACAGATGACTGAAAAAAATGCTTTTGAAAGACGCCAAAGAAATATCTCAGGGATGTCTTGCAGCAAAAACACAAATTATTTCTTGTATTTAGGATGTGGGATTCAAGATAGGATATTCCCCAAAGGAAAGGAGATGTGTGAAGGAGAGGGATAGGAGGCTGAGTTAAACAAGAAACGGATCAGCTGGTGGGAACATTGAAGATGAGAGTCAGTATGGAGGAATTAATTTCAAAATCATCTTCTGCACACATTGTGTGAAAATGAGTTTAATTGTAAGGAGGTAAAAAATAGGAAATACTTAAAAAGAAAAGGAAAGTTTTATTTTATTAGTGCAAGATCTGATGGGTATTTGTGTCATGTCTCTGACCTGTTGCTGATTGACATCCATACCAGCTCCTGACAATTTCTGTTGTCACTTGTCCCTATCACTGAGCCATCCTATTTGTCTAAATCCCATTGTTCACCTGTGTCCCATGTATCATTTGGTGTATAATTCCATATCAGCCATAAATCAATGTCTGCTCTCTAATATTAGTCACCCAAACTGCTTTTATAATTCAAGTCCTGCATATGCCTTCAGACAGTAAAACAAGGAAGATTACGGAGAAAAGCTGGTAGAATTGTTAAATAAAGGGAATGTCTGAGGCTCAGAGGAACAAGAAGGGAGTTAAAATGGATTCTGAGTCCTCTCTGTAGCCACAGGGATAGGTATTGTCTAAACCAGTATTTGAGATTATAGCTGTTGACACTTATAGCTGAGCTTCCATTAATTTCTGCAACACAAGATCAGAATCACAGAGAAGGAACAGAGTAAGACATATTTATAGAGAAATGAACAAAGTAACATTTCTTTTAAAAGAAATATTTTGAAATGTATGCCAAAAGAGAGTAATCAGTTCATTCTGACTTAAAATAGAAACCTAGGTTAGTAGCAACATTTTAATATTATATCTTTCTTTTCTTCTTTCTTTCATTAAGTAGATCTTCCCTCCTGCCTTCTCTTCATATTTATATCTTGTGGTTCCATGCAGTCTCTTAGATGAGTTGGCTACCCTGGCTTCATAAAACATTGTTAATAAGATTACCCAGAAGGAGTTTTTCTGACCCTATTCTGGAGTGCAGATTTCATGATTTCATGACTGTAGATGAAATACCATCTTTTGTTTAACTACATTCAGGAGTGTCCCAGGCCTCTGCACATGTTATGCTGTTCCCATGCCAATCAGCAGGGAAGAGCTCTGTTTTTATTAATGCAGAGCAACAGAGCAGTTTCTCAGGATCAGGTGTGAGGAGCATCTCTGCTGAGAGCCACTTCAGTGAGCACTGTTTTGTGATAGGAAGAGAAATAGAGGTCCAGATCTTTTCACGTCAGAAGAAAAGCAAAAAATTCCTTTTGCCCAAATACTGTCCATTGCTCTATTGCATTGGAAGAAGGAGAACTTTAGAAAGAGATGCCTTGAGAAGAGGTGCTTGTCATGACTTGAAAATATGAAAGATTAGTGGAAAGCTCAGACAAAGAAAAACAATTTGATGGACATATGAAAGATTAAGGATTGATTTGAATCTTCTCAAAGTTGACATAAATTCTAAAGAACTTTCCACTCTAATCTTGTAGTTCCAGTGGGAAGTTTCTGTAAGATTTCTGATTCACTGTTTTTTAGCCTTCCACTGTTCCATTTGCACATGGAACACTTTAGCTCTGGGAGTGGCTGCACCCAGTCACAAGTGTTGCTGAGGGTTGTGTAGTAATATCTGAGTGAGCTCTCAAGTGATTTTCTCAGAGATGTGCTGCACAACACTGCAGTGATATAGAGCTCAGTACGAGCTATGATGTCTGGGGTTAATGGCCTCCAGTGAATTCCAGCCTGCCGTGACTACACTGGTGCCATCCCTCAAACTCCCTATGTGAAAGCCAGCTCCAGCACATTTGTACAGTCCATTGTGACTGCTGGGGCTGTATATCCTCTGCAGACCAGCTCAGGTTATATGGGTAAATCAAGAGCATGTCACCTGTTTAACAGGCTTTTCTTTTCTGAACTCCTGGTTTGTGAAGGGAAATGAAATAGTGCCTGAAAATTGTTCTTGTTCAGTGTCTATTAGGTAACCAGTGTGGATATATCCCACTGTAACCCAGAGCTGACAGTAATGTATGTTTCTGTTATCAGCCTCAGCAGAAAGAGTCAGGGAAGAATGAACACATCATATAGACTATCCTGTAATGCCAAATGCAGAACTGAAGAGGCTTTGTAGAGTGAGTCTTACCTTCCTCTGCCAGAACTGGGTCTGTGGACAAAAGCATTCACTGAATGTGAAGCATGCCAATCCAACAATTTTCACAAGAGCTTTAAGGCACAAAAAAGTCCATCTTAGCAGGGATTCTCCTTCCTTGAAATTTTGATAGGATTTTACCAGCATGACTCCAGTTACATTCAGCAATAGTCCCACAGCTGAAAACTCACATACCACTTCAGGAATTGACTATTCACTGTTTGAGCTCAAGCTGTGTCAATGTATATATATAGAGATGGCTTTAACAGTACTTACTCCGGAGAATTTTCTTTCTGTGACTCTTCCTGTGATCACCTGTACCTGACAATCACTGGAGTATTTGTCTTGGGAGGCCTCAGTGGTATTTTGCTGAAGAAGAGTTTTCAATTCTGCAATATCACATGCCCTTCTTACATCTGGGTCATCTCATAGGGCCACATTCTTGCTTAGATGCTTTCTCAAGCAAGTGAAGGGAAGCAGCTTAAATCTTGATGTAAGAGTAGAGTTCTCTTTTTGTTTGTTTGTTCATACATATTTGTATGTGCACTTCTGGAAAGAGGCAGCTAGAACTAGGGAAGAATTGTACTTTCTGCTATCATGCTTCCTTCTGATTCCATCCAGCATTGCCTCTATAGCTCACCTGCTATGGGTAGGACACGTTGTGTCTCCCCCCGTCTGAAAGATACCATTTTCATAAATGGTATTGCTCACATGTATTTCTCAGACACTTGGTAATTCTTAGACTGAGTAATATCGATGGGAATGAGTCCTAAAAAGATTTTAGACACCTAAAGATCTCTCCAGGTTTTTCTCTGATTCTGTAAGTGCTTTTGTGACCCTTAGCTTCAGTCCGTTGGTTATAAATATATATTGATTACACAAAATACAATTCTGAGTTTTCAATGCAACAGTAAGCACCCAAAATCATTGCCATATTCCTACCAGGGCAAATGGCATTCTCAGCAAGCTAAGTTATTATATATGACAGATGAACTTTCAGAGTATGTTGGTTTTAGCTTGATGAAGCAGAACAATAATTTTGTCTTTGAGTTTACCAGCAAATTGAATCAGTGCAAAATAGCATACAATTATTACATTTCTTGAGATTTTTGGCCTTACAAATTTGTGTGTTTGGTTTGATTGGTTACTTTTTTGTTTGTTGTTCTTGTTGTTTTTGTTTGGGTATTGTTTATTTTTTCTTTGTTTGGGTTTTGGGGGGTTTTTTGTGCTTTTTTTTCTGTTCTGTTTATTTTTAATTTGGAGTGGTTTTTGTTTGTTTGTTTAGTGGGTATTATTATAATGAATTAATAATAAATGACATAAACTTAATAATCCACATCGGATTCTGTTGAACAGTTCTGAAGAAGAAGGAATTCTGTGTTTACTAAGCATGATTATACTGAGGCAGTCAGGGTGATGAACTTGACAGAAAACCCATAGGAAGACAACCTCATAGAAGAAAGGCATCACTACTCAGCAAAAAATGTCACCTTGATTTGTCAGCCCTAGGGTAACTGTGTTGTCCTGGTGCCATTAATTTTGCCTCCTGTGACTGAGCTGTTAAGACTCTAATGAGAGGATGATGTTTAAATAGAGGAAAAGATTGGTTTTGCCCAAAGGCAAAAAAAAGAGAAAATCTTACCTAGGTGCTTGCAAAAAAAGCTACCTGTGGTCTGCCTCCTGATTTCTTACTATAACCTTAAGCAAACTCATTAAATTGTGTGAATTTTCTCATCACAGTTTGGATACACATTATATAGACCCTTGGAAACAAGTGTGCAGCCACTTCTTCTGGGGTAGCTGCAGTATGCCTATGTCTCAGAGGAACTTTTTCAGTGCATCGAAGCCGCCTTTGTCTCCCTGGCCCAACACCCATGGTCACTGGCCACAGGACTGGCTGAGCTGCCTTTGATAGCTCTTCTCCAGTCGTTCTCCTGTGTGCTGCACTCTGAGCAGGGAAGGAGCTAGGATGATGAACAGCTTGTCCCTGTCTAATGACCATGGCTGGCTGAGGTGTCCCAGCAGCAGTTTATCCTTGTCTGACTTACAGGGATGTGCCTGCAGGGCCACGGAGAGGTGTCTTGGCAACTCTTGAAGTGGTAATTCAGGCACCTGTAGCACTGCAGCTGCAGAAGCAGAGGCCTCCAGAGGGGTTAGCTCAGTTTCAGGTCTCATGAGGACTCTGATGGATGTTGGAGGCTGTTCAGTTTGGTTGGGGATAAATGGTTTCCAAAACCCCAGCTGTCTCCAGAACTCACATTTAAAAACCATCTCCAACAAGTTGCTCTCTCCTCCCCTGCTGTCCTAGGATGTGGGTTACTGGTGCTCAGGTCAGCATGTGGGTCTTTGTCCTGCCACCATCCACATTTTGATCACCTCCCTTGTTTGAGCTCCACATGCAATCCCTGTCCTACAGACAGTGGGGTTCTCCATCCCTGGTGGGATCACTGTCTCCCCACTTAGGCCCTTGGTTCTGTTCCTGGATTCCTGCACTACCTTCTGAATCAGGTGGGATTGATTTTAGTCTTTGCAAATAGTCTTAATTATCTTGCTCTCAATGGTAAGGGGAGAAGGGAGATTTGGCTCAGCTTTCTCCTCTATATATACAGAATAAATAATTTGAGATAGTGAGAAAAAACCTCTGCATTGGCACAGAGTCAAATTGAGGAGGTAGACCAGAAAATATTACATATAGAAGAAGATACAAGGTTCTTCACAGATCTGTAAATATCTTGCCTAAGGGGAGAAGGGAGATTTGGCTCAGCTTTCTCCTCTATATATACAGAATAAATAATTTGAGATAGTGAGAAAAAACCTCTGCATTGGCACAGAGTCAAATTGAGGAGGTAGACCAGAAAATATTACATATAGAAGATACAAGATTCTTCACAGATCTGTAAATATTTCCACTGTCATTCCATAAGGTGGTTCTGCCTCGTTATCTTTTATTTTTGCTTCCTCATGTCTCTGCTTTGCCCACAGTTCTCTATGTGTACTGTATCTTAATCCCTTAATAAATACACATATCAAAAAAAACAAAAACAAACCCTGCAAGTGTGCAGGTATACTTTTAAATCCCTTGTGTGATTATAATAGTCCCTTCCTACTAAGGACAATTTAGCTATATGTTTGGAATTACTGTGAAAAGTCTGCCAGGTGTGACCTGGAAACTCTACACCAAAAATACAAGAGTTGTGATTAACTTGAGGATGTAGACATGATTAGCTGCAGTTAGGATCATCTCCAGGGAAAGAGTATGAGTAAATCTTCTAAAGAATGCACCAAATGGAGCAAGATTTGTGACTATAGGTTATCAATACTGACAAATATTTAGCAGAGGCTGGAGTTAGGACCTGAATAGGGCTTGAATGTATTCCTCCCAGCACTCATCACTCCATATGGGGACTGTTCCACACGTTGGGATGGATTCACCTCCTCTGGCAGCTGATAAGGAAAAGATTCATTCTCTAGCCAGATGGCAATAAGATCACAGACACATTGGGTACAGGAGTTTTGAGGCAACATGCTGCAGCACATTCAGGGAAATATTCTGTGTATTCTGGTTTCTTGTGGGTAAGGTGAGCAGATGAGTGCCAGGGACTTTCTGTAAGTGTTAAGTGCCCCAAAGTCACAGGAGGTGTGTGACACATTCTAATGTCAGGGTTTTCAAGAAGGCAGTGTATCAGAGAGCCCTGCTGACTGGTAGCAGCAGCAGCAGCCCCAGCCCCTCTGGGGGAGCAGAGGAAAGGGAGCTGCAGGGAACAGAAGCAATATCTGAGCTGTTTATCAGAATACCAGACATGTACTTTCTGGTTGATTTGAGCATTAGCTCCCTGGTTTGGGCTTGGTTTGGTGTTTTTTTGCCTGTGTCCTTCTGAGAAACCTTTTCCTTATGACTCAAAGAACACTCTGATTATCTTGAGTGTGTCTGAAAGGAACCTGGACTGTTACCTTGTTGCATTGGAAGTGACAAAAGGAAAACTAGGGGGAGCAAATAATTTATTTTGATTAATTTTTTTGTAGGTAATGTCAACTCTTTTTAGATTTTAGGCAGTAAAGTCAAGTTAATTATTTCCTTTCCCTTTGAAGATTTTTATATTGTGTCCTGAAACCTTGGCTATGCTTCATGGAAAGTTGCTGCTTTCATTTTAATTGAACTATTAGATTAGAAAAATCTTATAGGATGAAGTGTGTTTTAGTTTACCATTTCCCCTTGTCCTACTGCAGAATACACCCACTAAAAAAATTTGTTCCCATCTTTCTTACAGGCCTGCTTTAAGTACTGAAAAGTCACAATCAGTTGTCCCTGGGACCTTCTCCAGGCTGAACAAATTTTACACAGGTTTCCAATTCCCAGATGGATGTTGTGGGTGACTGTGTCAAAGACCTTACAGAAGTTCAGATAAATGACATCAGTAGCCCTTCCCCTGACACTGATGTAGTCACTTCTGCCATAGAAGACCACTACTTTGGTCAGGCAAGATGTGTCCTTGTTGAAGCCATGCTGGCTGTCCCAAATCACCTCCCTGTCCTCCATGTGCCTTAGCACAGCTCCCAGGAGGATCTGTTCTGTGATCTCCACAAGCACAGAGATCAGGCTAACAGGTCAGTAGTTCCCAGGGTCCCCTTTTCTCCCATTTTAAAAATTAGTGCAATGCTTGCCTTCTGCCAGTCACCAAGAGCTTCGCCTGATTGCCATGGACTTTCAAATATCATGGAGAGTGATTTGACAACTACATCAGTCAATTCCCTCAAGACTGGGATGCATCTTAGCAGGTCCATAGACTTATTTATATTCAAGTTCCTCAGGTGAGGAAAAAGCCTGATCTCTCTGTTTTTTTACTAAGTTTACTGAATTCTTATAGTTCTTAGAGAGTTCCACTTCTACCAGCAGAAGGCAAGTTAAAGACTTAATTATAATTAAGTACTGAAATGGAGGGAGGTACTTGCTTTATTGTAAAATACAGTGCTCTGGCATATACCTACTCTGCACATCTGGACTGCAGTCTGTGATGTGGCAGCATATTTCCTAACACACGTAAGCCATGTTTTCCTAACATAGTTAAGCATGTGTACTAGGTTCTGCTGGCACTCAGGAGCTGGAACTGTGATGCTCACATATGATGACTTTTGCAAGACAACAGCTGTGAGCCTCCTTCTCCACAGTTTTTACTATAAAAAATGGTCTTTAGGAATCCCATGCCACTGATACCTGTAAAAACGTCCAGATCAATAAAACCTTGGTGATGAAGAACTAGGCTACAGAGCACTTAGGGCAACTTGACACAGACAAGGCCATGAGACCACATAGGAAACATCCACAAGTGCTTAGCATAGCTGTAGAAGCTGGGTGGTTGCATTCTTAGTTATCTTTAACAAGGCAACTGGTGAAGGTTCCTAATCATGTGGGGAAAAAATGTCACTCCTATCTCTAAGAAGGCCAAGCAGGAGAAAACAGGAGTTACGGGCTGGCCAGCCTTACCTCAAAGCCTGGAGCAAATCCTTTTGAAGCCATTTCCAGATATGAAAGACAGGAAGGTGAGTGGTTGTAGTCAACATGGATTTCTGAATGGGAAATCATTCCTTGGAGTGCTAATAGCCTTCTATGACGACTTGAAAGGCTTAATGAATCAGTGTATATCTCAACTTTAGCAAGGCTTTTGTTAGTGTCTCTCACAACATGGAACAGATTATTGGAACAGACCAGCTAAATGGGCATGGAAAACTGACTGAATTGCAATGCTCGAAGGGTTGTGACCAGCAGCACAAAGTTCAGCTGGTGGCCAGTCACTACTGTTGTGCTACTGACACAGGTATGGGTCAGTACTCTTTAACATCTTCATTAATTACCTGGATGATGGGGATATGGTGCACCCTCAACTAATTTGCAGGAGATAAAAGATTGGGAGGAATGGTTGATGCCCTAGAGAGTTTCCTCATATTCAGAGGGACAAGGAAAAGCTGTGGAAATGGGGCAACAGGACCTCACTGTGCACAGGAAAGGGAATGCAGTGCTGCAACTTGGAAGGAATAAACTGGGAGATGCCCAGCTGGAATGCAGATTTGCAGAAAAGGCCGTGGGGCTCCTGGTGGACACCAGGTTGAACATGACCCTGCAGCAAAGGCAGCTAATGGACTCTTGGGCTGCATTAGGCAGAGCATGGCCAGCAGGATGAGGGAAGGGATCCTTTGCTCTGCTCAGAACTGGTGAGACACACCTGGAATGCTGAGCCAACCTCTGGGATCCTCAGTATGAGAGAGACATGGACTTATTGCTATGGGTCCAGCAAAATGTTACTAATTTCATTAAGAGACTGAAGGATCTGTCATACAAGGAGAAGCTGAGATTGCTGAGGCCACCCAGCCTGGGGAAAAATGGTTCTGGGGAATCTCAGCCATGTGCATGAATAACTGATGAGGTGTAAGTAAGGAAAAGGTAGCCAGATTCTGCTCAGTGGTGCCTAGTTACAGGAAGACAGGCAGGGTGGACAAGCTGAAACCCATGAAATTCCACTTAAGCATAAGAGAAGCATTTTGCTGTGAGGGTGACTGCACACTGCACAGGTTGCTTAGAGAATCTGTGGAGTGTCCATCTCTGGATATATTCTGAGTATCACGTGGCACAGTCCTTCTCTAGCTGATCTTGCTCTGGGACAAGATGGACTACGGGGACTGGGTGATCTCCAGAAATTCCTTCCAGCTTCAATGATGCAGTGACTCAGTATGTCTGGAGGTAGACATTGTTCAAGGTGCCTAGCTGGTAGAAATACTATCAATTCAAAGGAACAAAAATGATAATATGGAGGGAAAATAGAAGACTATTTGGCTTGGTTTTGACTTGGTATTGGAAATGAAAACACATTTGCAAAATAAAAAGGAAGCATTTTAAAAACAATTCTAAAAAACCTGAGTTGAACAACACACCTCATTGGAATTGAACAACCTCAAAACATGTTACTGTTGTAGTTTTTATTCCCAAAACCAACACGATTGTTTCCTTTAAGGTGGGTTGTCTAGCACTCAGGAAGTTGACAATGGACTCATTAGTTTATTCTTTCATTTTACGAAAAAGAAAGTAATAATGTTTCCATCTTTATAAATAAATTTCAGACCTGAATTATAAACCAAATGGGGATATTTATATTCTCTGCACTGACATTTTTTCATTTATAAGGAAAATACTGTGTTTAAAATAGTAATGGCAAAAGAAAGAAGAAAGTACTTGATACTCAATGCTTGTACCAACTTCTGTGTCACTGAAATTCAGGCCTTTAGCATGAATCCTTTTTTATTCTGTTGAGAACCCCTGTTTATTTCATCACACCTAAAAAAAATCAAGAAGACTCATAGGCAACTAATTAAATATGAAGTTCCCATTCATTCTGCCACACGTCAATGACTGCTGAATAACAGCAAAGGTGGTGGGAGGGAAGAGAATACAAATAGCTGTTTAATGAAAGCTATCTGTTCAAGGTAGGACAGGTATTGCTAAAATATTTGGTTGTGGCAAGCCAGACACATCCTGATCAGGTGCAGGAAGAGTTGCTTGTGGACTGGAGTCAATGTGAAAAGTTTCCCTTGCTGAGAATTTATTTCAGTGGCAAATGTTTGCCTACGGAGTGGAGGAAATGTGGAGAGATGACCTTTTAAGTTCTGGATGAAGGGAGAAGGGAGAGAGGAGTGGTTGCAATGCTAAAATATATTCTGTGCTGGTACTATGGATAAGAAAAAAGCCCTCACTCAACTCTCTTGTCAGTCTCTAAATGCAAGGATGTAGTTCTGTGCGTTTATGCAACAACTTGCAATGAAACTGGATTAAATAAATTAGTGTTGATAATGCTTTCCTTTTGATCAAAATTTACATGAGCTGTTTGGGAAAACTCACTTTCTACTTGTTTTCAGCCACATCTGTACCAGATTGTATGGAGGCTGAGGGATCTGTACTTTTGTTTCAATGTGTATTGCAATATTTTTATTGCATTCCACAGGTCCTCCAGTAAACGTTACTTGCAATATTTTTATCAACAGTTTTGGATCAGTCACAGAAACCACAATGGTAAGTGCTATGATGCCACTGGCAAGAGAACAACAATACTTAATATATGTCATGAACACAACCTGTCAATTTTTCTATTTATTGTTCAACTTGCAGGTCCTCCTGTAAATGTTACCTGCAACATATTTATCAACAGCTTTGGTTCAATAGCAGAAACTACAATGGTGAGTGGGACTGATCATTGAAGCCATCTTGTGAAGGAGTGCGATGTGATGTAGAATAGAGATGCTCAGGATGTGGGGACATTTACTAAGTTATGAAGCTACTAAAAACCTACTAAAAACCCATGTAAAAATAACATAAAATAAAAAACAAAATAACAAAAATAAACATAGAAAAAAATGTATATATAAAATTAAACTCACCTATCAAGCCTAAACACACCTACACAGGGACTGCACCACAGTCTGTAGTGACTGTGATGGCAGCAAATATAGGTGTGTGCAAACCTGCTTTCTCAGGTTTCATTAGCTCTGAAGAGGCAGAGGAATGGCTGGAGCTCAGCTGTGGGTTTCCCTGCCAAGAGCACCATATTTGAGTGTGCTTTAGACCACATGCTGAATCACCTGCTGCTGCAGAAAATGGTCTTTAACAGAGATAGATCTCTGTGAATTGCAGCCACATCAGTCACAGAAGCAAGTGTAAAACTTGAGTCAAATGACTAGAACGTGTGGGTATAAGACTTAGGTATTTTGAGGTTAAATTAGTACTAGGAAATGATGGGATTGAACCTGACTGAACTTTGTATTTTGACTGAATGCAAAGAACACAGTAAAAAAAAAAGGTCACATTTTCATTTAAAAAATTTCAAAATATAGGATAACCAAAATCAAGCTAAGAAAAAAATAAAATCAAAATGTTCATCCAACCTTAAAAAAAAATCTTTTAGTCTAGCAGTCTATCAGTCTATTACCTTTTTTCAATATTTGCTAGAGAAAAAAACCTTCAAAACTTTTCTGATTCCATTTAAAATGATGCTAAGTTTTTTAATCTTTTTCAAAAGTGAATAAAAAGGATCTGGTTTTTATTCAAACCAACATACTCCTGACTATGGGGGTTAATCCACAGAAAGAATTTTGACAAATTTATCATAATAATGTGATTAAACCCATAATAGTTATTAGGTGTTCATATCTATGGTACTTTTGAAGTATGGTTTCAGTACAGTTTCACAGCTCTGTTTTCCAGAGATTCCAACACAGCATCCAGGTTTTTCCGGATTTGCTGAAGCCAGAGGCAATAAAGGTGCTTGGCTTCCTGTAGGACTGAGAACTTCATAATTAATAATGGACTTGCTGCGCACTTGAAGTAAAGCAAAAAAGCAGCTTTTTTGTAAGATGAAATAGATACTGCCTTGCAGGTCTTGCATTATGAAGGAAGATATCTTCAGCCTGACTTATGTATTTTGTTTAATATTAATTTAGAGTCAATTGTAACTCAAGACAGCATTTTAGTGAGTGGTGATTACAGAATGTAGGAACACAAATCTTCTGCTCCTAAACAGATTTATTTTAAAAACCCACCCTGTTATTTAATGTTTTCTAGACATACAAGGCAAGTTATTGCTAGGCTGGGTTGCTTTCTTTAACAGTGTGGGAAAGACTTTGCTATAAATGACAAGCTGTAACATACAGAGCTATAAAATAGACAGATAAGTGAATGCTTTAGACTATATATCTGTAATATTTTAAAAACACCTTAAAAGAAAACTAAAATAACTTTTAAAATGACAGGGAAATAAACATATCAGGATGTAACATAATTATCAACAGACTTAATTTTAATTATTTTTGGAAAACATTAATTGTTTTCCTGTGTTTTAAGGATTCTGAGAAGATAGCTGTGAATGTAGCATTTTTACCCAGACACGTCTGTTGATCCTAGCGTGTAGAGACATCAGCATAGCATTAAGTAGCAAAACTCCTGCACGTCACTAGCTTTACAAGATGGCATTCAATGAAAATATTTGCACGACCCAATGCTGATTGCATTAATTAGACTCCTTCATTGCTTTGATTAAATCCCCTCATTGCATTTTACCTTCTATCAAATATGTTAATGTGTACCTTTCCAATGTTCATTAACACATTTTGCTGAAAACAGCCAAACATTCAAGTAGATGAAAACAAAGACTATTGGCTTTCTTATTTGCTTTGTTCATTATATCTGCTGAAAGTGTGGAAAGATTTCTCTAAGATGCTGTTCACTTATTTGATATTGATTTTCTTAATGTTGTCACTTCTTTAATGATTATTGTGACTAGTTTTAGGAGTCTGCTCTGAGAGGCAGACATCAATTGCTGTTCCAACTACTTTGCCTTTCTGAAATAGATATAATTGTGTGGTAAAATTGTTGGCATCCCTTGTGATAAATAACAAATTTGTTTGACTCCTAGGAATAATTTTTCCCTATAAAATGCTCCTGATGATTTTGACATAAAACTAAATGTTTCATTTTAAAGCCTGGATTGCAAATTTAATAGAGACACTCCTGTCTCAGAGGAGAGGATTTCTTAGTGAAACCATGTACATACACTGAAGGAACATTATCAGAATATAACTTGGACCATCTACAGCAGTTCATTGGGAACTTGGAGGGTGAAAATGTGCTCAGGGAAGCTTTCAGGAGGAGAAATTAACAGGGCAAAGAGCACTACATTCCCAGACCTACTAATTTCACTACCATTATCAGTAATTCTATCTTCTGATTAAGACACACAGTACAGGATAAAATTCCTCCCTATGTGAAAGGCCAGCACAACTCCAATGTCCAGCACACTCTTCTAAAAACTAAAACCTTACATTAAGAAATAAACCTGGGATTTTATGCTGATTCAGATGGATGAATTCCATAGACTCTTCATGAGATCTAGAGAAATAAAATGCAGATGTAACTGTCTTTCTGCTCTATAATGCACATATGGGACAGTATCATAATAGATTTTTTTCCTGGAAAATGAATGCTTTTATTCCTTATTAAATGATATATGTTATACCAAAATGAAAATAGTAAAAAAAAGGGCCAGAATCAAGATAACATAGTTAAAAATTTTCTTTGATTTGTCGTTAATTTAAGCCCTAACTTACAAAGAAAGAGAAAAAGATTTTTCTGAATAACTTCACTGAATAAAGGAGTTATGAGAGTAAACTCTGTATCTATTTTTGGAAGTATTTACACATGCAGTATTCAGCAGAAAATTCACTGTACAGCACGACTGCAGCTGAGTATCACAGATGAGTAATCTACATCAGCCTGGGCAGCATCCCAAAGAATTTGGATGTTCAGTGTTCCTAATGACCAGGACTTTTTAGCTATCAGCTGTAGGAGAAGTTAAGAGTGGTTTGAAAATTGACAAGCTAATTGTTAATTATGAAAATGACTAACTGTGAGGACATTCTTATTGTTGCTGTGCCCTATAATCAATGAATGACACTATGCAGCAAGTTCTCTGTTGGGGTAAATGATCCAAACTCCAGTTGTGCTTTGAGTACTTATGTTAGCAGAAAAAATTGCCATTTCTTAATTTTACAAGCTTTGCTGTTGCTGGCTGTATGATACTATCTCCCATTTAGAGGGAAAAAACCCCATAATTACAAATAAGCTTATTGGATCCTGATTAATTCACATGTATACTTTTAACTAAATAAAAGGCTCCCACTGAAGCCATTGGGGCACACTGCATGCTTATACCCATAAGTAGTAAAGTGCTTTTTCTTTTGCATGGCCTTGGAAAAGGTCATCAAACCACTGCTTTTCAGTTAGCATTTATCTTTAGGATTTAGACAGAGAGAGAGAGAGAGAGTGGTCTTTTTGGCAATCCCCTCCTATTTGTAGAAGGCCAGCTAATTCTGCTGTTTACTGCAGACTCCCAGCTCAACTCCTGGGCAATCACTGCTGTTGGAGGGGAAGCTGGGAGGAAATCTCAGACCTAAGACAAGAAGGGATTCAGAGACAGAAAGTGGCTCCCCTGCACTCCTCCTGCCACAGCAGTGCCAGGCCAAAGGGATCCAGGGCTTTGCGCTGTGAATCTGGATTTAGATTTGCTGAAAAATGATATCTGTCTACATTCCTATAATACAGACTAAGTATATCTGTTGATCAAGTCCCTAAATCTTCAGATAGAGCTACTAAATCTAATCAGATTAATATTCTTTCAATATGTTTGTATTGCTGCAAGCTTATGGCTTGAGAACATAGGAAAGTTGTTTATCTGAGTTGCCTTGAGCTATTGCTGACACTGGTAGTGCATCTGAGATTGAATCTTCAGGTCCACACTTCTTGTTCAGAGTGGTGATGCTGTCAGAAAGAATTTGCAGAGTAGGTGTACTTGTGGTTGTGTAGGAGTGCTTTACTACAGCACACCCACTTCTACCCTCAGGACCTCGCCAAATACACACTGTAGTGTGCCTTAACTCCATGTTTTCTACTATTCTCAAGAGAATTTTCCTTCAAAACATAGTTATAGTGGTAGCTCAGGAAAAGTAAATTCAAAATTCTGCACATGATTAGGTCTGGCTGTGTAAACACACATCCCTCTCTACTGCTTATACACCAAGCATAGGAGGATAAAGTAATGCTGTTCTTGTGATGAGCATTTTATATTTAAATTTTTATTTCTCATTAAAATATCTACAGATATATATACAAAGCCTATCAGATATAAACAAAGGTTTCAGTTCTGTTTTGCTTCTAATATAAAAGCTTGCAGAAGGAAAGCATTTCTAAGTTTATTGGTGTGATGACTCTGACAAATTTATGAAGGGACATATTGAAAAATATAGGGTAATCTTATTGGCACTATTTATGATTTTGGTATAATATATATTATCATATGAAATCCCTTCTATGAATAAAGATTTTTCCAGACTGTTTTTTATTATCTAAATCACCAACCACTGAAGTTCATCAAAGCAATTTTTTTAGATATAGCTATATAATTTACTGATCTGACTTATTTATGATTTCTATGTCATGGGGAAAAAAAATCCCTCTGTTTTCCATAGACTTCATTATATATCATGTCACAATGAAGAATTAAAGGCAGTCTCACAACTAGTTGTAGCAATTTTATTCTGTCAGCAGTTGCTTCTGCCTTCTTTTCTGCAGAATTCAAATCAGTGCATTCCTGGATTTATAGCTAAAGCTGTCCCATATAAACTCTGAGACTCATATAGACTTAAAGATAAATATAAGCTTAAATACGCATTATAAACATAAGAAACTCTCAGTTTCTAAGACCAGGAAATAAGGGATAGTATGATTATGGATGGTGTATCCTCACAAGATGTGATGACATTTTAAAAGCGCAGAACTGCAAGTAGCTATTTGATATTTAAATGTCTGAAACAAGAACAACATAAAAAGTACAATGAGTTGTGAAAAACAGATACAGGCTTTTTGTAAGTGTCTTTAATAAATGCTATTCTTGAGACCTCTCTCAGGTCTGTCTTGCTCTGATTAGTCAACATTCCTGTTTGGAGTCACATCCACCCAAGAGCAAAAGGAAAATGAAAAACAAAGAAAGAAAAGTTATTCACCTACTGAGATTATAAAGCATCTTCCCATTGGGCTCAAAATCTGCATCAGTTTGGATGTCAGAAATATTCTGTCAGGGCAGCAGCACACCTCACTAGCACCCCTTGGAGCAAAGGGGGCAAAAGCTCAGAGGGGCTCGTTCAGAGTCTGTATATTGGGCAAGCTGCTTTCTGCAGCTCTGATCAGAGTGAGAATATTTATCTACATTTCAAGGGTGATAACAAGGGTGATAACTTCTTTTCTATGTAGTTCAGGTACCTGACTAAAACCCAGCCAGCTCATACATTTTCCAAGTCAAAAGCACAGTGTTGCCATTTTAATGTGCAGCTGAAAATCCTAAATGTTAATGCCTTGTAGTATCAGCAGAATTACTTGATAAAGAGCTCCTTCAGATAATATAATCAATACAAATATTATTAAATATTTTTCTTTTAGATGAAGAGTAGATGGTATTTCTAAGAGAGTGTTCATAAACAAATTTAAAATGGTAATTTCAGAGAGATGAAGATCTTATTTGTTGACTTTGGAAACCTGGGACAAGAAGAGTAAGCATTTGTTTCTTTCCACTACCTGCAGAGAATTTAGAACCTGAAAGCTCATTTCACACTCCCCTTTAATAACCAGTTCCTGACACAATGTTAATGTTGGTTCTAAATGAACCTGTAAGTAATTGCTGCCTTTCCCACTTGCGACTGGCAGACCACCAAGGAGAAGAATACGATCAGGCCAATTTTAATGGGATGCAGACAGGGAGGAGTAAATGAAGGAACATACACAGAAATCATACAGTAAATAGGAAAAGGAAACAAGTAGTAAATAAGAAGTGGTGATTTAATTTCTACTATACAATTTGGCTTTACTGGAATTAAAAATTATTCATGAGTACATTAGACATAAATGACTTACATATTAGAATAAATTTATTTAAATTGGTAATTTTCTAGCATCTTTGATGAAATTGTATATATTTAGCTGCAATGTCTCTTACAAATATCTCTTAGGTATTCCACAACATTTGAAATATGGTTACATTTAGTTGTGGAGATTGCACTTAATATTTTTCTCATCACTGAAGGAATTTTGATTTGGAAAATGTATCAGTTGTGTTTATTTGGTTCAATGCAGCACTTTCACAACTTTATTTTCAAATGACAGCTCTGATGTTCAAAGGATAACGCAAATGTTTGCTGTAATGCTGGTATTGCAGTATATCTAAGATCATAAAGCAAGATAAAGTGGGCTTCCAGTTGTGGTGGCTTAGTAACCTGTTTACATGACATTTCTGTAGGACTACAGAGTGAACATTTTTTTGAGGCAGCAGTGGAATGATTCACGTCTGGCTTACAGCGAATATCCTGATGATTCCCTGGATTTGGATCCCTCTATGTTGGATTCTATTTGGAAGCCAGATTTATTCTTTGCCAATGAGAAGGGAGCAAATTTCCATGATGTTACAACAGACAACAAGTTGCTGAGGATTTCTAAAACTGGAAAGGTGTTGTACAGCATCAGGTAAACCAGTTAATTTTACTTTTTTTAATCTTCATCCCTTTCTTTCCCTCCCTATTTTTCTGGATGCAATGTAGATGTTTAATTTTTTGTTGTCCCATGTGTACAACTAAAATGAGACTTAGTAATAGCAGGGTGGAAGGAAAATTTGCCTACGTTTCTTTGCTAACATTTTACTTTTTGCAAAATAGTCTCTAAGTGACACAGTGGTACTTCTTGGTCTTGTTGAAAACTTGAGGCTGTCTAGAACTTTAATGGTATGCCCCAGTAATTCCCATTAGCATTTGCTCAAGTCACTCTTCTTGCAAAGAGGAAATAATCTCTTCAGTAGTCTGTGGATTGCAATTTAAAAGTAAAGGGGAATATTAATTTAAATAACTGCTCAACACTTTAAGTAAAAACATGCATGAAATGCAATAAATTTGACATGCAAGTCACTGGTTAATTTGATGTATCTAGTCACATTTTAAAAAAACACCTGGAACTATGGAAAGCATTTGCTTTTTTTAGTACTAAGAGCACTGAAGTGTGTATCATGTGACTAGCTTTAGCTGAATTAATAAACACTGACAAAATATGATTTGATATGACCCGATGAAACAGGACATAAGCAGAAAAACAAAATTGCATTCCACAGGCATAAATAGCAGCAAACAACCTGCTGTATTCATTTGACATTCAGCTTACTGTGAGACATTAATTACTTAATAGAGATAGCCAAAGATGCAAAATACTCTATTATTTCTCTTAGGATTGTTTAAAATGAAGTAATTACTGGAGTTTTTTCTTGCTGGGGATGGTTCTTGATGTTTTCCTTTCTTGAATTGTGGAAAGTAAACATGACAGTATTTGTTTAACAAGTTGTTTAGTGAATTTGCTCATCTGTAAAGCAGATTAGTTTAGAAGGCAGTTATTTCTGATGGGGTATTGTGGTTTTCACTATATTTTCATTAAGGAATTGCTATTGATGCAGGCTTGGGATAGCTGTACTCTTTAGGATGTTAAATAAATAAATATTAGCGTGGAACTTCATCCACTTACATAATTGTGGAAATTCCTTGATAAGACTCCAGTAATACTGGGACAGATGAAGCAGGGTTACTGAGCAGGGTTTCAAATTGCTCTACCTGAAGGGTTTGAGAAAAATAATAGGATACAAGGATGGTACCAACACTAGCAGAGTGATAAATATGCTGTCACTTACAAACATTTCCTGTTTCACCCTGAGAAAGAAATGAATGCATCTGTTTGTCTGAATGACATCAGACACCATCTTACTGGAGGAATGGATGCTGCTCTGAATGCAGATGGATAGTTTTCCTGACATTTGCTCATGCAGCAAAAGTGGTATTTTGAGCTGCCATATCACATTTGTAAAATTCCCACACCTAAATGCAAATTAATTTGAAGCAGAGTAAGCAGAATTCCAAGAGAACACTGAGCAATGCTCATCACTTCTCACTTGTATCACACAACAGTAACAGAGTAACCCGGCACATCGAAGGTGACATAGAATTTTTTAGCACTTTCTGGATTATGGAAACTGGAAATCAGGAGCAATTAGAAATACTTGCCTTTACTCTCTAAATACTGAACTAGATACTTCTATTCTATGCCAGCTGCTTGTAGAAGAAACAAACAAGAATATTTCAGTGACTGGTTTCAGTACATTGTGAATGTTCACTACTGCGCCAATAGCACTTTGCCTGTCATTGTGATATTTAAAATTTAGCATTTAGTGTGCTTTAAGTGTTTAAAGCACTTCACAAATGCCTCTGGGATGTAGCAGGTAGGCTGTTTTGTTGTATTTTCACATTTAACAAAATCAAGATCAAATTAATCTTGCATAAATACAAATCTGTTCTTTGCATAAAGTGAGTTTAGAAGTGGTCCTAGTAATTAAAGGGCAAGAAGCAAGGGGTGTGTATTATATAGGAGTGGTATCCCTCTTCCCCATATACTGCACCTAAAACATGAAAATACCCTATGCAGGAGTCTGAACTGCCTTGTGCTGTTAAGTGCTCACAGAGGCCAAACCTGCCCTTTCTGAACAGAACTTGGAAAGTCACCTGAGACAACAGTTCATGGTCCATATTTTACTAAAATGAGACATTTGGTGTAGGATATGGGTGCTCAGAAAAATCATGAACAGGTGAGTGAGGGTCTGGGCCATGTACCACCTCCACTGCAGTGCTTGGCTACAGGAATTATCTCATCCTGTGGTAAGGATGAGGCTCTTCATCCTTCTCTTGTATAGCTGGTCAAAGAAACAAGCCTAACACAGTACAGAAGAGGCATAATGCAGATTGCCATCAGAGTTTGCCTTGTAATAATCATGATGCTCATACTTGCACATTCCTACAACTATATTTAATACCTTGGGAGTTGTTACAGAAAATAAGAAGTTGTTGATGGTTGATGCACCCACCTCTGAATCATAACTTTAGGAACCCAAACCCATTTTCATATGTTTGCTGCATTCTCAGATGATTACCTTGATGCCTTTTTTGATCTCAGATAGCATGCTGTGTACAGCCTCAGGCTCTATAGCTGGGTAGCTGGTCTGCACCTTTGGGTGCTGCAGGGAAAACCAGAGCATTGTGGAGAGAATCCAGAACTACTTAATACTGCAAATATATGCTATTGCCACTGGAGATGGAGCAACAGCTCTTAGAGACACCTGCATTTTGAAAAGTCTGCAATTACAGCAAAGTTATGTTCAGCAAGGAACTTCACTTTAGTCAAGATCAGTCTCAGTTCCACTCGTATACAAAATTGAAAACTGTTAAATAGCTATAACTTTTATTTTAAATCACTCTGTAGAGAGCAGTCAACAAGAAATGTTTGTAATAGCAGTGTTGAATAAATTAGTTTGTGTTTATATTGTGTGCTGAAAAAATAGTAAGAGTTCAAATGATAACCTACACAGTTTCACCCCCTCGACACTTGTGACTCATCTGCTTCCAATCCTTGACTGATTTCTGCATGGATTGGATTTTGGAGGAGGTCCTGCCCTCGCAAAGTGTTGCAGCACGGTGTGATGGTACCAAGAGTCCTGTTCCAGGCACTCACATTCTGTATGACACCTGCATTTTGCACTGCGGTGATGGTACCAAGAGTCCTGTTCCAGGCATTCACATTCTGCATTTTGACATGCACACCCCACTGCACGGGCTTTGTGTTCCAGGGACAAGGACTGTGCCTTCTCTTCTCCCTGAGGACACCTGGGACATCAGGAAAATGCTAAATAAACTCACAGAAGGCTTTATATTCTCTCTGAGCCACCCATTTGTGCTACCTGATTCCCACAAACTCATTTCAGGCTGCCAGCCAGCTCAGAATATTAGCATCTGCCTAAAAGCTTATTTTAGCAAAATGATAGAAAGTGGTTTTATTTAAGGTTTGTGGCTTTTTTTCTGCATTAATTGCCTCCTTCTCTTTTTAATATTTTCAGTGCATTTCAGCCATATGGGATTGATTCAGAAGGTGATATTATTCAACCGTAATATTGATCCACAGCATTGAATTTAGAATACATTGATCAGGAATGTAAAATGTAAATGACATTGTAAATATATATATATAATTTTTTTTTAACTTGCTGCTCCAGAAAACACTCTCAGTTTAACTTTGTTCTGAATTGTAGTGCCAGTGCATTTAGCCATAAATAGTTACAAAGCAGATTACTACATATTTTTAAATATGAGAAGATTTTAGAATGCGTTGCATGATTTAACAAGAAAGACACTTGGAATCCTAGGGAGGAGATCTGTGAAAATTCTCAAAATACATTTCTTTCCTTGTTTTTGCTATTCCTGTTCAAAGAGCAACTAATTACCTAGGAAGGTTTTCCTCAAGTCTTTCAAAATACTTGTTTTTCTGTCTTTTTCTTCCCAGTGCCAGAACTGTTAGTTATATAGACAATTAGTTCCTTGTGGTTTCAACTATCGACCTAGTTTTAATTGTAAATGTTGCTGTGGCTGAGGGCAGAGTGCCTGTTTGAAAGCACTGCTGTGCTCTGGGGCACTGGAAACAGAGAAAGCTCAAAGCTGTTGGATTGCTCAGTTTGTGAGGCTGTTCTGGGAATGCTTACCAGCCCTCCATTCCACAGCCAGGGAATGGGCAGTAGGTATATCCCACCAGTGGGAGCTGGTACCTCCCCAAGCCCTCACCTGCTTATGCAAGCCAAGAGAAGTCTCTGTGAAACAGTACATCTATTTAAAACACTGCCTCCCATGCCAGCTGCCTTGCTCAGGAGTTCCCAAAATCAGCTCTTCCTGGTGTGGCCAAGCACTGAGGGACAGAGCACTGAGTCAACTCCCTCCTGCACCCCCACGACCCCACACAGGTCTAGGTGTTAGATCAGCAGTTATGACTGCCATGTCCATCATATAAATCATCAGATGTAATCCATGACACTTTTATAGCCCAGTTTTTCTGAGAGGAACTTCTGTGTTTTGTGGTCTCCTCTGTACTTGTGTTCTTTGCCTTCTGGGAAAGAAAAGCAGGTTAAGGAAATACACAGCACTGCTGATCCCTCTGCAACAGACTGCTCATGGCAAAAAGTTCACTATCCTGCTGAAATGTATTGCTTTTAAATAAGATGGCTACTATAGAATATGTTGAGATGTTGCAGCAAAGTCAGGTGTAGGTTTTCTAAAACAATTTTGCGGTAGAGACTTTATCAGCTAAATTATATGGAGGATCCATTTATACCCATTATGTGTAAATCATCCATGTCCCAGCACAGTCTAGCCCAGCACAGTGGTAGAAAATTTTATATTCTACAGCCCTGTGTGCATTCTGTGCTTTAATTTGATGACTTCAATTTTATTTTACAATCTAGTTTTGGGATTTAAGAGGATTTGGACTTGACTAGCAGCATTGTCTTTCCATGTGACAGATTGGCAGAGGTGGGATCACGGAGACATTTATCACAATTGACATGTCTGTTTGCTTATTAAACTGCCACCTCACACAAACATATCTATTACCCCAGGTCCTATCAGAATAACACTGGTATTGACAAGGTGGTGATTTTCCCTTGGAAGTGAATGTCAATAATCACAGGGACATTTTCACTGAGAATTATTTCATTCTTGCACTGGCAAAATGGTGCACTGCCCCATTTTAACTACCCTGACTTTACAAAAACATAAAATTTCTTCACATACATATGTCAAAATAAATTTTCTACATTTAAACCAAATCAAAACACTGAAGAATAGTCAATGGAAATGCTAACTGAAACAGAGAACATCTAAAACATTTTGGTGTTTGACAGCTACTATGTACTGTGGGCTGGGGCCTTATAGAGCTACAATCATTAAACTTCATTATGCTGCACAATGTTACTGGGACACAGACACTTCCCAAATGTGGCTGTGTGCTATGTGAATCTAGTGAATTTGACAAATTTGTCTTCCCATAAGCATGATTACAATAATAACAATGGTTTCAGAAACTAAAAAACTGCATCCTTTTGTGGGACAAGCAGCTGTTCTCATTACAGCTGAACCCAATGTCCTTGGATTATCAGTAGCTCTCTGGTTTTCACCCTGCCTTTCTCTTTCCTTTTTGCCCTTACTCCTGCCTCTCCTTCTAGCCCCACTCCAGCCCCTTCCTTCTGCAGCTTTTTAAATAAATGAACTCAGATTCTTCTCATGTTTCGTGGTTGTTTCCAAAACTCTCTTTAATGCATCACCCATTCCCCTCTTTCTCATTCCCTCCCAATCTACAAATTCAGTCTGACGATCTAGCCCCAGGTTTCCAATACCCTTACTTTCCTGTTGGATCTAAAGTACTTGCTTTGCATAACAAATAATAAAATCTACTAAATAAATAATAAAACCTAATGTGGGTACTTTGTTATGCAACTAACATAGCTATTGTGAAAACCCCAATGATTATACTGCTTAAGGAAAGAATAATTTACATTTTAATGACACAAAATTAGTTGCTTTTCACTTCATAAGGCATTTAAAGCAGAGCAGGGATATGGGCATTATATCTGAGCATGCACTGCCTCACTTCTTCCTCTAAGGCCAGGCACATCCCCAGATGGGGCAGGAGAGCAGAGGAGGTAAATACAAACACAAGAGGTCTAAGCCTCTTAGTCCAAAGGACAATGCTGCCAGGAGAACAGATGGCTCTGAACTGGTCATAAGTAAGCTCAGAGAGGAAGTTACAAGGTTTACAGCCATATACACCTTGAATTCCTACTGCAAAATTCCAACAGAAATAGGGACACACACACTAGGTACCATGAAATAGACTTTGATCATTTTTTAAAGGGTTGAGAGGATGTGACTCTGGGTGGTAGCAGATGATCAGACATGATGGCAGAAATGTCACTTCTACAGCCCTGATTTCCTGTGTCTCAATTAAAAGGGAAGACTTTGTTCTAAGTAAAAAAGTGAGAAATGCTTCTGGAGACCAATTTGTACACATGAAGTTGATCTTGGCTGGCAGGATCAAAAATACTGGCAGGTGGCTACTTCTGGATGCCTGTGCCAATGGGATGGTTGCACAGCCAATAGATGTCTGTGTACCACCCTCCTTATGGCTATTGGCAATGCCTGCCCTCGACTGCTGGTGATCAATCACTTCATTTAACCATTAAAGGTTAAGTGTAAAATGATGCAGGTGAAGGAACCCTTCCTAAATGGTACAAAAAAGCATGTTTTTCTAGAACATGGTCCCAGGGATAAAGGTCTTTTGCCAATTGGATTGAAATATATGGCTTAGAACAGAGATGTCAGCATGCCAGGAGGAAAGCAACACCATACCAAACACACACTGCAGGAAAATGACAGAGAAAAAAAGAAAAGGTGAAACACTGTTCCTCGTGTAAGGGAAGCAGGTGCTTATAGAATTTAACTGTTACATACAATCAGACTTGAATTTAATTTCATAGATTTGTTTGAGCAATAATTGGAAAATCATTTGCTGGCAGCTCATGTGCTGGCATTGTGTATCTGCAGACAGTGATTGCATTACAATGAGAAGTGGGATGCCTGAAATGAGAACTCCACCACCCTGCTCTGTGCCAGCTCCTGTGTTGTTAAGCAGCACATGAAGCAAGGCAAAGCACTGGAGGGAGCGAGGACATGCTCAGAAACAGCAGTATGAGAAACTCCAGCCTGTAACTCACATTTTACCATAGCAGAGAGGGTTCCACGTCTCCTCTAAGCTTGACTTCAGCCCATTCCCACCTGGCAGAAATGAAGCTGCAGTACAAATATTAGAGAGGAATTCCAGGACTCATCAAAAATAAGGAAAGAACCAGTCAGTTTGACTGTTCCATTTAACAGGACAAAGCCTGTAGACTGTGAAAATTACCAGAATTTGCATTCAAAATGATGAGTCAGGTCCCTGGAAAAATAATGAGATGGACTACACAATGAAAAGACATTTAAAAGAAGAATGCCACTGGGAATTTTTTTTCCTTCCTTCTGATAAGTTATCACTGTGTGTGCCCTTCTTTCAGGCACCCAAGAGAGGGGGCTGGGAGGAATATAAAGAGATTTTAGATTCCTCTCCCTGTTTCAGTGTCACTAGCCTGAGTGGCATTTGCTCCTGTGTCATGCAATGCTGTCATGGTTGCTGTGCAACTTCATCTCCCCTGCCAGTTTAATAGAGAACTTTATCTGCTTGTGCTTAGGTAATATTTTAATGTTATTTCAGCAGCTAGAAGGATCAGGAGTTTAATCTTTCAAAGAAAAGAAGTACCACTAAAATATCTTTAACTTTATTGTCAGCTTGGAGCTTTAAGAAAAATACCAGAAACCTTGCAATTTACAATAGCATCTTTAGACTTAACAATGCTGGAAAAAAGAAATCCCACTTGTCTCACTAAATCCAACACTGAGGTGTTTGCACAGGTATTAGTTTTGAGATAAAAATGGCACGTAGCCAATGCTACAAGTGATCATGCATGTGCTATTTATGTTCTGGTATTTGCAGCATAAAATCCTAGATGTGAAATCTCTTGTCCCAGCAGCTGAGGTGCAGATGGGCGTAGTGTGAAAGAATGAAGGGATAAGAATAGAAACAAAATGTTATTTTTAATGTGATGCCTACTCATGGTGAGGCATTTATTGCTTTTCATGCTAGTGAGGAGATAATCTTGGGGGTTTTTTTGCAGGCAGAGGGGATTTATACTCTTATCTACAGGACTTTTTAAATTCCCAACAGTATTTCTATACATAAGAGGACTGATCCCAGTTATTTATCATTACAAAAACTCTGTGAGGAGGCTGCTGTTCTGTAGCCCACTCACACCAACCTTTCTTGCAGAATAACTAATGAAAAGTCCCCTGTCATGATACACCACATATTATGATCCCCAGGGCCCTTCTCTTGTGGAACCAGTGTCCTCCTCTGGGATAAGATGTCACTGAGATGAAGGGAAGTTTTGGGTGTCTTGCAAGACATCAAGCTAAGGAATGACAGCTACTTGTAAAGGAGTGGTTAGAATACAGTGGTTGCTGCAGACAAGGCAACACGTCAAGTCTCAGTTAAAATTATATATTCTCCTATATTTATTTTTTAAAAAATCCTGGATTATGTAATGTGTAAACACAATTCTCTAAGTGTTCAACAACATACTAGCAGTTCATAACTTCAGATTTGTGTTGCAGACCATTCACAAGCAGTCTGTCTGTAAAGTACCTTGAAGTGTTTTTGTTGCATTGTGATATTATCAGAGAAGTGGTGTGATGGTCAGGAGCCCCAGCATTCAAAACCCTCAAGTGAAAGAATGAGATTGGAAAGCATCTTGAGAATAATCTATTTACAAACATTTTATTTCTATTGATTTTTTATTTTAATTTTTTTTTAAATTCAAGATCCTTACCCTCTACTGATGGTGCTGCTTTGGGGGTTAGTTGTTGAAGGCAGACTGGCCTCACAACTCAATACTCTGAAAGCAGGTGGGAGTGGCATTTGACAGGATTGGTATACAGGAGAAGGAGGGGGAAGGGGTGTGAGGACAGACCAGGAGGCAAAGGAGAATGTCTGGGCTCTTTGTTATGTAGGTGTCTCTGAGAGAGATGTGGGGTAGATTGGCAAGCATAGGAGGATGTGGGGAAAATGTCTCTGGGCTGGAGAAAGAACAGGATAAGGGCAGGAAACCTGCTATCTCAGCCCCAGCACTGAGCCCAGGGCTTGGTTGCCCTGCACATAAATACCTCTGAGCCCCCTTGGCTGCAGGTGTGTGCCACCCCTCTGGTGCCTTTTCCTGGCAGGAGGATGGCGATGCAGCAGCTGTGTCCAGGGTGGCAGTGCCTGTGCTGAGTGCTGCTGCTGGCCCACCTGGGGCCATGGCAGCTCACACCATGAGAAAATACTGACATTGCAAAACATGGTCAGGTGTGAAAGATAATGAGCATGAAGGTTTCTGATTAAGTAGTCAGACTATTTATTTTTTCCCATTAGATGCCTTATTTTGACTTCTGTGGCAGTGGCCACAGCCTAGAGGACCTTGTCTTCCTGCTTGCAGAAACTGGGGAAGGCAGACTTCTGAGTGATGCTATGAGTGGGTTCCTGGGGTGACCAGAAATTTAAAGATTTTGAGTGGGGCTGGGAAGAGAGACAGGCCCACAATCCAAGTCTTAGTGATATCTCAGCACTTTATAGTGGAACCAAGGGATGAAAAAGGGGAGCTTGAATGAAATGATGAGTGAAGAAATCCCAGCAATGCCTGCTGTTATTTGAAGGCATTTAAGTGTCAGGAAGAGGGTCCAAAACATAATGCAGAGAATGCTGCCCTGGAGTACTTGGATTATAGCCCTGTCTGTGCCACAGTGCTGCTCAGTCACTTTATTAATTTATTTTATTTATTTATTTATTTATTATTTTTGTCACAGTGGCAGCTAATTGTTCATTCTTTGTTTTCTGGCTCTGATTCCATATTTTGTTCTGTTCATACTCTTATTTGCATTATTCCAGTGTTTGATTCTTCCTTGGCTGCGGGTTGAGTGAGGGAGCAGGGAGGGGAAGAAGAGAGCAGCTTTTCCTCTTCTCTGAGGCAGCTTGCTGTCCCTGGCACGTTGCCTGGTGTGCTGAGGCACTGGAGACGTGACTCTCTCCTGCTCCCTCATGAGCCCTCTCTGCTCAGCTGGAAAATAAAATGTGCTCAGCCCCAGAGCTTTCCGTGAGCCAGCTGTGCCACGTGGGTCTGGCTGCTGTGGGGTGGAGGGTGCTCAGGTAATGGAAGGCAAAATCAAGTCCTGGTCAAATTCTTCTCACTTCAGTTTTACAGATGGTTCATAAAGCACTTCCCATCAGTGTTTTATGGTTCTCCACCACCAATCTGTTGTTTATGCATCTCAAACGCCTTGGTGGCGGGATGCCTGGAAAATAAAATAATTGTTCTGTGGCAGTTTGTTCTGTTTTATTAACGATTAAAGTATTCATCAGTGTAATTCCCTATTAAATTTGCTCTTTGCTCCAAACCTCCAGGGGCCCTTCTTAAATTTGCCAAGTGTGAGACATTCATTTTGCTGAAATATTTTCTGTCAATGACACTGTTATTATCAGCAATGTGGGTAGCTGTATCTACCTAACACTTTCCAGTTATGACCCCATGTCCTTTTTAGTGTAGCTATATATAAGTAGTGACATGGCACCGGGGTTTGGAAACATTTGCAGGCTCATAGTTTTACTGAAAAGGAGTCAACTGGTATAAATTGACCCAAAACCATGGACTTCAGTGGATCTATTTCAAATTCCAGCTGCTGAACATTTAGTATGTAGTAATCTTGTTGAAAATCAGTGGATCTGTGGGTGATACAGGGCTCTAACCACTTGTTTCAACACTTGCATTACTGCTGCTAAAAGGGACCACAGGCAAAGATCTTGATTTTGAATGGCTACTGTGCTGAGGTAAACAACAGGCAGAGGTAAAACTATAACTAACTATAAATACAATGCCTTGAGCTGCTCTCATCAACACAGAAATAGAAATTATTTTTCATTTTTCAGGGTGAGAAGAGAATAATTAAGTCTTTGTGAAAGACAACAATTAGGAAGAGAAAGTAGGACATTAGGCTTTGTGTGGACCTACAAAATGAGCCTACATAATTTTGTCACCTCACCTCAAGGGGGAAAAAAAAAGATATATCTGCCTTATATCAGTGGAGATAGATTATTTTTTCCTTGTGAATCTTCAAAGCTGCAACTGGGTGTATTTGCTTTCTCATAAATTTGATATTAAAATAACAAGGGGCCTTCCTGATCATGTGTGTAGTCAAACTCCCAAATTACTTGAATTTTTGGGGAGTAGAAAGGGCTGAAGAAGAAAGGAAACCCAGTCAGTGTGCAGTCCACACCTCACAGTCAGTAAAATCCAAGGGGTGAATAGCCCATGCCTACTTCAATGAATGCAAACAAATTACATATTTACAAAGGCTGCATTTGCATAAAGGCATGTTTGAAAAGAGCTTAAAACATCTAAGCCATATTTAGAAGATGACTGAAAATAAGGGAGTTTGATATAGCAATGTTTCAGGAAAGAGACAGAGGCACTGTTTTGTTAATGCTGGGGATTAGCAACTTAATTAGCTCAATCTTTAATGCAGGAAATTACCTAGCGAAAATGAGACTAGTTAACATCTGCAAGGACTTAAAATATTTAAATCAGGAAAGGACAGATTTTCAATGACACACACCTACTAGATAAACTTTTTTCTCTAGATGAAAATTTTATTTTTTTAATATTTCTGCTATTTGATCCCCAAAGGTTAAATGTGAGTTGATTTTCTGTGGAGATGTTGAGACTGGGGACTTCATCTCACTGCCACTAAATGTGATCTCTAATTTCCTGATACTATCAACTTGTTTGCTGAAGACTGTGTCAAAATGAAAATAGTGTAACTTTTTCTAGGCAGCCCACATGTAGGCAACACCAGTGATGTTGAATGTGATCTTAGATCTGGGTGACACAATTTTGATTTCAGTTACCTAAATATCATCTTTTTGTCACAGTGATTTTATGGCTAGAAGCCCCAGCCTGGTGGTCTCCAAAACTTCACATGGTGAAGAAATAGACTGAAAGACCTTGAATCAGTTGTATGTGGTAAGAACCACAAAATCATCTTTGGAGACAGAATTTAGTCAAGTATTTCTCTGATCACATACATTTGTGGGACAACATTGTTTCAAGGTTATACTTCTAAATAGGTGACCTGTGGGTCCACTGAGATAACGAAAAAATTATTGTCATTATAATGTGTCAAAGTTTCTGTCCCTTCAAATCAGACTTGTTACTGCCCTTCATAATAAATGGGCACAGAGGGGCTTTTTTTTGCATTCTTTGTTTCAGAGTGGGGTTTTTTTGTGCGGAATGTAATCAGAAATAAAATTGTACTTAAAAATATTATTTAAAACAAAATTCTAATATTTGTACTGTTTATCAAAGCTAGTTGTTTGTAATTAGGCCATCTCAATATCTTCGTTAGCTAAAAATTGTTTCTTGTCACACAAAAAAACCCAAAAAAATAACCAGAAGAGACAGTCTTGAAATAGATTTCAATCAAATGTTAAAAGGTTAAATCAACTAAAAAAAAAATGGAAGAAAGAAAGAAACATTAAAAGTATTCCCATTTAAGTAAAGTAATGCTTTATCTGGGACAATAACAACTGAAAAATTAAAAGAGAAATATATTTTGTATGATTATGTTCCTTTAGGCTTACTTTCTTCTATCTGTACTCCTTTAATGCAATGTGATTTTTTTTTAACTGAATAATGTTTTTTTCCTTCTTTTAGTGGCTGAGCAGTAAGAATGAAGGCTTGGAAATGGAACTCATTCCAACAGAACAGAAGCACTCTGTTAAAAAAATACCATGGTTGTTGTTTCCTCTTTTTTGTTTTGCTTTTCCAAGATAAAACTTAAAACCATGTGTCCCATGACCAGGCGTTTCAGCCTTTGGATTATTTGGTTCAGTATTGTGGACAAAACATTCACTGGTGCATTAGTGGAGAGCATATCTTACTAACCTGGTGTTGTCTTCTCTGCCTCTGCTCTGCTCAGCCAGGGCAGTCTGCGAGTGCCTGCTTTGCTCACACATTTTTGTCTCCACAGCTCAAAGGGGAAATGAGCCCAGCCTTTGCGGTGTTAAGATTTGGTCTTGATTCTTTGAACTCTAAGTATGGGCTTTAGAAGAAACCTGTGGATGCCTAACATATTTTTTTCCCTTCTAATTTTAGGCTTACTTTAACCTTGTCCTGTCCCATGGACTTGAAGAATTTTCCTATGGATGTACAGACATGTACAATGCAGCTCGAGAGCTGTGAGTGACCAGTTGCTTTATGTATCAAATAACAAGTTTTTACCCTAACATTCAGTGATTAGATTGTATTTACATCATCACATTTGTGTGGTGAGACTCAGTATTCCTGTTTTGTAAGGGAATTATGTTTATCACCATAATGTGAGGGTTGCCTGTTTCTGTGCTGTTCCTGCTCCCTTGTCTTTCTCCCTCCTGGGTCACATCACATTACCCATCAGAGTTGCATCACTTCCAGGGGTAAATACAGCATTTCTGCTTGTATTCTCCACCCTGAGTGGGAGAAATTACTAAATCTCAGGAAAGTGAGAATAATTATTGCACAGCCAGGAATTTGCTATGTCTGATAGAGTTAGGCTCACTTTTGGGAAATGGAAGTAAAATACCCAACGAAGCAGAGTTACTATTAGTGATACCTAAGCTGGTGTGCTAAACCCAGGCAAGGCAAGGACTGGAGAACCAGCACACACCCTCCATGCTGTGCCAGCACACACCACTGCACTGCCTCCACCTGCCCCGGTAACAATCAGGCAAAGCCAGGAGAGGCTCAGGCTCTGGAAGGCGCCAGTGATTGTTCCCGCACACACCCTCCATGCTGTGCCAGCACACACCACTGCACTGCCTCCACCTGCCCTGGTAACAATCAGGCAAAGCCAAGGGTCCAGGAGTGGCTCAGGCTCTGGAAGGTGCCAGTGATTGTTCCTAGTATTCAGTAAGCACCAGTCTCCCCTGATTTTATTTTGTTTTTATTGTTTGCTGTTTGTTTGTTTGTTTGTTTGTTTGTTTGTTTGTTTGTTTTATTTAGGGGAGAAAGGATTTATCTGTATGGCTATGAACTGTAGGGTGCCACTTGCCTTTCTGCCCAGAGAATCTTAGACTTGTTTAGGCCAACAAAGTTATGTTTTGATGGCAAACCAGGGCAGTACTTCAGAATATAACAGTGTTTACTTCTTGCTTTTAATAGAGTAATGATGCAGTTATAGCAACCAAAAACTAGGAGGAATTGTGCTGTTAATTGAACAGTTTGAAAATGTAACTGAGATAACACATGTTGCAATAAAAGACATGCTTCTCAGACATAAGAACATTTGCTCTTTTCTGGTCATTTGCCGTCTAATAAACTCTGATTCCTTTATTACAGTTGGCTACACCATGAATGATCTGATATTTGAGTGGCTAAGTGATGGACCTGTGCAAGTTGCAGAGGGTTTGACCTTGCCACAGTTTATTTTAAAAGAAGATAAAGAACTTGGTTATTGCACAAAACATTACAACACTGGTGAGCATTATTCTATTTTTTTATCAGTTGTTCTAATGGTATCTATTGTCAGTTTGTAATGGAAAAATATGGGTAAAATGAAAAAAAAATTGAAATTAAATTTAAAAATAAATTGAAATTAAAATCTGATTGAGTAACACTTATTTTTAAATCTGAATAGAAAGAAATTTTCTCTCTGTTATTATTTTGAAAGATTAAATTTCAAAGTTCACTATAATGTCATTAAAGTATTCTAATACACTTAAGATCATTAAAGTATTTAAAATATTAAAAAACTGATCAAATATCTAATTATTTTGATATTCTGAAAATGAAAAATTTTGAAAAACTTACTCTTTTATTAAATATTGAATAATCAGTTTTAAAGTACTGATTTTTCTGAACCTAGTTTATTTCTCCAGCATATCATATTTCCAATGAGGAAAAATATTAAATTTTCACCAGCTTTTATGTGTAGTCTAATTTATGAGATGTAGCATGTGAAAAGACAATGTTTTCATTGCTGATCTGAATAGTGTATGGATGTGGAATGTTGGGAAATTGTTTGTTTAATACTCTTAAGTTTTGTTCTTTCATTTGCTGTTTAGGAATCTACAATGCTGTGTTTTCTAGTTTTAGCTTTACAGGGAAGAGGAAACTGTTAAAATTTTGATTTAGCTGCTTGGAGTTTATTTATGGGGACAGCATTTTGAGAACAGTTTTCTGGGTGCTTTCTGGGATTAAATATAATCCCTCTCATCTAAAATAGCTTTTTCATTATTTCAACATAAGAGCTGATCTGGTTGCATCAAATACATTTGTTTCAGTCTATAAAATAATGCAATGAGAGATGTTCTGTCTCTGCCAAAAATAATGTCACATTTATTTCTTATGAAGATTGTTTGCTTTAATTTTTGTAAATGCAGCCTCTCATTTTGGAGCCCAAAGTACCAAGGAAGGAAAACTTTGTGATTGGCACACCCACTACTGTCTGCTCTGTTGTTTGCTCCTTCAAGTTTAGTGTTAAATTAAAATGTGGATAAAACTTATTAGTCAGCCTTCTCCTAAGATCACTGTCCAGGCTGTGCCACAGAAGTCTGGAGAGCCTGTGACAGATGGTGCTGCTCATGCCACTGCTGCCACAGGTGGCCACCACAGCCCTTCCCAGTCCCCTTCTGTATGGGCAGACTGGCCAGGAACAGCCTCTGCCCAGGTCTCAGCATCTGCTTTTCATGTCACAGCTCACTCACTATGAACTTCTGGGCTGTCAGAGGATATTATTCAGTCTCCACTCCTTTGTCAAACAGCCTCTGCACTCCCCTTTGTGCTGACTCTTGCACCCCCCATTCAGCATTGTAGACCACCAGGAAAATATAGCGACATCACAAAAAGGAGCAAACAGTCAAATTTCCCCTGAAAGGTGAACGAGGGAAAATGCCTCTTCATTCATTTTCCAACCAACACAAAAGAGTTTGAAACCATTAGCATGACACTTTAGGAATGAGAGGCTTTCCTGTAGTCTGCCTGGAGTGAGTACCTAACCCAGAGTAATTCTGAGAGCAGCACAGAGTGCTTGCATTAGTAGCTGATGAGCTGTTGCAGCTCAGGACTCTGCATCTCCTGCTGCAAGCCAAAACCTCTGTCCCCCAGGACTGCTGTGCCCCAGCTATCGCTTGTTTGAAGAATCTCTCACCTCCCACAAGAGATTGGTTCAGGTTTCCTGGAGTCAGACTTTTAGCAAAATTCAAAGTAGACTTTGAGTTGATTCTGCTGTGAGACATAATCCACAGACAGAGCCAAATGACATTGGCAAAATGGGGAGTGTGATCTACCCTAGGACTGTAGGAGCACTAGGTTACAATTTGTCCGTTCAAACACAATTGCTTAATCTCATGCCTCTAAAAGACCAAAATGCTGTCCCCTTTTAATACTTGACATGATATTTTACTAAAGTAAAAGCTCATTGAATGCTGAGAAAAGAAACATTACATTGCATTTTCTGGTGGTGAAACAATTGTGCTAATATTAATTTTCTCAGTTAATATGAAGAACTGGGCACAGTATACTTCAGTGGTCCCATACTACCCCCAGGCTAGTATGCAACAAGTGGCTGACTAGTGTTTGTATATCAGGATCTGCTTATAGTGTTAGGTTAGGAAACAGGCCACACATCTAACTTATGTTCAGCAAACAAGATAAAAATGTGCAAAAAGCATTTATGAAAGTAATTTCATGTTCTAGGAAAGTTTACATGCATTGAAGTCAAGTTTCATTTGGAGCGTCAGATGGGATACTATTTAATCCAGATGTACATTCCTAGCCTGCTGATTGTCATTTTATCCTGGGTTTCTTTCTGGATCAACATGGATGCTGCTCCAGCCAGAGTTGCACTGGGTATCACTACAGTTTTGACAATGACCACACAAAGCTCAGGATCGAGAGCTTCCCTCCCAAAAGTAAGGAAATAATTTTGTACCACAAATTTGCTCTTAATAAGAAATGTTTGTGCTACCCTTTTAAACTTCAGGAAGATCTGTGTAAATATGCATCTGATAAGGATATGTGAGAAAGTGGTAACAGTGTGATGTTAAATTTGCAATACCCTTCCTTGCATTTGAATTAAGAAATGTTTCTGCTGTTTTGGTGGATGGCTGAATGGTGCAGCAGTATGAATTTTTAATGAGTTTCTACTAGTTTTGACACTTATTTTTGAGTGTTTAGAAACCAGATTTTCTGAGGTATTTAGATGTCTTACTAGATTTCTTTCAGACTGGGGACTTTGAAAACACTGGACTGTTAGACTGTCATATATCTTGATGTTTCTAGATATGGCACTTAGTCCAATGAAAATCTAAATATATACCCCAGAAATGTATATATAACATACATGCATGTAACATATTTCACCAAAGATTTCTTTGGTGAAACTTTTTAGTGTGGAACTGCTGGTGTCTTTGTTTAACAGCAGAGTTTTTCCATATTCCACCCATTCAAGAGTCATCTGAAGACCTTCATCCTATCTATGCACAAAAATATCCTCTCATTCAAATTTTGTGGTCTGTTTAATCCTGGCCAGATGCTGTAGATGAATTTACAGATTACAGACTGGTTTCTCTGTTTAGTCAGGCTGTCAGCTCTTTTCAGCATGGGCGCAGCCCAAATGCTTCTGTTAATAGCATTCCCAGCGTAATTTAATGTGCAAACTCACGTTTTATACAATTTTCTGGAAGGGAGCTCAGAGGTGGGTAGGTTTGCAATAGTCTAAGGAGTTATGAGATAAACTCCCTGAAGAGTCTCTTTCCAGCAGTCCAGCATCAAAGGGACTGGGATCATAGTATCAATGAAAAGCACAAATTTTGTGTGTTTGTGTCAATCATGATCTATTCCAAGAAAGCACCCTGTGTATTTTGGTGTTTCACCCTCAGTATCACATTTGGTCTCATTCCAAATATGCAAGTTGGTCAAGTGGAAGGAAACTTCAAAAATATAGGGAAACTCCAAAAAGTGCACGGATTGTCTTACTTCTTTGTTAGTAATGAGAAAGTATCACTTAAAAATCTGATGAGTACATTTAGTTCAGCTTCCCTTATTCACTTGGAGAGAAGCATAATTTTCCATGCAAACTGAAAGCCTCTCATACATTAACTCAGAATTTCAAATTGAAAATTTATTAAACGTTCCGTCAGACAATTCAGTCTATATTACCAGTGACCATTCTGAAAAGAATTTCTGAAAAAAAAAATTGACAAGAAGCATATAGGCTTTTTAAATCTCAAGTTTGGAGTTGCTGAAGACTGTGTCTAGATGGCACAACATGAATCCATATGAAATATTCCAAGTTTCTTATAAATTATCTGGCTTGAGGAGTATAGATAATAGAATCACTGTAGTGGAGATTCCCACCCACATTTCCTCCTGGGCAAACAAACCCTGACAAAAGGTTCTGCAGTGCTGGTGTGCCCCAAATGCTTTAGAAGGTGTTTTCATCACAGCTTTGATCCAGCTGAAATGTTTTTCCTTTTACATCCTATTGTGTTTGAGTAGAAAAGTATTTGTTGTGTGGAACAATGAGAAGATGCAAAATATGTTGACCGTGATAAGTTGATTATTGGAGAGGTTCTTCTCCAGCCTCAGGATTAAATAAATTTATCTCATCAGCTGTCAGAGAACAGTGGTGCTCTGCCCATACTCCATCTTCTCCTGTTCTGCTGTGTTCCTTTGCCAGAAAACAGGCACTAAGATAAGTATCTCACCAGAAAGCCCAGTACGACTCATTTCAGTCAGGCTGTTGTATTTTTCCTGTGTAATTCAGCTGAGCTCTATTTTACAGCTTGGATCTCTATATGTTAGTTAATCCCTGTGGGGGCTTTTGAAGGTGTGTCACTTGACTTTAAAATGTGATTCTAAGTAAATGCCAGCATTCCAGCCAGCTGACTCCCACCTTGGATGATTCAGGTGCTTGGAGAAACATGGGCACCATTCAGGTCCTGAATCACCACTACCTGATTCCTTATACATAGAAACAAGGTTTTCTTGCTATTGCTGTTCCAGGCATTTAGCTGTTTTAAAACCCCATCTGTACCTTAATATAAAAATTGTATTTATTAATAAAATCTGTCCAGCTGAAATGCACCTAGAAATAAAAAGATGAAGAGAATTGAATCAAAACAGTATCAGACTTGAAGCCTGAAAATCCCTGTTTAAAAATAATGGTTTTCTAAGCCCTGTCTAGATATTGCCAAGACACAGGAAGTTAGGCTGCCAATGAAACATCCATTTAGAAGTTGCTCCTAGCATGAATGTCTAACAGAATAAAATATTTCAGGAGGGTTATTTTTGCAAGAATACTGAAAAACACAGATGCAACTTTGCTTTGTGAAAGCAGCCTAGGATTGAATACAATGTAATTTCCCCATCCTTCTTTGTGTCCTGTTCTTATTAATATAGATTTATGCAATTTAACTTTAATTTACCTAGTTTCATGCCAATAGTTTCTTTCCATTCTCCTCTATTTTAATAGAGCTTTACCACAGAAAACAGCAAAGTATCACAACTTGCCAACTTTAATGGGAATAATTTCTTTGCCTAAGAAAAACAAAGAAATGTTGTGATAAGATTCCTTAGGGTTTTTGTCTGTTTCCAAGTCACTATCTAAATGACTGAAGTGTTACTGTTTAGACGCAATTACCAACGTATTCTTCTCAACTCTGGTGTAAGATAACACAACAATGTTCTGTTGCTTAAAATCACTCTTTTCCATATTAATGACTAACATTAATTTCCATACACTGATTTCATAATAGTAGGTCGTGGCCACACAGACATTAGGCAGTCAGCTGTTGAAAATTAACCATAAGATTGAGATTGCTGAAAAGAAAAGAAAGGAAAATGAAAGGAAATGAAAGAATTAAATACATTCAATCTGAATCTCATATTTGCTGCATATAAAAGAATTAAGTAGAATGTATTCTTCTAAATTAAATATATTTCTTTGGTAAATTTAGTAGTATTTCTGTGGAATTATTATATTTGGAGTATTTTGTAATGCTGTCTAAGAATATGGGGTGAAATTCCAAGAAATATTCACCATGGAGCCAATCTTTTTTAAAGTGATGAAATTATTTTGTGTATGTTACAGAGAACTTGTGAGGGGTCCTGGAACATAGAATTGTCCTGTGTTAGGGGGTGGTAAAGAACTCATCTAGAAAGCTGGGATGGAATTCCCTACTTCCAGTTTGACAAATCCATCACTGGGATGCCCAGGAATAGTGATCCAAAATAGCAGGATTTCTATGATCATTTCCCCTTCCCACACGTTCATGTGTGTAAGTCTTACCCACATTTGATACTCTTATGTCTGAATTCCCTAGTGACTTCATCACTTTCCACTTAGAAACTCCATCTGGGGAATGTTTGTGCACCCAGCTGCACCAGTGGCTCTTGCTGATCAGCCAGCTGAGCAGAGACCCTGGGCTCCAGCTGGGCCATCACTGTGACCACACAGCCACAGAGACATCTCCAGGTGACCCTGAGCTTCCTGTGGGAGTCCTGGCCACGGGCCAGGGCCATCCCCTGCCCCTGGGCTGTGCTGGGCTTTACCTCTGCAGAGGAGCTCCAGGGTGCTCCAGTTGTGATCCTGACTGACTGCACACCCAGGCAGGGCCCAGACCCTGCTGGTCCTCTGGAAACACCAGTCCCACGGGCACAGAGGGCACCGTGTATCCATCAAAACAGGGACTGAGCATTGTCTGGGCACCACCAGGGACACCAGGACATCTGTCTTTACTTGCAGTCCCAGGTGTGTGCAAAATGGGGGAGTAAAGCGGGGGGAATTCAAGGGCCAGTAGTGCAGAATTGTTAGGAAGTGTTACAAAACAGTTCTTTTCTTCAGGGCTTTGAAGCACCATTTCCTTGCTATTCTTTTTACTTGTAAATGGCTCTCCTGTTGAATCAACAGAATAAAAAGTTTGAAAGGATTTTCAAAAGAGGCATTTGAAAGAATAATGAGTTCTCTGCTGTGCTAGTTGTGTATTTTTCAGACTGCTTTCTTCTTAAAACACTTATATAAACCAAATCTTAGCAACAACAGTCCAAGAAAATGAGTTACTTTTAATGCCATAAAGCAAAACATTTTAGGATATTTTAAGTCAAGTGATGGCAACTGTATTTTACACAGTTGCATAGTATTCATATTGTGTTGCTTTAATGCACAGTGCTTAATGAATGCATTTTCTGTCCCTGGGGAACAATCTGTGCAGGAAAAAGTCTCATTCAAAGCTCACCAAAACCTCTGGGAGTCCTTTCATTCACTTCATTTTGCTTTAAACCACTCCATATATTACCAAATGCAATAAAAGCATAGGTACAGAGACCTGAAAAACCAAAGCCAAAGAAGTCTATCCCCTTTGGCAGTAAATGACTATTTTTATGTGTCATCCACTATCCCCTGCATATTTGGAGACTTTTACAGATTCTTTGACTTCTGGCAGGCCAGTCTTCTTTTTTTGAATGTCAGAAGCTATCAAGTAAAGAAGATACAAGAATATGGCACTTTTGATTGGGGTTTTTTTAATTAAGGTTAAAATTATACCATAATAAGAAG
Source organism: Passer montanus (assembly GCF_014805655.1). Lineage (NCBI taxonomy): Eukaryota > Metazoa > Chordata > Aves > Passeriformes > Passeridae > Passer > Passer montanus. The sequence goes on along the minus strand of NW_024367707.1, from coordinate 8,121,546 downwards.
GAAAAAAAAAGAAGAGAGCAATAAAAGCATAGGTACAGAGACCTGAAAAACCAAAGCCAAAGAAGTCTATCCCCTTTGGCAGTAAATGACTGTTTTTATGTGTCATCCACTATCCCCTGCATATTTGGAGACTTTTACAGATTCTTTGACTTCTGGCAGGCCAGTCTTCTTTTTTTGAATGTCAGAAGCTATCAAGTAAAGAAGATACAAGAATATGGCACTTTTGATTGGGGTTTTTTTAATTAAGGTTAAAATTATACCATAATAAGAAAGAGAAAAAAAAAAAAGAGGAGCAATACCAATAAGGACAAAGGAATAGATGCTATTATCAGTGATGATTTTGTTCTGTTTTGTGTACATTTGCTTTCATAGGAAGTAGGGCACAAAGGTGATTGCTTACTGTTTCATTAGCAAAGCACAGAGATGATACATTCTGGTGCAGCATTATGGTAAAAAAGCAATAATAAAGTAGCTTGGAATGGAAGCAATTTTTTGACAAATTACTTTTAGTCTAGTCTCCAGATCTGAAGAGGAAATATGGAAGTAATTTGGCAATCATGAGATTTGTTAATTGGCACTTGGATTATGTGGGTGTCTGAGCATTTTACACACTGCTTAAGTGATTAAGACAACCCAATTGTTATAAGCTGTTTACAAATTCCTTCTGGAGTCCTAATGGTCCTAAACCTTGATACTTTAATGTGTCCGGTCTACATCACATATTTATGTATCCTGATAGTGTTACTGTGAACAAATTTCAGCTTCCAGTATAAAAAACAATTGTTCAGGACTCTTGAGTATTTTATTGGTTGTCAGTGTTCTAAAAGAGTGAAAGAGGGTATCCTGTCCAAACTCTGGGCAGTCAGGCTGCTTTGTCAGGTAGCCATGAGGAGCTACTCTTCAGTCATGTGCCTGCATGGAAATGTTTTAGTTTTGTTAATTTCCAGCATTCTTATATAACTTTCCTGTTCACATTGCAGTTTTGACATACAACAGATATTCCTTCTTACTAATATTAAGAGATCTTGAAACCTACTTTAACTCTTTTTGGGAGGGTTGGCAAAGATAAGTACAACTAATTTTTGTATTGAGACAATATTTTCAATATCCATTGGTGTACTCCATACAGTATTTGAATCTGGATATAGAAATCTGTTCTACTCTCTATGACAAAGGAAGTCATATTGACTGAACCTAATTTTCAACAAAAAAGTAACAAAAGTAAAAAAGCCTTTAAGTAAGTGGACATTTGTTTGCATACTGTGAGTTATTGAAACAATTAAATGGGTACAAACTGATTGGGACTAAATAAATACTTTTGTGTGCAAATAAAAGTCCTACAAATGCTAGAAAAAAATTATTCCTGACAAGGAGTTTATAAGTACCTACTAATATCTCAGAAAAGGTGTTTTCTGGTTCTGCTCTACAGATGTTCATATGTCATTTCTTTATTCTTATTTTGTCTCCCTTTAAGTGTGTTTTCTCAATAGTGGTTTTGAGGCAGGACATTAATGTGTGTGCTTGAGGGCAGGAGGTTGTTAGAACGGCAGTGGGAGATGTGGTGCGTACATCAGATGATACCTGGAGTACCAGGGAGAACTTTCCAGCCTCTTAAAATATTAATAGCACTATGGCCATGTTAGTGCCAGCTTGAAAATACATCCTTGGCCCCACTTAAAAGAATCTGTGGTGTCCAGAAATTTCTCTGCTACTTCCAGGTGCAGCAGCTGGTCTTGTTAAAGACACCTTGTTTTCTTGACAATCTTGCACTTGTGAGACCTAGGTAGATACCTTCAGAGCTAGCCTGTGCAGTTACAACTTCACTGGGAGCAGAAATCTCAATTAAAATGATGTTGGATGATCTTTGGCACAGTTCACATGCTGTGATCATGCATCCATAATAGGAAGAATTCTTTTTCTTCCATATCACAACTGTTTCTCGTTCTATAAAACTGAAGTATTCAGTATTCTGCATAGGTAAGAAGACAAAACCCAGCAGAACCCATGCTACTTGTGAGAAAAGCAGCAGGAAGAACAATATAAAAGTTAAAATACAGCACCTAAATCTGATGCTAGAAATTGTCACATTATTCTGTGGAGTTTGGCTGCAGATATGTGGTACCCTGGATATTCTTTGGGTCTTACAATGATTATGTGTGGTTCTAGAGTTTCCCTCTGTCCTCCATTCTGTGCAAAGCTGACTGATGAGATATGACTGCTATTGTTGTCTGATTGATACCAATACTTTAGGATCTATAGCAGATTCTACTCTATGGAAGTGAAAAATGAATGACTGAGTAAATCAGTCACCTTTCCCACTGTACTCATCTAAACTTGAGAGTTTACTTTTCAGTATAGTGAAGACAGTGGTATTTACTGTACAACAAAAGCAGTAGTTGCTGTCATGTGTGACAGCTAAAAATATGCAATAAGATGTGTCTGAATACCTCTGGGATGTAGCTTGAGTACTCCTGGCACTTCCTTAGCAGGTTTTATAATGCATTCATCTGGGAGGGCTGGCATTCAGCAGAGCCTATTTTGAGCATCAAAGAAGGGTTGAAGTTATTGTGCACACCAGACTGCTGATTGTTTCATAACCCTGGCACAATACTGGAGCCTTCAGCTTCATTGTCACACCCTTCAGGACTTTCTGGTGGCTTTTAGTGTCTCTCTGAGGAGTGCTTTCTGCTGCTCTTTCACAGACATGAGCACTGCAAACTCACTCTGAAGCAATGACCTACTCTGTTGTGGCTCATGTGTTTCAAGTAGTTGCAAGACTTGACTCTATTAGATCATCTAGAATTATTACTTATGACTATATTCTGTTAATATTTCATTTGAAATAATGTTGATGGGACCCCCTGGAGTCTGTGAAAAGCATTTTCATTTGTAGTTTACCTCAAGGCTGCTGCCTTCCAGTCTGAATTTCAGTGCTCACTGCACGTGGCTGTTGAAGCAGCTGGGCCATTGACATCTTACTCCCAAAAGCTGAGTGACAATGGAGCCATTTGAATTCTGTTATTTGAATGACAGATCTTTCTTTTCCCTTTGGGAAACATTTTCATGGGAAAAAATAATTACTTGTTGATATTGATACCTAAAAGTATTAACTATGTCTTCTCCTCACCCTCTTCCCTGCAAGGAAAAGAGAGGGAGACAATTTACTTTTTCATAGATGCATCAAACAAATTTCTTCAGGAGCAGGAACTAAATGACTCAGTGTGTCTTGGTTTTGCATAAAATATCTGTGTTATGACAAAACTACAACTTTAATTCACCAATAGTGTGGCACAATAGTCTTTGCTGAATTAAGATCAGCTTTGGAAATTAATAATTCTAAACTAGGTATTGCCAAGAAAATGATATAATTTTGTTTTTTAATACATGCATTCTAAAATGTATCCTTATTCACAAACCCTTGTCTTAAAAAGTTTTAAACCATGATGAAAAAGTGTCTTTTTCTTCTTATTTCCTCTTCCTAGAAGCTTGGAGTTAATTGAGATACCTTGTCTCAAAGAGAAGGGAGCATGAGAATCAAAATCTTTGATCCTCAGTAGCTTCTATCTGGTGTTAGGCTGCCCTGCCTGTGAGAAACAGACATGGTGTGCTGTCTTCCCTCATTCCACCAAAGGTTAAGGCTCTGGAGAATGGAGCCAGAGCTTTCAGTACGTCTAGAGAGGAACACAATGACTCAGTCACAGCAGAAAATGTAAGTTAAGAAAAAGGGAGAATACATAACAAATGTTGCTTGGTTCAATGATTCACAGAAAAGATAGTACAATTATGCTACAAATAGTTATTGATAATGACACTTATAAGGAGAATATATCAATATTTGCCACTTATTGGAGAAACCCTTTCCATTATAGGGGTGTATACTAAGAAACTAAAAATTGCCTTTAATTACTTCATTGATGTAAGTTATTGCATTTTCTGTCTCTTTCCTGCAGAAGGGCATTTTCCTTTGTGTGTGTAATAGCAATTGGAACAATTTATTGATTGGTTTGTACTAAAATTTTGTTAACAGTTTTACTGTTTAAATTTATCTGTGGTCATGAGGCACATGTGGGCATGATGTCCATCCATTTCTTAAGGGATGATCAACTTGAAATCATCACTTAATTTCTGAGGGAACCATATAGATTGGTGACAGACTGCAATGAGAGTGCCACCTTTCTGGACCACACCACTTTATGCATGAGTGTGCTCTGCTCATAAAAAAAAAAAAGACTTAAAAACACTTTGATTTTTCATAGAACTGACAAAGAAAATATGAAAAATTAAGAAAGTGAAGCAGCTGAAATGTCAGGATTATAATAAAAGCTCTTTAGAGTTAGCACTCTGTTCTGTTTCTTTTTCTAATTCAAACAATAAAGATACTCACTTGCTTTTTAAAGGAAGCTGTAGTTGTCTGACAGGATCTATTTTATGAGTTTGTTGGCTGCATTTTGCTGTCTCCTGAACATTCTAGCACAAACAGAATCTGCTCAGAATGAAAACAAAATCCTGTCACTGGGAATGATGTGACTTAAAGCATTCAGATGCTCAGCCTTTACTGCTGCCCTTATTTTTGCCAGGGCTCCCCAAAGTCAAGGATGACAGGGTTATGTTATGAAAATAGCACAGATCAACTCATTTATGCATATATCTATGCCTGGATATGAAAAAAACCCCACCCCGACATTGGTTTATGTATCTCAAAAAGGATAAAATACCACTCTAGGAAGAAATGTGGTGTGGTGGTTTTTTTGTATCTTTTCTTTATCTACCCCATCTAGTGAGAGGGAAGAAAAACACATAATTATTCTCTTAATGGTTAATTATTCCCTCTGAAGCTGGTTCATTTCTCATGTTTTAGGAATGGTGTAGTGTTGATTTTAACTGGGTATGTTTGGGGATTTTTGGTAAATGAGATTTTTTTTTTTTTCCTGACAATTTTCCAGTGCCCTGTTAGGATCAGGATAAACACTGCATTGTTCATGCTAGAAGTGTTATGTGTGAGCTGCACAGCTGGAACAGACTGGGACAGCCCTCATTGACTGGAACAGCAGACAGATGTTTCACAAGTTAAAAATGTGTGTACTACACATCCTTCCAGGAAAGACCTGTAGCCTGGCAAATGATGTCAGGGTGAATTGTTCAAAGGTAAAAAATTCTCTTGGTGAGTGCAGTTATAAGAGTGGATTAGCTTCTTACATTAATGAGGTTTCAGTAAAAGCTTTTCCCAAATTGAAAGACATATCTCATTAAAGGCTGTGCATTGCCTGAATATGGGAACTGCACTTCGTGGCAGTTCATCTGGCCAGTTTCATTCATGATTTCTGTGATTAGACTGACTTCCTCCAGATGTACTTCCCTCTTAGTTAAAGCAAGGTGTTTTCTATAGCAGCTGTTGTCCACAGCAGAGTTCAAAATGATCTTACCCAGCTCCTCTGTCTGCCATCTGTGAAAGAGACTTTTAAAATACACCCTTGGCGCTGCTAGCTGCTGTTCTCATTGTGATTTTTTTTCCAATTTATACTCTTTTGAGATGCTCTTCTAAAGAAAAGGCAAGTGAAAATCAGCCTGAAGAGAGAATGAAAGTGAATTTTCAGATATGCTATCTTCATCTAAAAATGAATTCTGCAGTTTATAGCTAAAATCAAATAAATAGTTCTTCCATTCTCCTCTTTGTGTAGTACACATTGTATTAGATCTGTGCTCCAGCAGTGACAAACACTTCATGTGGGGTCAGGCATTTTCTCTGAGGAACTGCTTTTTGTAAAACATATCCCTTTGTTGAAGCTATGAAAAGGATACTCTAGCACAATATTTTCATTTGTTGGAAAAATTCCCCAAATAATTTCTATTGACTTGCAGCCACCACTGATTTCTCCAAAACATCTTTATTATTGTTATCATTATTGAAATGTCTCAATACCTGGAAATCAAAATTTAACCAGTCTAAAAATATCTGAAAGGTTTGACATGAAAATAGAAATTATAGAAATTATTCAGTTGACATTATTTAAACCCCCTAAATTTGTGGTTTGTGACTTTTTTTACATTTTTATTTTTTATTCTAATTTTGGATATGTTTCTGAAATGTCAAAAATCTTGAGGGAAGGGAAAAATTGCATTCTACTCAGATCTAATATTTACTGAGATACTGGTAGGTACTTTTCAAGCATGAATAATACTAAGGGTTCAGAGACAAACTGCTCTAATTAAAAAGTTACCACACAAGATGAAGCTCAGGCACACAAACGCTGAGAGGAAGAGAATAAAATTAAACTGCTTCACATTGGGCTCCATGCTCTTTGTAGCCAACATATGAAGCTTCAAGTTACTGGGGCATAGTTTGAATTCTGATGTGGCTTAGTGACTTGTAGAAATAATTTTCCAGCTCCAGAAGAGCCAATGTGATTTTACAGCATAACACTATTTTTTTTTTTTTGCATCCAATTTCTGCTACAGTTGTGTTTTATAGATATTCTGTATTTGGCTTCAGCTTGTCTTGAAAGTGTGCAGTCTTCTTTTGAAAATGGAGTTTGGAATTTTATTTCAATAACTACCTGGGCACACTCTTAAAGGGAAGTGTTTTTAAAGACAGGATTCTCTGGCTTTACCCTCCAGCCAGAGTTCCTTGATATGCAATTCTTATTTGGTCTCAAATGCTGTCCAGTCCCAATGTCTTCTCATCCAGGAAATCCTGTGATGAAACCAAGTGACTTTCTGAGCTCTTTTTTGTTGTTTGTAAACTACAAATTGAGCTTCTTTTGTCTCTCACTCATTCAATGTCTTGTCAGCCTTCAATCTTGTATCTTTCTCACTGTGCCAATATAATCTTTTAAAATACAATTTCCACAACTACGCTACTGTGGAAACTCTTGATAATAGCTTCCTTCTTCCTGCTCCTCCTCCTTTGTTCTCTTTATAGTCTCAGGAGTCATATTCATCTTTTCCCCACAGCTTTCCAGAGCTGATGCTCCATTGCCAGTCCCTTTCTGCTCCTCTTGAAATAAAAATGGAAAAGTTTCATTAAAATGAGTGGTAACTTAGAAGGAGTATCAGAAAGGTTTGTAAAAATTGGTAGTTTATATTAATTTTAGCCACTTAAATAGCAGCAGAGTCTTGGGCAGCTGGGAAAAGTGTGATTGCCTGCGAGCCTCCCAGGTTCCAGCCAGACAAACAAGTGATGATTTGGGTGTATGGGGGTGGTGAAGTCAGAATTTTTAAGAACTCTTTGTATCATCAAATGGGAACAATGTGGATTTGTATGGTACATGTAAATTTATGAGTTTCTTTAATTATAAGACAGAAAAGTTCCAGTGACAGCATTAGTCTGAGAGAGAAAAAGCTCTTCATGAACAAAGTGGATAAGCAATAATTTCTAATACCAATTGAAGTGAATAAGACAATGTTAAAAATAGTAAAAAAAACCCTCAAAATGTAGAACTCCTTTGGGTTAGGGGAACTGTTCCAATGTAAAAAGTCACTTGTTCATCCATGCAAGATAAAAAAGAAAAACCTGTTTAACAGATGGGGCAGGGTCAAGAGAGGAAGAAATATATAACAAGACCTTTAATAGTTTAAAATCCACTAATGATGTACATTACTGGTGATGTTGAGGCCACACATCCAATCTCATGTTCAGTTTTGGGCTTCTTGCTACAAGAAAGACATTGAGGTGCTGCAGCATGCCTGGAGAAAGAGCTGGGGAAGGGTCTGGAGCACAAATCTGATATGGAGCAGCCGAGGGAGCTGGGGGTTTAATCTGGAGAAACGAGGCTGAGCTGGGACCTTATTGCTGCCTGAAAGGAGGCTGCAGCCAGCTGGGTCAGCCTCTTTTCCCAGGGGACAAGAAACAGGACAAGAGGAAATGACCACAAGGTGCACCAAGGGAGGTTTAGATTCGATATCAGGAAAGATTTTTTTTCACAGAAAGGGTTGAAAAGTTTTGGGACAGACTGTCCAGGAAGAGGTCGAGTCACCAACCCTGGAAGTGTTCAAAAATATGGGGATGTGGCACTTGAGAACATGTTTTAATAGTGGATATGGTGTGGTGCTGCTCTGAAAGTTTGACTTGATGATCTTAAAGGTCTTTTCCAGCCTTAACAATTTCATGATTCTATGATTCTAAACATGCACTGAAAGCATGAATGTGTAGCTGTATGTAATTATGAATAGAGGGCAATTTTTCAGCTGTGGTTTGTAATAGCAGACTGAAGAAAAATAGCCCAAAATGGAAAGAAATTGTGTTCTATTTGCATTTGCATTTCTGAAGTTGTTCAGAGAAAGCCAGAGAAATTTTTGTTATTTTTACTTGAGATGGCTATTTTATTATCTGCATCTGTTTTTTTAGCAATAATTTTAAATCAGAGAGTAAAGAGCTGACTTGTAAACCTGAAGTGAGATTCAGCTGTCAAAACTGAGGTGTCTGAAAGTCGTTTTGGACTGTCTTTCTAGCCACCTGAGAGAAGGAGGCACCTCCACTGCCAAATTCTTCTGACACTCACCTAGGTATGTGAGGCAGGTTAGGTGACCTGTTGTTTCAAGTGTCAACCAGCAATGCCAGGCTGGCCCATCTGAAAGTCAGATGTCTGAAGCAGTGTGAGGTAAATCCCATCCAAAACATGCAATATGAAATGTACTAAAAAGTGCATTATAATACAGAAATATTCAAAACTTTTTTTTTTCTCCAGACTAGTAGCTATACAAGAATTTTCTTACCTACATCTACTGTTTGTGCGTGATTAAGCTCAAACCTGTTGTATTTAGGAAAAGAAATTAGTTTTTTCCTTCTCACTCTTATTCACATGTCATGCCAACAGGAATTAGAAGAAATTAATTGTAGATGAGGTGGGATCCAAACTCTTGTTTCATTTCAGCTGTTATACATTTGTTAATCTTAAAGAAAAATAGGTTACAGGAGGTGACTGTAAGACCCTGCTCAGAGGCAGTGAGGCTGCCCACAGGACAGTTTTCTCCAGTTCCAGTTTTCTAGGCAGAGAGCTGCAACTGTGCTATCACAAAGACTCAGTTTGACTCTTGGAGCTGTAAATTAGAAAAGAAAATTGAATACATGCAAAGTAAAAATAATTCAAACGTGTGAATTCGCAGTGGATTAAAAAATCAATTCTCAACATAAACTGGTATTCTAGGAGGAAATCAGAGGCTGATATTAGTGGTTTCTTCGATGCATGCATTTCTGGATAAAAATGATTTAAGCATTTCAAGAAGGGATTGTCATCCACTGAATTTATAAAATCCTCCTGCTTATAAAATGGTCACATTGCATATTGACTGGAGACAATATTGGTTTTCTTACATCATTTAAAGTTATGTACCAGTGCCATTTTTACATTTATGCATAGATCTGCCATGCATTGAGCATTTCTATGATCTGTGAGAGCTCTGGGTTGCACTTATTCACATGCTGGATGTCACTGTGATTATGCACGTTTGAAGGAGGGAGAGGCAAATGCAAGTCTCTGACTTAGGAGGTATCTTTCCCTCTGTGATCAATACTTGTGTCCAATATATCATTTTAGAGCTTCTTGCTCACTGGGGTCACGTTTTATTTGCTACTTTTTGTGTAAATGCATGTAGAGGTCAGTACGTGAGCAAGGTTACAAGTGTGTCTCAGAATCTAATATAAAGTATTTAATTGAGTCCTTTGCTCTAGTGTGTCAACAGGCTGCATGGGGAGATTCTACAATCTGTCAGAAAATTAAAAGCTGAGCTTTGCTGGTTAAATTCTGCAGTATTTTGTGTGGATCCGTGGATTTTTCATATGCGTGGAGCAAGCACACACCATAAAACTGAGATCTGCTTTTCAGAGTGAGGCTAAATCTTTAGTTCCTTTAAAATGACACAAAACCTCTGACTAATTTACCAACTGGAGAATTTGAGTATATTTATTTTTTAGTGGAAGATTTTTTTTTCTTTAATAAAATCAACATTCTGCAGATAAGTGTCTTCTTTAAATGCAAAATTTAGGGATCCCACAAGTAACCCAGGAGAACAAAGAGCCAAACCATATCCCAGAAAACATGTCGTAGTCCTTCTTTATTGAATGATTTTGATTTGTTCCAAATTTGAAAGCTGACACCTATAGGTTGTTGTGTGTGCTCTTGCTAGTTCCAGTGCTCCATTAGACAGAATCTGCTGTTAATGTTTCAACACTGTTGACATAACCATTTTTTGTGATTTACCATCTCCCTGTGCTGTCTCTTGGTCACTTAGAAATCCAGGATCCCAAAACAGCAGGAAATTTTGCTGATTAAGGAAAACAGATCTGTGAAACCACAGCTAGTTCCCAATATGCTATTCTTGTGAAAAATGTTCGCTTTTATTTTGTTCTACTAGATAATCTCCAGTGCAAGAGTTTAGCTCTAAAACTAACAGTGGCCACATTACACCTTACTTTTCATGTGCAAATATTTAAATTTTCAGGTGTCATTGTTTATACATGAATTTGGTGATAAAGGCAGAATATTTTGTAATTCAGACTTGCAACAAATAGATTGAAATGCAAGAATTCTGTGAAGAGATTAAACCAGAAGTGAAATTACATTTTATCTAACAAACAAGCACATGCTTTGCCAACTGCAGAAAGCATTCCCCTCCTCAGAGAATTTTATCAAGGCTATTGTGCATGTTCAACAATTCTGCTTACTGCTACATCACAAAAAGCCTTTAACTATTTCGCCATTGCTACCAATGCCCAGCAATAACAGCAGATAAGAGCACTGCAACTGGGACTGCAGTGTTAGAATAGAACTGAAGGAAAATAATTATCCTGCATCCTTTTTGCTTTTAACCGTCATTTCTGTTTCTGGGAACTTGGGTGAAAATCTGCAAATTGGTGGTTTCATAGAAAACCAAAGCTGCAATGGGGGGAAAAAAAGTACAAAGCAATCTGTTGTACTGTACATGTCAGCTGTAAAAATGAACCTGAAGAGAACATATTTATGCAAGTGTTTTCAAACAGCCCCACATCATTCCCCCTCCTATCTCTCTTCCCCTCCACATAAGCACACTCCATCCAGAGTTGCCAGGATACTGTGACAGAGGCTGGTTTTGCAGCTGGTTTTGCAGCTCCAGCTGTTCCCAGGTACAGAACTGGGACTGCTGTGGAGAGGGCTTCCCTTTGTGGTGTTTCCATGTGGTGTTGGCAGGCTCAGGATGTGTGTGTAAAAGCACTCCCACAAGCACTCTCAGGGTGAGGTACATCGATACAGGAGAGTCCTGGAGCACATCCTTCTGGAGATTGGCTCCTTCTGTGTCCTTCATGGAACATGAAATGTGTCTTTGGCATTTGTCTCAGATAAGCTTCACTGACCTGGAGACTATCTAGCATTCATGACTCTTGGAGGAGCAAAAAGAAGGTGATGATATCAACCACTCTTTACTCCCAGCAGTGCACAGAGATCCAAGTGATGCTGTGGACTCAGTCACGGAGACAAGCACCAGACCTGTCTGGTGGTAAATATGGATTTTGATCTTACTGGTTGGGGTTTTTTTCAGCATAATCTTATTTTTTTTTTAATTTGGAAATCCTGATTTGTCCAGTTCAGAAAACTTTCCTCGGGACAGGATGCTGTTCTATGATCCAAGAGCAACTAGCAGAATGAAGCAGAAAACCAGGAAATAGAGATCTCTGAATCTGGTTTTACTCCAAGTATTTCCAATAAAAAATTAAAATTTTTATATTCAGAGTATTACACATGCATGCTCACGCTTCAGGAAATAGGTTCTAGAAATCAGTAAATCCCAGTTTTAGAAACTATAGGGGAAAAGTTTAGAAACAAAAAAAAGTTTATAGGGGACAGTTTTAGAAACTATAGGGGACAAGTTTATAGGGGACTCAAGGACTACAGACAGATGCCATTTAAAAGGGACTAAATTAGTCTATGGGCAAGTCAGCTGTGAATGAGAAAAGAAAGATAACTTTATGTCTTTATATAGCATTTTTATGACTAACACTTGTATAATCCCTTTTTTTATGTGACCAGGGGAAATAGAACTACCTACTTCATAAGAATAAAATTTATACTTTTTGTGAAATGGTCCTGGATACGGTTTTACTCTCTGTTTTTTGCTGAGATTATAGGTCTGTTTTTTCACATTCTGTGTTGAAACCCTTTGACATTGTCCTGCCATTTTATACAGCAAAGCTCTGTGTGGCCTGATTGATTCATGCAGGTAGCTGCAATCAGTAAACACAGGCATCACTTACACAGACAAAACTAGCACAGGCACTGACAAAAGGGATAAGAACATTTTTCAAGTTTTCTTCCCTTTTTATTTGTCCTAAGATATGATGTGTCACCTCTGACCCAATGGTGACAGAGAGCTCCTGCCAAAGCCTTGGAAAAGGTGTCAGAGCTGGAATGTCTCCCCAGGCCTATGGCATTCACATTCTCTGAAAAAATCCCTTCACCCAGGATTTTTCTCCTGGGAAGCTGAGAAGCCTCAGAGAAAAGAAAAACAATTCTCATCTCATTTGCTTCTCCTGTGTTGTGCTCATCTGTGGAATGTGTTTGGAGATTGTTTACTAAAAAGTGATTTTTTAATTGGATTCTGGCGTGAGTTGTTTTCACTCAATGGCCAATCAGGGCCAAGCTGTGTCGGGACACTGGAAAGAGTCACGAGTTTTCATTATTATCTTTAGCATTGAGTAAGTATCTTTTCTGTATGCTTTAGTATAGTATAGTACAGTATTCTTTACTATAATATAGTATAATAAAGTAATAAATTAGCCTTCTGAGAACATGGAGTCAGAGGCATCATTCCTCCCTGCCACGGGGGTCCCTGCAAATGCAATACAGGCCAGTGTGTGCTGTGAGCACTGTCAGGGAGGGGTGAGGCACAGTCATGTCCCAGTCACGGCCAGTGATGCTTCAGGTGCGTGAAAGATTTGGAATTAGCTTCTTGCACTGCCTAGAGCTAAAGACAAGAAGCTGCTTCTTGAAATGTGTTTCATTAGAAGTCTATTGTTATTTGTGTAGTAGAGAAAAACCTTGCCCTTTCCTTCTTTCTTTCTCTTTCCCCTGATCTTTTTGGACTGTTCCTACCTCCTTGAGTAGGCAATAATTGGGAGGTAAGATGTTCAGGTGCCTCTTTCTCTGTTAGGCTTGGGCTTGCCTTGGTGAAAGGAGCTTCACTTTGAAACTGAGTGACCAGCTCTGTGTGTTCCTTGTGTTCCATCCTGGTTTCGGCTGGCCTAGAGTTATTTTTCTTCCTAGTAGCTGTTAAAATGCTGTGGTTTGGACTTAGTATGAGAATAATATTGATAACACACTGATGGTGTTGTTGTTGCTGAATAGTACTTACTGTAAGTCCAGGACATTTTTAGTTTTGCGTGCTCTGACAGAGACCAGATGTAAAAGAAACTGGGAGGAAGCATGGCCAAGACAGGTGTTCTGAATGAGATAAAGGGATATTCAACACCATACAACACCATGCCTAGAATACAAACTGGAGGGAGTGGGCTGTGAGGTGCCAATCACTGTTTGGAGCCTTGATGGATGTCAGTCAGTGGGGGAGGAGCATCCCCTTTCTTTCCTGGGTTTTATTCCTCTTTCTCTTCCCCCTGTCCTCCTCTTCCTTCATTACTTTACTACTACTAATTATTATTATTAATTATAGCAGTAGTAGTGTTATTTTACTTTATTTCCATTATTAAACTGTTCTTATCTCAATTCATTACTTTTACCTCCTTCACCACAGTAGGGAGTGGGGAGAGAGTGAGCAGCAAGAGTGAGCTGCATGGTTCTTAGTTACTGGCTGGGTTAGCACATCTGTACCAGGCTCTGCACCACAGAATGTTACTTGTGAGCTCCAAACCCACTCAAGTGAATAACACAATCACAAAGCTGACAGACAGCAGGGGAGCTGCCCTCTGCTCTGCTCTGACCACCCTGCTATTGCATATTTTTAATATGCATATTTTTAATATGCTATTGCATATTAAAAATATATATATATTGTTACTACTAGCACCTTACAACACCCTAGGGTTGCCAAGACATCCTGTCCTGCAGAGAGCTCCTGGTGGCATCCTCAGTTCTGAAGCAATTGGTTTGCAAACTCATCTGCAATGCTCTCTCCTCGGTGAAGTGTGGGTTAATCCTGCCAGTGAGATCAGGCTCCTGAGGACTGTTTGGGGACTCCCTGGCAGACGTCTCTTGGCATGCCTCTGTGGAGGCGGGAGAAGAGGTTTGGAGCACTCCCTGCTGTCTCCTGTGTGCTAGGACTCAGTCTTGCTTGAAAGGACCCAACACCAGGCTGAGGTCCCTCATCCCCACTTCAGAGGCAGCCAAACAGGGCCTGGACAGAGAAGTTTGCTGGTGGATAAAGTGACACAGTTCTCTGGAGATATTAGTTCATTTCACTGTGGGTGTGTGCAAATGTGCTCTGCAGTTGGTGACCATATCTGTATATTCACAGGCATGGTTTAATTAATCCTCTTATGGACAGAATCTACCATGGCATTAAGAGAGCAAATATTTTTAGCCTGTATAAGAAGTCAGTCCTGCCCACTCACATTAAATCCTTTAGAAGGCAACTTATCTACTGCAGGTTAGCTGGGATGACACAGGAAAGTGAGGTTTAGATTATAGTAATTAAAACTTCTTGAGCAAAGGAAGTCTTGTGCAAAGGGACAAGAATAATTGATGACTTCACCTTTTAAAGAAAAAGAACAACTATTTTGCAATGTGCCAGTCCCTCTCCCTGCCCTCAGGGCAGAGGTCCTACTGCTTTTGATTGTGACTTTTATAAAGGTGTGAAAATAAACCACATTAACTGCTGAGTTCCCATGGCTGACACTGATAGAAGCAAATTGGAAGGACTAAGACAGAAAAAACCTTGAGATAGGCAGGATTTTATATACGAATTATGAACAGCATCTCTCACCTCTTCTTGTTTGTCAGATAGATTTGTGCCTCTTCAAAATCATTAGGACAACTGCACATGTGAATTTTTAATAACTGTGGAAGTCTTAGAAAAAAAATGAAAAGTGTGTTGCTGTTTACCCCCTTTCAAAGAAATTGCAAAATCCAACAGAATGTCTGCTGCTGATTTGCCTCTATATTCACAATTTAGGTATAGAAAAGCCCTGTAGGAACACCTGAGTATTCTTTCCTGACTACAAGTAATGCTTTTAATGATCTTTCATGACTTTTAGAACCAAAATAAATTCTTACCCTGAAGTTCTTATTTTATATCCCTAACTCAGCCAAGTTCTACTTGCTGGAAGAAGGAGCTCTAGCATTGCATGTGAGTGTAGGGAAAGTGTTTAGAAGTGTGGGCAAAGGGAGGGACAGTCTTGCAAATACCTGGAGGAACATGAGCCATGGCAGATACAGTGCTTAAAGTCTGTTGGAGAAAGAGTGTTCAGAAACTCATATAACTGAGATTGTTTTTTACTCTTTCAATTGCAAGAAACTTTCTTTAAAGCCTTTTATGACCATTTCCTTATGGAGGGCATATACACAGCTCATGGTGAGAAAATTGTTTTCTGAACATATTTCTTTGTGTTAGAAATTCAAGCAAATATTGGGATAGTGGACAAATTGAACTGATGCTTTTATAAGAAAAGGATATCACTAACGAGATTTAACCCAGTTACTGTATCAAGGAAATAGCTGTTAATGTTTTGGCATATTTACTTTTTTTCTGTTGTTATTAAATGGAGGAAAACTATTTTTATGCATGCCTGATAAGGATAAAGTCAATTTTGACTTAAAACACTGTTCTGTGCAACTTAAACACTTTGAAGCAGGACGAAACACAATTTCCAGTATGAAGGCAGACAAGGAGAGGCAGAAAGAACCATTTTCCTTTCCGTTTTCCTTGCCTTTGGAAGGATCATGTATTTGCAGTTGAAAGTAGAAGGCAGCTTATCCTAGCTCACGTGTGTAAACATTCACATCAATCTGCCACGTACACAGTGGCCAGCCCTAATGAGCCTTTTGAAGCCCTCTTTGTTTTGTCTTTGCCATGCCATCCACTCACCAGCCACAGAACTTTTCCTCCTCTCCTCATCCCTGCTCCAACTGAGATGGGAATCACAGGAAGAGTCAAAGAAAAGGTGCACCTAAAGTTCTCTTTTGCCCCACTGAAGGTGTCTATCCCTTCCTGACAGGCTACAGTTTCACCTCAGAAACTTCTCTGGATCATCCCTGTTCCTGCCTGTGCTCACTCTGTGGCCACCCCTTTCCAGCAGCCTCAACTAAGCTAAAGTAGGGGAGGATGTGGGAATATTGGCTCATTGCCATCAAAGGGTTCAAGGACACAAGACTGGGGAAAGACACAGCACCTGCACCTCAGTGCACCTTTCCATCTGCTCCTTGCACGCCCTGGGGACATCCTGCTTGCCTCCTCCATGACCACAGATCACAGAGAGCTGAGTTGGTGAGGCAGCCTCTGAGGCAGGGACCAGAGCCTTTTGAGGTCAGACTTACAGCATGAGAGAGGCAGGAGCAGGGAATCACCTCAGGGAAAGGGAGAAGGGCTCAACAGGCACCTTTACTGCATATGTGCTGTTTTGTTGGATGGTGATGCTTCCTGTCAGCATTATGCTTATAAAGGGTCTCTCATTCCAAAATCAATCTCTTCTTCTTAGGAGCATTGTCTGCCCTAATAAGAGAGAACTCATCTCCTCAAACCCACTTCCTTTTAAATCTGTAGCCCATCATGGCTGCAGCAACTCCTCTGCTGTTATTTGTTTGCATTCTGCAGAATTGCAGTAGATTTAAACTCTCAGCTGCTAAAAATTAAGTCCTTCCTCAATATTGATGGGATTACTTGTAGATGGTCCTGGAAAAATATCCTGGCTCTGACTAAAGATCTACCACCATTATCTTCTACAGTTTTAGTATTAAAAACAGTGCAGTCAAGGCAACCCTTGTGTAGGCTGCATGGTCAGTTTAATAACTTTTTTTTCAGAAAGAGAAAATCCACGTTTCAGTACCCATTTTGAAGAGCCACTGTGAGATGGATCATTTAATTGTGTTCAACAGCAGCTGAGTTATAAAATACATGAGAAAAAGACTTTGAAAGTGTCAGGGATTCACTAATGGAAATTAAAACAATATGCATCTCTAGTTAGTTCTGAGTGAAATATCAAACATCTGCTGCAGGCTATTATAGAGGGGAAGCCAAATGAGAAAGGCAAATGTGTAGTCTCAGCTGCAGGGACTGGAAGGAGACAGCAGGTAAATGCCATTTGGAGGCATCCCTCATCACTCCACATTGCTCCTTGGAAAGCCAGGATCTTTTCTGATGGACTTTTCATCTCCTGAGCAGAGGGTATGCAGAGTAGGGAATTGGCAAACAGGCTGGAGATACTGGGGAAAGGACCTGGCTGTGGGGAACAGAGAAAAACAGGCAGCTGGCTACATGTGCAGTGATCAGATGAGGAGGCAAGAGGGATCCCAGTTTGATTCCATTTGCTTTCCAGTGTGGAAATTAATTAGTTGATTGGGAGAGAAGAAAGGCTCAGTAGAGGTGCTTGAAGACAGGGCAGTCAGTGAGAAACAGCTGCTTCCAAAGGAATGGCTCTGAGCCTAGCAGTCTCTCATCTGGGCACTAAGGAGTACTTACAGCACATCCCCATCAAAATTAATTTATTTTCCTGGTGATTACTGTACAGGGCTCAAGGGTTTAGATCCTTTGTTGTTTAGCTCCTGCCACTAATTAAGGGCATCTCTTCAGTGTGAGGTACTCTGGAAACAGAGTAGGTACAGGTCCAGATACAGATAGATACAGAGACAGATACAGATGAGGAATTCCAGCATTCCTTTGGCCAAATGTTTTCAAATTCAGGTTACCCACTCCCAACATCCCTGAGATTTTAGGGCATGGCTCAGGTCCAGAAGCAGATTAATTATGACGGTGTCCATACTCAAAAGAGCTAACACACACTGCAAGCATAGGGCTTCCACATTTACTCTTCTTATGTTTTCATACTGCAAGCTCCAATACATGCAGTCCTGTAGAGAGATAGAAACTATGGAGATAGAAGCAATGGGAGATACCTAAAACCCCTGGAGGTGCAGCAGGCCCAGGAAGTGTGTTAAACAGCTTGGAAAATCCTCTTCTAGCCCAGGCCTACTTGGCATGGTGAGCACATGCACTTACAAAATGTCACCGTTTCACACCAGCCACTTCCAAGAACCTGCACTCTCCCCGGGGCCCTGCAATTTTAAAACACTTGAAATGTATTTCTGTTGTGTTTATCCTCTTCATTTTCACATCAAGGGAGCCTGTCAGCAATTTGCTGTGGGGATGGGTCCTACAGAGAAACACTAGAAGATCACCTGCCATCTTTGTCACTCAGTGCGTAACAGCCCCTCAGGCCAAGCACAGCTCGGTGGTTCTTGCTCTCAGGACAAGACAGAATTGTAGCTTGGGCACCTAAAGGTGTGTCCAAGCTGTAGGTGCTGGCTGTAGGTGCTGGCTGCACCACTGCAGCATTCAGCTTTTAGTTTTTCAGCTTTAGGCAGTGTTAAGCTAGGCAAGTGACCTGTACAACAATCTTGTCTCCTGGGAATGTGCAAACTGGCTTCTCTATACCACAGGTCTGAGCCAGAATTTTTTGAAGGGCCCTGTTCATTGATGTTGGCAATGTTTCAGAAATAAAGGCACCTTGTTACAGGTGTCTGTACTCCAGAAACTGGTACTCTCAGAGTTGCAGTATATACAAGGTATTTCTTTGCTTTCATTGACATTCAAACACATTGCACGTTTTCACATGGTCAATAGTGTGATGGTTAGTGTGTCTCAAATGAATGTGTCAGTTTGAAACCTTATAACATGCACAAGAGAAATGAGAGAAACACTTGGTATGTTTTTTCTTGATTAAACATCAGTTTTCGTTTGTGGAGCCAAAAATCAAATTAGCTAATGCAATGCTCTGCTTGACTGACTCTTCTGAGGAACTAAACATCCAGCACCATGTCAGCTAATTATGGTTAAATAGGTGACAGAGAGAGAGTTCTTCTCAGTTAATGTTGAAAATTACTGGCTACTCTGTTGAGTCAGGTTAGTCACGCCATTAAATTCTGATTAATCAGGTTCCATTTTTTGGGAAGTGTGCATGGCACACGTGGATGTTCTCCAAATGATGGGGGCTGACAGTCTGTCTTCTGCCAGGGTAGAGTTAATGAGAGAGAACTGGAAACTTGCTAGTTATGTTAATATTTATTTGAAGTTGATAAAACATAACTGTGACCAGTGTTGGTCTTATGGAATTTGACTAACATTTTGGGAGACTTGCCTGATGCACTTCCAGGGTCTGGTTATCTGTAAGGTACATAGAATTCATGGCAGAGAAAGGCAGTAAGCAAACATGATATCCAGCAAAATTACATCATGTTAGTATGTGCAGATTTTAACTTCTCTTTTTAAATTCAGGATCAGAACACAGTAAAAATGTCATGATTGAAGCAAGAATTTCAGCGAGACATTTTTCAGGAAACAAAAAACAATGAATCAGTCTTGTAAAGAGTAAATAAATTCCTCTTGTCCTTCTCAAGTTATGAATAACTAGTTTTGGCCTATTACTCTTATTTTTGTGTGGAGATTATAGAGTTGTCATACTCTTTCTCTTCCCACAACTCACCCACATTGAATACATGGGTCATGCAAAAATACTTACACAAAATGCAAGAAACATCTTACAAAGCATTTGCAAGTTATGTGCCAATGACACCATCATTGATCTTTTAATTCAGCATGTGTTCATGTAAAAACCTAAAGGAATAGCAGGCCTGCTGTGAATCTTAACGTTGTTACCCTTTTGTTAAAGAAACCAAAAAGTGCTTTTATTTTGCCCACAAACTCTGGTATTTCTAAGGTACTTTAACATGACCGTTATAGATTCATAAAACTCTTTTTGAACACTACTTCATAGGCACTTTCTTAGCATTTTCCCTATAGTAACATGAAGCTTGTTTCTTGGAAAGAATCCTTTCAAAATCTGAGTGGTTTAAAGATGGGAATAGAGCAAGTTTAAACCTGGAGCTGTCTGCTGTACTTTTCCACAAGACAACAAAATAGATGGTATCACTAAGGTTCAAGTTTGTCCTCCTCCACAGAGGAACAAAAGGGCAGGAATTTTCTAGTCTTCCATCACTATCTCACTAAAAAAACCTGGCTTTATTTCTGAAACACTGCCAGCTATGATGAACAGGCCCTTAGAAAAATTCTGGGTCAGACCTGCGGTTTATAGAACCAGTTTGCACATTCCCAGGAGACAAAATTGCTGTATGGGTTGCGTGCCTAGTTTGCCATTGCCTGAAAGGGAAAAGCTGAATGCTGAGGTGGTGCAGCCTACAGCACCTACAGCCACCTGCAGACACCCTATGGACACCCTATAGCCACCCTATTGCCACCTACAGCCACCCATAGACACCCTATAGGCACTGCAGTCACCCTATAGCCACCCTATAGCCACCCACAGACACCCTACAGACACCTTATAGCCACCTACAGCCACCCTATGGACACACCTTTAGGTGCCCAAGTTACAATTCTGTCTTGTCCTGAGAGCAAGAACCACTGAGCTGTGCTTGGCCTGAGGGGCTGTTTTGCACTGAGTGACAAAGATGGCAGGTGATCTAGTGTTTCTCTGCAGGACCCATCCCCATCCCCACAGCAAATTGCTGACAGGCTCCCTTGATGTGAAAATGGAGAGGATAAACACAATAGAAATACATTTCAAGTGTTTTAAAATTGCAGGGCCCTGGGGAGAGTGCAGGTTCTTGGAAGTGGCTGGTGTGAAACGGTGACATTTTGTAAGTGCATGTGCTCACCATGCCAAGTAGGCCTGGGCTAGAAGAGGATTTTCCAAGCTGTTTAACACACTTCCTGGGCCTGCTGCACCTCCAGGGAAGAAGAGTTTACAGGATTGTGGCTTATAAGCACCTGGTCATTTGCTCTGAGTGATGGAAAAAAAGGGTGAATTGTGTGAGAGGTGAATCCTGTTTGCCCTCCTGACTGATTTGTATGCACATGGTGGAGTCAGTATTTGGTCCTGCTCTGACCATGCTGCCTGACTACACTTTACACCCCGAGAACACAGGACAGCTCCTCAGTCTAGGCATTGGACTTCATTTTGGTAAAGAGCAGAAGCCCTTTGAGGATGGCTCAGGAATTTTACTGTGCTCAGGCGAGCTTGGGAGTGGCCAAGTTATCCTGTCACACAGGGTCAGTTCCTGTGTCTCCAAGATCAGGTGGTTTCCATGTCCCCATCTCTCTGTGTCTCAGTGCAAGGAGTTTGAAGTGCACCAAGGCTTTCTTGTAGCTCAGAGATCATTATCCAGAAATGCAGCATTTGAAAGGGAAGGAACCAACTGAGGAGGAAGGTTAAACAGCATTTCTTCATCTGTGGTGCTGTTAGGACACAAAATGTTCTTAGGTGTTTTAGCATGTTCTTGTGTTGGCCAAATATTCATTAAAAGGGATTCCAATTCTTCATGTCTCCTTTTGGCAGGGAAATTTATGTTTTACATGGAAAATATGATGGTTTGAAATTTACATATTCATATGCAACTGTGAATTAAAAATTACTTCTTGAAAACATGTAAAATAATAATGTAGGGAAAACTGAAGTTACTTCCACATATCAGAAGTCACCTTGCTGGCTTTGTTAGAATCTGTTGTGTCGGGTGCTGAGCCTTCCTCCTCTGTCCAAGTTTAGCCATGTTTCATTTTGGGGCATGTGAGCTGTAAAGCTGAAGTCCTGCAGTGCAGCTGGGCACTGACTCGAGGATTCCATGAGTGTTTATGTGGGGACTGTGTGTTGCTGGAGACTTTAGCTGATTCCCATCTGCTGTAGATCAGGGGCTTCCTAGGGATGCTTCATGAGGAAGGTTACCATAGCACCAGGCTCCTCAGATGTAGCATTATCTTGTTTCACTTGTCTGAGCAGGACAAAAGAAGTGATGTGTATATTATGTTGCATTTCTCAAAGTAGTCATCTCTAGTCTTGTACAAAACAAAAATCATGGACATTGTGCCATTGCTTAAGGATAGAAATTGAGAGAGGAGGTTCTGCCATTACTTGTAAATGAAGATGAGTCTAGAAATGACATTGGCATTGATCGAAAGGGAACTTCAGTGAGCCAGAAAATGTAAGATCAGGTAAAGAAGTTACATCAGATTCTTACAAATTGCAGTTGAGACATCTTTTCACACATGTGATTTCTGTCAGGCTCACAGGAGTTAAGAGAAAAATTTCTGCTGTGCTGGAGCCCAGTGAAGAAGAAAAGAAGAAGAACTTCTACCTGGCAGAAGAAATTTCTGTGACTGTAAGGTCACTGGAAAACACAAATAATTTTTTGAAAATAGCCCTGTTTTGGAACTTCTTATATTCTACCCCAGATTTGTGACCAATGACTACTTTTAGAAAGACGATGCTCATGTTCTTAACAAATTCCTGATATTCCCCTTTTGTGATACAGTTGAACTGTCCCGTAAAAAGCAATGATTTCACATTATATATGTATATATAAAATAAATGTTCCTGTAAAGTTTACAAGTGGTATAAATGTTCATCACTACTCCTCATATGTTTCATATTAGGGTATCAAAATCATCTCATCCTGATTCTTTTTATTATTGCTCTTGAATTTCATTCTGATTTTAATGCAATGTATCTTAAACCCCACCAAAACCCACAACTATAGAGTCTAATGGTTTCAGTGTTGTTGTTTTGAGCATACTAATACATGAATCTGTGCAGCCAATGGATCAAGGACAGCTGGAGGCCAGGCTGGTGGCAGGGCTCACTGTAACACAGGTCACTGATCAAAGGTCCATGCAGGAGACCTGTCTGACCACGGCCTGTGTGTGACACAGCCCAAACTGGGCTGGGAAATCAAGTGAGACTGGTCAGGTCAACCAGTCCCCACATCCCCAGGCCCCCAGGGACCCAAGACATCTTCATTTTCCCTACCACATTTGCTACTGACCTTGCTTAAGAAGAGGCTTTGTTAAACAAACACTTTCAAAAGAATGGGCCAACATTTCAGCTGCAACTGAATGTTAGACAGCAATGCTTCATTTGAACTTTTCTGCAGTAATCATTATTTCTGCAGTCATCAAAGCCAGTAACAATGATATATGAACAGCAGGTTAAGCCTTTGTCTCCTTAGAGAATCTAAGAAAGGCTTGTCACAGTTTGCTGTGGTCTCTCTTGCTGATTAAACAAAGCCTTCCTTGTGTGGGTTCTGAAACTTAAAAAAAAAGTCTTAAAATAATTCACTGAAAGAATAATGGATACAATGTTAATTGCAGTATGACTATATTTGCTACAATTACACCAAGAAGGATTATCATTCAAATGCAAAATATGAGGCATGTATAACTGCAGAGTCATGACATATTGTGCATATCATGGCCCAAGCAACTGAATAGTATTTGACATTTGTCTGCCCATATCTTTATCTCTTTCCCTTTGCTTGAGCTCCTGTTTTATCATATACCAGCTCTTTCTTTCGGTGTCTAGGATGAATCATCAGTGCAGAAAAATACTGATGTAGTCTTGATTTCTGTAGCAAAATACTCCTTATCTAGGAACAAACTGTATGACAATGAATGCAACATCTAAGGATGTATTGTATTTCTAAATATTATATATAAGTATATGTGTGGGAGGTGGCTTTGAAATTTAGACTACTCCAGCAGAACAAAAATGTCTGAGTAATGCTAAATGCATTCATGAGGTTTATTTTTTTTTCTTTTGTCTTTTTTTTTTCTTGTTTGTTTTGCTATCACTGTTTTTATCCTGCAGGGAAATTACTGCTAAGGAACTGACTTCCATCTTGGTTGCAAAATTGATTATGTTCTACCCTTGAAACCATTTAAATTAGTTGTGCTGGGGGCCTGAAATAAAATGTTATTATAACAGAAGAAATTCTCAAGGCTTCATGTCCTAAGCTAATAACAAGTCCTGTCAAATAAAGCCTATCCAACCCTTTTAGTCTAAACAAATACTCCAGTTTCAGTTTCAGAAAACATTTGCCATTTGAGCAAAATTGTTTGGTTGTTAGGATATTTTTAAGCAAAAATAGGGACCAGCAAGGTTCCTTTCAAAAGGCAGAATCAATGGAATAAATGACATTAACATGTGCAACTGCAGTCTGGTGCATACAACAGTATTAAACATTTTTGCAATAAAAAGCCATTGGCCTGGAACAGCTCAGCTTTCTAAGCTGATAACATTTTAGTGAGAAAATAACTTTAATAATCCCCCTGAACACCATATGCATGCACAAATTATTAGATTAGACTGTCCTAGTTATTTGGTTATTACAAGGCTTCTGCAGGAATCACACCCAAGCCACAGGAAAACACCGATTAAAAAACTCCAAAGCCTAAAGATAGCATAATTACCAGAGGAAAATCAGTTATTAAACAATAATATTTAAAATAAATGGCGCTGTTGAAAGGCTTTCCAAAATGTGTTTTAATAATGTTTGTCTCTGTTAAGCCTTGGAGATAAATAGACAAGACAGTATAAAAACCAGAAACTTCTCTTCCAATTAAAACACTGTTCACAGCAGGAAGGGGGACAGAGTGAATCAGGGAACCCTATGGCTTTGTGGTTTCTGAACTGAACCCCAAGTTAATTTAATTGGATCCTTCTCCCCTATATGTCTCTCTTCCCCTTCCTCCCCCCTTTCAATTCATGACCTGGTTTTCCAAATCGATTTGGCCAGCAGGTATCCTTTATCATAATTCCCTCTTCAGTGGGCAGAAATGGATACTTCCCGAGAGCCAATTCATCCCTATGGCCCATCAACATCTAAAGTGGCTGGGCTGAAGTCTTCCCTGCAGCTCCTTTTCTGTTCAAATGGTGAGCTGAATCCTCTCCCCATCATTCACATAGCTGGGGACCTTTCCTCAGACAGCAGCTTGAGCAGAGAGCAAATAACTTACCAGTCAAATAAAGTGTTTCTCCATTCTAGCCAGTGAGTGACAATATGCAAGAGGCAACTAAGGCATAGCTCTTTTCTCCTCTTCATTTAAACAAAATTCAGGAATTTTGCTTTCTTTTCTGTGCAGAACAGTTTCCATTTGAGCTTTAAAACCCCTTCTCTTACCATCCTTGCTTGTAGTCTACGATTCATATTGTGGGGGTGAAAGAGATGCACCAATATCCTATTAGTCTTGGAAAGGCATTTAAGGGCTATTTCCCTCTTCCTTTAAAAGTGCCAGTGCCACAGATCTTCCAAGAGAGACTGGCATGATTTTTTTTTACTATTCCTGCAGTTACTGTGGCATTTCTTTAAAGGGGCCAAGGCTGTCAGTATGTGCTTGGTAGACTCAATAAACTCCTGTGCTCAGTCCTTATATGTTCCTATGGTAGCTCCCAAATCATATTTGACCCAGGTTGGAGCTAGATACCCCTCTGCACATAGAATGGGGGATTCTGGGCATTGGAACTCAGCTGCCCAGAAAATGTCAAAGTTAAACAGTGGAGGACCTGCTGAACTTGTGTTATCTCCAGGGTTAAGCAGCTGCTGAACAAGGGCAAAGTGTTTGGACTTAAGCACTTAGATCTTTTCTATATCTGTGATCAAAGGCACTGGATAGAGAGGAAAGATGAAACAAACACTTCCCTCCAGTTAATTTTTGTCCCTTTGTATAGATACTGGGTGAAAAAGAGAAGAGTAAATACTTGTGAGAACTGGATTGTTAAGGCCAAGAGGGGAACATTGCTTGAGTCAAGTTGAAAGAAAGAACATACTATGATACAGCAAATTACTTTACAGGCCATTGGACCTAATGCAGCCGTGAGAACTCACCTGCCCTGTAAAAGTGGGTTATTTTCGTCAGGAAAGAGATTGTGAGGTCTTATTGTAGCAATGGAAAATTGGTGCCAACGCACCTGCTGCATGACAACACTGGTGCCAAGAGGAATATTGACTTTCAGCCTTTCTGAAGATATATTCAGGAGTACTCAAAAAATAACAGACTTCAGATAAGAATGCAGAGAGCTTCCCAAGAGCTCAGCAGACCCTCTGTGGAGACCATTCTGTTCAGCAATGGCTGCTGCCAAGCGTGCAGGACAGCTCTGACAATATTCACTAAGGATAAGAAGCTTTTGCTTGAGGATGCTTTGTGCATCCCTTCCTCTGGTAAAAGCACACTAATATTGACTGAATGGCACTGATGGATTTTGATGGGATGTGCATGAAAAGGAATGTGGTGAGCATATTTGTTGGAGAACCAGGCCCTGCTTGTGGCTTTTTCTAAGCTGTTCTGCAGTTGATTGGCAGCTGGGGATGTTAAACAGATGTGGGTTTGTTAGAGACAGGAAGCTCTGTCAGCTCTGTTCCTTTGCTCCCCTCCCTCCCAATTACCTTAACACCACTTAAGGTAATTTGTACCCAGGACATGACCTGTGTGAGTAGGACTGAGTGGCTGTGATGCCCTTCCTCCTTGCTGAACTTACAGTTCAGACTGGGGCTGGGCTGCTCTGGCACACAAAGCATGTTAAAAAAGCAGCCATTAAATTTTAATTTTGGTACTTTAAGGTGTTTTTGTGTAGGAGTTTTCTGCACTTAAACTTCCTGATATGCAATCGATCAAAGTCATGGCTGCTGAAATAACTTTAGGTTCAGGTACGCTTTAGGCAGAGTAAGTGCTGCAAAATTGACAAATATGTTTACAACACAAACATTGTATTGACAACTTAAGCAAAAATCTCTCTTGCAGCTGCATATGCTGAAACATCTCCCTTGCCCTCCCCTCACCTTACCATGAGTATGGCCTACTCATAAAAAACTAAATCTGTTTTAATTTCTCTTCACTTCTTTTTATTATGTCCAAAATTGAGCTGACAGCAACAACCACTAGCATTGCACATTTTTTCCCTGCCTATCTCTCATTCTTCTCCTGTTGTGTCTGACAGTGATACAGATATGCATTTTTTGCAAAATCCTATTTGTAGAATGTTAGTGATGCAGAGTCTTCTCAGGAAAATTCTTGTGGGTTTAGGCAGTTCTGTAGAACAATCAGCAATGTGGATTTGGGAAGGATGATCAGAATTCTAAAACATGGATTAAGATTTCATTCCGAGCTCTGCCACTGGCTCCTCCGGAAAACCTGGACAATGTACTTACCGTATATATACTTACCATATACACACCTTATTTTCCCTGTTTGTAAAATGGAGCTCAGAATATTTCCCTACATTGCACATACTCATTGAGGAGCAGGCAGATTATCTTCTTTGAGACTCGTCATTAAGAACTTTCAGAGGAAAGGGGCAGAGAAATCCTCCTTTTTTTTAAATACTTGGGATTTGAAATACTCCTTAGTCTTTGAGTCTCATTAGGTGCAATCTACTCTCTGCTAACTTGTGATATTCCATGTAAAACAGTTCTCTAATTTTCTTTTGTTTGTTTTATTTTCTATCTTTGCCATAATTGCAACTGATGAAATGTCAGTTCATGTGAGAAACATGTAACAGGGTTCACCAGCCAGGCAAATACTTCCCTATAGCTCTAACATGATGGAGCAAGTGTAAATGAAATTTCTGACATCTTTTAATAACTTATCAAACAGAAAGAGAGCTATTAAATAGAATATGAAATGTGTCTCTTTGTATTTCTTGCCATGTGTGACTCTCCTCAGAAACTTAATAGTGGGGTTAGAGTTATTAAGTAGTAGGATTTTTCAAAAGATTTCTTTATACTGAATGTGAATACTGGGTAACATGGCAATACAATCCATGCTTCTGTACAGGATCAGAAGACTCTTCTTTTGATCTAAACCTGTATAATATGTGCTGAGTCACAATGGAAATGGAGATTGTAATGACCACGCGGATATAAATGATGTAGGTGTGAATTCCTACATCTAAGTTAGTAGCAGGAACATTGCATTCTTAAAATGTTGTAAGAATATTTAGTGCTGGGAAGAAACCTGGTGGTGAGCTACTATTACTCTAGACGTACCACAGAATCACAGAATCACAGAATCACAGAATAATGAGGTTGTAAGAGATCTCTAAGGTCATTGAGTCCAACCTATGTCCCAACACCTCAACTCAGGACCCAGTCTACAGCACAAAGTGCCATGTCCAGCCTTTTCTTAAACACATCCAGAGATAGTGATTCTACCACCTCTTTGGGAAGAGCATTCCAGTACTTTCTTATTCTTTCAGTGAAAAATTTTTCCTACTATCCAGCCTATACCTTCCCTGACGTAGCTTGAGACTGTGTCCTCTGGTTCTGTCAGTTGCTGCTTGGTGGAACAGACCGACCCCACCTGTCTACAACCTCCCCTCAAGAAGTTGTAGAGAGCAATAAGGTCACCTCTAAGCCTCCTCTTCTCCAGGCTAAACAACCCCAGCTCCTTCAAACGTTCCTCATAGGGCTTGTGTTCCAAGCCCCTCACCAGCCTTGTTGCCCTCCTAAGGCAAATGCCCAGAGAATGATTCAGGAAAGATACATGTTCATTTCCAATTAAGCAGATAGAATTCCTGGCTTAGGCAGTTCATTAAAGTCTCCTGAAACAGTTATAGTTTGACCCTGATCTTCATGACTTAAAATTCTGACCAATGTGTTTTCTGAGCTTCCTTAGAACTTTAAGAGAGAGAGAGACTGGGGGTGGGGTGGGGGGTAACATGACTCACTTCAAAGCTTTGTTCTTCTCCATCTACTTATGGAACTGATGGGGGGGAAGGCTATATAGGTTGTTATTTATATGTAGGCTGTTTTCTTCTCTTGCGTAGGCTGACTAGGTTTTGCAGCTTCTTTTAAGTTACACGAGTCAGCTGAGCATGCCAGAATTGCCTGAGAGTCAGAAAAACTGTTCCATTTTTCCCTTCCTCTCCCACCTCTGACACGTGCTGTGCCCAGCCCAGGAGCTTGGGCTCATGCAGTGACTGTGCCAGGTGTCCCCAAAATTGGAGGGACAGCAGAAAACAGGCTCTGGGGCACCAGGTCTGTGACTTTGCAAGAGGGACAATCCCAAGGCAGAGCTTTGAACTGGATGTCCTTTTACCTTCTTCTCACAATGAGGTGCCACAAGGGATTAAAAGTTTTAGCTGAACTTAAAAACTACCCATGTTTCATCAGAACATGAATAAACCAAGATTTTTTTTTTTTTAATGAATAAAAGTCAGAGCAACTAGATAAGACTAACCAGGAGTGCAAGAGTTCATGCACAGCTCTCCTCCCACCTACCGTGTCCTCAATTATAGCCATCCAAATGATTTTAAGTGGCAGAAAACTCAGTTTGGTCCCCTCTGGGCTTTCAGGAAATTATTTTGGTCATCATCTCTGAGAGTTTCTCAGTGCATCTTCTCCAGATCCCATATCATTAAGGCTTTTGAGCCTTCTCTGAGCAGGATTAGCAGTTCCCCAAGGATGCAGAAGTCTCTGCTCCTTGTAGGTTGTTCAATCTCATCTACTTACTGTTTTACAGACACAGTATATGACACAAACTAGGAATACACACACACAAACACACACAAAGAGAAGTAAAGGGACTTCCATCAGTTATAATGCTATTCTTATAGCAAAAATGTAACTCAACACATCATATGCAAGACCCAATACATTTGCAAATGGAAATAAGAAAACCAGAAGTTATCTGGTCCTTGCTTCCTGCACAGATGAGCAATCTTCACTGTGAATCTTCACTGAGCAGTGGTGATATCCTCAGTAGCTCCCTCCAGGGTTGTTAGCTCTCTCCTGGTTGTCTCCAGCCTTTTCAAAAGGTGAACATTCATCTGTCAGTATCGTGAAGTCATTCTGGCAGCAAGATTTTGCTTGCCACGGGGCAACAGAGTTCAACAAGCCTTGAGCATGTGGTATCAGACTGGCATGGAAACCATTCCCTTTCCTTGTGCTGCAGTGCTTGGAACCTCGAGGGCCATCCAGCAGTCCGTCTGAGGTGCCTGTGCTGTCCTTCAAAGAGCTCTCCATCTGTGCTCCACACTGCTCTGGCACTGAGTGCTGTGGGTGCTGCTGGTGCTCAGTGGTGTGGGAGTTCCTTGGAGGGTCTCTGGCTACTTTAACTACAGCTGCAGACTGCAGAACCAGTGAAGCCACCATGGCTTTGGAAAAGGGATGAGGAAAAAAGAGCAGTTTGTAGGAGTAAACATTGGCCATCAGGCTAAGCAATCAAATATACTTCAGAAAAGAATTTTCCTGTTATGAAAGTTACTTGGCTCAAAGTTAAGTTGAGAAGGCAATGTAGATGTGCTCCGTACATGAAACTGCATTGGCTAAAAGGCTTCTGCACAAACATCTTTCAGTGAGAAGCGATGGTGTTCTTAGTTATTGCTTTGATTATATATTTGTACTGAGTTCCTAACTATTGTGACTCAAAATGATTTCATTCAGCCTGAGTGAAACGTGTGATGACACTGTTTTGAACAAGGCTCTTGGTATCAGAGTCCTGGAGACAGTTTAACATTAGAGTATGAGTCAGAAAGTTCTCAGATTTATAGCTCAGGTGAAAATGAAATTATGTGAAAAACATGATAACTGCAAACAAAACCTCAGTACAAGATTCTGCTTGGAAGGAAAGGTTCAAAATTTAGGACAACAAGTTTTTACTCTAAATCAGCAGAGTTTTGTTTTTGTCTTTTGAATCACTGAGGAGACAATTGTGCAGCAGCCCATCAAGTTATTGCCATAATCAAAATCTGCATTAGAAAATGAGCATGAAAGGTGACTGTCTCTTCTGGGCTTAAGTAGCCTTCTGAGTCCATGCAGATATTCCTGCTGGTTCCACACAAACGGAAAAGGGAGCCTGCAGTGATGAGTTCCTCTGCAGGTATTTCTTTCTTTTTTTTTCTTTTTTTTTTCCCCCAAGGGCTGATCTTTCACAAAGGGATTGAAAGCATAATTTACTTAACAATATAAATTGATCAGACATCTCTGGCTGGAAAGGACAGAGAGATCTTGATTAAGAAGTACTACAGAAAAGAGGATAAAATGATCACTGCATTTCAGAGAATATGAATAGGAAAAACAGGGAAGAGGTTACAGGCCAGTAGTTCCAAACTGTGTGGGTCTGTGCACCACAAAGCCTGGTGCTCCAGTAGCCCTCAGGCCCAGAGTTTTCTCCAAAAGAGGTGGTACAGGCTGATGCTCTGTAGCTGTTAGTGGGACCTAAGAGTGGGCCAGGCAGGTGCTTGGTTGGAGGAGTCCATGGGAAGGTAGGGATCACTCAGCTTCCTCCACCATCCCAAGTGAGGTGAAAAACAGAGGTCTGGGCGTGCAACCTGTGTTTCACCACAGGCAGTGTTGGTCCCAGGTCCTGAGCCCCCAGGATCGAGCACATTTGGGTGTGTGATAGGTAAATTTACATTAACACTGCAGCGCCGATCCATCTAGGATATGGCGACTGATTCAGTTCAATTAAAAAAAAAATAAATCTTTGCATGAATCTTGCTAAATGCTGCTGTTCATTTCCCTTTATCTGAATTCCATTTCCTTTCTTCTAACCTGCCCTCTTTATCCCATTTTCTTTCTTTGTGTTTATTATTACTCAAACCATCAATTTCTTTCAATGTACATTCTCACCTTTGCCATATGCTATTATTCCCATTATACATCCTCTTTCAATTCTGCATTTCCTTAAGTGCTTTACTGTACCTGAAATGTGACTCACTCACAGTTACAATTGGAATTGGACCATGTTATCCTGCCAGAGCCTGTCTTCTTTGACATCAGCTCAGCTTCAAGATCTGTTTTTACAGATGTTTTTATTTTTATTTTTAAAACTTTTTTTAAAGATAGAAAGAGAAGAAATATAAAAAGACAAGAGATTTTTATAGACTGTATATACAGATCTATTTATTATACCATTATTGTCAAATACAAATTGCTTAAATTATCCAAATATAAAGCATTTTTTCCCTTTCCAGTTGAATCAGATGAAAGAAGCAATTCAGAATCCAGAGCCAGCAGATATGCTAGATAAAAATGATAAGTGGCTCAGTAATAGTAAGTAATTGATCAAGTAATAGTCAAGAAAGAAGCATGTGGAGTTACTGAGTAATGTAATGATCCACCCATTCTCAGGTTTCTTTTTTAGTCTAATCTTATTTTTGTTACTGATAAGGCAATTTTCCCTGACCAAAGACCTACTCTGATTTACCCATCTCTAATCTAGAGAGATTGGCAGTCATAAAAATAAACAAATGTCTTTTCCCACCAGTTTATATTGCTGAAAGTTCTAGGAAATCCAGAATTTAGTAGTATGATCTTAGAGAAGAATTAGAAAATTAACTCTCTTTTCACAAACAGCAGAGACCAAAAGTGGAAGAAAGAAGCTGTATTGCTCCAGGCACGGTTTTATAATTTCAGGTTTGTGTTGTTTGGTTCAGTGAATTGGATCACTTTTAGTTGTTCACTTAGTTGTGACTACAGTAGGAAATACAGCACAGAGAAGATGTTGTAGAATGTTCTGAAGTCATGTGAGACTGAATACAATTTTATGCTATTCAATGAAGAAATACCACCAAGCATGCATGTATAGCTGCACATGCTCTTAGTGTTGATCACAGTATCTACCCTGCCATACTCCGCTACAGGGGTCCTTACCTGCTTTACTTGGAGGGAAGAGATTTGTTCCTCTTGCTACAAAAATTAAATCCTGACTTGTTATTTGATAACAGTCATGCACTGAGTCAGTTAACTCTTCAAAGGTCAGTGAATAATGCAATTTGGTGCAATTCTTCCTAACTGAATGGCAGAGGTAATAACTGAACCTGCATGGCTATGGCTGAGCTGAATGAAGATTACTTTTCACCTGAGGCAACTAAAGAACTTTTTGGTCTACAAACAAAAATAGTTTTCTAAAGCTGAATTAACAACAACAAAAAAAAATCAGAAAAGCATAATCACAGCAGGAAACTGGCCTTACAAAAGTAGGCACTCTGCTGTGCTCAGATACATACCACATTGAATTCTGACTTCAACTGAATCTTAAATATAAATGCTTCTTTGGTCAATACAAGCATTTGACTCTCTTTATGAATTTAATGACATTGTTCAAAGATCAGGCCAGTGGTTCTTGCTAGCAAACACACAATCTTTCTCAGTTTTTTCTCATTAGTTATTGTTTTTATCCAAGCTCTCATCCAATGAAAAATTTACCACTTAGAGTCCAAATATTCAAGTGAGCATTTAATGACGTTAAAGAAATATTATCTGTTGACTTCATTGGGAAAGAAGAGCAAAATCTTCTCCTTGTAAACAAGACACAAGACTGACATTGTCATCTGTCTGCAAGGGCTGACAGGATATGTTTTTAACCATATCTTAATGCAGCCACATATAATTCTCAATTTGCACTGAGCTCAGCTCATGTGTGGGGGTGTTTCTGTGTGATAAATGTCTTTCAATTACTTAGCAATAAGAAGCTGCTTCCTTGTAGCAGAGACATCAATCCTTATTTGTCACCTTTGTAAACTGATCACCATGGCTGCACCAATCTGTTGATTACTTTTTTTGGTTCATACACAAGAAACATTAGAAGCATTGTTATTATTTATTTAATTTCTGACACTATGAGCTTGCTGTATTTACAAGCCAAATGAAGGGCACTGAGATGTGCTAAGATGGTAGGGCTGTGGCAACCTGTGGGGGCTGTGTGAGCACAGAGTCCTAAGGTTTTTGTGGGGCCCAAATATTTCTTCTCCCTTTGACTGTATAAACCTTTATTGGAAGTCTGGTTGGTTTTCAAGGGAAAAAATCCCAATCAAATTGTTGTAAGTGCTTATTTAAGACCAATTTCTTAAATATTGTAAGCTGTGGCAACCTGTGGGGGCTGTGTGAGCACAGAGTCCTAAGGTTTTTGTGGGGCCCAAATATTTCTTCTCCCTTTGACTGTATAAACCTTTATTGGAAGTCTGGTTGGTTTTCAAGGGAAAAAATCCCAATCAAATTGTCGTAAGTGCTTATTTAAGACCAATTTCTTAAATATTGTAAGCTTATTTAAGACCAATTTCTTGAAGACAGAAGAAGACTAAACATACAAAGCGAGACCAAGGAAAACAGCAAAGATGTGCAGAATAAGGGTGATGAGAAGCTGATGTTTGGTGTTGCAGGTTTATTCCTGTGACAGCTCAAGCACAGACTGTGGGTGTTAGTGGCTTCTCTGAAGTCTGACCAAACAGAGTG
This sequence comes from Passer montanus, assembly GCF_014805655.1. Taxonomy (NCBI): domain Eukaryota; kingdom Metazoa; phylum Chordata; class Aves; order Passeriformes; family Passeridae; genus Passer; species Passer montanus. Next base: position 8,087,395 of record NW_024367707.1, on the reverse strand, counting down.
GTGTAAGGGGCCTCTTGGTCCCCAACACTCCTGAAGAACATTCACTTGTTGGCCAGCTCAGCCATAATCTTTTCACCAAGAGGGCAGAGAGAGGCAACCAGGCTGGAGTTGCAAGAGAACAATAAATTTCTATTTACACATAGTGTTAAAGATGTGTTAAAGATGTGTCTGAGCTGCTGGGAGAGGTGGTGTCTCCAACCTGTTCCTCCCCACTGTTTTTCGGGGCAATGAGAAAAGTCAGCAGTGCCCTGGTGCATGCTAAAATCATAATAAATGATGAGCAGAGAAAATTTCACTTTCCCCTCTCATTTTTTCTATAGTTTCAATCTGTTTCCACAGGGGGCTAAGGTTCTGCTCAATCTTAGTTCCACTCTACCATGGTTTACAAGGCATGAACTCAATAGAATTCTTGAGTGGGGCCATCAGAACCTCCGGTTTCCAAATAATTTAGCATTTCAGTTCTATACTTTGTTACTATTTCTGCAGTTGTCTGAGCTGGGTTTGAACTCCTGAAATATGAGACATTTCCAGACATTATTGTCATCTTAGAAGTGTTACAACATGCAGGTGACTACCAATTTGTAAAGGTGGGCTTTTGACCCCAGTCACAGTTTCAATTGATGTTGCTTGGTGCTCATTGGCAAAGGTCAGCCTGTCCCTGCATCATCAATGCAGAAGAAAATCTCACAGTTTGCTCCCAAGCTGAGCACCAACACCATTATCTGTCCAAATCACAAGCCTTTGTTTTCTCAGCTGTAACCTGCTCTGTTACAAAAAGTGCCTTAAGGTATCACTCAGACTTCTTTTTCTTTGTCCGCAAAATAGTCATACTATTTATAGAGAAGTTGAGGGCTTTTGAATCACAGAATCACAAAATGGGTAAGATTGGAAGGGACCACAGTGGGTCATCTGGTCCCAGCTCCCTGCTCAAGCAGGATGAAGTGGAAATGCTGCATCCTGTCTTAAATTTACTCCACAGAAAGAATGAATTCTCACGTATAGGAAACTCAAGGCAACTACACCATATGATTGCACAAAATGACACATGATGAGTATGCCAATACTTCCTATGGCCTTGGGAAAAAAGCCCAAGCAGTATTGGCTTCACCAATCTGCAAACTGATTTTGTATTCATGGTATTATGTTTTTCAAAGGTGGAAATACACCATTTGGGAAGGAAGATCAAAATGTGTCAATAAACACTGCCCATGCTAAAAAGAAATATTTTATTGCTTTTCTAAAGTGGCTTTACCTGGAAGACAAGTTTACTCTTTTTTTTTTCTTTTTTTTTTTTTCTTTTTTTTTTAATTCCTGCAGTTTCTTGGGGTCCAAACCCAGTCTAAAGTTGGGGAGTATCTTGCTTTCTGTCTTCAGTGGGAATTTGATGGAACTGGCACAGAGGTAGCTGTGACCACTCACAAACCTGGCCTGTATTTTTGGCATCCTCGTTAGCACAACAAAAATAGCTGGTAGGCCTACTAGTGAATTTTCTTACATGCCTGTGATCACCTCTTCTGGCCCCTGCCCAGGGGGCTCTCTGAACATCTTTGGAAATACCTTAACTCACTGATCTCCTTCAAAGACTTGAAGAAAATTTTCCTTTATCTTTGAAGGAAAAACAAACCATAAATATTTCCCATACGTTTCCTGGCTTGAATGCAGTCAGCATTTATTTCTGCATCAGCAGTGAGTGGGAGGTTTAGCATCTCATGACTTGGCAGAACCAGCAATAGAAATAGAGCAAAAATGTTTGGATGAATAGTTTATTCACTAAAAAAAAGGCAATTTTGGGTGGCTGGAACAACCTGTGAATCCCTTCTGAGCAAGGTGGACTCTTTCATATGGAATCTGAATAATAGAGGAAGAGTAGTAGTATTTTTTTCACCCTGTTTAAATTAGATATTTCTTGTTTGTTTCTTGTTTTGTTTTGCAAATTGCCCACTTTTCATTTAAAGTAACTTTTGTTTCAGTTTTGATTTAAAATGACACTTTGTTCTAGTTCCACCTTTCCAATGTGAAAAATTCTTTAAAACCTTTTTCTCCAAGAGTTTCTTTTAATGCATGGAAAAAGTTAATTTCAAATAGTAAGATTTTGCAGTAGCTGATAATTTTATTCTTTGAAAAACCTTACCTAGAATATGGCATTGTGTAAAAACAGAGGTTTGTGGCTTTATATCACAAGTAAAAGCTATTTTTTCATAAGATTTTACCTACCAAAATAAGTGAATATGTGTTTGTGAACACAAACTGAGTACCTTTGACTGCATGTTGAAGTTATTTTCACAGTGTAGAACCCTGGGAGTGAATGGATGTGTCTTTATTTCCATTTTACACTCGTTTGACAGAATCAGAGAGTTAAAGCAGTTGTCTGGATTCTCATGAGACTGGCACTGTAGCAAAAACAGAGCTCACATTTGGCTTGATTCAAAAATGTCAACAAATGACAGCTGCTGAGCTGCAGGACCCATGACCAAGTTTTCCCCTGGATTCTCTCCACAAAGACGTTCTTCATTCTGGTGGTGACACACTGTGGGAGAGTCACAGTGACAAAATAAAAAGAGTTTGAGAAGTAGAAGGTTCTATCCCCCCAAGTCCTTCACAAACACTGTAATTCTCCTTGTGCTTTCATTTCCAGGAACTTCACTGGGGCCAGTGATGCTACAGCAGTGCATGGAGAACCAGCAGGTCTTTTTTTATCTAGTGGGTATGGCCAAATAACAAATGAGGAAAATTATGAAGGGAAAGAAGCAGCTTTGTCACATTTACTATACTTAGCCTTACCATACTTGGCTCTTGATGCAGACAGCTCTAATTCGGAAAAAGTTCCCTCATTAGCCGGCCCTAAAACATTTACAAAGCGTCTGAATAATTGATGTAATTTATGGTTTTATTGGTGGGAGCCATTAAATCCCCTCCTCCCAAACAGCATTAGGGAGGAAGCTTGGCAACATGCAGTAAAAAATGGAGCAGCTATTTAAAGAAAGAAAAGGACAAGAAAATCTTATTGGGCTTTCTGAACATGATAACACTGAACAAGGCAGGGTTTCCAAATATCCACTTCTAAAAGTATTTTCTAGTAAATAGAGCCAGTGTACTGTCAATGTTACAGACTTTTCACTGGAAGTTTTACAAGGTCTACCTTTGAAACAACCCCACTTATTTTTAATTTTATGCATGCTAACTTAATAATATCAATTTGGAATTTGTATTGTTTCTGGATTCTGTGCTGCAGGTGAAATTATGGGAAAGGTGACAAATGCTTAAGTAACAATCTCTATTACATAAGGCTCATGTGGGGTCATTTCTGATATTCTGCTCTGCTCTGATTAGGATTACATCAAGGTACTGGCTAACAGAAATAAGTCATAGGCTTTATCTAGCCAAAGTTAGTATATATCAAACATACATGTATACCTGAAATAGCCTTCCAAAACTCCAGTTTTGATCAAAAAGGAGAGACTGGCATTTTTAGGGTACAGTTTATTGTACTAGAATGTAGATATCTATGTTCCACTTAAAATAATTTTGTCCTAAAATTGCTTGTTTCATAGCATTACTTGAAAAAATCTCCACAAGTACATAGTGTTTTTTAAGTTAGGTGAGAAGAAACCTCCAACAAAAAATCAGTCTATACTGTCCTACATGTACCCAGCAGTGAGTGTAGGACTCACTGGTGGGTACATGTAGGACAGTGTAGACATGGTAGTTAAGGAAGCTGGAGAGAGAGTGCTGTTTGGTGAGTCCTTATCAAAGCTGATGCTATAAGCCTTTAAGTTGAACAAACATATGAGTTTTAATGCTATACTATGATCTGGGGAAAACCCCCAAGCTGATAATGTTGGTTTTGAGTTTGATGGAAGAACCTGCCTGAGCAATGGACGTGTCTAGGCTTTCATGATTTACTCAGTTTTGCAGACTTCATCTTCTATGTGCATGCCATAGGTTTTTAGGCTTTGAGCAGCACAATTCTGTATATACTGAGGATTCATAGGTAAACTAAATAAATTGATTTGAAAACAAAGGTGTCAGCTTTTACTCGTTACTGGATTTTACCATTTATTTATTTTTAATATGGTGCTAGAAGCAATTGCTTTTTGTGTGCCATGGTGTGGCCCTGGCCAAACAATAGAACAAGCTATGTATCTGCCAAGGATATCGTGATTCTCTGATTCCAGCCCAGCGGGCTGGAGTTAAAATAATCCAGCTGGCTCAGCAGCTATGTGGATGCCATTTATGGTAGCACAGTATAAGTGGCAGGACGACTAACTCAGGGCTTCCTTTATCATTTTGCCTTCCCTGCTTTAGGCCCACCAGGACAGGATTTGCACAGTCAGAAATGCTGATTCTTCTGACTTCAGCTCCTTGTATTGTGCTGTCTCTAACAGCACAGTCCAGCTGTTTATTCATGTTTAATACATCTCCTAAGGGCTTTTGTAAAGGAAACAAACTGCCCCTTCAAGGAAAGCAGCAAACAACCTAATCTCAGCTGCATTTTACACAAATTATAGTGACTCGATTCCTACTGTGCCTCAGCCTGTGGCACAGAGCGTCTGGGACACTGTCGAGTTTTCTCTGGTTTTCACAGCTGCTCAGTAAAGATGTAACTTGTGCAATTTTTTATATGTGAGGGAGTGAACTACATACGTGCTGTGTATCTAATTGAAAGGCACAGTTCAAGGTGTCACCTCAGCCTGCTACATGGCAGCCTGTGTGAGCTGTGTGGTGGGCACTGCCACGTGGAGCTGCACTATTGCTACTGAAAGGCATGTTCCTCTGATGCAGGCTGAATAACAGTGCTAGGCTCCTCTAAAATATCCTTCTCAGTTTTCAGGATCTGCAGGTGAAGCTCTGTTTCCTTTCTGCTGTGCTCTGAATGCCAGTTCCTCTGCTCATATTGCTTGCTGAAGCACATAGTGCAGTATATTCCATTTGACATTAACACAAGATCTTTTATGGACTTTGAAAAATGATGCTATTCAAGCACATGGCAAATAGGACCAAAACCTATTTGCATCTAGAGCTGCAATTTACACCTAGAGGTGAGATTCCTTGCATCACAGAATGGTTGTCCAGCCAAATAGTGAGGTCATTTTGAATAATATGCAAAGGATAGAAGTGGATTTTCCAAGGTGAAGATTTGGTCTCCTTAACATGAGTGTCAGAAACACAACATCATTTTCTACTGCCTTTTCAGACCTCTATATGCTTTGACTGCAATGAAATGTTTTGTTGGCAGGTTATTATTCAAATGTTTATAATATTTCGGGGTTTAGGTACAATCCATTTTGCTTATCTTGATTCACCTGTATGGGGGTGCCATGGGTCTCTGTCAAATTGAGGTGGTATCTGAGACATCGCCAGGGCACTGGTTAATGTGAGATACTGAAGCTTTGTGCGCTACTGAATTAGCAAATGGATGCTAGGTACCTAATGTGTCAATTTGTGATGCTGTTATTTAGACAACTGTGTAAAGCCCTGGGTGCCTCTGGCTACAGAGGTGAACTAAGCTCCTCCTTATGGACATGAAGAAGAAGAAACTCTATTTGGGTGTTATTAATCTCATTGTAGAGAAAACATGTAAGACAGTTCAATGCCTTGCATCCTAGATATGCCCATTTTTCTTCATTCCTTGATTTATTTATGTCAAAGTAGTTTATGCAACTAGCTCACATGTACATTGTAGACATTAAATCAGATCATTGTAATTTCACTCAGGAGGTAATACCTGATAAACAAAAGAGACAACCTGCTGTTACCTAATCATAAGATCTCTGCCTAAAAACTGCAAGGCTACAAAGAAAAGCAGAGACCAAACACCTGTGGAGAATGTAGCTTTGATAAGCATAGTGTGTAGCTCATTAATTGGCTACTGCTTGGCCCAGTGTGGGTAATATGATAAACATCTTGTGACATTGCAGTGCTGTAGTGTATCTGATTTTATTGTGGACCAGTCAATTCAAATGAGAATAGATTTTTACTAGAACAGAGGCAGCTGGTATTTGGGTATTTTTAGTAGATAATATCTATGAAGATTTATTTTTCTTATAGAGATGTTGGGTAAAGGGGTCAAGCAACTAGGATGGAATATTTAATAATTGGTAAAATTGTATCAGCCCATACCATAGAGTACCCTGAGTTTACTTTGAGGTTGTGGATACCAAATATAGGTAATTAGCATTATGGTAATAGGTTCATAAACATTTAAAAAGGTGAAACCTATAAACTTTCTACAATTGTTTTTCAGTAGGCTTTTTAATCAATACAATATTTGTATTCTTTTTTCCAAACTTTGATTGCAATGATAAGAACACTTGTACTTTGTTAAAGTAACCCTGATCTTTCTCTAAAGGCAATAGCTCATTTGTGTATTCTTTGTGGACACTCATTTTCATTAATAGTTGGATTAAGTATTTTTTATCAGCCAATGAATTAACAAATCAATAATATGATAAACATCTTGTGACATTGCAGTGCTGTAGTGTATCTGATTTTATTGTGGACCAGTCAATTCAAATGAGAATAGATTTTTACTAGAACAGAGGCAGCTGGTATTTGGGTATTTTTAGTAGATAATATCTATGAAGATTTATTTTTCTTATAGAGATGTTGGGTAAAGGGGTCAAGCAACTAGGATGGAATATTTAATAATTGGTAAAATTGTATCAGCCCATACCATAGAGTACCCTGAGTTTACTTTGAGGTTGTGGATACCAAATATAGGTAATTAGCATTATGGTAATAGGTTCATAAACATTTAAAAAGGTGAAACCTATAAACTTTCTACAATTGTTTTTCAGTAGGCTTTTTATCATATCTTGTATTTGTATTCTTTTTTCCAAACTTTGATTGCAATGATAAGAACACTTGTACTTTGTTAAAGTAACCCTGATCTTTCTCTAAAGGCAATAGCTCATTTGTGTATTCTTTGTGGACACTCATTTTCATTAATAGTTGGATTAAGTATTTTTTATCAGCCAATGAATTAACAAATCAAAACACAGAACAAGAAAAACCCACCTCATGGAACTCACGCTGTGCAAAAATAAGTGTTTATTTTTTTCACATCAATATCTTCAGCTTAGGAAGTAGTTTGAGATATAACATGCTGTGTCCTATTTCTTTCTAGGTCTCCTATGTAAAAGCTATCGACATTTGGATGGCTGTGTGTCTTCTCTTTGTCTTTGCTGCTTTGCTGGAATATGCAGCAGTCAACTTCGTTTCACGGCAGCACAAAGAGTTTCTGAGGCTTCGGAGAAGGCAAAGAAGACAAAACAAGGTACAGCTGCTCTTTACCTGGGGAGACTGAACATGCCCTGACAGCCCTGCTAATGTGAAGCTGATTTCCTACTTCACTTGCCCTTGCAGGAGAGTCTTTTTTTCTAAAGTTTCCTTTTCAGTCATTTACTCCTTGATAAAGAGCTCATAATTGGCTGCTGGGTTTATTTGCAGTATATTAAGTTATTGACAAATGTCAGTAATTGGTCACCAATTCCAAGAATTTTCTTCTCTTCATGCAAATACTGTGCTACTACGTGGCAGCACCGGTGGATAAAGAGCTGTTGGATGCAATGACAGAGATAGAGGAATGATATTATCCTGATGTGCTGTCATCAGAACACGCCCGAGACCTGTCTTTTCTAGTGCTGCCCTAGCTAGCTATGCTGAAATGGGAGGTTCCCTAGGAGAGCCCATTGCAATGATTTGCAGTTCTGCTCTCACTTTTACACCACCAGCAGCTGGTGTCTTTCCCAGCTGAAACCAGGAAACATGGCCATTTTAAAAAAGGAGAAGGATGAGGAGAATTTCCACTCTGGATTCTGTCATTTCACAGTTTGTAACTGATGCAAACTTCAAACTTTTAGCAAAAGACCTTTTTGTGAGTGCCACTGTCACAGAATTTTATGCCAGTGACTGGCAAGTAGAAGAGGGGATTGTTTGTAACCTAGACATCAGTCTAGAAATAATTTTAGGAAGACTGTCCATCTGTCCTGATTGTTTTGTTTTTTTTCAGTAAATGTGAAGACAAGAGTAGACATTAAATTGAGTTTTATTTTTTATTCGAGTCATGATCATTCACATGTGTAGAGAATCTGGAACTATAAACACTACATATATATTTGCTAGGTGAAGTAAGTATTTGCTTGAGCTGCACGAGTGCTTCAAGCCACAAATAATGGTTTCCTTTACAATAGGGATGACAACAATGGCACAGGGCATTTGTGTTTTGACAGGCCTGTCTAATAAATGTTCTGTAGCTAATGTAATATTTGATGGATACTCTGGGAAGAAAGCTGTTCTCTAGTTTAATATTATTGTCAGATGAATTTAGATTCCAGTGAAGATTAGATTACAGGAGAGAGCAGAGCTGCTTGCCTGTCTACAGGCCACACGCACTGCCACTGGAAGCCTTTGTTTTCAAACCCAGCATGGCAGCAGCAGAAACTTCTGTATGGCATCTGTAGTTTCATTTTTGGATGCAAGATCTGTTTTAGAGGTGAACAAGTAGCCATCCTTGGTAAGTAACAGTATCCAGTGACATTACTCAAGTTTATGAGATCTTGATCCATGGAAGTGGCCATTCATCTGCTTTGTAAACTATTATTTTGGTGACTGTGAAAAGAAAGTTATTTAAGACTAAATCATCAGAAGACTTGTGTTTATCCTAAGCGATGTGGTGCACGGGTTCTTTGCAAAATAGATAACAACATAATTAAGTACAAGGAAATATGCAGCTGAGTAAGCCAGATCTATCCATTTGCATAGGCTTGCTTTTTTCCTATGAATCTGGTCGCACAAATTTCAAAATAGGGAACAATGTTACTAAGGCAGTTTCTTTAGGAGGTATTTTCTGCATCTCTGTATTTGATTTTGTCTCTCACGATTTTCTCAGTTTATTTTGCCTTGAAAGTGATTCTCATTGTTTTGCATGATGGTCTTCTCTAACCAAGCCATTCTTCTCTTTGCCTGTTGTGTGTGTGTGTGTGTCGTCATGCTGCTGCTGTGGTATTCCCATTCTTGCTGCTGCTATCTATGCTGACACTCTGGGGACAGGCACAGACTGTGGCTGTTGGGAATGCGAGCGTTGAGTCCGTGCGGCGCATGAATGGCTTGCGGAGCAAAGAGTCATCAGCTTACGGGACAGTGAATCAGATCGGCAATTCAAGTTTGAGGGTAAAGCTGCAGTGAGAAAGAGAAAGCAAGAGAGCTTTAGTATGTGCAACGATGCCATAAATCAGCAAAATGGACCATTTTGATTGGCATCACTAGTAGTCTCTTGCATTCTCTTTGCTAAATGCCCCCACAAAATACACAGTACTGTCCCCAGCATGAACAGCAGTTTCATGTTGTACATTCTTGTGGCCCACCCTTATGCTTGCTTTTTACTGTGGCTGGGCAATGCCACGCCTATTCCAAACCTCTTAAGGAAAGTGCATGCATATTCAGCAGCTTGGTGCTGTATAAAGATAGAGTGAATGGGGTGGGGGGAGAGGGCCATAGGAAATGCCTTGAGACAGTAAATCCCACATTGTGTCATCTTCCAGATGAGCGTGTTCCAACAGAATGTGGTACGTATAACAAAATGTGGTTTTCTTGCTGTGGTATTTATTCCTGAACTGTCAACCTGCAGCCTTCCTCATCGTGATGTCCTGAGCCCTGCTTAGTGGAGTATGAATAGCTATGAATGAAAAAAGTATTTCCTTAGTTTCTTTTTATTTGCTTGGAGTAGAGCCACAAAGTCAAAATCTTTTACACCGTGTAACGTAGTAGATCAGAAGCAATATGATAGCAGCTGATACATCCAGATTAGGGGTGAGTTGTGGAGGTAATAAAATCAATGATGGAGAAAGAAATGAGCTTAGTGTGCAGCTCACTGCTTGCTACTAGTGGCAGAGGAATGAAATGTGTTCATTTAAATAAAATGGGACTGGGGTTTTAATCTTTCAGGACTTGATTTCCCAGAACAAAAACATTGTCTGAGCCACTCTTGAGCTGTAAAGGGTTTCCAACTTTGATCAAGCTCTGTAAAGTCGTGCTATTATAAAATACAGATGAATTCAGTGAATTTTGTACACTGTAAAGGGACTTAGTAGCTTCCAAAATCAAAGCAAAACCCACAGTTCATATTACACAGCAAAATTAAGATAGAGAGTTTACAATGCAATAAATCATTCACTTTCAGAGCTACAACATCAAGCAGTAGAAGAGAGCCTTAATTTCTTTGTACTTTCTATTGTAGAATGAATCATATTTACATATATACAAAAACTGCATATAAAAAGAAAAAAATATCAGGGTGTCTGTAGGAGATATGACCAGTATTAGTATGCTGCCACTGAAAAGCTGATGCATACAGCTGCAGAGGTACTCCTAGTAAGTTCTCAGTGCTGCATATCTCACCAATCACAAAGTGCTGGCAGTCCAGTTAAAGTTTGTGTAAATTGTGGTTATCCCCTCCTTTAGGTAAGTTTGCAGAAACCTGTCTTCTCCTGTGGAATATTGTGCATTACAGACAGGCAGGGCAGTACTCAGAGGGGCCGTGTCGCTGCAGTGCTTTTGCTGCAGAGCCCTAAGAGCTGGAGCTGCTCTGGTATTGTTTTCCCCTGGAGAACTCCCATCACATAAGTGATGCACACTTGAGAGGTCAACAGAGGAGACATAGCAAGGCAGAGGTTTCTGGAGCAATGCTACCATGGCTGCAGATTTCTGCTCAAGAGAAGGACGTTTATGCACAGAAGAGAGCTTAGAAGCAGAGCCTGTGGGGCCACAAGGAGCCTCACAAGCAGGGAACTTGACTTGTTGAGGTATTGCTCACTGAACCAAAGCTTATGTTGAATACAAATGTCAAAGTCGTAGTCAAGAGAAGACAGTATAAGAGCGTGGTTGAGTATCTGTATTGCATCACTCGGTGCTAATATAGGGAGAGGACAAAGGTGCTGAAGCACACCTGGCCATGATTTCTGGATTTGCAACTTGATCTACAGGAAAAGAAAATACCTGTACTCAGTTTTGTAAGCCTGTATCTTTGGCACTGCATTTTTTATTGTCTGTGCTGCGTCTTGTTCTTCTTAGTGCTGCAACCCTCAGACCAGTTAGTCTGAGCAGACATCTTAAGAGACCGTCAAATCTCCTAAATCAAGCATCAGGTTGTTAATGTTTTTCTAGGAAAAGTCTGGGTTGTATTGTTGATCATCCAGAAATTATAATACAGATGAACCATTTGAAAATACAGCTTTATCAGGACCTGTTGGCATCTTCCACACATGCAAAATTCCTGAATCCTCAGGTTATCAGTGATTCACTCTCTGTCTTCCCTATACAATTTCTCTTGGAGGAAGCATTCCAAGTTCATCCTAAAGTTTTATGCAGTCTTTCTGCTCAAGGTAAATCACCCATTAGCTGGAATACTTGATTGCTGCAAGATATGGTTGCCTATTTCTTGTATATCATGGTACAATAGAGAGAGTACAGGCTGCAGAAGCCAGGAGTCTAATGGTACTGAGGATGTAGTGAAGTTTCATTATATCAAAATCTAAATTTTTATGGTTCCAGATGACTGGACAGAAAATAAATTCTTTTTAAAACATGATTTTTAATAATTAAACATTATTTCTTAGTGTTCAAAATTATGGGCTTCTAGGGAAGCAGAACTGTTCATACAGGTTCAATCATCCCTTTTTGAAAACAATAATTATTGTGTTGTATGATCAGTAGTCAAAATTACTCACGGTACACTAATATTCATATCATCATCTCAAAGATGACTTCCTAAATTATATGTGTGATGGTTACCACTGTGACCAAACTAGGGGTTAAGTTTGGGATCATTAGTGTTAAAAGCAATAAGTTATAGCTTGAATGAAGAACTGTGCAGCTGGAAAATTTGACAGGTTTAATCCCATGTGCAGGGCACACGGAGCAATACAAATAACAATGCTGCAACCAGGGAGGTTCATATGCATGCAGATTAGCAAAGGGGTCACAAATGGTGTTCTCAAATGAAAGAGCTGGGACTGGGACTAAGTGTGATTACAGAAGTAAAAGATAACTCACTAAGCAAAACTGGAAGCACCTGGTGAAATTCTTCAGAGAATTGTTGGCCTTTGGATGGAGCTGCCAGTGGTGAAGCAAGTATCACAAGTACCCAAAGTTACTGAAATAATACAGTATTTCTACCTTTCAAAAGGAGAAGATATTTGCATTGAGTAACACCAGCTTCTAGAGACCATCTCTATCATTTTAATAATACTGAAATCCCTCTGTCAGATCCCCCAAATAATTTTCTAAGGTTTTCTAGACTTGCCCATTGAAAAAATCAGTGCTTTCAGCCTGCCTTTGCCTTTAAAGCACTTGGCACCACTGTCCCTGGTGGGAATGTTTTCCTGCCGCCACCCGTGTGCGCCGCGTTCGGCGGAGGCTGTGTGCGCTCCGCGTTATGTAAGGTGCCGCATCATGTGAATAATGGAAGTGCTCAAGGAAAGCCCTTTTGCTGAGCTATTTTTGGTACTCACTGAACAACTCAAACACATGAGTTTCATTGTGAAAAATAGGAATCTGACTCTGGATGGCTTTTTTTCTCTCTGTTTCATTTTGCTTACTTAATGGATTAAAGCGCATGTAACTTCTGCTGTAGATAAACACCCTCAAGATACTGTGGTTACTTTTATTTCTCCTGGGCAATTGCATTAGTGCTTTAATGTAACTGTGCAGAAAAAAAAATCCAGTAGAAGATAAATACACCAAAATTATCATTTAGCTTGAAGTTATAGTCCCACATACAACTGCAGTGAATATTTAGCTGTAGTTAAACAATAAACACAATTCACTGCATCATGTTGCCATGTCACTTTGTGGCTTCATCTAAATGTCCTTGTCTGTCTGTATATTGAGCATGAATAAACTCACAATGGACCTAGTTAATATCAGTGAAAGTATCTGTATTGTTTATAAAATGGACATACATCACATACTTTAAACATTTAAAAAGACCATCATCTCAAGTTTGAAAATTATCTTGATATAAATCCTTAGTCTAGCTCTAGGCACAAATCTAGAGCCATGAGTTCCCAAAGAAAGAGCAACCTCTAGGAAAAAAAGCAGCTCAGCCATGGGGGTGGTATCCAAGCAATGGATCAAAAAATTCTAATAAGAGCATTCTGACCAGATGGAGAGGCTAAGTTTACTAGAAATGTAGATTTTTGTGAAAAGCAAACACATACAAAGAAACAGTGGAAGAGAAAAATTGGGTTTCATAGTGTCCTATTTACAATGGCAATTGAAAGTGAAATGGAAGCTTTCCCCTCTCCCTTACTGGAGAAGAGAAGGTTAAAAATTCTAAACAAATTACTGTGTTTTGTGTGTTTTACTGCATCAGATGCAAAAAGATGATGGACTATGTGGGGTGGATTTTTCACACCAAAACAAGAAACAGAAGAGAAAATTGATAGTTGCATTTCAAGGGAGAGAATTCTGAAAACCAAATTAAAAAGCCATGAAACATTCTGTAATAACAGGCAGACTAATTTATGGAACATGTCATACCAGTTCCTGAGAAAGTCCCAAATATCTAAACAATAATTGAAGTGGGTAGAGTGCTAGGGCACTAGCTGGAGTAACGGAATACAGGTACTAGAGTAGAATTAAAACAAGGAGAACAAAATCAGGAGAAAAAAAATTAGAATTTCTGGGGGGAAAATACCCAAACAAACAGCATCAAACCAAACCAAAAAGAAGCCACAGCAAACAAAAAAACCCAAACAAATACAAACAAAAAAGGAAACACACAGAAAATGAGAACAAGGAAACCATGGCTAATCTAGACAGGGTGGAAACCAGAGAAGTGGATAACTGGTGGGGAGAAGTTAAGGCTGCAGAATGATGAATTTTCATACCCACTGAACTAGTCAGTGATACAACAAGGATTACTCTGTGGGGCAGGGGACAGATATTGAAACTGTAGGGACCTTGCATGGCACCAAAGCAGCAAGCAGGACATGATGCAGTATAATGACTCACATTGTCCAGCTTGCAAATACTTAAACAAATTATTCCTTATGGTTAAATAAGATAGGAACAGGACATAAGCTGCAGAACAGCAATATTACAACAATATTACAGCAATATTTCCAGTCTGGGGTAAGGAAATGACTGTGTGCTGTACCACATGGGACAGGTAGGACTGGAAAAGTCAGGAGTACTGGATAAAGTTTTTTCTTGTTTGCTCAGTAGCGGAACTTTGCTTTAGAAACTCTGAGTGCTCTCTTGTACCTACCCAGCAGGCAGTGGCTGAAAGGATCAGCTGTGAACTGACAAGCCTTAGAGACTGAAGTTTGCACTTCACTCGAGCGAGTTTGTCCTGGTAGTTACTCATGAACAGCAGGAGACACACCAAAAATGAACTCTGCAGCTTTCCAGCTCATGAAAGGTACTCTCCAGCTGGGTGCAAATGTCTTATTTCTTATTATACTTAGGGGAGAGTGCAAACTGAAAATAGGGCAGAGGAAGGTAGAAAGAGACAGGAAATGTTCTTATTTTTGAAGCTTTAAAGCAACAAGTAGCTTTTCAAGAACCATCTGACACAGGCACCAGATCTTTGTTTTCCAGATTATTTTAGAAAATGGTGATTCTTTCATTGGATGTGTTCTGGCCCACCTCAATTCATGGGGAAAAAAAAAGGCAGTGAAAGTATTGTCCAATATATGTTAATGATAAAATTATAAGGAAAGTAGACTTCAGAATGAGTATGTTTAACCTAAGCTGTCCCTACCCAAGACTCCACATAGAGAGTGTAAAGCCATCACAATCCCAAGATATAGGCTTAGGCAGCACAGGAGACAACTTTGCCCCAAATTCATTCCTTTGTTCTTTCATTGTAGGTAGCTTATCTTGACTCCTTCCATGCCCAGGGTCAGCACCCAGTAAGGTCTTGGTCTCAGGGTTTCTCACTGCTGTGGTGGCCAGGTCCTCTTTCCAATGGAGGAAGTGAGGACACCAAGAGGGGAGCAGTTTCTGATCCATCATTGCCACGGGCCTGTCATGATGCTTCATATCGGTTCTGAGTTCTGTCCCAAGCCTCATTTTCAACAGCAAAAAAAAGTATTTCAGTGTTGGTAAATAGAAATTAGTGTTTCTACAAGAGAGTGAAGGGGTTGAGCAGTTAGAGCCAAGCATAACACAGGCTGAGAATGCCAGCACTCTGTATCTGTGTATTCTTACCCTCACCAGCAGCCCTGCTCGCCCTGTGGATCTCCAGAGCATACTACACCAATTGTATCAAATTACATGGAAACTGGTGAGATGGGCAAGTGTTCAGTAGGATACATGAAATGCATATTTACATCTGACCCAATTAATCCCGTTCTCCACAGGGGATAGAAGCTGCTATTGGAATGTAATTAATTGTGAAGCATTCTGTAATGATGTTGTCCAAATGGCATTGTTCAAAATCAGATTGTATTAACCACACTGCTGAAAGCTCATTCTCTCTCAAGTCTAAAAAACTTCATGGGTTCCAGTAAAATCCAGTTTTTACAGTACTTTTTAAAAAGTGGTGTTGAAACCATTTATTTCTCCACCTTTTTTTTTTTTTCCTAGCGGAAAACAGCCTTGTTTATAGTTATTCCTGTTCAAGTTGACAGCTTTTCTTATGGCAAACTGATCACTCAGAGCCTGATTCTGACACATGTGGCTTGATTTAATGATCAGATGTGTTTATTCCTCTTGATACACTGTTGGAGAAAGATGCTATTTACTACAATATGATAATTTGTAGTTGGGCATTTCTCTTGTGGTCTGACATTTTAATTTGTTTGCTTGTTTGTTTGGTTGTTGTTGGTTTTTGTGGTTTTGGGTTTTGTTTGAGTATTCTTTTCTAGTGAGGGATAACACTAACATGGGATAGCACTCCATGTTACTGGGAGTAGATGGATAGGGTAGGTGAGGAAGGAGATTTTCTTTTCTACAACATGAGGAGGGGGCTAGGGATAGTTGCACTGGAAGGAATAAACACCTTGAAAGCCTACATATTCTGAGAACTTGTTGCTGAGTCTTGCCAGAATTCTCACAAAGACTCATTTTGAGTTGGAAGCACCTGGAAACTCTATGCTAAGCCAAACCAAAAGTCACCAAAAGTTTACTCACTTCCACTCTCTGTGAAGTCCCAGCAGTATCTCAGAGCTGTCCACTGGCCCTTCCCACACTCTATGTCTTTACTACAGCAGGATCAATGTCAAGAAGGAGTTACTATTGAAAAGTTCCATTTTCCAGGGGCTGCTTAAATATGTCTGGCATACTGAGCATGTCAGAGTGTTTTTAGCTGCTGGAGAAACAGATTGAAAAGGTCAGAAAATGCTGCTGTGTTTGCCAATACACGTGAGGTGCCAGAAGTCCAGAATCCTACCTGTGAATTTCTGCATTGATCCTGTAACTTCTCTCTGAGCAAGGACATAACTCTTAAAGTCATTTAATTTCTAACTTGTGTATGTAATTTTTCATACAGATACTGTGTGTGCATTTGTACATACAAATAATCCACCTGCATAAGTGAAATTTTTTACCAAGGGTCCAAGGTTTTATTTTCTTTGCAATAACATGACAAGACTCTTAGGAGACAGGACACCTTTGTCTTCATGCTTCACCTCATTCTCTTCAAGTGGTTCTCCATGTGTGTTCTGATATAACCCTTTCTGCTAGTCATGTGGAAGTGCTCTGCCTGTGACTCATTCCTTTTTCTGTTAAGCCTTCCCAAGCCTGCTGGTGGTAGAGGCTTGCTTTCAGGTTCTCTGTAATCTTCATCTGTCAAAAGAATAACTACTTTAGAATAGAGATCACAAACTCTGTTCATTAGAGATTATCTGAGTTGCACAAATGTGAGATCTTGCACACCATTCTAGTAAAGAAAGTTGTGCATTTACTCTTCAGGATGTAAAGTCTTAAAGGCATCTGCAAGTAGCAGCCTTGACACTCTCTAGCACAAAGTTTCCATGAAATTTAACTGTCTGTTGTCTGTTAATGTATGCTGGCTTTCTTTTTGACTTTCTCAGTGGGATCAGGCACCAAGTCTACTCATTTGCCCCATCAGCAGAATTTTCATCTTTCAGGGGTTTTTTTTTTTGTGCTGATCCTCACAGGCGAGAGAAATTCTAGCAAGTCTAATCAAGTATGATGCCACTACAGGCTGGTGAGATAAAGAGAACTTGTGCATCACAGGATGCTCTTTTACAGCCCTTGGTAACTTCTGTCTGGAAGTACTTCTAGGTCTTAATGCTCTTTTTTCACCATTACATACCTAGTTAGATGAATTAAGGGGTATTTTTCTGGTGCAAGTGTTTCATTGCATGTCCAGAATGGGTGGATGTCCACCAATGAGTGGATAATCAAGTCTTCTGAAAAAATCACTATGTGCTCCTGTTGAGTAGTTTTCCTGCCTTGCTAATAGACTATATGTGTTTTACAGTGGCTTCCAGTGGCTCTTGCAGAAGACAATGGCCTTTCTTTCAAGATTTGCAAGCTCTTGCCCCATCCTTTCTGGAGGAATAGAGGCAAATTATGCAGCTATTTGACTGCAATTTCCTTGTTTGACCATAATGACCATCTTCCATCAGGCAGGTCCCTCCTGGGGTATGAACAAATACAAAGACATTTATTTTGGAACACACACATGTTTGTGTGTGTGTCCAAGACAAAAAAGCAGAAGAGGCATAACTTATTTTAGATACTACTCTCCCTCCATTAGCTTTACACTGTATTTCCCACAGAGGTTTCTGGATTTCTTTTGTGCCTGTCTACTTAGTAATTACCAGTTTTCCCACACATTGGCATATCCTGTTATGCCCAGGCTTCAGTTTTCCTGAATTTATTAATTCTGGTTCTCCTTTTGAGCATCTTACATTTGGGTATCATGCTTCTCACTCCAGGTAGCCTCACCAACATTTCTAGCTATGAATTTTCAAGCAAATTAAAGAGGATTAGGGTTTTTAAAATTTATCTGCTACTTTCAAAATTTTTGCTCCATATAGCTTCTTTTTTAATTACTTCTCATCTGTTTCCTACCAAGCATGAGCTGAGATGCTCGTCCTCATTTGCAAAGCTGTTTTTTGGTTTTTCAACCTACTCACTGTGCTTTTCATGTAGCATTTGTTTTCAGTTTTACCTTTCTATCTAGCAACAGTCTAATTTCTTATCATGGAGTGCATAAAACTGGATTCCTATCAGAAATAAGACCTATCTCTATTACAGATTATTTTTAAAAATGCTTATAAACAATTGTTTTAGCAATGCCTATGGAAA
This sequence comes from Passer montanus, assembly GCF_014805655.1. Lineage (NCBI taxonomy): Eukaryota > Metazoa > Chordata > Aves > Passeriformes > Passeridae > Passer > Passer montanus. Next base: position 8,069,110 of record NW_024367707.1, on the reverse strand, counting down.
GGCATAATATTGAATTTAGATTCTTGTTTTCAAGTTTACATCTTAGCAAAAACAGACTTTCCACCTCTTTAAGCTAAATATGCAGCATTATAGTCGTAAAATGAAGGGATTTGGTAGGAACATTTATTTGGGTCATTATCCAGACTTTTGAGTTAAACAGTCAGTGTAGCTTTGAAATTCATGAGGCAGTTGTTCAGCAGCTGGCCACATCCCTGTGCTGTGGGAAGCTCCATCTGGAGATCACAAACTCCAAGGAGGCTGCCCTGTGTTGGGCCAGGGCTCTGCCTTGCAGGGGAAGCAATCTGTCCTTGATGCATCCTCCTGGGCTCCAGGACTTTGCAGCTCAAGGACTTTCCAAACCAGAGGTGGTATTTTTGTGATGAGCAGCCTTTGCTATTTATGGATAGAGCAGTCAGTTCAATGTGATGATTCATGAATTATTAAAATACTTTTTTAAAACTTGCTATGAGTTGTTCATATTAGGTCTGCATTACCTGTGGGACTGGGCATATGTATGGCCACTGGAGCCAATGGGAGTGCAAGCCAGGAGGGAAAAGGGCATTGGAAGTGGAGGAAAATCTGGTGTGAGGTGAATCCAAAGATAGAAATGACCAAAGGTCTGCATTAGATGGAAGCAAACAGGATGACTAATGGTTTTGCCAACTGCAGCGCATATTCACAGTGTTTGGTGGGTATTTGCCACAAGCAAAGTGACCCTGAGTTCAGTGACTGTGCCTGCAAGGAGGGCAGGGTTGAAAGAGGAGGGAGGGGAGGCAGTTCTGTTAGTTTTCTTTCCTTATCTGATGTATTTCTGTTTGCACAATTACACAAACAACAGCAGGAACAAAACCAGCACATTTAGGGATTTAGAGTCAGACAATTTCATTCTGCCATTTCTGGTTTCTCAGTTTGTGGTTGGGGAGTGACTGGTGATCCTTAGCCCATGCAAAGAAGAAAAAGCAATGGGGAAAACAAGATTATTTGCTCTTATAATTAAAAGCATTTATAAAAGGAAATCGTTAAACACTACGTCAGTGCTGCTGTTCCAAACTTTCACCTTGGCTTTAGACTTTATGTAAAAGTAATTGATTATCTAGCTGTTTCAGTTCTCTTTTAAAATGTCTTTGAGAACTGACATTTTGTTCCTTATCTTGAAGATGTCCTAGATTTGTCTGTCATGAACTCTGGTGGAGTCAGTTTTATATTTTTTGCTAATGGGTTGGTCTTTTATTATTCTGCCCTTACTGTTACCTGTGCTGGATGTTCATGCAATGGAGACACAAAACGTACTTTTTTTCATAGGGACCAACCAGGAGTGTGAAGAAAAAGTAATAACAAAGTCATGAGAGGGTAGCTTTTTTCAGACATAGAAAATGTTGTCTTGCTTCTAAATGTAAACACTCCTTTTTTTCAAGTTTGCACAAAGAATGTTTTTCCCCAAAGACATGACAGCTCTTTTAAGATGCTCTGGTGCTGTATGCTGCTGTTCTTTGACTTCTAGATACTGAGGATGCCTGTTTATGTTTTCTGTCTCTTATTTGCTCTTTGATCTTTGTTCACTTTCCCTTGCGGCTTATATTGTGTTATTTTGTTGTAAAAATAATCTATTTGAATTTTACTTTTTGATGCATGGGGACTGCTGCTTTTGTCACACTTCTCTGTACTGTTACTGCTTTCCTCTTTGGTGAGTTCTCTTGTGAGTATTTGTGTAGCTGGGGTTGAATATCAGACTTATATCATAACAACAGATCTTTTTCATCAGATGCTGTATTTGAATCTAACAGCTGCTATTTCATGGATGTTTTTGAAGCCCACGTGAAACTTAGTGATGTTTCTATTGCATGTGGCATCCCAGCCAGTGTTCTCAGAACTTCACTTTTTTTCCTGTCACTGCTGTATGTTCCTTGCTGCCACACCTGACTCTTGTGAGTCTGTCAAATATTTGCCTCCTTTAGCTGTGAAACATGAACCCCATTCTCCCATGGTGAGGCCTCATTCATCTGAGGGGAGATAGAAAGGTATTTAGCCAGAAGCACCACACCCCAAGGGTACAGGGGAGCCCAAAGAGTAATCAGAATGACGTGGTGGGATGTAAATTTTGACCTTTCTTTTATCATAAGTCTTCCCTCCTTGCCTTCGATTTCAGAGTGAAGATGTCTTAGGAATTGGTGCCATATGAATCTGGGGATCTTTTCTGCTGGCAGCTTTCAAACCTTTGAAGCAAAGAGGCTTAGACTTTAGCCTCTTTGCATTTTTAAAGCATTACAATTTAGAGGAAGCTGTTTGGCCTGGACAGTTATTGATTTCTATTCTGTTCTTCAAACTACAAACACAGAATTGTAGGATGGCAGGGAACAGGACCAGAAGAGCCCTTGAGAGCCAGCTGGCAGAGCCAGCACCAGGCAGTGCACTGGACAATTTACAGTTGCTGAAAATATTAATCAGTGCTGTTAAACATTCTTCTGTAATATGCCCAGTATATGCCGAGTGAGTTTAAAAGAGATTTGTTAAAAGGGATTGCTCCTAAGGGAGAGTGTGAGCTGAATTATATCTTTTTGTGGATGTGCTGACCCATAGCTGAGTATTTCCAATTTACATGCTGTAATTCTCTTTGACTTGCAAGTACTTCTGGAGCAAAGGTGAGTAAAAAAGTCTCTGAACAATTATTTACCATTCTGGACAGAAATGGTGATAGGCTCTTTCTGTCCTAACAGTGTTTGCTTCCCCTTCCTTCTGCAGCAACACAGATTACAGCTGCAGATATGCTGCTGAAATGCAGCTACATGGGTTTCTATTTCGTAACTCATGCCAATCTTCTACTGAGATGCCTGCTGCCTGCTTTTTTGTTTGTGGGATCTCATTCTTTCTCAGCTGCCCTTCACCCTTTAGCCCCTTTTAGAGGCTGCCCTGACTTTAACTTCTGTCTGGACTGAGGAAGCTAATTCTCAACATGTAGATGAGGAGCCAAGATTAATCCAATACTTATTTTTACAGAGATATATAACCTATAAATGCATTATACAGTCTAAAAACAACCTGCCTGAGCAATTAGCTCAGTAATCAGACATTTTAAAACAGTGGCAGAAGAGCAGAGCTATGGATTACGATGCACAATGATTTTTATTTAATAGAAAGCATGCAGAATTTTAATTACAATCAGGAGATTTTACATTTGCTGCAAGTACTCATGTGGGTTGCTAATGTGGCAACCGTGGTATGACGAGGAGGAACCACATGAGGCAAGACTTGAAACCTGGCAGAGAGGAATATAGAGACTATTTCATTTCAGGCCTGCAAGAGAGCACATTTCTGAAATAAATATGTGAAGGAAGTACTGGATTTCTGTGTGAGGAGCTGAAAGTCAGACAAACAGCAGCCATGTATTATCTGTGACGGTGAAAAGATCACATCACTTGTAACCTTTGAAGCAACAGGGAAACCGAACGCAGCGTCATTCTACAATGATCTAAGAGAGAACTGTCCCTTTCCTTCCCCTCCCTGGTTATATATAGCTGTTAGAGAGAGCCCTGCTGAGTGGAAAATGGAGCATATGATCAAGGGCAGTCCAGTGAGTCAATTTACTGACTAATACTGTAGATTATCATGTCAAATATATAGCACCAGCAGTATGAACAATAATGAAGCCTAGTTTATTTCTTTGCTGTAAATTGAAATGAAGATGTGATTGGAATTGTCACACCTTGGGTATATGAGCCATATTCTCTTAATCATCCAAAACAAATTGCTTTATTCTTTATAGTGACTTCTATTTTAGGATTCATTCTAAAACTGGCAAGCTGAAATCATCCATTCAAATGTGTCAAACACATTTAAAACATCCTCTAGACCACTCTCCCCTCAGGTGATGGTTCAGTGGTCTCACACTTTGAAATATCTGCTTCCTTCAGACCCAAAGAAGGGATAACTCAGCCTTTCATCCTGTGGGAAGAAATCATTCAGCACAGCTCCATGCAGAGGCACCCTAAATGAACTCCAGTAGCATCAGTAAAACATCCAGCTGTGAAGCCAACAGGGCAAAACACTTGTGGAAACCCCAGATGGCAATTGCAGGGAGCCTTTCCTTGCCTGGTTTTCTATTTTCCTGTGTCTCAGAGTGTCAGTGAACAGTTCTGAGGGGGATATTGCCAATATTGTACAGTCTCCTTGTGTCAAACTGATCACTGCCTGAAGAGAAGTTACAGTCAAATAACCTGCTAAAAATTCCACTCCAAACAGAAGGAGTTAATTTTAATTTAGCTGTACAATACCAGACTTGTGTTTTACTGCTTTCCAAGCTCCAGGTAAAAGTCTAATTGCCTTTGGGTCTGTCAAAATTCGAGTGTGAGCGAAAACTTAGGGAATTAACATTTGAATTGCAAATCACTGCCATTCCTTCGGGGTTAAGAATCATAATCTATGTTATTGATTTCCAAAGTCCTTTGTCTAAGAGATGAGTAACTGAAGAGGCTTTTACTAACTGTTTGCTAACAGTAAGTCACAAAACCCAAATATTGCATGTCTGTTAAGTATAATTTCCTGAAACTGGCGAGTAAACTTTTACAGAAATTAGCAGAGTGTTATAAATTTAGCACATATAAGGAAAAGCAGATGGTACTGCTGTGATTGGACATGTCACTGGAGTACTCCAGAGCATGCCAAGTCTTTAATCTCTTACTATTTGCATATACTACCACATTAGTCAGTTTTCAGTAGACTGGAACAACATGTGCTATGCACAAACAACAATTCTTTTTTCTGAGCTTTAAACTTATAAAAATGAAATTCTATTTGCTGGTTTTGCAGCACTCATGATCATTTTCCAAAGCCTCCAAAAGGTTCATGTGGCATATTCTGTGTGGTCAGAACACAGTCACAAATTGCTGCATGGGCCCACACACTTGATGATCTTCAGCTCTCCTTGCCAGCAATGGGACAGGCTGTGTGTCATGAGCAGTAGATCAAATGAGAAGCATCACGTTTCAAAATGCTTTATGGTACTGGAAACTCTTTGAGCAATTATCAGCTCTGTAGATTTCCAAAAGCAGAACCTTTTAATTAAAAAAACAAACAAACAAACAACAAAAAACCCCAACACCAACAAAAGAAAACAAAATCTAATTCCTGGCTACTCTTAAAAAATGGAGCAACACCTCTCAGTTTAGGGTGGTCTTGACAAGGTGGAGTTCTGCTTTTATGGCTTGCCTTTTCTTTGGAGGAAGATAATTTAACTGCTAAGAGCAGAAAGAGCCACAGCAGGTAGGACTTAAGGAAGGAACAGAATTTTGCAAGCAGAATGTATGGGCCACATATGAGGAAAACAGTGAGGATGAAAGCATCAAAGAGCAGGTAAGCAAAAACAGGTCTGGGAGGCAAAATGTGTCAGAGAAAAAAAGGTTAAAAAGGAGTTAAAAAGAGAAGAGACAATTGTAGAAATAAGGAGACAGGGAAGCAAAAGACCAAGAGTAGATACCAACTTGCCTGTGTTTCACATCAGGGGTGCTAAGACCCCATTCATGTTTCCAGCTCAGAGGACAACAAATCAGTTTAATGCCCATGTACAGCATGTGTGATATCCTACTGTGCAGAACTTAGGTTGTCACCAAACACCTCTTCTTGTCTGCTCCTGCCTGGTACTTATGGAGTTCCTGGATGTCCAGTGAAGTAGAAAGCTGAGCTGCCAGATCTCCCTGTCTCTCAGGGTGCTCCTGCTTTGCTTTGTTCTTTGGCTTATTGGCATGTTTTCTGAACACCATCCTTCCTCTTCTCAAAAGTGGAACCTCAAGGTCAGGAACTACCTTCAGTCGCAGTGAGTCCTGACCTCTTCCATGTACCTAATGACAGGCTTCTCCAGAATTCTGGCACTGCAAACACTGTTTTAGAATTGCTCCAGGACATAACAGACGTAACATACAACATGCATGTCTCAGGAAGGCTGCTGGCATAGCAACCCTTTACTTTTGTGTTATCCTTGTGTGCTGTCTTTTAGGTAAATTAATTGGACATTTATTATCCTGTTTTTCTTTATATTCTTGAACAAAACTTAAGTTCAAATAAGCATCTGAGATTTTCTCTCAAGAATACCTTTTCCAGTGCTACAGCCATGCTTCCACATTTCATGTGCCTGTACCTCTCAGTACTGGCTTCTCTCATACACAGTTAAATCTCCTGTTTCAGGTTATCCTTGTACCAGTTTTGCCAAGTAATAAAAAGCCATCACCAGGAGATCTGTTGCTTAGTTACTGGCCTGGGCAGATGGTCCTCCTGGAGAAATGTCAGCACCCGACCAACGAGCCTATTATGAGCAGAGAGGATTGGGAAGGTTTAATGACCATTGCCTGTGTGATCTGTATTCTTGCTCTTCAGAACTACTGCAGGGGAATATCTGGTGTAAAAGCTAGAATTTTGATAAGTTATTAAAAATTAATAATTAATAAATTCTCAGGAGAGTGCCCTTAATCTTAAAATAGAATAAAATTTTCTCACTAGGTGAACTTGCCACTAGCTAATGCCTTCAGGGAATACATTAGAGGACTAGATTAAGTAGTTGCCCACATCTGTATGTAGTTATATATATCTCCATGGATGGGTGCATGCAGACTGTGAGTGTGTGTGTGTAATACAGTAAAACTATCTAACACATTTTAAATGAAATATTATTTAATTTCAATTGTATGCATACTTCCAATGACCTTCTAGAATTTGTGGACTTATTACTTATCAGATGAGAAAAAAACACCCCAACAATTCCATGTAGAGATTGCACTGTCAAGTTGCTGTAGCATTGAGTGTCATTGATTTTTACCTCATGATGAATGTTTATTTTCCTGAGAATAAATAATACCAGAATTTTATAGAGCAATCCTCACAGAAGCAAATAAAAAATGAAAATGCAGAAGTCTATATGTGTAGTAAATCTCTAATACATTCAAACAGTCAAGATGTTTCTAAGATGCAACAATTTATTTTGGAAACAAGTTTGAAGGGCAGATAACTGGCAAAGTTTTTTTAACCCAATGATGCTTTGGGCCTATGCAAGAATAGCTAGAGAAATCCAGATTGAGATCTTGACTAACCACGAGAAATAAATTATATGGAAAGCCAGAAAGGGTAACTTGTGTAATAGAAGATAAGGAAATGAAACCAACCCCAGAATATTATTTATTGGAAGCCTGGTATTAAAAACTGATAACTGGAAAAGAGAGTCTTGTCCCTTCAGGAACAAAAAACCACCCCAAACAAAAAACAATTAAACAAACAAAATACCCCCCACAGCCTCCCCTGACTAAATTTATAAAATTTGCATGTGAACACTTTAAGATTATTCAAATATTCTTGACTATTTTTAGCCATAGAATTTAAATTATTAATGTAATTTGCAATATTTAATTCATTTTATTCAGTATTTACACGAATTGAATGTATTAATGTCTGAGAAAGCCCTGGTAAACTCTGCCTGCATTTGCTGGGGTTCGTTCTGGGTGTTCATTGTAGAAAATGGCTTGAAGGTGAGAATCCACCACCAGAGAGGCAAAAAGCCTTTTTCTCTTCCTTCCCTTTGCCTGTCCCCTTCCTGTGCCCCTTCCTGGCACCAGGCAGGAGATCTCAGCAGGGTGTAGGGATGCCACAGGTCCCAGCACTTCATCCCCACCCCTGGCCCAGGTGGGGAGGTCGGTGCCTGCAGGGTGAGCTGCACCTCAGCCCCAAGGAATGAGGAGCTGAGAAAATCAAAGCCTGAGCCATCAAACAGGCCAGCAATATGCTGTTCTAGAGGGTAATCTGCATCAATCCCATCATGAGTGCTGTTTATGGGGCTTGTGTGGACATTTATTTATTTTTTTTGATTTCAGCTGACTGGCTAATGAGGTACTCTGAGATGGCACAGCCAGGGCATGGGAGTGGTCTAGCAAAGTCTCCTAGAATAATTGCAGTTAAGGAAGAGGGCACTGAGAAATTCCCCAAAGTATTTAAATCTTCTTTGAGAAAAGGACCATGATGGGAAAATTCTGGGTAGAGGGTAGCTCAGACATCTGTGACCTGGGGTATTCGGGCAGGGGTGTCCCACATGATGCTCTGGCAGTTCCACCATGCCTGTCACCCACCTGGGGACACTGTGTGCCCTTGTCCTGTGATATTGACCCTGCACCAGGTTTTAGGGAGGGAGAGAACTCTGAAGCCTGAGGCTCAGGCTTGAACATTGCTGAATGGAGGAAGGTGAGAGTCTGCTCGTCTCTCCTGACGTAGGCATCTTGCAGAAAGCAAGAGAAAATGGAGTAAGTGAATTTTAGGTACATTTCCATTGGTGTTTCAAGTTTTTGATCTAAAATTTTAGCTAATGTAGTCTTGCTTTTTGTTGTTTAGTTTGATGTGCACATTAACAGTTATTTCATGTTCTAGCTGAAATAGTCACGTATTTAAACACCAGCTTTGCATTTTACTCAGCCTTGCATGCAGACAGAATGAGCAGAAGTCAGTGGCCCTTTATCCAACAGATTTCTGGTCAGAGCAGATTATCCTTCAAATCTAGGTCACCAACATGTATTTGTCTGATGTAAAGCAGAATATGTGCCATTCCCACTGATAAAGTGGCCAACCTCTTCTTTCTTTGGAGTGAGACTGGCAGCAGTTACCCAAGCAGTCAAGTCTCCAGACTTTACTGTCCTGAGGGAATTTAATATCCAGTCAAATTATACCTATAAGACTCACAGATCACTATATCTGAATATTTTAAGGCATAACTTTCATTTAAAATAAAGAGAAACAAGCATTCCTGTGTCAGGAATCAATCTACTGTTTTTTAGGAGGAATGACTTCTATCATAACATTTATGGTGCTTTGCAAAATAGTAGGTCATCTGGTTCTCCCTCCCCTAAAATGAAAACATTCATTATATTATATATAAAACTTGAAATTAAATAAGGAATTTTCATAAATTGTGTTGGAAAAATTTAGAGACAGAAGCCTTTCTTTACTAAGAAAAAGTGGTTTTTTGGGGGTTTTTTTTGGGGTTGTTTTTGCTTGTTTTTTGTTTTGTTTTTTTTTTTTTTGGTAGCAAACCACTCACCCTTACCAACTGTATAATCTTTAATATTAATATAATTTTTGAAAAAAATAAATTCTACTTATAGATATTTCAAGGCAGGAAAATATTTTTGCTCACAACATGTTTAAATTATGTTACTCCTTCAGTTGGATAATGTTCAACTCCTACTTGAAAAGGGCGAAGCTGCATTAACTACCATTTCATTATTGCATTAACAACAGTTCACTTGCTGTTCTTACGGGCTGCGTAAGTAAATCACTCATGCTTCAGAGACTTTTTTGCTGTTTACTGGAGTCAGAACATACTACCAAACACAAGCTTCCAAAACAAGCCTAAATTTATCCATTGGAATCCCTCACCAAAGACAACAATGACCAATTTCCCTTCCATTAATTCAAATGTCTATTTATAATACAAGGTCTGTTTTATTTGGACTCCATAAGGCGTGAGGGTTCAAATGAGAGCAAAGGCAAACCTCAGTGAGCAGGAAAATCGTTGTTAAGAGAGGCAGGGACAGGGTGAATGCCACTGTCACATGCAGAATGATGGGTCCTGATGGAGTGCCATCTTGCAGTAGGATTAGTCAGACACTGTTTATGTTTCTGATTAAACATCTTGGTGAATATTTAGGAAAAACTATATTTAAACCAAATTCTGAGAAGTATTTGGTCTATACTTTGGGCAGGATTGAAGTGAGAAGGTGACAATTTTACATCACCTTCTGCTCCTCTCAAGTCTGGATTCAGAAGGTGTGGGAATGACATCTGGCATAGGTGAGCTGGCATCCAGAGCTTTTCAGGCTGTAAGAAATCAGAGAAGTTTGTCAGCATCCTGTGATATCACCTTCCAAACACAGCTTTTCTAAGATGTGAAGATCTCATCTCTTTTCTTCTTCCTTATGCAAAATAAAAGGCCTTTACCATCCTTGGTGCTCCTCTTTGTATTTTATCTACTTCTGCTATGTCTTCACTAGGCTTGAGTGACCAGAAATACCTATTGTGTCCAAAAACTGATTGCTCTCTGAGTAGATAAAATGGCAGAATGGCATTTTCTGTTTTGTTTGCCCATTTCCTGACTGCTATTTAGCAGAGGACTGATGTCAGAATCATATATGTAGTAATTTCCCAAATTCACAAACAAGAGAAAAACAACAACACTTTGAGCCCACTACTATTTATGTGTAATTAGGGTTATCTTTGCAATGCTTTACCTTGCACCTATCAACCCTTTATTTCATTCACTGCTATTTTGTTACTTAGTCACTCATCTTTTAGAATCCTTCTGGAAAGCCTGGCTTAGCTTTGTCTGCTTTGAATATCCTGTTTCACCTGTGTACATTCCCTTGGGACCCTTTGTCCCAGCTTATTTATAACTGAGTTCCTTCTGAGTGCTTCTCACACAGATTCTCAGAGATCGCCTCCAGCGAATCCCCCAGTTATGAAATCGATCATTTACTGCTAAACTCCATTACTGCCTTTTAAACAGTTAATCTGTGAAAGGACCTTCCTTCTCATCTCCTCACAATTGAATTGAATTGAATTGAATTTTTTAAGAGGCTTCTGTGAGGAACCAAAGGGATTTGAAAGTCCAAATGTGCTTCTCAGCTGAACTATCTTCGTCCACATACTCAGTGACTCCTGAGAACTGAAACCATGTAAGCATGACTGTCTGCAAACCCACACCATGAATTATGTAAAGTATGAGAGATGGGAGGTGTTTCAAAGTCGTAAAGATGATTTAAGAATGAAATCTCCAAAGATATTTTGGTGTCCACTCCCTAATGATTCCATTTTGCATTCAAGTCTGAATTGATTCCGGGCTTCTAACTTTGTACTTATGAATACCAAAAGGAAAATTTCTCTGATGTTCTCTATCCTATACCTAAAATTAATCATCTGTGTCCTTGAAATTTAATTAAACCAGATAGTCTTTTAAATAGTTTTTCCACCATATGTTGGAAAAAGAGTAGCAAAATTAAAAGAATAAATCACATCAGAGAGTAAATTAAATACACTGTTTGAAGCCAGCCTCTCTCTCATTTTCCTCATTGTTAAAACTTAGTCAATGCTGACAATAAGCATTTAAAAGTGGTGGGGACAAAGCACTTCAAAATGCATTGTAGTGAAAGCTGAACATGGAAGGCATTGAATGGGCTAGATTTTCTAAAGTGTTTTTCCTATTTCTGATTGCTTTGGTGTGAAACTGGTAGTATAAAATACATTATACCCCTGCTGGAGTAGAAATAAAAGCTTTACAAAAATGAAAAATGAAAAAAGAAAAGAAAACCATTTCAAAAGTATTACCCCCATTTATATGTTGCTTACTCTAAAACTAAGTCAAGAGAATTTAATGCCATCAATTTGTAAAGCACAAAAAAAAGCACTGAATTCATAAAGGATAATTAAAAAATGAGAAAAATATGTAATTCTTGTTTAATGAAAATTGTTTAATGCCAATACCTAAGCCTGTTCATTATGTCATCCTAAGATAACAGTCATAAATTTACATTGTTGAAAAAGCATCTATAGAAAGTATTTTCCCAAATCTCAGGAAATATAATTAGTTTTCAATGGATAATTCTTCTAAAAGATTCAGGGTGTGAACATCTGAAAGAAAACTATCAAAAGAACACTTTCCTCTTCCTATTAATTATTTTCTGTTTCTCATCCTAGTTTATGACCCTTTCCCCTATGCCTTAAGGACAGATGGAGTTGTGACTCTATTTTATGTAACATCTAACTTCACATCCCTTTAGAAAGATAAAGTTAATAACTTCAATGGCAGTGGATTCTGCCACTCCAGTTGATATCCAGTGGCTTCCAACTGCTCTTTGATTTTGGTTTTAAAATCTGTAAACACATAAAAAGTCTGGGATTTATGCGAGTGAGATTCTGTTCAGTTTAAAATTAATATGTTTTTAAGTCTAGTCTGATTAAAATAATGATAGAGATGTTTGAAAAGTCATTTGGACTGCTTTAGCAGTGACTAAACTAGAGGGGAGGTTGAAGGCTGTCAGTGGATGAGTGTCCATGGTAGATATGTCAGAGGGTAGGAGCTGAGCATGGCCTTGAGAATGAAAAGTGACTCTGCAGCCCCAGCAGAAGGTACCCAAGGTAAGGTGTGCAGCAGTTCACCAGCCCTCTAGGTCAAAGGAAGACATGTTCACTCCTTAAGGGAAAGCACCTTAGGTCTGTTCTTTATCTCACATTTTGAATTATAATTTTAAAAAGGTTCTTTATTCTTTTGTGTATGGTGTATAAATTTGTTTTTCTTTCTCTGTGACTATTCCCCCAAGTCCTTTATATATAACAGGATGTTGGAAGATTATCTGAAATGTCAAACTGTGGTTTTGTCATAAGATTATGGTGGTTTAGAGACAGGTTTTTTTAACTACATCCGTAATGCTGAAGTAAATGAGATGGGGGATTTTATTGTTCCTGAGGCCAAGTATCACCACATGGCTCATGATGGCAGTGTGGGGCATCAGTCCCCAGTAGGGCAGATTTGTCTGGGAGAAAGCTTTTTTGGTTTTGTCATAAGATTATGGTGGTTTAGAGACAGGTTTTTTTAACTACATCCATAATGCTGAAGTAAATTAGATGGGGGATTTTACTGTTCCTGAGGCCAGGTACCACCACATGGCTCATGATGGCAGTATGTGGGGCAGATTTGTCTGGGAGAAAGCTTTTCGGTATGATCCACCCCAGAGTGAGCTAACCCACAAGCAGCATGGACAGTGAAATTCCAGCAGCTGGGCTGATTCCCCAGCTCCCCTCAGCAGTGTGGAAGGAGCCTTATGGTCCCCTCTGCTTCATTTTGGGTGGAACCAGTTTAGGGGCTCAGAGGGCCAAAAGGACACAAGCCCACTGCTGCAGTCTCGTGGCAAAAGTATCCTCTTAGCACAGACATGTGGGTCTTCATATCTCTGGGTTTCATTGTTAACTTTCAACCCCATTGGCCACTTTCATTGGAAAGGGCAGAGTTCTCACCACCCTGAGGTCTTTCAGGTGATGTCTGCTCAGGTGGGAGAGCTCTGGTGGGTCAGGTCTTGCCTGTGACAGCTGGCAGTGCTCAGAGTGCAGGCACGGGCCAGGCTGCAAAGCCCCTTCGGCTCCTGGGGGATTCTCCTGTTGAAAATCCCATGGTGGTTATGGAGCTGTGGCATCTCCAGGGCTGGAGGTGGGGCTGTAAGGGCTCTGACTTTCCTTGCTTCTGGTGGCACTTAACAGATCCCAACAGCTACAGCTTGGGTGGTGTCTCTAGTGCTGTGTTTGTGTAAATGCATAATTTCAGGCATAGTAACAAGTGCATATAGCAAGACAATGCTGTTCTCCTAACTGATTAGTCTTTGGAAAAGGTTTTTTCTGATAAAGGTTAAAAAAACCCTACATAAACTTTTTTTTTTTTTTTTTTTTTTTACAACCAGCAAACAACTCCATGTTGGGAAAACAGTAACAAACCAATCCAGAGATCTATTAGGGAAAAAGAGATTAAAATCTGTTCAAGCAGAGAAGGAAACTGACCATGTATCACTCATACCCTCATACCCCAGGTGAATGCTGTACCTCTTGTGCCCAGGGTAAATCCCATCTACTGTTGTCCTAAATAAAAAAAATAGCATGTGTCCTGAACATGCTTCCCCATGGCTTCTGTGAAAAAGAAGTGGCACAGGCAACTGTCTGGGTTGGAAAAGCAGGACTCTAAATCCCATTGGGACATAAGTGGCTCCTTATAGTTAAGGGTTGGGCGCTGAATACCTAAAATAATTTGATTTAAACATCCCTGTGCCTAATGTTAGATGGCTTCCCACTCAAGTTGCTACAGTGTAAGCTCAAAAGGAAGGCTGTGACATTGAAGATGAATTGCTCAGCCCCATGTGACAAAGCTGTGATCCACCAGGGCACAGTGGAAGTCAGGACTCTTCAAGCTGGCGTTGAGCTCAGTACTTTTTATTCTTCCCACAGATCTCTCAGGAGCAACAGAAATTAAATTTTTTAAAAATGAATGAAGTACATATGGCAACACAGCTGCTGAAAATCTGTTACCCTTTTTAATCACCTCTCATGTCCTGGGCATGCATTTTATCCTTCAAACTCAGTAAAATGAAAAACACTGAGGGGAGGGCATCTCCCTGTATTATTGGGGGACTTGGTAGTGTTATTAAGTCATTAAGTCATGTCAGAGAAGCCTTGCCTAATAAGGCTATCCAGAACTTAGGTCTCAGTGGGTTCATCTTTAAAATACTTTACATACTTATAATCACTAGGACAAGCAGGGTTTTCACAGAGGTACTGCAAACTGCAAATAAATAAAATTGAAAAAGGAGAGGACCATCCTTTTTCTTAATGATGGTGAACTTTGGAGATGGAAAGGTTGTAAGCCCTGGATCAGTGCTCAAACAGCCTTGCAATGATGCAATTTTCCACCTCCTTATGGATACACTCTAGAATAGACCTTCGTGCTGAAGTGACAGGGTCTGCAAAGCACTGTTTACTGCCTACCCTCCTTCCATAAGCATTCAATGCCATAAGCAGTCAGAGTGACTATTTCTCATTTGGTAGCCTTGAATCACGCTACTGATTATTCGCCTTTGCGTGTCAGCTCCAAGGTAAGGACAGCAAGTTGGGTGATATATTCAATTCCAGTCCTGGAGCTGGGCAGAGAGAAAAATGCTGCTATTGAAAGTGGTTCTTCTGTGAAGGAGCAGTGATTTACATCCTGAATAGGTACAAATTATCCTCCCTTCCCACCCCCGAGTTCAGCCAATATGCTCATTATTAAATATCTTGGTGCTGTGGTGCTTTTTTTCCTTGCAGGTTTTGATTTTCTGTTAAGTTCAGAAGGCTGTGGTTTGGTAAGAGATATGAGGATATTAAATATCTCTCCTTATCAGCCCAAGAAGTGGTTATTTTCAGTCAACAGTGAAGCATCTGTCAGTCAAAGAAAAGGTCTTTAACTAGAACAAGTTCCTGAACGTACAATTCATCCCTGCTGGAATGAAAAAGAATAGAGCTGCTTTGTCTGTTGGTTTTGAATCCTTCATGGAGAGCTGCCAGCAACTGTTAACTTGTATATTATTGTTCTATCAGACAGGAGAAACATCAGGGAGAATTTACCAGCACAGTCACAAGCCTTTCATCACTCAGTTATTATAGTGATAAAGTTCAGTGGTAGTTACTCACCTCTCCAAAAACAAATATCACCCACTCAGACAAGAGAGAATGGATTTCTGCAGGGTGATGCTACATTAGCTTGTGCTACTGCCACAGACTCCCAGCTACCACTAAATCCAAGTGCCCAGTGCACTTTGAGGTACTGATTGTCAGAGCAGTCCTGTGAGCAAGGAGGGACCATGACCTTCCCTTGTTTCCCAGGTTTGAGATGGAGCTGTCAGGCTGCTGTGAGGCTGAGCAATGGAAACCCCCCAACATGAACTTGGGCCCCTGGATCTCTGGGTCATTCAATTCAGCCCGGTTGGAGCAGACACCCTGCTACCAACATGACCATGTTTCCTCCCCACAGAAAGCTCAAGGAGAGCAATATAAACCTGTGAGTCAAATCTCTTCCCTATAGGGCTGGGATACAGCTTGCTGCTCGGGCGCTTGATTTAGACTAGAAAAATTAAAGCTAGAAAAATATAGCTAGAAAAATTAAATCTTGAATTCACAAACACTGGAAGTCACCTGATTTACACATATTTTTAACATGGGTTTTAACTTCCTGTTTGTCTTTAAAACCCGGACTTTGCTGAGGTGCTTTGGAGGGGTGCACCTCAACTACTCAGCTACATGGCATGCTCAATAGACAGGTGATTGTGTGTCTTATTTGTCCTCTTTATCCTCCAGGAAGACGAAGTTGCTCGTGACAGCCGATTCAATTTCAGTGGCTATGGCATGGGCCACTGCCTCCAAGTCAAAGATGGCACAGCAGTCAAGGCTACACCACCCAACCCAACCCCAGCACCACCAAAGGATTCAGATTCCATCAAAAAGAAGTTTGTTGACCGTGCAAAAAGGATTGATACAATATCCCGTGCTGCGTTCCCACTCGCCTTCCTCATTTTCAACATCTTTTACTGGATTACATACAAAATTATACGGCATGAGGACATTCACAAGAAATAGGCAACTCTGGTTTGCCAGGACTTCTCAGCCAAAGTGATCCACATGTAAATAAACAGCAAAATGTCATTCTGTCATATGGACTAAGGATTTCTTCCCCACTCCCCCAGAACACTGGAGAAAAAATTAGCAAAGAGGAAAAGAAGTGTAGAAGGAAAAGTGATTCCATGACAATTATGCCGTGAGACCAGTCAAGAGGTTCCCCCTATGTACTCCTAGTGTGTTCTTCCAGATTCAGCATTGATCAGACATCTATAATTGGGGCCAAATTATACCCAGCTTTATCACCAAGATATTACCTTTCAGAACAAAAGAGAACCAGAAAACAAACAATTCTTCTAAAACATCTATCAAGAGACTGTGGTGGCTACAGTACAGTGAGTTATAAGAGGACCAAAATTTTTCAGGATAATGTTGCCTTTCTATTTGAAACGAGTCTACTGAGCTACATTCCATGATCATGTCTGTAGGTAGTGGTTTCACCAAGGAGTCCTTTTGTGGGTTGTAAATTATTTCTACTGATAAGGGAGAGGGAAAAAAAAAGGAAAAAATTTATACTTTACTATCCTTGTGGATGTGCATTTTAATATTATCTTGCTTTACTAGAATTGTAATTTTGGGGTTGAACTTGTGTGTCATGTGATTTATTTGATAGTTGACACTCCAGAACCAGTGAAACTGCCCGGTTTATTTCTGTTGGGAGACAGTGCACTTACTTAATTTTATTTCTGCTGATTTTACATGCAACTTGAGGTGCCAAAATGTATTTTACCTATTGTGCTACCCTGTACCACACTACTTAGTAAGAACTTGTTTCCTCAAAGGTGTAGCTCAGTTTAGCATTGAGTTTCTATTATTGCTCTCATTGTAGCTGCAGTCAATAGCTCTATAGGTAAACACAACTTGTTTACAGACCTCTAATTTATATCTTTACTCAAAGTGGCTATCATTTTAAATATCATTAATTAACCTAAGAATTTTAAAACTGTACTGTGATTTTCAGAACCTGTTACCTTTTGGTGCCAGATCTGCGTTATTCGAATCCTTGCTACATGTTTTAAAGTAGAAAATTTAAAAAAAAATTTAAAAAGAGGAAAAAAAAGATGGTATTTTTGCTTACATGGAAGAAGACAACCTGTAACATAAGATGAGTAAAACATTAAAATTTTACACTTGCTGTAAAAGGGTTTATTAAAAAAAGGTATTTGTTCAATTTCAATAAAGCTAAATGTGGTACTAACATTTCTTCACTCTCTTCTTCATTTGCAGCAGCAGCAGCAGCAGCAGCAGCAGCAGGGCTGTTCGTGCCACAGCCCAGCTCTTCCACTGCTCTGTCAGCAGAAAGAGGGTGAAAAGCAGCCTTCTGCTGACATGACTTACCACACCAAATTTTTCTGTCTATCCTGCAGCAAAGGGACTGTTGCAGCCCCTGGGAGTACGTCAAGGACTGTCAGAAGTGTGTCTGGGATATGATGGGAGCATTTGTAGAACATTTGTATGTGCTGAGCCAGGCCAGGGGGAGGAGGGATGCTGCTCCCCTCTCACACCAACCCTGCAGAGCAAGAATTACAGCCCAGCTTCATACATGCTGTGCCTGGCTTGGGGGTGTCCAGAACTTTCTCCTGGTTTTCTTATGGCTTTACCACTTTGGTGAGCTGAAGGATGCTGAGATGTCCTGTGCCAGGTGCCTCTCGTAGGCATGGGAATGACCAATAGTTTAAAAACAAATTAAAACCTGAATTCAGTTTTCTGCCCTTCCCTTGTGAGGCCCAAACACATACACTGTAGCTGCCCAGTAGAGGCATTTTTTCTCACTCCCATAATGAGATGTGGCACTGAGACATGAACATACTGAACCTTCAGCACCTCTCACTCTGCTTTTGCCACTGGTCCAGCTTCTGCTGAGAGAATGCAGGTTCCACAGCCCATCTGAGCCTGTATTTGTGTGTTTATGTGCCTGTGTTCCCATCTCTCTCCACATGGCTGCCTGTAGCTACCTGTCTGTGTTCTTCCCCAGAACCGGGGAAGGAATCTGGAGGTTGTGGCAACTCTGAGTCCTGAACAATGAATTGGTGACAAAAAGCCAGTCGTGCATTTTATCTTCCCATACCCTCCTCAGCTTTGTAGACTCTTCTGTTGTTTACACCCTTGATAGAGCTGGCAACATCACCTCCACCTTGTTGAGGCAGGAAATCCAGATGTGACTGACAGCCCCAGAAAGGGGGACAAGTGGGAACTCAAGACAACTATCCAAACTATTCTGCTCTGAAGAACAAGCTTTTGATGCAAATTCAAATATCATAATATATGGTATTTATGGTATCAGATTTGCTTTTATTATTTTTTAAAGTGGAACAGTATTTGATTACAGATACTGTAGTGGAGGAAAAGCCCAGCACAATCCTAGTACCACGAACTGGGGCAGGGTGAAGACACCCAGCTGTAAACCATGCCTGTATGGGAAGTTAGGAGCTTCACTGGTATGTAAACATTCAGACCTCACTTTTACTAACCCCTTGTTCCAAACCCAGTTTTTCAAATGAAGGTGTAATGCCAGCATTAATCAGGATTAATCCTCAGTGCCCAGATGTGTGGCAGAGATTCTCATGAATGTCAGAGCCTGCTGCTCACAGCTGCCCCAAATGGCTGCAGCCACAGCAAGAGGAATGCAAACCTACTCTCAGCTGATGGATGTCTTTATGTCCCTCCTGTGGTGAAGCTCATGTGCCTCCAGCATCCACATCACAAATTCAACTGCACTCTTTGCAGTGCTTGGCTATAAGCATTTATCAAATAGTTCACTAAAATATCTTGCTGATCAGAACTGGGGTTTGCTGACAGTATCCACGGGAAGATTGCTCTGCTGTTGCCTTCTGTATAAACTTTGGTCCAGCCATGAGAATAATCTGTGCAAAAAATCTGAATAGATCTCTCTCTCTCTTTTGAAGACAGAATTTAGGGATACATGACAATTATTCAATTCACGGATGTTGAAATTATCTAACTAAATTTTGGAAACAATGTGTGCAAATGGACAAGGCCCTCCAAGCGTGACAAATAGGAATGGCCACATGATACAGAAAAGTTGCCACGTGCTGGCTAGTGGTCTGTGAACCCTGACACAGAGATGGTTTGATATTGGCTATATATTAAAGAACCTTCTCTCAAAGAACATGGCTGGCATCAGAAACTGGTTGAGAAACTGCCTGCAGATAAAACATAAATTAACAAGGATAGCAGGACACAACTATGCTAAACAAATTCTCAGTAGGGTTCACAGAGAAAAAAAAGACTCAAAAAATGATCACCTTGAGAAGAAGGAGAAGGAGAAGAATTAAATAGTGAAGCTGTTTTATTCCAACACACCATTGCAAGAGGGAAAAAAAAGGCTTAGAAAATAACTCTGAGACAAATAGCCTTTGTGAAACAGGAGACACATCAAGATGGAAGGAGAGAGAACCAGGATTAATTCTGAAGAGATTCCACACACATTAGAATGCTTGCATGCTACAGTTCTAGCTGGTAAAATAAAGTAAGCCCTAGGGCATTTAAACTACTTGCATTTAGTTATAAGACAATTATGATGACTTCTACTTTACCAAGAAAGCTTAAAAAAACTTTAAGCTTTAAAGGATGCAACATCAGGTCAGGTCATTGGGATCCTGTTGTTACAGGCTGGACCTGAGTGATTTAGTACTCAAGGGGAAATGTTTAGCTATCTCTCACCAGGTGCTGTGATAAAACTTTACTGGTAGAAGAGGGCTTTAAAAAATCTTATTACATTAGGAGGAAAGTGAGGGGAAAAAATAGTGCAATATGAAATGAGAGATATCTCTTTGTTACTCTTTCCTGGTTTTTTTCTCTCCATATTTCTTTAGGTGGCAGAGACATCATTTGTGATGTACTGAACCAAATGTGGTGTAGCAATAGAGGCTTTTGGAGTAACCAATATGAGATACCAGCAATTCCTAACTGCTGGAGGACAACTCCAGGATATGCAATGACTCTGGGGTCAGATGTTTTCATGTGCTGCAGAGGTGAGGAGTAAGAGTGAACCTCATCCACAGACATTGAGATTTTCTCCCTTTGATTCCATTTTTCGTCAGCATGAGCTGTTGAAAGCAATAGGAAAGGGCTGATGGAAAAATAATGTTTGTCTCCTGCAGGCTGAACTGCTGCAGCTCTTCATCTTTGTACAAACCTGCCTGACACGGGTGGCACAGGAGCTGCTGCCAAACATGAGCTCCAGCCCAAACTTACAGCCTTTTGTAGCTGATGTTACTGAAAATATTGTGGGAGAATCTGAACCAGCCTTTGGGATTACAGACATGGGCATTTCCTGGGAAGGGTTTTCATTGGGGTGAAGTGGTGTCTGCCTCAGCAACAGGATTCAGCATCTGCACCGATGCATAAAGTCACATTTTGTGAATATATTCAAAATATCTGACTCAGTCCAATAGTGCCATTTCTGTATTTAGAAATACATTTCTAAATACAAGAATAACTATATTTAATGTGTGGTTGTAAAAAGTATATGCACAGCTTTCTTTTTCATTTAAAATTAGAACACAGCAATGAACAAAGAAACAAAACATTTGTAAAAATATCAGCTTTGTATTACACAGAATAGTATGAAAATAATTTTATTTAATATATTCATTTTCATTATCTATAATGTAGTAGCTGTGGAAAATTATCTTCTGCCAGACTTTGAAAGTAATTTATTCTAATGATTTTTGGCATAGAAGTTTGCATCTTAAAATGTTTTGGAAAACTAAAAACCAAAACCAAGGCTGCCTAGAGAAACTTCTGCCTGGGAAAATACTCTAAGCAGGAAACATATTTTCTCCCTAAATGCCCCTCACAGATTTTTCATTAAAAATCAATCTTCTCTAGTTTAATGGGAAGATAAAAAGAAGATATTTTTGTCATTTAAGATACCTTTCCTAATTTTGCAAGGCAATTGTGAAATATCATCAAATTTAGGGCTTAGCTTCAGAACAAGGGAAGCATCACCAGTTCCAGAAAAGCTCATCTATCCAATTTACTTCCAAATCCAATGCAGTGCTTACTGAAAGCAGAAGGCAAAAAATTCTTCAACAGCTTCTAGATCAGTTTCTTGTAAAGGATTGGTTTCCAACACTAAGCACTAGAAATAATTTGAGAAGGAAAATATTCAGAGTGGATTAGCTCTCTTCCTCTCAGGAGGAATAGAAAATTGAGTCAAAATAAGCATCTCAGATAATAATTAGGAAAACTGACTCTGTGAAATATATACACTCAATTCTTTAAGTTGCCACTGAAATGAACATGCTAATTAATTACTTTGCTATGGAGAAATGCTGTGAGGCAATATTAGGAAAAAAGTAGTGAATACCAGGGATCCTGATCACATTTTGATTGTGCTAAAAATGGGATTTTACTTGGACAAATTACATAAAATCCTCTCTAGTCATCTGAACAGCTGTACAACTGATTCAAAACCAGCTCCTTCAGATTATCACAAGGCTTGAATCTGATGCCCAGCAGAGTGGGCTCCCTTTGTGGAGATGGTGGACAGTGTGTGCCATGCCAGGAAGATGGCAGCTGGATGCATCCCTCCTTTTTCCACAGGAAAATCAGCAAGATCCCTGAGGGTGCACACAGGTAGTATATTCCACAGCAGTGCTTAATGACAATGCTTTAGACAGAGCAGTTGAAGGACTCACAGATTTCCACCTTACCTTTGCTTTGGCATGAATCCATTTTCCCTGAGGTGATGAAGAGTGCTACCCTTGACATGCCAGGGTCAGGCCTGTGGCTGGACATGTTTGGAAATCACATTTTTATCACCTGGTTTCCAGAAAACATGTTCCCTGTTCTCCTGTTAATGCAAAAAGAGAAAAGAACATGCCACTGTAGGAAACACTGCAGAACTAGAGTTTTTAGCAGGGTTTTCCAGTGAGAAAATGAGAGCACCAATGACTTAATTCACACTGGAGGCACAGCCTCCTGCTCCCTCTGCATTGTCAGGCAGAGATGTTGTGAAAAGGCAGGAGAGTCTGGCAATGAAGAAGCCGCCAATGCATGGTTAAAGTTTTCCTCTTAGCCATTGCTTGGAGTTCAAAGGGGACACATGTATGGCTGCATTAGGGGGGGACCAAGGAGAGCAGCATGGACAAATGTCTGTGATGAGCTAATTAACCTTTAGAAAAGGAGAGTGAGTGCATTTCTCCTGTAATAAGCTGATGAACTCTATCCTCTGGGGAAGATGAGGGACATAAGCAATGAGGCTCCTAACAGGGGTCTGCCAAAGATGCTCTTCAGAGGAGGGGTGAAGAGCAGGGCTGTTACTGAGTCATTAGCTTAAAAAACAAGAGCTGAAAGAGCTGCCTGCTGCAGGAAAATTGGGTTCTCCTTCCATGTGTATTACAACATTACATGTAATAGGGCTTTGAAAGCATGTTTTCTGCTTGGAAGAATATCACAAATTTCCACTAATCCATGTAAGAAGCAAAGCTAAAAAAAGAGAAAGTATCTTTTTCTTGGCAATTTTTCCTTGTAGTGGCTCAAGTCAAAACCAAGAGAAACTTTTATGCTGACCTCAGATGTAAGTCAAGCTGTTACAGCTTGATGGTGAAAGTTTCAATAGGGGCAGGGACTCAGGCTACATCTTGGCTGGCTGCTGTTATGGCACATTTGCTCCTCACTTTGTAGCCCAGTGACTTCATTTTCTTGAATTACCCAATGAAAGGTTCCATCACTGACCCTTCTGGTGTTGCAAGTGCAGTAAGTGAGGTCAGAACTGAAGAATTTGCTAAAGAACATTTAGAATTTCAATGAAATTTTCCTCTCATCAGAATTTGTGTGTATAATAGCCTTTCAAAAGGATACTGGCAGAGGCTAAAGAGTAGGCTAAAGAGCATTTTAATGTTTCCTTTGATTTATTAACACTAGCTCAGTTTTTAATTTGCAGAAAAGAGGTGCTCTATTAATACCCACAGTAACATTTCACATTAAACATCCTAAATGTGACCTAATCTATTTTTAAAGGAACTAATTCCCGTGCATTGGTTGACTTATTCCAGGCATCACCAAGGCTGAAAACATGAGACCTGTTCCTGACATGCAGCAAGGTTTCCTTGAACAGCTGCACTGTTATTCTGTCTGTAGTTTTCTGCAATAATATCAGTGGGCAGGACTTGTTTTATGTCACTAATAAAACAAAGGAGGTTATTTTATCATAAAGGAAATTTGCATATTTTTTTTCTATAATAGCAGAGAGAATTTCACTGGAAATTAATAGCTTCTGCAAATTGTAAAGCTTGTATTTCATTTGTGCAGCACACACACACACACACTCTCCTTTAACTTTGCTTCCCTCAATCTTATTGCAGTATTTCTGTGACTGATGTCCCTGAAAATTTCATCTGCTACACAGTGCTAGCTAGTGTGGTAGCACAGATAAATATCTACCTTCTTTTTCTCTGACCTAGATGTGGAAAAGGTCCAAAAGTTATCTTTAGCCTGATTAATCTAAGTCTGATCTGCTAATATGGATTAAATATATATGTATGTCATCTGAAACAGCTGAGGCACAGCTCAGGCATCCTGTAAATGGCAGTACAGGGATGTACCTGCAGTGGGTTTTGCTGAGCAGGCACTCTGCCCAGTGCTCTCTGATGAGGTTTCTGGGTCATATCTGAGGGCTTCAGCAGGAAATGTGGTTGTGGTTACTACTGATGGACATCTTTTCTGCAACTTAAAATTCGAGCTGGTCTTAATAGATCGCAAGCGAAACATGCACTACAAAGGGAGAATCCTTTAACCTCTCCTCTGTGTGGTGCTGGCACAAGAACCACAACAATGCAGAAGGCCACCAGAGGCCCCTGTTGCAGCTGGGGAGGGTCTCCCTGGCACTGGTGCCTGGGGAATCAATCCCCACCTCCCAGACATCCCACAGGGCATAGAGGGGCTGCCTTGCAGCAGCAGACAGGTCAGGGGACACCCAGACCCCACCATCAGCAATGGCCACCCTTGGAGCAGGCCAGGAAGGGGCTACTTTACAAGTGCTTTATTCTCCTCACCATGGCTTGATCAAATTGTCTCTTCAAGGTTGCCCAAGCCCTAATGTTCACACTTCAGTTTTCAAGCTGTGGTGAGGTGACCTCATGGTTGCACTCTGGTGCCTTTTGCAATTTTATCATGCACATCTCACCTCTGATCACTCCCTGGGATGGGTGTTCTACCTGCCCTCCCTTTTCACTAGCTATTCTCCCTTCAGGCTGGGTAGAAGAAGTGAGCCAGGTCCTCTGTGAAATTAGAAAAATGGAGAAAGAAACTTTCCTGCCAACTCCAAACCACCCAGAGAGCTGCTCCCCAGCTCAGCCACACAGGCTCCCTGTGAGCTGATGAGGCTGCAGCTCTGTGTGTGCAAAAACCCCAAGAGTAACTGGAAGGCAAAAGGGAGCAGATTTTGGAGACACCTCAAAAAACATCAGAGACTTCAGGACTGTCCCAACAGCAAAAGAAGAACTGAAAACAGAGAGAGGATCCTCTTGCTCGTTTCAGTGGTGATATGAGTAAGACAAGCAGATCTCCACCTCTCCAAGGATGTTGTCACCAATTGATGTTTTTAATGAAAATTGCCTGGCAGATCCCCAGTATCAGCTACTCACTCAGAGGGGCTTTTCTATTATTAGGACAGTCAGCTGGGAGAATGGCCAAAGTTTATATTATCTCCATTACCAGCTAGCTTTAATGGTACTGTAGAGAATCTTTGATTTTTGGATGTATAACTACATCTTTTGCACACTACTCCAATATTCCTCTGTTTCAACATGGTCAGCACTGGCCCCTCAAAAGAAAAATTAAAATTCTAGACTGAAGTAATGAAAAATCAAGGTTTGAATGACCTTAAGAGACTGCAGGATCTACTTTGGCCTCTAAGGGACTGGCTGAAGATGGAATAATGGGTGTGTGTCCCCTGGAACCTCCTCTTACTTCTGGTCTGTCTCATAGCAAACTTTTTGTCAAAGAAAAATTAAAATTCTAGACTGAAGTAATGAAAAATCAAGGTTTGAATGACTTTAAGAGACTGAAAGATCTACTTTGGCCTCCAAGGGACTCGCTGAAGATGGAATAATGGGTGTGTGTCCCCTGAAACCTCCTCTTAGTTCTTCTCTGTCTCATAGCAAACTTTTTGTCCTGCACAGCATTTTCTCATTTATATATCCCCATGAGAAAAAAAATCAGTTTCTCCCCACAGAAACTTGTATCATCTTTACCAACTTTTCTTGTCTCGTGGGGGTTTACAAAAGCAATTGTTAAATTGTAAAACAAAGTCATTCAGCAAATAAGCAGTTTGCTACAGAAAGCACCATTCAGCTTTTTGGTCTTGAATATACAGGTGTTTATCTAAGCTATAGAGCATACTTGATTGAAGAGTTCCTGAAACCCCATTGTTCCTGCTAATTCCTGTAGAATTGTTATTTTCCAAACTACTGCATCTTTATTCCAGAGGAATGGCTTACTGGGAGAATTTTTTCCCTCTTTTTTAATTATATGTTTCCAATTATGATCACTGGGCTTCAAGGACAAAGGAGTTTTTTTATTATTATGCTTTTCATGCATCATTGGAGCACCTAAAGAGCTTCCAACAGATTCAGAAAATCAGGCTGCCTGTAGTGAATGAATTCTTCAAAAACAGTGATATTATTAGCTCTTCTGTGTCATTGAACAGACAACCTAAATGCTAAAACCAGAAATTTCATTAAAGATTAAAGAAATATCATTTCATGTTTCACCTGCTCCATTAATATCAAATATGAATTCTATCTTTCATGACACAACTGAAGTGCAGTGTAAGATTTCAGATATAGCATTATTTAATCTCTTTCAGAAAAAGGAAAAAAAATGTTCAAAATCCTTGAAGAGCTATGTCTGAGCATGACAATATGCTTTGTCTGACCATTTCAAGTCACTAAAGAATATCTTGGCCTTGTGATTTCTCAGTACCTCCTGTTCTTCATGCACCACTTGAAATATGTTAATGGAGACATAACTTTCAGGAAATGCTAAGCACTTATTCTCAGAGTCTGAGACCTCCAAAGACTTCTCTGCAGGAATACCCAAGAAGAGGCATTCAAAATCACTAAGTGCTTTTGGAAATCTCAGTGTTGAATATTATGATCAAACTGCTTTTACCTGGAGTTTTTCCTGGACACCTACTTGCAGCTTTTTCCTTCTTCTCACAAAGAGTAGCTTTCTGAGTATCTGAGTTTCAGACTTCTGGCCTTTTCACCAGAGGCCAAAACCCCTGGGACCATGGTGAGTTGTATTTTATAGCTCAGCAGTAAGAAGAGGACTGTAAAAGTTGCCTTAACAGAAAAAAAACTGGGAAAGATGCCTGTCAGACATTTTTCTAAGAGCAGCATCATAGCAAAAAGGAAAGTTCAGAAGGTCATTCCACCATGTTAACATTCCCTATGAAAAAGGACACCAGAATCTTCCCAGAAAACACATCCCCATTGTTTCTGAATACTTTTCAGCAGAGGCTTTCAGAAGACTATCAATATTCAAAAGAGAAACTGTCCCACAAGCAGAGTGTAGATCCCAGTTTTGTCCCCTTCCTGGAACTGTGAATACATATATTTGTCACACCAGCCCCAAGGTCCTCTAGCAGGAGCCATGGGGTGCTCTACCACAGCTCTCCATGTCACCAGCTTTTGCACTTTCCCTGTGCTTTAGACCCCTGCTTTTCCCAGTGGCACATGCTGGTGTCAGCATAGGGCAGGCCATGGAGCCTTGCACAGCAGAGAGAAGGAGCCTCCCTTGGGGAAAAAGGAAACCTTCTGACAGGTTGCTTTTGAAATGATTGAGGTTTCCACAGCAGCCCTCTGGAAAACAACACAGCCAGGATTCCTCAGCCAGCCTTTCTCTGCAGATATCCTTGTCCTGGCTATGGCAGAACTGTACAGCTTTCCAGTCCTTGTGGCCTGTGAAAGAAATTGAGCCACTATTTTAAGAAAAGAACAGCACTAATAAATAAAATGGAAAAAAGGGTAAAAGCATGCGTTTTTGTGAAGCCATAGCCCCAGGGCAGCTTTACAGAGACTGAGTCTCTGGGGTGCCAGGAGTAGCTTTTAATCCCCATTGTGCTTTGGGAAGTGGTTGCCAGCCCGTGGCTAGGTAGGACCTGACAGGTCTCCTTGTCTCCTCCTCACTACCCTGGCCCATGAGCACATGTCAGATACCACCAACATTTCCCCTTTTGGGCCAGGGTACAGCTGAGCCCATGGGGGCTACCCCATATTTCAGTTTTGGCTTTTCTTCACAGGGTGGGTGCACAGAGAGCTTGGCCACAAGCAATCCATCCTGCCCCCCTCCCTGAGCCTGTGCACCCCGGGGCAGGGGCCAGCTGTCCCCAAGTGCTCCCAGCTGCCGTGCACACATGGCTCAAAGTTGCCTGGGCAGCTCAGGCAGCACTGCCAAACCCGCAGTGACAGGTTATTGGGCTCCTACAAACCTTAATGTGATGTTTACTGCTCACACTGAAGTGCCACATGGGCTGCAAGCTGTTTTCTCTTGGCTCAGAGCTCGGAGGGAGACAACCCCAGCTGCCTGGTGAGCAGAGACTTCTTCCCCAGCTGCTGACCAAGCAGGGCAGGAGCACGTTTGCTTTTTGTTTGTAGAAAACTCCTGGCAGGGATGCGTCAGCTTCATTTCATCTTCTCACAGAAATCTCTTTCCTCTAGGTAGTACATGAGACAAAGGTTTACAGATGAAAACACTCTCAAATGTACAGCCTTGAAAAAAACCCAGCCACATCTCAGCTCCCTGATGTTGCAAGGAGCACAGGTATTTTCCCGTGGTTGATTTTCTTGGTTGATCCTGGAAGGTTACAAGCATTCCTGCAGCAGCAAATGACCTCTACAACATTTGCTCCCAGCTGAATTCTCCTGGCTGACCTTCAAATCCTTTTACAAAGATTTCTGATATTCTCACTGCCCTGCCAAAAGATTGCTGGGATTGGCAAAGGTCTGGTGAGCTAAGCAGACAGAGGAGAGCAAGTGCAGCTGAGCTCCTTGATGGCCCCAACTTACTTCTCAGCCCACTAATGCTCAGCAGTGCAAACAAGTGGAAAACAAACAGCTCCTATTGGAAGAAGGCTGTGAGCAAACCTAAATTATTTGGGAAAGAGAATCCCTTCAGAGCCCCCTGTTTTCCTGACAGAAGGCAAGCTGAAGAATTGTAATGGAAGGAAAGCTTCCTACTGTGGTTTCTACACTGAGGCTGCCATCATTCAAAACCAAAAATTTGGGTTATCCAGAAATTGTTTCACAATCCCTCAACAAATCTTTTAAGTCCTCCTAAAAACTCCATATTTTCCTTCAACAATGTATCAACAAATAATTTTTATTTTATAAGCATTGAAATCTTAGGACTAAAAAATTTAACCTTCAATAGTACTATGGCAGTCATTAAAGAAATCTGAATTCATATTTTGGTAGTCTGAAAAGGTTACATTTAAAATTTTTTTTTTTAAGACTTTTTAACCTGCTGATCTGGCAAGATGATGTCATAGGAAACATTATGGATAGGAGCAAACTGCTAAAAACATCTCTCCAAGCAGGGTTAACCTCACTAATTCAATAATAGTGGCAAGTTCAAGCAATTCAATACTGATACAAGCTTAATCACAATAAAAACAGCAATGCAGATATACCAACAATAACCTCTCCATGCTGTTCTCCAGGCAGCCAGGCTCACAGATGACTCAGACAACTTGGGACTCAGATCATGGGTTTCAGTGCATTTCATCATGATTTACTGGTTGATTCCCAGGTGTATAAAGCCTCAGGGGGGTGTCTGCTTCTTGGGCAACACGCAGAATCCATTTGAATAATCCCCATTTAAACTGCAATCCTTATTTAGGGCCTTCTTTCATGTCAGGGCCTGGGACTCTTTCCTTCTGTACTTCAGAGGTTTGAGGATGGCAGAGATGCTTTCAGTAGTGTCTCTTTCCCTCCCCTATTCTGCTGTAGAAGTTAATATTTGGGTATAGAGGAAAAGTAAAACAGCCTCTGAGGGTAATAAATAGGCAGTCAGGAAGGTATAATTTATGTATAGGGAATATTCATGCATTCATTTCAGGTCAATACCTAACTGACCTCCTTTTAATTCAAAAAGCGTCACCCTCGTTGGTATTTCAGTGAGATGCCACGTTGGAGAGAACCCAGAAAATCCTTGATGCTTGCTGTCCTTTGGAGAATGGCTAAAAGGACAAACAGGCTCTGAAATGCTGTTGGATGACTTCTTTGGAGCCACTGTCAAAGGACACATTTTCATAATTGATCTAGGAGACTGAATTCTTTCCATTACCACATTCCATTGAATCCATATAACCCTCTGTAGATCTGGCCAAATTCAGCTTTTGTAATTACATTTTCCAAAGCAGAGTAAGCTTAAATCAATAATTAAACAAAAATTAGTTAGCACTTTTGATTTACTTTGCATTTTTAATGTAGACTTACTGAAAGCTGACATAATTTATGGACATCTCCTTCAAGCATGTACAGTCTAAACTATAATTTAAATGAACTGGAAAAAAAGATTACTTCTATAAGTTGAATCAATATATCATGAATTGGCACACAGCATTAAGCAGGGCAAGTAAAATTGGAAGAAAATTATACATCCTAGAGTACAAGGTGATGTCTGTGTTCTCCAAACCTCAATATCTGCACTTTCCTGAGTGCTGAAGAGTGGAACAATCCTGGGTAACTCAGTAACTCTGGGTAACTCTGCCTTTATTTTTGGAAAAGAAAAACCATCCTTACTTTACCTTGTGGTCTAAGTCTGGGTTTCTCTGAGGGACTTTATTTAAAAATCTAATACATGTTTTCTCCCAGAGAAATATTGAGTTTTCATGAGTTAGGATGCTTTTCTGTTCACAAATTAATATTTTTAATTTTCCTTTTTTTTTTTTTGAATTCACATTCAGAACAAGTTACTTCATAGTGGTTGGCTCTTATGAGCTTGACAAAAAAATGGGCTAGATTACTCAAATTTTTCACACAGTTGTATCTTACTGAAAAAGAGCATTCAGCCATGCCAGAGGAAATGAAATCATAATTTATCTAGTTTATTATCAGTATTTACATTTGTTTTGCTATAAACATAGTCAGGGACAGTTAAATGATATGTGACCCTCTTAAATTAGGCTGCTTCTTACACTTGTGACAAAATCCAAGGCACTTGGTGTAGTGCACATAGGAGTGAGCTTTGATGTAGTGGACAGGTATGACAACAATGCACTGAAACCCATGATCTGGTGACTCCAAGCTGTCAGAGTCATCCGAGAGCCTGGCTGCCTGGGAACAGCACAGAGATGTTATTGTTGCTGTATCTGCACTGCTGCTGTTACTGTGATTGAGTAGCAACTCGTACCAGTGTTGAATTGCTTGAACTTGCCACTATTATTGAATTAGTGAGGTTAACCCTGCTTGGATATGCCAGCACATAGAGCAATCACAGCTGTGGCTGCAATTCAGACATAAACTTTGTGGGTTCAGGGGGAGTAATCTCTGATGATTTTTCCTCTGAATGATTTGCACATTGATACCTTCTTGGTCTGGTGGTGCCTGCCCTTCTAGATTCATCACTGTGGGCCAGTCCAGATTCCAGACTCTGCACACCAAGGGATTTCCATTCTTCATTTCTGGCCTTTTACCAGGCAGCAACCAAATTTCACAAAAGCCCAGTGTACTGCAAAGTCCACCTGCCACAGAAGGTACCTGTATGTGGAAAGGCAGCAGGGAGAAATCCTGATGAGTGTCCACTGAACAGAAATCTGCAGGTTGGAGCAGTGGGGCTCAGTACACCCCTGTCCTGCTGAACAAGAGTAATGGTACTTGAGAGAACAGAGCCAGAGGGTGAGAAAAGTGGTAGCTGGAGGCATCTGAAAGCTGTCGGGGGTGTGAACTGGGGGGTGTGAAGTAATCCTCACTAGCATGTACACCCTAAGAGCTAAGATAGCAGCCACAGGGAAGACTTCAGCCCACATCCTGGAGCAGCCTCCAAGTCCTATTCTTGTGTTTAGATTTCAGTTTAGAAGGTGATTTTCAAAATATATTTAAAAGAAAGTAATTGGAGACTGTTGTATAACATGCATTCGGGATTGCAGAGATAACCTAAATGCTGATATTTTCTGACTTCAGAGTGATTGAATTACTCTTAAAACACTCTCTTAATATAGTTAGTGAATGTAATTAGATCACAGCGGCTGGCTTAAAACATCACAACTGCATCACAAGTGGAGGTGTTCAGCATAATAACCCCTCATTTCATCTCTCTGTGCATCAGCCCAGTGTGCCTTAATTCACATTCCCCCCATAATACCCACTGTTGATCCAATCACTTTTCTGAGAGTGCTCTGACATCCTGACAGTAAAAGTAGCAATGTTAATATCTTATCATTGTCAACAACAGTGTCACAAGAAAGAGATGAAGGGTGCAAGACAAAATGCAGTCGGGGGAAGAAGAGGAAAGGTAAGAAACAAAATTATTTTTGCTCCCACTCATTGTGTGCTTGGCTAAGCAGGTGGGACAGGGAAAAAAAATTCAAGCAAGCCTGGAATCAAAATATCTACAAGACAAGAATGGAATGAAAATCATGAGTGAGAACTATCTTCTCCCACCAAGACACATTTGATGTTGACATGCATGAAGCAATGGAGACTAAGCCTGGCCAGCTCCCATGGCTGATTGGCTCTATCACTGCATCTGCTAAAGATGAGGTGAATATTTTGGCAAGAACCATCTGTGATGAAGACACTTGTCCCCAGCAGCTGGATGCATTATGTATAGGACATGGAATAACCACGGCCTGAGCAGGTACCAACCCAAGTACTAGCAGACTCCCATTCACTTCCATGCCAATAGAGAACTAGCTCCTTTATAGAGAATGCTTCAGGAAGTTAATAAATTAACTAGTTCCTATATATAAGATACTTACCTCTTCTCATGCACCTCTGCAACCTGTATATGAGCAAGTAGATAACTGATTTTACATGATCTGAGTCATACTAGAAGGAACTTCCTGAGTTCATCTACTGGATCTTTTTATGCAGCAGCTTGGTGTCCTAAGAAAATGATGCCTGAGAATCCCAGCTTTTGATCCCTCTGGCTAACTGCAATCAAATGTGGTGGTAAGGCCTGTGTTTAAAATACTGTAAAAGATACGTGAAAACTAAGATCTCATGGGAAAAAAATGATCCCTTCATCTCCCTGATGAAGAGTTAGGCAGACTTCAGGTATAACACATACTTGTAACAATTGCTTGCTGCACAACTGGCAGGCATCTTGCCCCCAGACTGAGCTCTCACAAGGGACAGACAAGGAAACTGGAATTACTGTAAAGCAGGGAAGGTCTACAAGTATAAGACCTTATTTCTCCTCACCAGTAGAATAACTGATTTTTCCTTTCACAGGCTACTGAAGGGTCCTACCAATGGCACCACTTGAAGATGAAATAATGAAAAAAGAGTCCATCTCAATGCCTTTTCAGCAAAGAGGCAATCACTCTAAGTAAGCCTGTGTTGTTCTCCCTAAGCCTTTGACCACCTTCAATGCCAGGTAAAGAGGTAGTGCTGATAGCCTCTTGGATTTAGGACTTTGACAGAAAATTAAAGGGCTCCTGGAGAGGGCAGTCAATAGCTCACTGCAGGCAGCAGCCCTACTGCACGAACAAGAAGGACATGTGATATCTCAAATCAGCTTTTCTCTGCAACCAGTAAGAGAGCTGCTTTTAAACAGGTTTAAATCCAATGCCTTAGAAATTCACAAGTCTTCCTCTTCTCAGATGAGCTAGACCAAGATGGAGAAAACACAAAGAAGTAAATTGAAGAAGAGTAACATGAGGGACATGGACATTACACAGAGATGTTGCATTACCTTCAAACCATGCATTATTTACCCAAAGTGTTTATAGTCAATGTTTTATCTCAAAGAAAGGGAAACAATTTCAGGAATGAGAATACTCAGCTGGTTCCTGTAAATAGCCTTAAGTCTACCCTGCAGTGACACCTTGAGGGGAAAACATTAAAAATAAATAACCAGAATGTTCATTTCAAGTCAATGCTAAAGAAACAAGAAGCACAAGACTACCTGGATGGACGGCTGCCTGGTCTCCTGGAGCAGCTCATGACACTGTGTGGCTTTATGGCACCAGTCCTGACAAACAGCTTTCTGTTAAGCTGTACTACCTCTCAACTTCTCTTGTACACATCCCATATTTCTAGTCTCACTTTTTCCTCTTCTCCAGAGAAGATACAATTATCTCATGATTTTCAGAAATGGCTCAACATTTGGTTTTGACATTACTTCTGCAACTCAAAATGATCTTACACAAAAAAATGAGGGTTTTTTTTCAGAAGAGGCCATTTCTTATTCCTTGTTTCATAGAATGAATTGCTTAGCCTCCTGGAGGGTCCTGGAAGGTCCCAGGGTGACCTGGAGGTGGCTTCTGTGGGAGCCCAGTCTGGGCTGGCAGATTTGTTTGTGGGGTCAGCCTGGTGGTTGCACCTATAGCGGGGCTAATTTGTTCTGGCCCCTCTTCTACTCACCAACCTTTTCTTTTTCTTGCACATTCAAGACTGGTCGTAAATACAAGTCTTTGCAGAAGCTTTCTGTAGACATGACCCAAGAATGGCATCAGTGGTGCTCCTGGAAATGGCCCCCACTTAGGGCTGTGTGCCTCACCTCTGCTGAGTGCAGAGGCAAATGTTTGGGGAAATGTCCTCTCTTTTTTTACAGTGACCATTTTCTGGGCTGGCAGATTTGTTTTGGGGTCAGCCTGGTGGTTGCACCTATAGCGGGGCTAATTTGTTCTGGCCCCTCTTCTACTCACCAACCTTTTCTTTTTCTTGCACATTCAAGACTGGTCGTAAATACAAGTCTTTGCAGAAGCTTTCTGTAGACATGACCCAAGAATGGCATCAGAGGTGCTCCTGGAAATGGCCCCCACTTAGAGCTGTGTGCCTCACCTCTGCTGAGTGCAGAGGCAAATGTTTGGGGAAATGTCCTCTCTTTTAGCAAACTACAGTGACCATTGGTCTGGGGTGTCCGAGGGATTGTTGCTTATGCAGAAGAGCAGCTGCAAATGATCACTGCTCTTTCCAAAGGGCATTCATATGGAAATAAATCTTCCATATGTGTGAGCTGCACCTCTGTGCTGTGTGCTCAGCACACAAAATGCTTTATAACACCTCCAGTGGGGCTTTGGTCCAGTAAAGTTCAGCAAGGGCAAGTGCAGGGTTCTGCACCCAAGGGGGAACAACCCCAGGCACTAGCACAGGCTGGGGGCCAAGCTGCTGGAAAGCAGCTCTGCAGGGCAGGACCTGAGAGTCTTGGTGGACAATAAGCTGTCCATGAGCCAGCAGTGTGTCCCTGTGGACAAGAAAGGCAATGGAATCCTGGGGTGCGTCAGGAGGAGCTTTTGCAGCAGGTCATAGGAGCTGACCCTGCCCCTCTGCTCCAGCCCTGGTGAGAATCACCTGGAGTGCTGTGTCCAGTTCTGGGCTCCTCAGTACAGACACTGAGATCCAGGAGTGGGGTCAGTGGAGAGCAGCAGAGGTGATAAAAGGACTGGAGCATTTCTCTTTCAAGGATAGGTTGAGACAGCTGAGCCTGTTCAGGCTCTGCAAGAGATGTCTGAGAGGGGACTTTGGTGTGTTGAGCAATAAATAGGACAAGATATAATGGGCAGAAACAAATGCACAGGAAGTTCCACCTGAACATGACCAAGAACTTTTTAATGTGCAGGTGACTGAGCACTGGAACAGGTTGCCTGGAGCTGGTGTGGAGTCTTTTTCATGGAGATATTCAAGAACTTTCAGGATGCAATCCTCTGCCATGTGCCCTGGGATGACCCTGCTTGAGCAGGGAGGATCCACTGCGGTCCCTTCCAACCTGCTCCATTCTGTGATCCTGGTTTGGGTGTGGAGTCTTTTTCATGGAGATATTCAAGAACTTTCAGGATGCAATCCTCTACCATGTGCCTGGGATCACCCTGCTCGAGCAGGGAGGAGCCACTGCGGTCCCTTCCAACCTGATCCATTCTGTGATCCTGGTTTGGAGACCAGGTGCCATGGCAGGGTTTGTGTGGCTTGCAGGCTTCATGTTTTGTGAGCAAACACAGTTCGTTTGAGTTCAGTTTGGGGGAATGGGGGAGTGCTTTATAATGCTGCTGCCATGTACAAAGTAAGAGATAACTCTGTGTGCTTTTGCTAGGGAGATAAAGGGCACAGGCACAAAAAATTTGTACATTAGTTTTTACGTGCTCTGGCATACTAATATGAATTCATTTTAATTTCTAATCACTATGTT
Source organism: Passer montanus (assembly GCF_014805655.1). Classification (NCBI taxonomy): domain Eukaryota; kingdom Metazoa; phylum Chordata; class Aves; order Passeriformes; family Passeridae; genus Passer; species Passer montanus. The sequence continues at coordinate 8,033,581 of NW_024367707.1, read as the reverse complement.
TAATTTGTAAAGTCTTAGAAAATACAACTGATGTCATTTGGGAAGGGCACATACAAAGAAAATTAGAGGTTTTGAGTACAGAATTCATTTTAACCTTGCCTGTAGTGCTGGTCCTAACCTTCATAATTAAACTATCTCAAATGTAAAAAAAAGATCTTAAAATACATTTAAACTGAAGATTTGTGAGTTCAGTCAAATAACACGCCTGTAGTGCTGGTCCTAACCTTCATAATTAAACTATCTCAAATGTAAAAAAAACAAACCTTAAAATACATTTAAACTGACGGTTTGTGAGTTCAGTCAAATAACATAGTCAGTGCACTGTTTACTGCTGCACATATGAAATTCTTCAAATTAAATTATATTCAAGACAGGTAGTGTGACCACTGCAGGCATGTGTCATGTGTCCTGTATGTGCTGGTACTGGGGAAATGGGAAATATTTTCTTTAGTCATTGCAAGATTAGTCTCAATTACCTTTAAATGAAGCTACCAACTATATCATCAACAACAAAAATGTCAATCCCTTTGTTTGTCCTTACAAAGTGCAGCAAGTGGGTCTGTAAGGAGTTAATCAATAATCATAGACCATTAAGGGATTCAGCAGGTCAACAGGTCAACATATTGACAGCCCTCTCTAGGACATCCCACAGGTGTGGAACAAGAACATCAGGCACTATTCCTGCCTTCTGCATGCCAGTGTCCTTCACTGGTCAGGAAATCAAGCCCCAGAGAAAATGACAGTAGGGTATCTGATCTCATCCTAAATACCCATCCCATGGCACCAGTGATGCACAAGTTCCATCAGAGGCATCTCATGCAGAGTCATGTTTATTAGGTGTGAACATGACTGTATTGTTTCCAAGAGTGCCTTGGGAAACAGATATGCCATTCCAGCTTGGTGAGACACCTGGACCAAGCTTACCAAACCCAAGCTCACCACACACAGAGCCAGACATGGCTGCTGGCACATGGTCCCTACAACTGGGCCAAGCACCACAGGAACAACTCAGCCATACCCAGCCTGCCTGGGAGGCAGCAGGTTTATTAAACCTGGGCAGGTGTGTATTCTTGGATGGAAACCAGTGATACAAAACCTGGTGTAGGATATGATGGAGTGGGAGGTGATACTTATTTACAAATATCTGTGAGAAAATCAATGTTCACAGCCATTCCTTTAAACACTTTATCCACACATTCCCTCATTCCACATATGTACAAGCAACAAGATGACTTTTTCCCACTTGTGTATGACACTAAGGACAAAGAACACAAGCTGCAAAGCTCTCTATTTGTCCCTGGAGTTCTTCTCAAGGGCCCCATAAAATCTCATTTTGGACAGATCTCATAGCTATTAGGAGTTATATATAATCTCTTATGGGGCAGTGTCTCATATGAGCATTGTTAATTTCAGGTATTTAATCCTTTTATGCCAAGTTGCTGCTCATTGTGGGGTTTTTTGTTTGGAAAATTTCCCTTGTGGGCTAATGGAAAAAGCACATATGCAATGTTATATGGGATCTGTTGCCATGTTGATGCCTCTCTCCTGTTGTTAGAATGCAGGGTCTGCTGGGGAGTCTTCAGTGCAGGCCTGGGGTCTTTCAGTGCAGGTTTTTTTGTTTGGAAAATTTCCCTTGTGGGCTAATGGAAAAAGCACATATGCAATGTTATATGGGATCTGTTGCCATGTTGATGCCTCTCTCCTGTTGTTAGAATGCAGAGTCTGCTGGGGCGTCTGCTGGCCTGGGGTCTTTCAGTGCAGGCCTTCTGGGCTTGGTACAACCACCCTTGCTTCCATTTTACTGCTGGAAAGTGTGTTTTTGAGGGGAGCATCTATGCATTTAACCCTTTGTTCTGCCAGTTCTTCTGGTGCTCATTCATTCTCTGTTCCTGCCAACCTTCATGTTTCTATTACAGATCTCCCCACCCCTTGGGCTCTCCTGGGCTCCAGGCAGACTCCCAGCCTGGGATGAGGCTCAATGCAAGCACAGAGGTGACAGGCTCAGCTGTGCACCTGGCTCACATTCTGCCTAAATGGCCCAGGAAAAACTGTCTTGTGGCAATGGCCGCAGGTGATCTGCCCTGGCCTGTGCCAGACCTTTGACAGCTGATGAGGAGAAGCACTTTGCATTGAAAGAAATTTGAGGATGCTCACAAGTACTTGGAGCTATGCTGAGCCTTATTAAATGAGGGTCTCTGCAGAGCAGCCCCTTGTTCCCTCTGAGTGGTGCAGCCCCCATGGCTGAGCAGAGACAGCTGGGCCAAGCAGCTTCCTCCCCTCTGGAAGCAGTGTGCCCTGGGAACCTCACATCTACACCTGATCCTGCATGGCCATGGTGGGCTCTTCACAAGGCCACGGTGGGCTCTCCCTGGATATTTGTATGGCTTGCCTGGGGCCAGCTCTCTGTGACTCACTTGGGCTAAGAGCTAGTGAAACTCTTCACCTGGAGAGAGAGGGTTGAATGATAGCCAGAGCATGCTTTGCTTTAGTTTTAGTTTGGTTTGAAGAAAGGAAAGATATGTTTCTTTATCACCCTGTCATTCTGTCCAATTGGCTTTATGCACTGCATGGTCCCCTGTAAGCACCATAAAGCTTTAACATCTGTGGTGCCTTCAGCCCTGCAACACAGCCTTGCAAACTGAAAATTGTCATTGTACAACTCAGGTCTGTATTATTGCGTGAATGGAGCTCCAGCCTTCAGAAACTATCATTTACAGTTTTCTTTGGAGTAAAGACTACTGGGTAGGCCTTTTAAAAAAGGGTGAAAATAGCTTTGAATTGAACAAATTGCAACAAATAGTGGGTAGTTGTATGTATGCCAGTCTGTGCCACAGGGAAGGTAGATATTACAAATGCTCTGGGATTCCACTTCATCCTTTTATAGTAGCTTTTTCTCCACCACTGCATCCTCTCCAGTAATGGCGTTAAATAATGCATATGTAATTTTGGTGTTTTATGATGTGTTTTGCTTCTAACACTGGACTGAGACTGTGTTTCCCTCCCTACCCTGAAATTCAGTTGTGGATATATAAATTCTATCATTTGTTGCTGCAGCATCTGAAGAATTAGAAAATTTTGTTTGGAGCACACATCACTTTTTCCTTGGCCTCTCTTGACTGAATCAGATGGTCAGACACTGTCATGCCATCTGTAGTAAGCCCTGCAGGTGGATGTGCCATGCCAAGAGATTCTGTTTGACAGCCTTTATTCATCAGATTGTTTTGCAGGCAGCTCATTACAGAATGATGAACCTGCCTGTTTCTGGTTAATTATCAAATTCACAGTCCGATGGGTGAGATCAGCTCTCTTATAAGTGACTACGGACTCCTGTAAAAATGATTTTTTTTTTCTCTTTTTACTGCACCATTTAAAAGGAAACCAGTATTTCAGAAGCTTTAATCACAATTGCCTTTTAGTCTTCTATAGAGACATCTCCACTAAAAAAAAATTGCCAATAATACATGTACAGTGTACTGGTCATCTTTGATAAATCCTTTGTTTCTGCTCTTAGCACATGCACACTATCAAGATGAAAGGCCAAATTCTCTCTTCTTATAACTTCAAAAACATCAGACAAATTGCACAGAGAAAAGTTTGGCCAGAAAGAACAACAAATATTTTTTTTCTCTATTTTTTATGTGATGAATGATATAATATAAAAATTAGTTTGAAGGAATCATTTATGTTTCTTTTAAAGTCTGTGCTGTTTATTTGATGAGTTTGCACCTTTTGTTCTGTTGCTGGAAAGCTTCTACTGCCTTCTGGGTACTAGTTTATTTAGAGAAGTTATTGTGTTTGTTTACAATCTTTAACATTCAGAGCTCAAATATGTACAAAGGTGGATGAATAATTCCTTTCTTAACATCTTCCTGTGGGTCGGTGCAAGAGAAATTAGTCCAGAGCAACAGGAAATTGCATCAGGAACAGTGGTGCATTGAGAGAGACCAAGCAAAGAGTCAAATGCCATCAGATACAGCTTTCAAAAGCACTTCTCACACCAAGAGAGGAACAGGGTTGGTGTTTTACACCTGGAGAAGTCCTGGACTTGTTGGCATCACAGCAGCCACTCTGTACATTCATTAATTTGTATTCCAAGGCAAGCTATCAGGTTGTGACTAGTAAAGCATCGCAGAAAGCTGTGCAAGGGGGGAAAAATTGCATCACTGGTTTGACTCTTAGCACAAGGCTTGGTGCAATGGGGCTTCTCACGCTGCCCTGTCTCAGCAGGAGTGCTGTGACCCCATGCTGGCCGTGCTGGACGGTGCCATGCAGAGCTCTGCTGCTGTCCTGCTCCCCACAGCGCCTTTCCCTGGGCACAGCCAAGCCCCTGATGCTTTCCTGCTCTCCATGGGACACAGCCTGTGGGGTGCCAGGCAGGTGGCTCCAAGCCCTGGGCTGCACAGTCCCTCCTCTCTCAGGGCTGAGAGTCACACCATGCACCCGTGGGTCCCGGTCCCAGGGGAGGTTTGGCTCCCTGCAGGAGCTCCAGCACTGCACTAACACACTCCCCATGGATGCAGGTGAGCCCACAGGGCTGGTCCCCAGAGGAAATGGTCCTAGCTGGTATCCAATAGGGGGAAATTTGGTTAAAAAAATGCAGGTTTGAGAGTGCAGAAGCCTGCAAGGGAACTCCTGGTAGGAAATCATAGCAGGCAAAACAAAGCATTTTCTCTTAACAAAATGGATTCTGTCTTCACATTACATCTCCAAACAGAATGACACAACACTGGAGAAAGCACACAAAAAACATAAATATAGTTAAGGAGTACACAAGCGAAAATACCGTGCTCTTCTATAACAGAATTCTGGGTGGATTTTCAGAAATGGCAAAATGTCACCTATGTAGGAGGTAAAGCAAATGTCCCATGTTATCCAGCTGGTTCTCCATTCTGTCTATTGCAACACATCAAGAGGCATCTTGGGAAATGCTACCTATAAAAACTATAGTTTAAATGGACTGAGAAGCATTTTCTTTGGGAAGATGAATCCCAAGAACATTAAAGGATGTTTCATAACTGTATGGTGTTCTAATGAGGAGCTAAGAAATTTATTTAGTCCCAGTAAGTGTTGATGTTATAACAGAGTTCTCGAAGCACAAAGATAAATTATCCATCTTTAAAAATTATTCCAGCAGCCAGTTTGTTGCATGCAATACAGCAGTGTAAGCCATAAGTGCAATTCCTGCTGTAATCACTGGGTGGCATTTGGATGTGTTGGAAGAGTTCAATTTTGGATGCTAAATGAAAGGGAATTTTGTATTTTATACATGGTAATGAAATGTTAGCAGCAGATCAGTGACAGAAATAAGAGTGCAGGTGAGTGCTAGATATAGGTTTATAAAAATTCTAGAATAAATATACATATGTCATTAAAATGCTTAAAGATTACTGTAAGGTGCTTGATGATAAGTAGTGTTATTAAGGCAAATCTTAGGATAAGCTTTTTATTATGAGAATAGTGACTATTAGTCTTGTGGCTGTGTACCAGGCATCATCCCACTGGGCAGGTGGGATCCAGGTACATTGTTCATCTCACCCTTAGGCTCCCACAAACTATGGAAAAGCAAACAACCACTGGGCTGCTGTGCTGACCCATCCCCTGGGTGCCCCTGGATGGCCCCATACAGACATAGCTGCAGAGACCATGTCAGTCTGTGATGCTGCTCCTGTACAGGTTGGGTTGGACTTCCTTCCTTCCTTCCTTCCTTCCTTCCTTCCTTCCTTCCTTCCTTCCTTCCTTCCTTCCTCCCTTCCTCCCTTCCTCCCTTCCTCCCTTCCTCCCTTCCTCCCTTCCTCCCTTCCTCCCTTCCTCCCTCCCTCCCGCAGATCTGTCTTGGTCACTCCTCACCAGACTCAAAGGGCTCTGAAATTGTAGCTCACCAAATGCAGCCAGACCACAGTGAAACAGGCCCTACCAGTTAGGAAACAACTGGGCAAGTTCCCCCCTTCCCTTCTGTTGGACAAACCACTGCTTCATGCTGACAGAAAGGTGAGTGCTGCTGAGCCCTTGTGGTCTGTGAAAGTATGAATTCAGTGTATAATGAGGTGCCCCCTGGTTCCAGCAAAGCATTAAAAAGAGAGAGATCAAGTTCTGTTTGTCATTTGAAGGACAAAATCAAGGAAGAAAAAAATCTTTTAGAAAGAAAAAGTATGCTTTGTCTGCTCTTTGAAAAGAAGAAAAACTAATCACAAACTGCCTCCTTCACTTTGCTTCTAGAATTACTTCTAAGCAGAAAGGAAAGGGGATGAGAAGTTTTTCTGTTTTATCTTCAGGTCTGGCAGTTCTTACTAGGAAAAAACAATCAAACTTTAAATTATTGTGAAAGCATAGAGGAAAGAAATGGGCAAATAAAATGCTATGAGGGAACTAAACATCTTTTCTATACAGAAATTCACCTTACCTCATCTCTAATATAGAAACTTGGGAATTTTGTACTGAGCACCAAAGTACTAGCAAAGACTTAAAAGAACATAGCTCCTATCAGTATTTCCCTATACAGTCATCTGTAGGTATATGATTGCTGGGATGTCCCTTTCCCTAATATTTGCAAAAATTGTACTTCTGGATGTAAGTCACTGTGTATTTATTGACCTGAACAAGTATGCTTTAAAAGAACAGCCCCTCAGTTTCCATCAGAAATGCTACTGCCATAATGCACATGTTATAAAGAAACCTGGTTTTTATCAAAGGAGGAGGTTTTTTCTCAAAAAAAGTGGTGACAAATCTTTTATTGAGCCATTTATTTCCCTTGCCTCCATCATCATCACCCATTTTCTAACATATGCAGTCAGGGCATGAACACCAATTGCTGAGTTAGTAAAATTGCAGAATTATTATTATTTGCTACACACTGCTTTACCTCCCTTGTGCAGGACTCTTTCTCTGGTAAAAAGCAAGAATTGAAACAGGGGGTCCATCTAAAGGTGAGACACCTGCATGAGACTAATGCATTAACCTACTCACCACAACAATTCCTGCTGCATCCTAATCATCACACGAACACGGCCAATTTCCAATCATGATGTCTAAAATATTGCCTTCCTGACGTGTCTGCTCTGCAGTCTGCTCCCTGCACGCACCCACTGGCAGCCGAGGGCTTCAGAAACAGATCCATCAGCTACTGGGAGCAAAAAGTCAGTCGGTGGCCTTCCCTGTTCAAACTGGAAATGGAGATGTTTATTTTTCAGTGTTGCAAAGATACATCTAACAAAGATAGTGGGGCGCCCACCTCTTTTTTTTTTTTTTTTTTTTTTTTTTTGCTTCAGGTCTGAATCACAAAGTCTCTGGGTCATTCCTAGCCTGGCAGCAGCTGGAAAGGTGGGGGTGTCCAGGCCTGTGTGTCCTGGTCCTCTGTGTGCCATCAGATGAATCAACACACAGTTCTTACACTGTAAAAGCAAAAGTACTCCCAAACTGGGATCTGCTCCAAAATTTGGTAAAGTTTATTTGGTAGCTATCACTGTAGGCAAGAAACTGAGACTGATACAGAAAAACAAGGATTTTTATAAATCAGATTGTGTTCAGGGATAAAACAATCAAAATAACTCACAGCACAAGCCTGATACGCTGTTACGAAGCTCGAGGCACTTCCAGAGATATAAATAAACCAGCAGTGTAGTCCCCTGCCACCGTCACTCGAGCAGCGTGTGGAACTATTTATACATGCAGAAGAGCTATTTCTGCCTCCGCATCCCCTGGGGCACTGCCTCCGGCCGCGACTGCCACTGCACTGCAGCCAGGGCCACCCCGGGGCTGGGGACACAGAGCATCCCCAGGGCCACCTGCCGGGGCTGGGAAAACAGAGCATCCACAGAGCATCCCCAGAGCATCGCCAGGACCACCCCCGGGGCTGGGGACACAGAGCATTCCCAGGGCCACCGAGGGCAGACTCACGGGGAGCCCTCCCAGAGAGCACAGAATTCTCTGGAAAGGCTGTCTTAAAAATTCTCTGTGCAGTTTTAAGACATCCCCTGTGCGCAGACACAAACACCCTCACGGCATCACCTCCAATTTTACGAATTCCCAGGGGTCAGCTGCAGACAGATGTGCTTTCACTGATTGGCATCTTAGTCCACCAATGATTATTAATCAGCAGACATGCTGTAGGCTAAAAGTAACTAAATGCCAAAGGGAGATTTAAATACACTTTTCCCCCCTCCAAGAGTATTTGATGGTTATTTGATTTAGTATTTGTAGTATTCGAATTTTGCCAATTTCAAGTAATATATTGAAATAACTTCTGATTTAGGAAATAATATTTCATTTTTCAGGTATCAAGTGAAAATTCATTTTTCTTTAGTGATACATTCGTGTTTTTAAGACAATACAAATTCAACTCTTTTCTTCCTTCCATAAAACACTGTTTTGCAAACATTTTTGTAATGGCAGGATGTTAGAAATGAGAAGCTCAGCACAGTTTACTGAGGTAAGATTTGCTCTGACTCAGAACAGAGTGGGAAGGGATTCCAGCACAAAGGTGAGGTAAATCAACACACATCACCTGCAATAAAAATAAGAATTCTACAGTGATAAGGGAAGAGTAAACCCTGTTCAAATGTATAAGAAACTACTGATAATTTTTCGTAAGTAATCTGAAGTAACAACATTGTTTAGAACCAACAGATCCTTTTGAAGCATTTTATCAGGATAAGCTGTCTTGTAAAACTTCTTAAGCTAAATAACAGATTCTGTACTAACATCACTATCTGCCCAAGACCACAGATAAAGTATATAAAGAATGCTGCAAAGCAAGGAAGCTGATTCCCAAATTGCAGTCTCACAAATCATCAAAATCACCTCAAGGTACCCTACAGCTAACTTGCTGGTGGCCAAATGTTTCTTTTCTTCATCTTTCAGACTCATAAGATAGCTCATGTAGCTTAACTACATTCATTATTGCAGTGCCACTTTCTCACTTGATAGCACTGTCACAAGGATGATGGTGATTTTTGAGTGGAAGGGTAATGCACAAAGAACTCCTTATGTTTTGGTTGGCATACTTGAAATAATTTGGTAATTCCTTCTGGAGATGTTTGTTTGAATATCTGCAAATACTATTTAGCTTTCAAGCTACTCTTTGTGTCTCTAAAATTTCTGATAGAAGGTGGAAACATGACCTCCTAAGCATGTCTTTATTTCTTTGGTATGATATTAGAAGAACTTGAACCTAGAATGGAAAAAGACCCCATACAGTATTTCTACTACAACCTGAAGAAGAAGTGGTGTTTCATTGCTCTGAAATTAAATCTAACTTTAATGGATTCTCATAGTTCACAACTGAAATCAAGTTTTGATTTTTAGCACACCTTTGGCATTCAAAACAGAGGCATTTTAGTATTTGTTCAGTCAATCTTCAAAATGTGCAGTTTGCCATGAAGATGTACAGCCTGAAATATCATTATCAAAGACTACAAAAGCTGTACAGTGTTACCTTGTTGAATATGGGCACATTATTGGCCAGCTTTACTGCAAACAATTTCAAATAAAATCAAAGCACCACATCTGTTGACAAGGTAAATATAAAATAAGTAAGTAGGAATAGAGACTCAACTAAACATTTGAGTGACTAACTGCAGAATAAATGTAAGCCTGAATTTATTGCTCTGTTTAGAATTTATTACTTCTCTGCCTTTACTACTTCAGAAAGGCATCCAAGTCGTACCTACCAAAAAATTACACTAATGGCTGATAAAAGGCTGGGCAGAGGAGTAGAGCATTTATGAATCTGTGAAACCCACTAACTCCCCTGCTAAGACAAAAAAATAAAAGCAGGTTCTGAATCATGACAGGGATGTGCAGACCTTGGAAGTTCTCAGGAAGCCTCACAACTGTCTTGTATGAGGTTTAAGCTAAAAAGTGTAAGAGGTATAAAAATTAGTTCAGGACGGGGGAAGGGAAGGCAGTGGAGAGCACGATGCATTGCACTGATTCCAAGTTTAAAAATTGACTCGCAGAGGGAAAGGGCAGTTAGGGCTGTATACAGATGAACCAACACCTCACAGCAAATGAAAACAAAATGCGGAAAAGTCAGATTCTTATTTAGAAGAGAAGATTCTAATTTTTTTAGGTGTACAGCTGCAAGGCTGGCATGGGGGTACATGGGGCAGGTTGAAAAATCCATGTTAGGAAGGCATGAGAACCAGCACTGTATGGCTGTGTTTGAGGGTCCCAGAACGAGGGAAGAGATGAGAATCTTGACTCCATGTTTCAGAAGGCTTATTTATTATATTATGATATTATATTGTATTAAAATGCTGTACTAAAACTATACAAAAAAGAATAGAGAGAAAGGACCCTTCAGAAGGCTGGAAAAGAAAATAAAGGAATGATAACAAAATCCTGCAACTGCTCACAACCTTGACACAAGTGGCTGTGATTGGTCATTGAGTGAAAACAATCCGCATGGACCAATGGAAGCTGCACCTGTTGCATTCCACAGCAGCAGATAGTTATTGCTTATGTGTCTTTCCTGAGGCTCCTCAGCTTCTCAGAGAAAATCCTGGCAAAAGGATTTTTCAGAAAATATCATGGTGACAGTACTGGGCAAGGTGATGGCTCAGGAATGGCACACAGCAGTGTGAGAAGGGAGCTCTCCATGGATGAGCTGCATCACTGGGCAGACTCAACATGTGGATGAGTGGGTTGATATGCAACAAATTCTTAATAATTTCAAGGAAAAAAAGAAAAGCAATTCAGATGGTGTTAAGGGAATAATTAGTCTAACCTCAGGCTATCTGCAGTCAGTTAAACCATTCAGATCCTGGATCGTTCATATTGTTAATGTGTTACTTGTTTAGACATGCTACTAATTTATAGAAGGTTAATGTGGATTGTTGAAGAATTAAATTCATTCCAAGTGTTTTCAACAGCCAATAAGAAAAAAATACATATTGTAGAAAAAATAAATTTCAACATGACAGGGCTCCTCTTTTCTTTATCTTCCTTTAGATTATAACATGCCAATTTATGGAGAAAATATATCAGTTTGAACAAATTACTGCCTCTTTGGTGGGAAAATAGAGGAGATTTATTATTTCCCCAAGCCTTTTCATATTTTTTTTAAAAATTATACAATTAATGTTATTTTACTTGATTATTTAGTTATAACTTCACAAGACAATATATCCATCTTTGAGGAAAAAGCAATAAGCAGGGATCATTTATTCAACCTATTTGATTATTTCTGCAAATCTACTTCATTATCCCTGTCCTACAAAATATAAGGAAAAGTTTTAAAATTAGCCATTTCTTTCTGAAGGAAAACGCCCCAGTACTAAAGTATGATGGATTTTACACACTGGGTCATATATATGGTCTATATACATTCAGAGCAAATGTTTAAAAATTAAGCTACTTTGAAATGAACAAAACTGATATATTCTTTCCAGAAAATTACTAAAATCTGATCTGTAGCTAAAAAAAAAATCACATTTATTGGATGGTTGGTGTATACTATTGAGGCACTTTGCATTGGCATACTATACACTGCAAAAGTAAGTGAATAAATAAATATAGTGCCTTAGGAACATTTTTTTTTTCATTTCTGCATTTACACATGCACTCGTCTGTCCAAGTGGCTGGTAAATTATGGAGTAAACTGAAATTATAAAATTCTTGAGTGTTTTAGTAAAACAATCACAACACAAATTCTGAATAACTAAATAGAAATTATGTACTTTGAAAACAGGGACATCATTAGGGAAATCAATCCCAGTGAGGAAATCAGCATTAAGTCATCAGCTATTACTCCGCACAGGAATGCATCATTTCAGCTCTGCTCCTGTTGAGGTCACAACTGCTGTTCTCCATAGGGTGGTGGTTGTATTTACCTTCCTGTCATTAATCCACAGACAGCCTTTGGATGTTGAAAAGGCCACTCCTATGTACAACATGACAGCTACATTGAGTCTCCAGCTTGGGGAAGAATTCATAATCTAATGAGTGTGATCACAAATGAGAATTATTTCTCACAGACACTGTATATTCTAAGAAAGGACATGGAATCTTCAAATCCAACAGCTGCTCCCCTGGACTATTCTACCTTATGCTGACAAAAAACCAGAAGCTGTTAAACAGGGAAGATTGCTGAACTAGCCTATCTTGTATTATTTCTCCTTACATTTGTGTTGGAAAATACATGTAACTCCAGTGTAACAATTTTCTTTTCTTTCTCTGATGTAACTATCTTATGCAGCTGATTTGGGTTCATTAAAACAGCTGCTATACTATCTGCATTCAGACACATCTGGATGATTTGATAATTAGAAGGTTTCATACTACTTAAAAAAAAGGGGGGATTCTGATAAACCCTCCAGAAATTCAGTCCTTTCTTTGTGTGTTAACAACTCATATCTAAATAGAATTAAACAATCCTAGTAGTATACTAACCTGTCCAACAAGTGCTGGATTTTCCTAAGTGAGGTTGAGAAAAGGCAAAATTAAAGCAAAACCTTAAAATGTTGTAGGCAGCATTAAAATCTGTTAACAACAAGTAAAAGTATGAATGAGTCTTAACTTCAGAGATCTTATAAAGTGAACAAAAAACCCTGTGCAGCTTATCAACATAAACAGTCATGAAGAGCTCATAGAAAGCTCAGGCCAGGGCTGTGGAGAGGAAATGCTTTTTTCTGTGTTGCATAATTACTTGCAGCACTTGAAAATTTCATCTAGCTTGTTCATGACTTCTATGTGTAGATTCTGTGATTCAGCAGTTTGAAAAAGAACACATACCTGTTTCCTACAGGAAAAAGCATGGCAAAGTGATTTTTTGCCTTTTTTTTTTCATTTAATAAGTGATTGTGGTTTTGGTTTTCACTATTTGATCACTGAGGCGAGAGAAAGAGAGAAGCATGAAAATACAGTCAGCAGAGCCTGTGCAGAGGGAATAGTACAGACTTCACAGAAACAGCAGACTCCCACCAGCCATAAATTTTGGAAGTTTTTGGCAGCTTCTGCATTTCCCCTCATGCTTGAGAACATTTCAAAGGCAGGATTACAAAAGCAGACGTGTTCAGTTCGAAACTGTAACTGGGGCTCCGGGGAGAGGGAAGGGGCAGGCACAGAGGCAGCGCCCGCTGGTTTCAAGGACTCGCTTCAAAGCCTTGCCCCTCTCCCTCTCTGCCAGGCGAGGATCACAGCCCGGCTCACGAGTCACCGCCTCCCCATTTAGACAATAGGAGGAGGATTAGTTAACCTGAGACTGCGTTACCAACCTGTGCCTCTGACCTAAATACCAGAGTTAAGCGCCAGGGCTTTGCGAATGCAGGACTGGAGGCAGGAGCTGCACTGACACAAAGCCGGCGCTGGGCAGCCTCTGCTCCAGCCAAGCGCTTTACAAACATACAGCTGCCGTATTGCACCTACCAATTAGGGATTTCTCCATATATTCATGGGATAAGTTTTTCACATACCACAAACATGAGGTCACAGAAAAGATCTAAGTAGTATCACTTCCTTAAAGCAATAATTACCGTGATTAAACAGCAGCATCAAACCTCCTACTCTTGCTTTTTCCCTGGGAGGATTTTCTTGGCTAGAAACTCCTGCTACATGCTGATGTTCACCTTGTCCTTACCCAATGGCATGCCTAGAATGCAGAAAATAAAATACTGAAAAAAAACCACAACCAAACCTCAAAATAAACGAGACTTGGCAATAAGTAAATGCTCAAATTTAGAACTATTTGGGATTTTAAATCCTTGCATTGATTTTTCTTTCCACTGTTTAAAACTTCATTTCTCCCAGGGAAGTAGAGAAGGGAGGAGAAGAAAACTAGCACTGTTTGCATACTCCTTTTGCTGAGCCTATCATCTTTGTTAATAGCCTGTAATGAATAACTCACACAGGGATAAACATGCTACCACTATTATTTTGTCAGCAGAGTCAGTATGATTCAGAGGAGAGCAGTCATATGACTGTCACAGTTCCCAAATGGTGAAAAGGTGTGGGAAAACAAAAATTAGCAGCTGAGATAGAAGGCTTAACTTCTACTACTATGAACAACTGAGCAGCCTGTAGCTGATTTGAAATACATATACACACAAACTTAAAAAGGAAATATTGTCCAACAGAAACCACTCTAGAGCAGACAGGTTGCTTTTCCCTGAGAAGCCTTAGAATGACAGAGAAAAATCACTGTAAGTTGATCTATTTATTACACCAACTTGGTCAGAAAAAGCAGAGTTCTTTGACACACAATCCCTCTTCTTAGGGTCTTAAATCATATTGACTTTAAACTGCTAACATTGTAAGAGTGCATCCAGGCACGACAGCTCATACTTCCTATGTCAGACTTCCTTTTTGCACATCTGTCTTTTGAATCATGTGATAAAATAGATTGCAAATTAAATATCTGCACACAGAACACTGCCATGGCCAGAAGACTGGAGCCATTCCTATAGATACCTGTCAGACACCAATGACATCTGCTGGTTTCCAGAAATCAGGACTACTGGGGTCAAGACAAGTTGATTCTGGGCACAATTTTACTGCTTATCAAAGGCCCCTTTGTGTGAGTTTGTGATAGGGTTCTCCAGCTCAGGAGGGAGGAATGTTTACCAGCAAGCAGCAGGCTGAGGAGATTATTATATGCTGAGAAGCAGCATGTGAAAGTCTCCCAAGACTGGTAAACTCTGGAGACCAGTTGTTCTGTTAAATCCACCAGAACTGATAAATTCAGAACACCAGGAGCGTGGCTGGCTGTGTACAAAGCCACTGCACACATTTGTTCTGTTAAATCCACCAGAACTGATAAATTCAGAACACCAGGAGCCTGCAAAGCCACTGCACACACGAGTATCAGCCATGGTTTGCATTAACTTGGATCATGCACAAACAGGTAGTGGTTGCTACAAACAAAAAACCCTACGGGATTACACATACACACTTGATGAAGCAGAGAGCTCTTCAAAGGACTTTGTAACCTACCTAGGAGCCAGAGGTCCCAGGGTGGGGACTGACCTCCCAGTGTAACACTCATGACTACTCCTACACAGGAGCCACGAGTGTTAGACAGTGAATGTGTGGTGTGAATAGTTGTCTGCTAGTAGTAGCAGCTTTAGCAGCAAAAAGCCTTCTGTTCCTTGGGATGTGTATGTTTCCCAGCTTGATCTACAGTCATGAAAAGGGGAATTTATTTACAGAATCAAACATCCAGCTATTTTATCAGTTATTTCTTGGCAATACTAATTCCTCCATTACTAGGACTGCTGCTGCCACTGATTTAATTTCTCAAATGACTTGTTCAGAAAAATACTTGCAAAACCCACTTCATGAAAGATCTCACTTCCAAGACTTTCTTGGAGGTCCAGAAAATGGGACTCCAACAGCTCATGACAGAAACATGGTTAGCCAATTTTACCATTTTTCTAACCCATGCAATTTAGACTTCTCATTTGAACACCAGCATGCACAGACATTAATCATCACGAGAGACCAAATAAGTAGGCTAACACCTTTAGTTGCAAGGCAAGTTTAGGAAAGCAAATACCTCGCATTAATCATCACGAGAGACCAAATAAGTAGGCTAACACCTTTAGTTGCTTTTACCTCTGAAAGGCAAGTTTAGGAGAGCAAACACCTCTAAACAAAATGCCTGCTGCTGCCACTTGAAGATAAGGTTCTAGAGAACCTGAGTCTTTGTTAATGTCTGCTCCATTTTTACCTTATCCCTGGCCAAAAACCACACATATCAGCAGAAACCTTTCAAGTATTTCCAGGAGACCTTTAGATTTTGGCACATAAAAGTGAGACACATATGCAGTACACCTGCATCATTACCAGTGAAAGCTGTACCATGCTACTAAACATTACTAGATAGTTGAAGAACTGTTCCCAGGAATCCTAGAGCTGTTAGGAAAGTGTTTAATGACCTCATCTGATGATTTACAAAATAAGCATTCATGCCTCAGGAAAGTCTCTTTAGTAGGAACACGTTGTTACTATTCTACTCTAATAATTTCACAACTACACTGCTGTGATTTCACTGTTTGGTTCTTTAAAGTAACAACTCCATGGAATTAGAAACAGCCAACATTTGTGTTTATCAGCTTTTCCCCATTTGTCCCACTCTGTTATTTCAACAAAGGGATGTGAAGACAAAAGGAAGTTTTTTTTCAAGACAGACAGACCAATGATGGTTAGTTATGAGAGCGGGCTGCTATGTGCTGCCAAAAATCAACTGCTGGACTGTTTACTCTACTTTGCAAAATCTCCTTCAAGTGCCCTGAGCTGAATAGTAGCTTTGCTGCTCTGAAGATTTCTGCTCAGATGGCTTAGCAAGGTCTTGCCCTTAGCTGCAAGCTACAGGATTGCACCTTGAGATTTTTTGCTTCATTTAAGTGTTTATTATCAGGAACTTCTGGAAATTCCAGTGATAACTGACTGCCAAGCCCTGACAGTAGGTTCTTAAGCTTTGACTATTGCCTGACAGTGGCTTAACAAAGAGAGAATTGTAAAA
Source organism: Passer montanus (assembly GCF_014805655.1). Taxonomy (NCBI): domain Eukaryota; kingdom Metazoa; phylum Chordata; class Aves; order Passeriformes; family Passeridae; genus Passer; species Passer montanus. The sequence continues at coordinate 8,017,125 of NW_024367707.1, read as the reverse complement.
AACCCTCAACATTCTCATCCAGTAAATACTGAGATTCAAATAACCATGACAATTTCTTAAGACATTCTTGACATCTTAATGGAAGACTTCCCTTTTCTGTAGCTAAAAAGAAGTAATTTAATACTTTGAGTATCTCAAAAGGGAAGTTATATCACTAAAGTGGGTTAAGGTTACAAAGTACAGTTCTCTCATTTACTGTTTTTCTAGGCAGTGTTTTGCATTTAATGTGCATCAGTTTACTCCCGTTGCCAGAATGAGAAGATGACTCAGACTGAAAAACATCACCACTTAATGCTTCTAGAGGACATACATACAGAAGTTGAACTTTCTGATGAGACAAAAAGAATTATTCTGAAACATCAGTATACCTTTGAGTTAATAAATACATTCCACTTTTCCTGCCAGACTTTGTCAGAGAGAGATCATGGTGGAGATGTCAACTATTAACTCTGTTTGTAGAGAAAATGAAAAGCAAAACTCTGACAACTTCAGAAAAATGGTGACAAGCAATAAGAATGTTTTACTTACATAAAGCAGAGATAATGGGAAGCAAATGACTGTGATTTGGGATTTTCTAACCTTTCTACCCCTCATGAAGCTAGTGGGAAAAATTTGATTAAAAATTACTATCTCAGTAAGTAGTACAGGCCATTCTCTTCCTAGAAGCATAAGCAGGATATTCCTCAAGCCAGCAAAAGGAGGAATAATGAAAGAGTTGCCCAATATTATTCAAACTACTTGAGATAAGCCAAAACCACTGAGCAGCTAGCATCAGCAGAGAATCATCTGACTCTGGGATTGAGCAAGCCAATCTTCTGACTCTGAAGCTAGGTTAACATCCCAGGAAGGCCAGGACTTACCAGTGAGACTAGCCCTACCACTAAAGGGTATGGGAATGGCCTCCCAAACCTGAAGCAGCTTAATCATGTAATAAATATTCATGAGCTCTTGAAATTTGGTTAAGAGGTCTGATCTGGTTCTCCACCTCCAATAAATACTCCAGAAATCTGAGGTTGGACTCCAAAAGATAGGACTGAAAGGTACCGAGTTTTGTTGAAGTGGTATCACTAAAGTTATTTAAAAGGTTTGACATATGAAGATAAACTCTTCCTTCTTTGAATTTATCAAACTCCATACTCAAATTATGAATTACAATTAGTTGTATAACTTAGATCCTTTCTATACCAGCTTTAAGATTTCTTAAAAAAGGCTTACATTTCACATGTGTAAACAGTCATCTTTCAAGTTCAATAGAACTATTTTTAAAGAGTAAACACTGATTTTTTTTTCTTAAAAAAGTTCTTTTATAGTCCAAGAATTATGATTTTGGAATAGGAATTATTAGAAATACCTTAAAAATATATTTTCAAAATCTGTAACAAAATAATGACTCAATCTTTAATATTAAATTCTTCCAGTAGTAAATAATTAAAATACCAGTCTGTAAAAAAATCTGTAGAAACAACACAGAAATGCTATAGAATATAAAGCTGTATAAGTACCCATGAAAATATAAATATTATTTAATGGTATAACTTTAATATATTTTTTTTTCAGAATAAATTTAGTCAATAGTTTCTAGGACTTGGCCAGTCTCCACACAATCATATCTGAACTGAGCTGAGCTTCTGCTATTTTCAAAGCAGTTTCCCGGTACAGGGCACCATTCAGTGTTTGGTTCATACTTTGCACACTCTCTTCCCTCTCCTTCTGAAGCTCCTTTCTGAATTGCAGGACTCCTTCCTCAGTGTCCAGTAAAGAAGCCAGAGGAGCATTACTGATTTTCTCGCCAGGCTCATTCCCCCATGTCAAGCAGTTTCCAGCTTTAGTTTCTTTTAAGAAAAGAGAATTCTTCAAGGTGAGCATTTCCTTTTCCAGAGCCAGTGCTAACTTTTCAGTAAGCACTGCTTTGCTTCCAGATCTCAGGAGTTTGACACTGCAGCTTGGAGGGAGAACTCTAGTAAGGCTGTGAAGGCACTGGAACAAGACAGTCAGATTTCTGTAAAACAAAATTATGATGATGTCAAAAAAGTATACTCTGTAGTTTCCACCTATCACAGAAATATCCTAGCCAGATAACAGATCAATCCAAACACAGGAATAAAATACAAGCACAGACCATAAACACGGGGCTCAGTAACTATTAACAAAATGGGATCAAAAGTTAATAGTAACAAGTAAAATCACTTTTCAAAAGGAACAAAAAGTCTTGAGACTTAACATTTTACGGATTGACTGCTTAAACATTTCAGTCTTTCCTCTTACATAGAGGAAATCAACTCCTAATTTGAGGAAAAGACTGAACCTCACTACAAAATACTCTTACCAATTACACCTTTTATTTTTTAGCTTGAACTCTTCAAAACAGCAACATTTGGCAATACCTCAGAAGTACTTTTTATGTTACAAGCCTTAACCAGCTAAGTCATAAATTGTGGCAGCATTACTAACTTGTCAAACCTGGCTTAGGAAATATTTGTCCAAGAATCTGCATAAGAAAGAACACCAGTCAGACTCTTCAGATTATTTCCTTTTCATAATCATGGTAGATACAAAATAACCAAGGCAGAAACATGTACAAAAATTTATATTACAATACTAAACAAAACTTACTGAGTGAGAAATTTAATTTAACTTGAGGTTTGTAGTTTGGTTGTTTTTTGTTTTAATATTAATACATAAATATTTAATATTTAAGGTTTTTTAAAAATTAAAACATTTTGAGGAAAAAAAATTAAATTACACATTATACTAAGAATAATGTAAGAAAAAAAGAATATAAAATTATGATGCAGCAAAATTAAAAGAATGAATAGTACCAAAAAGGTATTAATGGAGTGTAGATTTATTTGTAGTTCAGTGTTCCAGCCCAGACAAAACTGAACAACTCCGTTCGGGTTCTGCCATAGTTCTGATCTGAAAACAGGTCTATTATCTGTCATGATATGGTAACAATCTGGTGATTGTTACCATATCATCATATTGGCAGCCAACTGGTTATGATTTCAGCTGGTGTTTATGGTACCTGTAAGAAACAGCACAAAGATAAAAAAGGGTGTATGGAAGATGAATATAAGCTATGCTTTTCAAGGGATTTTACCTGCAAAATATTGTTAGAACTCCTTCAAATGGATTTTTCAGGGCCCAATTAAAAATTGTACCATGGATATTTCCTGCTTTATGACAGAATATGTTGTCCTGGCATTCCTTAAATGGTGTGCACTCCATTTCTCCCAGTAACCATGAACTCACTGGAGTCAATGTGCAGTCACAAGACACAATCTGAAAGGAGAATCTGACAGACACTGAAAGGACAGCAAGTATATCTTCCATGGAACCTGCAAGAAAATACAGTAGAAAAAGGTATTTGAACTAAATATTTGATCATGCTGCATGCATTAGATGAACTTTGATTTTTGGCTCATATTCCCAGTTTTTTTGTGAAGGATTTGCACCTGACTTCAGGCATTCTTTGGAATTTGCTTCTCACCTAAATTCTTATCTCTACTTCTGTCAAGAAAAACAGTTGCTTACTGGAACACCACCAGTATAATGGAAGCTCTTAAGATAATGATCACCTTGCCAAAAGAAGACCATTAATAGCCTGTGATAGTAACATGACATGTTGGCTTTAGCAGTGACACAGCATTAAAGGAAGAAAAATTAAAATTCATTGTAAACAATAAAAAGGATATTTCATTACCTGAGCAAAAGCCCAGTTCAAAATCAATTCAATCAGGAATATTGAAAGAAATGAAAATAAATTACCTTAATCTATGTGTAGATGAGGAAGAGCTTCAATTACTTCGGTATTATTTAAGAGGTAGTAGTATGTCAGAAATAAACTTCTGTATCTAATTACAATATCTTATTTACAGAAAAAAACCATAGCCTTCAGCATTCTGTACTCAAACTTATCTTCAAAATTATCTTTTCCAGATACCCTCATCACCAATGCTAGCAAAACCTTACAGCAACTCACTAAACATTTTTTCCATTTTGAAAAATGTTCCATCTCCTCTTTCACCCAGCTTTAGTTCCCAAAAAGTCTGTGCAGCTTGTGTTCAGAGAGGAACTTAGCCTGGCACCACCTAGAATAAACAGAAGAATCAAATATATATATTTATAAATCCAAAGTATATAAATCTATTTACCTGTACAGTAAGTATTATCCTTTAGCATCTTTACTGAATATCTGCCATTTGAAATATCTTCCAGACTTAACAAAATTTTCCCACAGAGTACAGTAATCTTTTTGCTCTGCTGTAAACCATCATTCTGATGGTTTTGCTTCCTGGCATGCAGAAGAACTACGCAGCACACACGATGAAATGCCAGTAGTGGTGAAAGGCTGGTGACAGCAGTGACTGTCCTTGCTCCATCCAGATGAATCCTTGAAGACCTCTTAGGAAATTCTTTTTTCAGATCATTCTTGCTATGCAAGTCCAATTTCATCTTTTTTGGAGGAGGTTCAATTTGACTTGAGGAGACTGCCAATGCTGAGAAGGCTTTGTTCAGCTTAATGATTTTACTTTGACACTTGATAATTGGAGAAATTGAAGAGAAGTCTTGATCTATCACTAGAGATAAACTGACATCACTCAGTGACCTGTGAAAATCCATACAATATGACTGCACTTCCAGTTCACATTTGTGCCTTCTGACAAATAACCACAACTCTGCAGACATATGCAGACATTTAAGACATAAATTCCAATACTATTCCAGATTAAGTCATAGACTTTGCAAAGAGACTAAGTTGTTCACATGACTGTTTCATATAAACCAAGTATAAAGATTTTTCAAGATATGGACTGAATTTTTAAAGAGCTTCTAGGAGTTAGATGCCTCATTTCAACCAAAAGAATCTGGATGTTTAATTCGGCTAGAAAAAGTTGAAAAGTCTACGTAACCTATAAAAATACTCTATGACATTTATGGATTATTTTTTTAAGATTTTACTTTGTTTTTAATAAAAGACTGAGAAAATATAAATTCTGCCCTTTTGAGGACTAGAAGCTCTTCTGATACTCTACATTTTTACAGATATTCAAACAAAATTGAATGCAGAGTAAAATACGAGGTTTAAGATACTATTACCTTGAACATGCAGCAATTTCCTGAAATGTATGAAGTATTTTATTTATTCAACACAGGGCTCTTTCACTGAAATCCTAATATTACTGTTCCAGATCCTCACTCAATGAATATATTATTCTGTCAATCAATTCAATCTCAAGATGTCACTGACATTTGAAAGTCTTATGAATGTCTAATTTTCTTTACAGAGAAGTATCGCCACCTCATAAATCAATCCATGATATCACTGAAATCTTGCATTACTAGGAAGCACAAAAATAATCAATAAAAAATTACAGTGTTTGGGTTGGAGATAAAGCAAGTCCTTTCCCCCACAAACACAGGCTGTTGTACACAGTACTGAACTGGAGCTCACAAGACCCAGGTTCTGCTGCTGGCCTGTCAGGTAATCTGGGACAAATGGCTTCTCCACAGATCTTTTCTCAACTGTAAAAATGGGGGAGAGGGCTAGACTCCTGCTGCTTTTTAAAATCTGCTGAAGATTTCTGAAGTTATAAAGGAATGAAGTATTTAACTTAAAAAAAAAGGCAAAGGCATCATCATGAAAGCTAAAAGAACAAACACTAAAAAGGCAAAACCCAATCTTTTGCCTCAGTGGCTCTTAAGAGAGGCTGTCAAGAGGATGAGGTTAACTTTCCTGTAAAGTTACAGCAATCTGGCAGTTGAGAAAGAATACAGCCACAGCTCCAGCAGAATGGCCAGAGGGCCTAACAGGTCAGCTCCCTCACAGCCACCTGGATCATTTTCAGTGGCATCAGTAGTCTTTGAGCTCAGCCTAACACAGCCTCAGCTACACTGCCTGTGGGAACGTGGGTCAAAAAATAAGTTCTGACTCCACCGAAGTTTACATTACACAACTCATGTTGTAATTTTATATTTTACATAATCCTCTTGTTTCACATTGTTTCAACTCAGTTCCCTCTCTGTAAGGGAAAATGACATAAGTAGTTTACAACTAGAACCGAGTAATTAAAATAAATAGAATTAACAAATAATTTTGAAGATAATAAAAGAACCAACCAAATTATTTTGAAGGTTTAAGTACTGTATGATTGATTGTTCCATATGATTTCCACAAAATATAAGCTGTGCAAGCATTTTGATTAGGTACTTGACTAAAAGAGTTCAATTCCAAAGCTAAGTATTAATTAGTTGGCAAGAGAATTTAATATATTTTCTTTTGTGCTTCTTGAAGCAAATCAATTAGGAATGGCAAGTAGCTAACAGTAAAGCATCAGGAACTAAGACAGACCTTTATTTACAACACATACTGATGTCAGCATTGCTATGTCAACATGGACTACAAAGAGCCACAATTTTTGTCAAAGAAATATCTTTTGTAAAAAGTCTCCAGTAATATTGCAATTATACTCACACAACTGATTTCTGGCTGTATAATGTATTTTTCTGCAGAGTGCTAAAGAGCAAGCAACCAGTAGCAAAAATACTGACAAAGACATTTGAAACACTTCATATGCACATGTTCAAAATGAGAAAGTTCAAATTTATTGCAGAGCTTAACCCACATATTCATTTTCTATAAAACTACCAATGAAATTATTGGATAAGTGTATATACTCACAAATAAAATGCTTCAGTTAGTTTTACTCCAACTACCAGGCTGTCACCCACAACACGCTGCCACAATTCCTCTGTGAAGTGCTCTGGGACTTCAGATGCCGATGATGTCTCTTTACTAAGAGAATCATGAGGATTTTCTACATCATCCCAGAGAGAGACAAGGCCTTCCTTACAGAAAAATGTGGATTTTTAGATAAATTAAGCAGAGATTTTAGTTCTTTTTTACTGCATTACTTTGTGTTTTACCACAAGTGACTGCTGGAAGAGCTTTTAAGATACATAAATGATATAAACTATTTTATTCTCTACAATAAATAGAATTGAATTTTCTTAAAACATATATCATCATGTAGAGTACAACTTATTCTCTCCTTGTAAACATCATATGTCAAAATCTTGACCTGTCATACAAATAATTGTCCAAAGATTTAAGGTGCTAGAATTTATATTATTGCATTTAATTGCTCAATACCTTGTTGTGCAAACCCAGAAAACTTGAAAGATGTCACGACAGTAATTGAAAGAGATCAACTCCATTTCAATTAAATTAGGTTTCTTTTCAGCAATGTATTAAAATAAGATTTTCCCAACCTCCATCACCTTCTCAGCCCACAGTTCACTCTGCCCCCATTATAAAATCAATTTTTCTCACACAGTTCTATGACAACTAGCTTTTTGTAACATGTGAGATTACAGATATTCGATATCTAGGCAACTGTGGCAATTAGATAAGTACACTCCCCTCGTGTTTGTCACTAACTCTGTAAGAGGTTACTCCTCCATACCACTCAATTGTCAGGAGGTATTGTGCACATCAATTTCAAGTAGAAGCAACTAAATTTACTCCTAAATACATATATTGGCAAGTTAAGAAAATGAACCAGACTTAAATAGCAGATTAACGAGTTTTGATAGTGGCAACCCCTACAGGCAAAAGGGGTAAGTGGTTGATGGCAGCACCCTCCACAAATGGCTTGGCAGAATTCAGAAATGATCTGGCCCATCTCCTGCATTTTACCTCTTTTGAGTTTGGTAGAATATGGGTTCTTTCTTCAACTAGATCTATTAATGCTCTGCAAGACTCAAGAATAACCCTCCTTTGGAGTCCTAAATGCTGCTGCAGCTCTCGAACAGATGTCCAACCAGCCTGTAAAAGATAATCATTAGACTACTGCACATAAGATATTAAAGCTATCAAAATATCTTTTTAGCTTTTCATTTTTATCCAAGAATCATAAATAGCATTTCTAAAAAATGTTCAAGTCACGCTACTCTCTTGTTAAAATATGAATCACAGAATCTTGGTCTTTCAATATTAAACCTAGAGTTAAAGATAAATATTAAGGTAAACTTAATCAAATTACATAGATATTCAGATATATTTATGTTTATATATTTCTGAGTGATATCCTTCATTATTAATCCTGCTTCACTTTTTCATGGACAGCAGTTTCATCTTCTTCTCAAGATTTGTATTGATTATTGGTCAAGTAAACGTATTGAAGAGTTGACAGATATATAAGCAGACACACATGTTGGCTGTGTCTCTGTTAAACAAAGCGCAATGAAAAAACAACCAAGGCACACCAACCAAAAAAAAACAAAAAACCACAAGCCAAGCAATAAAGAAAAAAAAATCATGCCAGCTTCTCAGGTTTTAAGAAAGCTCCTCAAAGCTATTATCTGGAAAGGAACATCCTGACAAGTCCAATGTTGTCAAGGAGAGAACTCAACTCTGGAATGCAAAAGCAAAATTCCCTCTTCCCCATCCTCTTAGAAAACTCCCCCAAACACATAACACATATAAATCCATGATAAGCCTGAATAAAAAAGCAGTTCTTGTAAGTAAAGTGATCTCCTCTGCTCAAGCTGCAATGGCAAAGGACATTTAGACCAACAGCACTCTCATGAAAAGCTTTGCAAAAAAATTGTCACTGATTCAACTGAGATTCTAAGCATCAGATTCCAAGCGATAATCCAGGGCCAGACTTGACTCAAGAGATGAAAATGAAGCGTTAAGAATGAAGATGAGTCTACAATACCTTCCTAATTTAGGTCATCAGAACACTAAGCCATCATTTACTCCATTGGAGCCAACTCCTGAATAAACAACTGAGAGCCAGAAAGCAAATGGGGAAGCACAGATGTGGAAGCAGTCAAAATGGCCAAATATTCACTGTTCTATGCTTGCTGACCAATCTGGCTTTTGCAAGCCCTTTTTCCTCCTAAAGTAACACAAGGAAAAGACCTGAATTCCACCACACAGCAAACCCAAGACTGAGTTGTGTCCCCCTCTGTCACAAGTGACAGGTACATCCTTTCTGCTGGATGCCAAGATGTACTGCACTACAAGCATCAGGAGGAGTTATAGGTTTTGTGCTGTGAAACTAAGAAAATAAAACCAGATCCCCTGAGAAGAGAAAATAAACATGAACATAAAAACAAGGCAGTCCAGAGCCAAAGACAATAGAGCTGTGAGTAAATCCAGAATTAATAGTCCTTACAAAATTGTCAAGTAATGGGGGGAAGAGTAGACCAGTGGACATAAAAACACTTCTTTTTTAATGCCAAAACAATCAACTAAAACCATAAGAAAACCTATAACCTCAGCTGTTGCAGTACTACACCAAAGAATGTCTTCAGAAGACACAAAAACAAAAGTAAAAAAAAACTTCAAAGGAGAAAAGGCTGGATTCAGGCCCAAAATAGTATATACAAAATAAACATAGAACAATTCAAAATTGCTCAAGCTGATCTATTTTTCAATTCCACTGCCTGCAAAATGCAGTTTATATATATTACTATGTATAACTTAAACACAACTTACTTATCCAGTGGACTATAATTCATTCCTGCCAAAGTTCTCATGTGGTTAGAAAACAGCTGTGCAGATGTGAAACAAGGGTTAAGCAACAAGGATGCAAAAGGGCTGCATCTGCTATTTTATCTTGCTCTAAAACACAAGATTCCATGGAGACTGTGAAAACTTGATTTGATTGCAAATTCTAGAATACCTGAATTTTGATGATAAATATCAAGAGGCACCACTTCAAGACTAAACAACCTTTGAAAATTCCCAAGCTAAGCAGAATCCATGCAGTATTGCTTCAAAACAAGCACCCTTGAAATTCAATTATACATCAGATTATAAAACCAGCAAGAATACTTCACTGTTCAGCAAATACAATACAGAACAATGGGGATTTCAACAAGGTAGCAACAGTGAGGTTAAAAAGAAATATCTGCACCTACTTCCAAATTCATCAGCTTGACAACTTCAAAAATTTACAGCATTAAAACACAGTAAATTTCCAGCTGCTTACAATGCTTATGGCTAGCAAGTGGCTTTGAAAATTAGAGATTAAAAAGATCTAAAAGCACAGAAATATTAGGTCTTGGGAAGGATCCTGTGTCTGTAAGAATTATATCAGCACACGATAGATAAAATATACAACCAGTGGCTTGTTTCCAGCAGAACCAGTAGCAAGTGCAAACCAAAGAATTAATTTCATCCTGACACAGATTCACAGAGCTGTACAGCTGGAAGCCAGCAGGTATACTGAAAGAACAAAGTTATGGAACATAGAAGGTACAGCTGTCAATGGCAGGGTGGACAAGCTCATTAGATTCGTGGAAGGAGCAGCCAATAAGAGACAGAAACTAATTTCTGCTTTGTAGAAGAGGAAGATAATGTAATGAGTAGGGCAAGAATGCAGCAGTGAAGCCAGTTTTAAAACAGGACAGTCAAAAAAGAAAAAAATGCAGAAACAGAAAGATGCACTTGGAAGGAAGACTGCACTTCTGTTAAGGCCAATAGGCCTCTAACATGCAAACTGTAAAAAAGCAGGATTGGAAGGGACCTCAAGAGGTCCTCAAAATTAATCCAGCTTCTATTTTCTTGGCCTTCTAGGGGGAAGAAGACATTTTATCCACTGTTCTCCAAACAGCTTTTATCTTTTGGATGATGCACTTTAGATATCTTGTTTGTCATTAGAATTAGAAAAGTCTTTTCTTTTTCAGTCTTTTCCTAATATGTCCTCCTTTTACTTATTTATTGACTGGTAAATTATTATCAATTCATTTGCTTCACTTTTAAAGGCTGGAAATAAAACTGCCACAATACCCTACTTTGTTTTCACTAATTCTCAAGTGACAGGAATAATTACCTCATATCTAGTCTTTAAAGTACCCTTCACAAATTAACAATAGCCTCACATCATTGACTCAGTATGAAATTCATGTTCTCCCCTAAAGCTTTTTTTTCTTAAATAGTCTTTCTCTTTGTCAATTATTACCCATTTGGTAGAGGCTAATATACACACTGTAAAAGCACTCACACTGGTGAGCATGTTGGGTGGGGAACACCCAAGTTTGTTTTATAAATGAATCTAGTTAAAAGAAGGATACATTTTATCTTTATCTACAATACATCTCAAAACTATCCTTATAAAACCACTAGTGACAGGACCACGGGCAGAAGGTGGTAAAATAACCACAGTCACCAATTTGTGCAAATGCACTCACTGGAAACCTGCCATTACCTGACCTGAAAGTTATCTATGTCATGGGGAGCAAGAGAAGTAAACATTCCATTTTTTTTAAGCTGGTATTTAAACATGAATAAAATGACTGCTAAGGAGCTCTGATAAGACAGCTTCAGCATTAACTCAAACTTTTAATTAAAATTAAGTTAGACCACTACAATTACCTAAATGCACTTATAACAACCAAGAGAACTAAAACAGACTACTACTGATTGAAGAATAAATACTTCACCACGTTGACCTTTTCCCTGAACCACTTCTTCAATAATAACAGTATCATTAGCCTCACCCTCTAGATAATGCAATGATACACAACAGTAATTTACAGAAAACATGGAGGCAGAACTGTTGAGTACAAACCTGTAATCTTGTTTCAAGGGCTCGGACAGTAAGCAAACCATTCTCTTGCAATCCTTCTGCAGCAGGAACATCATGCTTATAATTGATACCACTCTGAAAGAAAAAAAAACAAAATCAAAACTCTGAATGAATTAAAAAGCTGAAAGTAAAGTACAGGCTATTACACAGCATTATAAAAATCTGGGAGAAAATACAGCAAGCCAGGAGAATCACACTATGTCTTTTAAAAGCAAAATCCTGTTTTCTGAAAGCAATTAGAATTTAATAGTACATAATGGAAATACCCAATTATGAGAAGATAATTAACAAGCACTATGGCCTTCATTAAATTAAGGGTTCTTAGCCAAAAGGTAACCATGGTGGCAAAACTATTATGTATGTTAAGCATCTTCAGCTGCCTTAATTTCCCAACAGAATGTTGATACAATCATAGAAGCAAAATAATGTCTTCAGATAATTTAAGATTACAGCAGGGAATATTGTATTCAAAGTTCAGGGCATTTCACAGCACACATCCAATTTCACTTTGCATCAATACTTTAATGATTTGTTGAAGTTTTCTTAATTTAGTAAGCACAGACTGAGTAGCTGAGAAAAGGCAAGCTCAACTTACTGTATAGTTGACCTCCCCAAGATCTGTTATTTTGAATGTATTTAACACGTCTGTATTGGAGTCATCCTTAAAAAGCAGTAACAGCTGCTCACTTCCAGAGCCAATAAAATCATCCACCAGAACACACTTCACTTTTTGCCATTTGGAAGCCACCTACAGTAAAAGAGGTTTTAAAACACATTTATTAGAATAAATCTTGTATTTGAGATCTCATTTTGGTGAAGCTTGCTTTCCATTAAGAGAGAGTCTATCAAATTGTGTGAAATATAATAATATTCATAAGTTTCAAGCTCTCACTCTCACCCCATCATTTAGAGCCTATGTAACTCTGGAAAAAATTAGCCATTTCTCTTTAAAGATCACTTTTCAGATTACAGGCTGCAGAGAAGATGACAACTTTTCAGTTTATTCAAACAGCTGAACAGCTGAATGTTGTAACATTTATTTAGAAGCAGTATTCCTTGAAGATCAGCTAAAGGCATTGTACCTTTGATATTGAGAAATATCTTTGTTTCACAACAGACTTAACTATGTTTGAAAGTTAAAGAAAATTTTTATAATCGTGCCAGCAACTAAATAGTACAAATGTTTATTTCCTGACTTATAAAAGTCTTCCTGTTGGACTGCTACAAAATTCTAGCAGAAACTTTGTCTCTCCCAATTTTAAGAAACAATAGCAATTCCTTTTCCTGTCATTTTCATAAAACAACATTTTCTAGGAACAACTTTTTATTATCAGGAATTAAGGCTCAAAAAGCTTTGATGTTCCAATGAGCGGTTTATACTTTGCAATGATATGAGGCTACTTCTAACACAAATCATCCAGGCACACTCATGACTGCCTTACAACTTCAAGTTTTTCACACTATTGCAGTTTTCAATTAGCAACAGAAGCTTTGGTCAGATTCATAAATGTATTACTAAACAAGAGAATAATAATTTTCAGATATATAAGCAAGCAATGAAAGCAAAACAATGTCATACTTTAGACAGGTTATTTTACCAGCAGCAACAATAATAAACAAGAAATCTAAAGAACTTAAACATGCAGGTTTTTAGTTGCAGGACTTTCAATAAGACAATATATACAAAAAAGACCACAGTAAAATGGAGCTGTTTAAAGCCAACAGTACCTGTAAGCTGTCTCTCCTCTGTACAACACAGCTATTTCCAGAGGCAAAAGACACAGCAAACAGCAAATCCCTGCTGCTGGTTAGAGCTGGTTTTACTGAACATGGCTTTTGGTAGGGAAGCTCACAAACACCTTTAGGGGCACCATTGTGGAACCAAATAAGCTGGTTCTTGTGGGTTACAGCAACAAGTGATACTCGGAGCTGTGTTCTCCATCTCTCACTCCTGCAGACGTGGAGAGAAGACACCACTCTGCTGTAGGCATGAGGCATGAAGCACGTGCCACTCAGAAACTTCTGTGACTGAATCGCGTATCCGAAGAACTCGCTACCCCAGACAGCTCTGTCTGAAACAGAAATCCCAGCTGGGTCTCCAGCCTCTGGCAGGCAAGCAGTTCTTATCCCTAAGACAACAGTGCCTTCACCCACAATTTCACCCGTCCACACCACACGAGAAAGATGAACAGGAGCACTTTGAACCACGCAGGTGCTGGAAGAGATGTAGAACAGCTTGTTGGCATGTCTCCACAACAGTGATGGGCCAGCAAACAACCTGATGTCTTCTTTCAGCTCATAATCCAGTTTAAAATAAAAGGATGGCTCAAATTGGTTAGAACTGTGAAGCAACAATAAAAAGTATTTGACACTGTTCCGTTTTTTCTTCTGCATCAAAATGCAGGGAAGAATAATCCCTGTTCTGGAATCTGTTGTGCAGCTACAACAAATCATTTCAATTTTTGAGTGACTGGCTCCCATGCTGAATGCTCCAGAAGACTTCTGAACAAACAGCTTAGTGTCTCTGTTGAACGCCATCCTTCTGACACACAAATTCACTGTTTTATCATCTGCTTCCTCTGCACACGTTGGTTTTGACAACTGAAATACGAGGACTTCACCATTATAGGACAAGAATTGATCTTGCTCACTCAGAAGCATCTTGATTTATCTTTATGTATATTCCTCTACAAGAAAATAATGTGTCCCTGTTTCTGTCAGGCTTATTTCTTTGTGGAAATTTTAACCTTTCTGGACATTTTCCATCTAGAAAAAGCAAATAAGAAAAAAAAAATTAAATTATTTTGGGATGAGCTGAACTGAGCCTTAAGAACAACTTTTGCATTGCAAAGCAATAAGAGAAACATTTGAGAATGAGGCCAGTGCATGCTTTAATCTCATAGATTAATAATGAAGTTAAACAACTTTGTACTGAGAGATTTAACTAACAGGAACAATTCAGGAATGTTTCTTTACCAAAGTATGAATTCTGTGGTTATCAACAGCTGCACAGTGTAATATATAAACTGACAGAAAACAAGCCACACACTCACAATTCGTGTGATTCTATTGAAGCAGCCACAAATATACTGAGCAGACTGGAAAGTAACTGTGCTTTGAGCTCTGAATTTAAAGAGCCTTCTCTCGGGCGGAATGCGTGTTAATAGCTATAATTTATTTTTTGTTAAAATTATAAGGCCTCGAAGGAGAAAGCTGTCTGAAGAACCACCCAGTCATTCTGCGCCCAAGTGGACTGGCTCCCTCCCTCTGTCCCTCCTCGCCCAGAGGAGGCCCCGGGGGCCCCGAGGGAACCGCGGCCGCCTCACCAAGTTTCGCTCCGCTTGCGGGACCCGCAGCGGCGCCCCTCGCCCGGCTCAGGCCGCGACACCGCCCCCTCCCGCACCGGGACCGGGGACAGGCAAGGCAGCGACCGCGGGGCCGTGCCGCGGTTCCCAGCCGACGGGGCCGCTCCGGGCCGGGCCGTGCCCCGGGCCGTGCCCCGGTTCCGGGCCGTGCCCCGGTTCCGGACCGCTCCGAAGCTCCCGCCGCGGGAAGCATGACGGGAGCGCGGGCGGGGCCTGCACGCCACCCGTCTCCCCGAGGCCCCGCCCCCGGGCGCCGCTCCATCCCCTTTTCCCGCCGCTCCTCGCGCTGCCGGAGCCGCCTCAGTGCGGGCAGACCCGCTGGATCATGGCTGAGGTGAGTCCCCGCGCCCCTGTCCCCTCGCTGCCGCCGTCCTGCCCGCCTGACGGGTGCTCTCGGCCCAGCCCCGCCCGCAGCCGCTCGCGGTTGGTGGTCCGGCGGGGCGGGTGGCCGGGCCCTGCCGTACAGGTGAGGGTCTGGGGCTGTTGGGGCCCCGGCCTTTCCCTTCCTTTCACGGCGCTCCTGTTCCTTGTTTCCTTTCAGCAGCGGCAGGATAAGGGGGCGCTGATAAGCGAGACCCGGCGGCGTTTCGAGGCGGAGTACCTGCCAGGTGAGCGGGGCTGCGGGCTCTGGGGCTGCTCCGCTGTCACCTTTCCTCTCGGGCTCCGGGTGTCCTGCTCTCCCAGGTCTGTGCCTCTTCACAGAATCCACTGGGTAGGGAAAGGCCTCCGAGATGATCGAGGCCAGCCTGTGACTGAGCACCTGTCAGCCAGCCCACGGCCCGAGTGCCACATCCAGTCTTTCCTTAAACACCTCCAGGGATGGTGACAGCCGCCTCCCTGGGCAGCCTGTTCAAATATCAAATCGCGCTTTGTGTTAGGAGTTTTTTCCTAATGTCCAAGCTGAACCTGCCCTGGTGCAGTTAGGGTGTCTAATCCATGGAAGGGTACGATGCCCAGCAGGTTCTGTGCTGGCTCTCGGTGCTGGGTCCCTGTCTTGGGCTGCAGGCTGTGCTGGGGCAAAGCTCTCGCTCCTTTTCCCTTGCAGGCTGTGCTGGGGCAAAGCTCTTGCTCCTTTTCTCTTGCAGGCTGTGCTGGGGCAAAGCTCTCGCTCCTTTTCTCTTGCAGGGTGTTTGGTTGGCTGGAGAGTGTGGCCTGGGACATTGCTGTGCTTGGTGTTCTTTGGCATAAAACATGTCAGGGAAGGGGGAGTGGAGGCATTCTGACCTCACCGAGTTTGTCAAAGGAAGTTGTTTGTCTGGAGTAACTTGCACTCAATTTCATGCAGGCCATAATTAAGATCATGCTGCATGTCCAGCTCGGTTTTTAAGTGCAGGTGCATTTAAATTTGCAAATGAAGGCCGGGAGATGCTGGGGATGACTAGGGGAGAGGGAAGGCTGGGGTAAGCCTAGAGTGGTTTCCTTTTATTTCAAGGTTGATTTGCATTGCCTATGTTAGAGGAATGTAGAGTATGCTAACAACTGCAGTAAACAATATGTTGCATTGTGACTAGAGACTTTCTACTAAAGACATACATCTATGTAATTTTTAATGCAAATACAGTAAAAGTGCAGTAGTTGTGTTGCCTGCATCTCCTTCAATATGAGCCTCAGTTCTGCAAACAAATGCCTTGCTTTGATGTTTCTGATCAGAACTATTGAGGTCACCTTGCTGTCTATCACCTTTATGTAAGGGTTATGTGCTTCTTCATTGTAGTGGGCTGGAACATGCTTTTGGAAAACTTTGAAGGTCTTGAGGGTGGTACAACTTTGTCTCATATGGTTGCTCTGCTAACTTTCATAAAGAAGACTACTTTGGCCTTGGTTACAGATGACCTTTATTTCTGATGACAAAATTGATTAGAAAGTCTTAAAGTAGTGAGAGCTTATTTTACCATTTGGTATTTCTAAGTGAATAAGGATATCTTTGTAAAATTCAGGTTTGAGTTAGTGGAGGCTCATCTTAAATTCTAATTTTTATTGCCTCTTAATGTTTTCAATTTGTGTATATTTTCATATGGTAGGTGATTCAATTTGCTTTGTGTTCCTCTATCCCAGAGTCACACTCATAAATAATTATTTTAGAAAGCCTGAGACTGCTGTGGGACAGTAGTTGTGGAAAAGGGGTATTAGTCTTTCAGTTGATCTACTGCTTAAAATCTCGGAATTCCACAAGTTTATCTAGGTGTAACAATGCTCTGTTGGGCTGGTTGATACAGCCATTAAATAACTGAATGTTGTTGCAAGGTAAGCTGTAATCCTATTTGCAGTATTTTGAACACTTTTTCACAGTAAGCCCGTTTTTGGGTCATGTTTTTAGGATTAAGACTTTTTTGAGTTTGTGTTGCTAAGATTCTGCCACAACTTTAGGAATGCCCCAAGCAAATTAATGTTCTCATGACCACAATCCAGAGTGAAAAACACAGGATTTTAATTTTGTACTGCTCAATCAGCCTTTACTGTGTGTGTTCTAGAACATATTCTTTTATGCTCCTTAATCAAAGGAATGTGGGGCTGCATGTGTGCAGACACCCTCAAACCTGTGACTTGGGGGTGTAAAGGTGCAAATGATTGCTTCATACCCAGGAATTTTAGTCTTTAGTCTGCTTTCAAAACTAAGGGCACTGTCAGGCTACACTGAGAGGCTGATCCTTCCTGTAAAGTTTAGTGTGGTCAAAGAATTGTGGGCCTCTACAGGGCAAACTTTATTCTGTTTACACGTGAACTACAGGTGTTAAAGTTGGAGAAAAGTTTTCAGGCAGTTTATTGTTTGTTAGGGGTTTTTTCTGTTTATTTTCTGGGGTTTTTTTTGTTTGTTTGTTTTTTTTTTTTTTTTTTTTTTTTTTTCCTGGAGGTTGCAGCTGCCACTGTTTTGTTTTCCCTCTGGGGAAAACAATGTAACTGGTTATTCTAGAAACACAGTAATTCTGATCATCAAAGATAAAGTGATTCTTCCATATTCTGCAGCTCATAGTTATTAGTTTCCCTCCTGCCCCTCCTCATGTGGGAAGATTTGGTAATGGTCAAAAATGCTGAGATGGATTTATAGTAATGTTTACTTTTGTTATGAAATGAAAACTTAGAGGGTCTTTGAAATCCTACTTTTTCATTGAAATTATTTATTGGCAGAATACAATTTTTTAGTTCAAAGTAGAATCTACAAAAATATATAGGTGATTCAGAAAAGTCTCATATTCCAACATGCATTATAATTATTATTATAATAATATGCTGTGGTGTTGATAATTTTCAAGGTTGGGTACAAAAAGTTTTGTTCAGCAATTGAAAACACCATAAATCTGATTTTTTAAATTATAGTTGTTTCCTTTATGTGACCAAATCAGAAGATGCTTTTGATAGTCAGATACAGTGTGAAAGTGTCAGAGAACCTTACTGGTTTGTCTTCCTAAAATTTGTACGAGAACTTTCTTTCTGGAGTTATTCAGCTTATTTGGCTGTTGAAGTATTCTAGAAGGAAAGCTTGGCCACTGTTGCATCTTATCTGCAAAACAGTATTTTTTATTAACTGAAATCTTGTGGGTTTTTTTTCCCTTCAGTTAGCTTTCTAGCTGGATTCTGAAAACAACTTCAGTTCTTGTGAGGAATGTATGTACCAATAATTAAAACCTTGTATTTAAAAGGTTTGTCTCCAATAGTGTCCCTGTTAGTCCAATAGACTGGCAAACACTGTCTGATGTGGAAGGCAGACAATACTTTGTCTTCACTGGTTTTGGGCCTAATTTTTCTTTTGCCTGTTTAGATTCTTTGTGGGAGTTGGTGACGTAAATGATTTTACTGGTGAAAGGAACAATGAAAACAAAAGATTATTTTTTTCTAGCACTGACTGGCACTAACAATGTTTTCTAGCAAACAAGCATATATTTTTCTGTAGTGAATTTCCATTCCTTTCTAAAATTAGCTTTTATTTCTGGGCTATTACTTTCTATTTTAATGTCACTGTGGAATTTATTTACAATCAAGTCTTGTTTGATTTTTTCAGTAAACTAGTTTTGTTCATATTTTGTTTTGCATGTTAACTGTTTCTAATTGCCTGTTATTTCCTGGCCCTCCCCACTTACATCCTCTTCCTTTCTCCTTTAGGCAAGTCCTACTTTTCAGAAAAGATTTTGCAAGAGAGGTTTCCTATCCTTCCAATGTAAAGGATTAAATTTCACCATTACTTTTTAAGCCTGTAGCAAAGGTGTTTTGTTAATCATATGGGCTGATTGCAAATAAATTTTTAGACATATGGGACACCCTTAAAAATCAGTGGTAAGACTGTTGTAGAAGAGTCATAAAGTAATGTTTTGCATACCTGCATGTCTTTTTATGCTCTAAAAAGTCTGTTTCCCCTGGTTATTAGCTTTTAGGCTGAGACTGGTGGAAGGATAAGATGGGAAACACTTTCATAGAAAGCTCTGTAACATTAATGATTGAGCTTTTTATTGAAAGCAGTCTTTATTGTCACTGACAGTGTTCGGTTTTGCTAAAAGTTTATCTTACTTTGTGAAGGTAGTTATTTTATTTGTCTATTGCTGCTTGAGGTTATTGAAATAATTCCTTATTGGATGGAAATAGTGTTTGGTTTGTTCTTCATTCCTGTCCCTTTATGGCTACTGACCTTCTTAAATTGTTTCTAGTCTTGCTGATTTTCTCATGTAGCAACTGAAGGCACATACCTGAATTGTTACAGTGCCTAGCTTAGTGTTTGGCATCAACAGCCAATTAAAATGGGTTTCCTCTTGGTAGCCAGAGTCAGAGAATTGATTGTGACCATTTTAAACCAAGAATTCTTGGCTGGAATAGCTTTAAGACAGTAGATAAATTGAGTCTCTTTGTGTGATGTAACATTTGACATACTTTTCTAAGTTGCTTTTTTTCTCTGCTTTGTACAATGAAGTTTCTAGATTTGTTCTCTATTAAAATATATGCAGTTTCTGTCCCTACTTAGCTTTATGTATGGCTTGTTCTGTAACACTGCTTTTCTAGATAAGAGTTTTTTCTGGAGGGAGAGCTCATTCAGGTTTTTAATTCTGAACTTCTCTGGATTAATTTAGCGTGTGACTCAGCTGTGCTGCCTGGTTTTGAGTCCTGTAGTTATTCTTCTATATTCCTGCTGAATATTCTCCAATTTGTATTACTTTTCCTAAAGCATAAACACCAGAAGAAAACCCAGCAGCACAGCGCTGTTCTCCTGGTAATCACAGAACAGGTCAAGTTGGAAGGAGCCATAGTGGCTCCTCTGGTCCAGCCTGTTCAGGCAGGGTCATCCTGGAGCACAGGGCACAGGTTTGCATGCAGACTGTCCTCAGATGACTCCACATCCTCTCTGGGCAATCTGTTGCAGGGCTCAGTCACACACCATGAAGAAATTCTCCCTCATACTCATCAGTCTTTGCCATTGCCTCTTGCCCTGTTGCTGGGCACCACTGAGAAGAGCCAGGGCCCATCCTCTGCCACCTTCCTGCAGATACTGATAGACATTGATGGGGTCTCCTCTCAGTCTTCTTCCCAAGGCTGAAGAGGCCCAGCTCTCTCAGCCTGTTCTCATAAGAGAGGTGCTCCAGTCCCTTAATGGTCTTTGCAGCCCTCCATTGGACCTGCTGCAGGGGCTCCTGGATGGAAATTAGATGGCAGTGAAAAAAAAGGAATGTAAAGACAAGGGATTTTACAATTTGTGCCTCAGAAAACTTAATGAAATCTTCTAGTGAATGTATTGCAGTGAAATTTGCATGCATTTAGTTTTGTGTAATTCTGCAGTTGTTTTCAGAGCTGTTCTCTGTTGTTATAGAAGATGTTTTTATGTTGAAACATAGTAATTAATTGGTAGAGCTTCACTGAAGGCTTCTCAGCTTGAAGACAAGTTTTAAAGGGCAGAATGTGCCCATGGAAAAGACAGAAGTCCTCACTAAAGAAAAAAAAAAAGGAAGGCAAGTAATATAAGAAGTTGCTGTTCAAACAGCTTTTGTCTTCTTTCAGTCTTTTCTCTTGACCTCAAATGCCTAATGAGAAAATGAAAGTGACTTTAACCAACTATTTTCAAAATAAGGATAAATACCTGGTCAGTTTTGCTCACTCAAATTTTCCTGAAGAGCTTTCAGCTAAAGAAATAAAGAGTGTTAATAATGGCCACATCTCCTTGCTACTGTCACTCCCCTATGTGTAACTTATAATTTGGCAGATTATGCTTTTTATTGCTTTTTTGGATCTGAGTCTTGCTTAGTTTCTGCAGTTTCCTGGATCAATGGAAAAGTATTGCAGCATCCAAGTTTTGCCTTTTCCATGGGCTGTGGAACTATGATACAGAAAGGTTTGAGTGTCTTGGACTGAGGGAGCAACCAGGTTTCCAAGCCTCTGGACTATGAAATGTTACACAAAAGTCTGGCACTGCTGCTACACACGTGGTTTTCAGTAGCTCTTTCTGAACAGAAATATCTGGTAGTGCTTTTCTTTGTGTTACCTTTGGGGTGAGCGCTGTATGTTCCAAACACCTTACAAAATTCCGTTCATTGTGGACTCAGTTACAGAGATGTCTCTCTTCCTGAGCTGAGGGTGACAACTTCATGTCTCAGTGTCCTAGTGGCAGTCCTGCAAGTGTGAAGAAGCCAGCACCTAATTTTTCTTTGAGAAAAATGTTCCAAACACCTTACAAAATTCCGTTCATTGTGGACTCAGTTACAGAGATGTCTCTCTTCCTGAGCTGAGGGTGACTAAACTTCAAATCTCAGTCCTAATGGCAGTCCTGCAAGTGTGAATTTTCCTTTGATTAAAAGCATCAGTATATGGTGACAGGTATCTAAATAGGTAGGCTTGGAGATTGTCTGAGGTAAGTTACTTCAGTTTATAGTTCCACCTGAATTTTCATATGGGAGCTAGTGGCAGTCCTGCAAGTGTGAAGAAGCCAGCACCTAATTTTTCTTTGAGAAAAACATCAGTATATGGTGACAGGTATCTAAATAGGTAGGCTTGGAGATTGTCTGAGGTAAGTTACTTCAGTTTATAGTTCCACCTGAATTTCCATATGGGAGCCAAACCACGACACCCTCAAATACTGTTTCTTTTTTGGCCTCTTAGCTGTTGTGCAGGATGTATTTAAACTGTATTGAGAATCCCAAAGGTCTTGTTTTCTTTCAACTAATTCCCATTTAACTCCAGAAGTTTCTAATAATACAGGAACTGCACCCAAGTGTTCCATGAATGATTTAAAGTTAGAAACATTCTGATTATTTCACAGTATATTTTGAAAACAAGTTTCCAGATGTCTGTAAAATTATGTGGCATGTACAGATTTGAAGAGGAATTCCTCCTCTGAACTGACACATTTTCAATCACCGGGTTCTTGGAAGGACTCAGTCAATTTTATATCACTCTGCTTTTTGTGTGGGACATAAACCACCTTTGTTTTGGATTCACATTCTCATTCTAAATTTTACTTATTTTGTAGCAAGAATTGGATCAAGCAGGTAAAATCATACAGTATTCAGTGCTCAGTACTGTTGTTCTGTCAATCTTAAGCTAACCTGCTGCAAATACTGGCATTCTGCAGGTGCTTGTGGATGCAGGGTTTGACTAGGTGTTTCCCCTGGTTTTAGGGTGTATTGTAGCATATATGTAAATTCAGATTACATGTGTCTTGTTGGGAACTTGGTTACAGAAGAGAGGAGAGATACTTGTTCACCTATCCTTATCTCTGCAGCTTGCTTTCCATTATGTTGAAAGTTTGGATTAGACATTTTCTCTGTTTCTCTTTCACTTTCATTTTCTTAAAATACAAAGTTAAATATCTGTTTTTAAAAATATTTTCTAAGTTCAGAGTTCGGGCAAACTTGTTAGTGGCTGAGAAATGTGTTCTGAGGTTTGTTCCATGTAATGGTATGTCATGGTTTTAAATTACAGTTTGATACAAGATGCACAGGTCTCTCATTTTGACAGTTGTGCTCCCAGGCAGATACTGAAAGCAAAGAGAGCCTCAAAAAGTGGTGTAAAATGTTATCCTGTTAGTTTTTACCTGGTGGTGGGTTTCCTCTTTAATTACAGAGTACCCTAATCCCTTATTTAAGATACACATGGGACTGATCTCAGCAAAGTACTTGGCTGATTAACTGCAGTCAGTCATAGCTGGAAGCCAGTGTGTGTTAGAGTTTATCAAACCAAGGTGAAGTGGTTAACTTGAAACTAAGTACTGCTAGCTTTTCTCAGACAAAACTTCTTAAATCGTTG
The DNA here is from genome assembly GCF_014805655.1 of Passer montanus. Classification (NCBI taxonomy): domain Eukaryota; kingdom Metazoa; phylum Chordata; class Aves; order Passeriformes; family Passeridae; genus Passer; species Passer montanus. Next base: position 7,993,940 of record NW_024367707.1, on the reverse strand, counting down.
GAGAAATTACAAATTTCAGATGAGCAGTTGAGACTACAAAATTTCACTCAGCATTTTTGCAATTCATCTGTGATTCCTCTAGAGCCACAGAGACGTTAAACATTTCAGTTTGGTGCTGAGTGATCACTTCACTGGACTCAGAATATAGGAAATCAGCTCTCCAATGCACGTGTGGAAATGATGAGGAAAGGAAATTCAACAGTTAAAAAGATTTTAGTGGATTAGAGGCTTTTGGGCAGAGAAGAAAGTAGGGGACTAAGATTAAGGAAAGTGGGATTAAATTCTAGGGTTATCTAAGGAACAACGTAAACTAGTGGAGTGGGATTGGGGGAAGGAGAAATTTGAAGCCTAATGAAGAAGGGATTTGGTAGATGATGTATGTGAGAAGCAGTTAGATGTGAAGAGATGCATGGGGAGTGCAGCTACAATTTAGTGAATGGACACATTTAAACTGGTATATTCTTGCAGTTATATTGACTAATCTATAACAGGAAACAATATAAATTGAAAAACAAGTAAAATAGATCATATTTTTGCATGTAGGCCAATAAACCAACAAATATTAGCAGAATTTAGTGGTGTCTTTTTCTTAACTACTTCCTCAGAGTTGTCTGACTGAAATACACATTGCCAAGCCATTCCATCACAGTTCCAGATGGTCATAAATGGCTCTGAAAGTGTTTGTTATTGACAGAGGAACAGTTCTTTGCAGTATGTGAAAATTAAATCTCTTTTATTAACAGTCTTAGTTTTTTCCATGGTAATCATTAATTTAAGTGAATAGTTTTAGAGGTTTTTTTTAATAGTTAGCAGAGATGTGTATCAGTGTCTTTTGCTTTCAGCAGCCTGTTTCTATTATGGGCCCTTGATTTACATTCTGTTTTTACCAATTTCTCCGACAGAGGATCATTGATTTAAAAATTAGGCTTTTGTTTAAGTGTATCTATGGTAGAAATAGATCCACTTAGCATTTGTGTTTTACTTTCCTATTTAAAAATGAAAAAACTCAGAGCAGCAGCCAGTCTTGCTTCATCTGAAGTACTTCCAAAAGCATGTAAGCCTGTTATCGTGTTGCTAATGTGATACAAGAAGATACAAGAAGCCTTGGGGGCTTTTGTACTACTCTGGAATTGCATGTACTTTTTATTGGGTAGGGTAACAATTTAAAACAGGTGTCAACGGTAATTTTTTAAATTAAAAACATTTTTATTAAATGCAGTCATGTGTAGTGCATGCTGAACCATGAATTTTGTTTGTTGTCAGACATTTTATGGTCTAACATGCTGATACCTATAAGTTTAAGAACTCAAGCATGTACTTGTGATGTTCAGTATATACATTCATCAGTACACAGACTCTAATACTGTATACTAATTCATGTCAATTGCAGAAAACTGGTTTTAGAAAAATTACACCTGTCCCAAATGCAACTTGTTTTTTTGTTGCATAATGATCACAGAAAATATTTTTCTAGTGAGAGTGATGTTGTGTTGTCCCTAAATATCATGGCAGCAGATAATTGGATTTTCATTAATTTATCATGCTGTGCTTTGTTTCCTTAAATTTGAAACTGCAAGAGAAATCCTATGGACCAAGTAGATGCTTGTAGACATACACTTAACAAATCTCTTCACATTTCTGTAGCAAATGCTATAGACACTAACTTATTTATTTCCTAGATAAATCAGATAAATATGATTCTAGAGATGTGGAAAGACTTCAGCAAGATGATAAATGGGTTGAAAACTACTTGATTTGGCGTCATGATGTTGTGGATGATACGTTAAAGATGATTGATGAAAGCTTTCAGTGGAGGAAAGAATACACAGTTAATGGTAAGCTATGTTGTACAGTGATTTTGAAGGTGTGTGTTGTTTTTCTATTGAACTACCACTGACCTCTATATGTAGTTTCATTAATAACCTTTTAGAGGTTTGCAAGTACCATGGAGAGCTGAGCAAGAACTTTCAAAAAACGAAAACAAGAGAAAAAGTATTGCTTTTTATGTTGACCAGTAGTGCCTCAGTTTTCGTGTGGTTCCATATGTCCATTGAAAGGGTGTTTAAGGGGAAGGAAGGAAGGCAGCTATCTCTTTTGTCTCTTTGCATCATAGAGTTCTAAAAAAAACAAATAGCAAAAAGCCTCACAACAAACAGGGCTGTCTTGTTCATTGTAATAGCACTGGTCTGGTACATTAAATAAAAGATCTCATTTTTGTGCTGTGAAAATATTTTGAAGGTGAACTCTAACTACAGGACTTCACACTCTGAGTTAAAGGATAGAGCATGGTGGGGAGGCTACAAATATGAAAAAATAAAACACTTGCAGCATTTTTTTCTGTAGATTTAAAAAAAAAATTGACTTCACAAATTGTACTCTGTAGCATGAGAACAAGATAGTAAAATTTCAAATTATCTCAATATTTGCATCATAAAGACTTTGTAAAGCGGCTTATAAAGATGTTTTTGGGGGCCTTTTTTTGGTAGACTTCTACATTTTTAGTGACTTCTGTTAAGTTAGTGTGATTATTAATATGATTGCTGAAATAATATTTCATTTGGTTTTGCAGACTTGTCAGAATCTGTCCTGCCAAAATGGTTATTTGAAATTGGTGCTCTCTTTCTACATGGATACGATAAAGAGGGCTATAAGTTATGTAAGTTATACAGAATAGACTATTTTCAGCCTTTGATCATTGTTTTGTTTCCAGCATTTTATCATCTTGAAAAATAAGCATTTTAAGAAGATACATAGGTATATATTAGCTGCTGGTTTTACTTAAAAAAGCAGTTTTGTTATAAAGTTTTTATTTATCAGAGAATCCACTGAGTTGGAAGGGACCCAGCAGGATGATGGAGTCCAACTCCTGACCCTGCACAGGGCAGCCTCAGAATCACACCATGGGCCTGACTCTGACAGGATTGGTGATGTGACCCCTGTCTTACATGAAGCTGTTATATTCTTGTTTATGTTCTGTGTTTGAATAGGGGCATCTCTTAATCTTGAAATACAGTCTAGCTAACATGCTATATTTAAAAACATTTGTTTCTGTACATGAAACATGGAGAAGAAATCTGGCTTTTACTTTACAACTTTCCAAGTTTCGGGGAGAAGAATATTGAGCATATCTAGTTATTTTCAGGCTTGTCTAACTTAGATACTGTAAAGGTAGTAAAAATGGAATCTACTCTTCACATTCCTTCGCTGAATATTTATTTTCTCACTTATTGTGTAATCACTAACTTGGATTCAGACATTTTTATCAAGTCTTTACTTTGAATTATGCCTGTAGGGCTTTTTTTCCCCATGGAAAAACAAGTCTCTGTATGACTAATTTTTTTAATTCCAGTAGAATATATACTAGGATTTTATTTCTACAGTGTTGCTCACCTCCTGGAATTTTTCATTTTATTTGGAAAGATCTGTTGCTTTTTATATAATTCTTAATGCATGTATAAATAGTTTTTTCAAAACACATCAACTGCAGTGCTATAGGAAACTAAGAAGAAAAGGAAACATTAATTTTACAGCAATACATAGAATATGTGCTGAACATAGTATTGTCTGAAGACCATGTGATTTAATTTTAAATTATGAAATACTAATCTAGGTAAACAGTCTTGAAATACACAGAAAGTGTTTTTCCACTTTGTTTCTTTTAAGGTGTAACTCTTTGTATTTTCAATTTCTAAAAAATTATAGTAAAAAATGTGAGCAATATGGGGTATATGAAGAGGTGTTCAGTTGTTTTTCTGGCTGTTCAGTGGTCACAAAATCAAGACAAATATAAAATACAAACTCAGAGGTGTTAATACATTAAAGTGCATCCTCTGTAGTTATTTGGATGATGTTTTCTGTTTGCTTGGATCTTTCCTTCAACTTTTTTGTGTGTTTTTGTTCAAGTTTGGTTCAAAGTGAAGCATCATACGAGAGATCCTAAACAGCAACTTGACAAAAAGAAACTGGTTGCTTTTTGGTTAGAACATTATGCCAAGAGAGATCATGGAAAGCCCTTGACAGTGGTATTTGACATGGCTGAAACTGGAATCAGTCACATAGTGAGTATTTTTACTTTCTTGTCTTGATTGCTTTTGGAATTATTTAACTTGTGTTACAAGAAAAAAGGAAGTCACTGTGCAGTCCTTGACACATTAATAACTTAACAGTCATTGAGATAAGTGATATGGTAGAGCTTTTTCCCATGACACAAGCAGTTTCCAAAATATTTTGTTACATATTAAATTTTGTCTTCTGCAACATGCTGAAAACTTGCTTTTAGTTTGGTGGCTGAGCTGGTTAAGATTGCAAGGTTGAAATCTTGCCTATCAGTACACATTTATAGACTTAATAATAACTAAAAATCTCAAGATTGTCTATAGGTTAAAAATAAAATGTATTTCTATAGAATAACTACATTTCTTACCAAGTGCCATGCTGTCCTGTTGTTACAAGAACAACTGAAATTTGAGCCTTTATGCTTCTTTGTCTGGTGGTGGTGGTACAGCAAGAATTAATGTAAGCAAAAAAAAAAACCCCATCCCCAAACCCAACTCCAGAAGAGGTTGTCTATACCTGGCATAGGCAAGATTATTAATGTTGCACTGGGACCTTGCAGCTGTGCAGTACAGGGCCACCAGTTTATGGGGAGGTAATATGACAAATAGATATGGTGTGATTCTGTTTTGCAAGGTTGGTACTCTTTCCTGTGCAGTGAGAGCTGTCTGTTCATGCTCCTAAAGATAATACTGGAACTGCAGTTTTACATAGCAGGAGTACAGGATTGTAATAATTTCCTTGATGTGAAAGACTAATTGTAATCAATTTCCTTGATTTGGGTTTTATGGATTATATCCTGAAGCAGCTTTTTTCCCCCGTGTCTTTGAGACTCCTAGAGACAATAAAGATAATACTGGAACTGCAGTTTTACATAGCAGGAGTAAAGGATTGTAATAATTTCCTTGATGTGAAAGACTAATTTGATTTGGGTTTTATGGATTATATCCTGAAGCAGCTTTTTTCCCCCCTGTGTCTTTGAGACTCCTAGAGATAAAATCTCAGCAAGTGCTGTCTGTAACTGTCCCATTGTACAGGCTTGCTTTGTAGTTAGTATGTTTGTCACAGAACAGGAATATTTTTAGTGGCTATTTGTAGCCAAGTGGAGTAATTGCTAAATCTATCCTAAAAGAAAAAAACTTGAATCTCTGAGTTCTCTTCCACACAGGCTTGCTTTGTAGTTAATATGTTTGTCACAGAACAGGAATATTTTTAATGGCTATTTGTAGCCATGTGGAGTAATTGGTAAATCTATCCTAAAAGAAAAAGAACTTGAATCTCTGAGTTCTCTTCCAGAGCATGCCTCATTTGTCTGTTCTGTTGCTATGGACGTCTACTATATCACTTTTATCACTGGTATGCAGGAGATAATTCTGATAGCTCATGGCTTGTTGCACCTGTTCAGGTAACTAGAATAGGTGCAGTTATTGAATAGTCTGTGCAATCTGCACTTCTGCTTCCAGACTCTGATCAACATAATGGATCTATCCCTTCTGCTGTCTAATAGTGCTGCTTTTGGATAGGCAGCAGAATAGAGAGCAGCAAGCTGATTAATGGAGATTCTAATAATTCTAATCTATCATTGTGTTTGTGCTGTAAAATGAAAGATATTGCATTTGGTACAAGCAATAGACAGTTGAGATAAATGCTTCTATTAGAGGCCACCTTTGCCTGTAAAGAGATCAAGTTAGTTTCTAGTTGCTGAAGCCACTTAAAAAGCTTTCAGGTTGTAGGTCATCCCCTTACACAGTGTTATTTTTGGGGGCTTTTTCACACTGACCAGAAAGGTTTTGGTAGTGTATTTACATCACCCTAGGAGTTCCTTCTCCATTGTTACTGTTACGACAGGCTTTGGATCCTCAGCCAGAAACTCTCTGTACTATTTCTGAAAGTAGTACTAGTGGTCATTTCTGTTTAAAGGACTGGGAAAAATACTCATGGCAAGCTTCCCACCTGAGTACCTTATTGTGGTAAGGTATCTCTTGCTTCATTTCTCCACCTGTTTCATAAAAAACCTTCCTTGCCCTTAACTGTGTAATACAGTTCCATTATACATGGATTTTGCAAAGGAGACTGTACTATTTCTGTACAGTGGCTCATTGGATAGAAGCATCCTGAAAATGGGTGGTATAGAAACAGCTCTTTTGAGCACTGTCTCTGCCCACAGTTTCTCTGCATGCCACCAACTAATACTAAACTCAGAAGTTCTCTTCAAAGAAAACCTGTTTGTTTTTTTCCTTTGGAAATGTAATACTGAGAGCAGTAGTATATTGAACAGCATGTAGGATAATTACTGAAGTGAAATTTCAGTATATTGACTATTTTTCCACTTGTCAAGCTTCTCTAGTGCTAAAGGTTTATTTTTCCTGTATCTTTCCTGCACCTCTTAAGTCCTGTTGATACTCTGCAGTAGTTTAGATATCTTAGTTATTGCACTGTTCAGAGGTCTATTGACTTCTTTCTCTGATTATAAGAGAAGTGTGGCCACAATCCTGCAGCAATTTAATGGAGGAAAAAGCCTTGCATTGTGTTTTGAGGATATTTGTAGTGTATGTAAAATTGGAACACAGTTGACTACAATATATCTATCTTGTGCTTTTCATAAATACCTTCACTAAGCCTATGGTTTTTAATGTTTTGGCTTACTTTTCATTTATGCTGTGATTATTTTTTTTAATTAATTTTTTTTAAATTTAGGACTTGGATTTTGTCCGGTTTATTGTCAACTGCTTTACAGATTATTACCCAAACTTCCTCAGTAAGTATTGTATATTAAGTATTAAGCATTGTAGACTGGTGTAACGAGCATTTCATAATATGATAGAAGATGGGGAAGATAAAGGGTTTTATCACGTGCTTTCTGGGGTAACTTCATGAAATGTGAATGTTACAGTGTTAGAATATTCTTCTCCTGAAATCAGTACAACTTTGATGAATAAACTTTACTTTCACCAAAAATCTGCTGTCTTTTTGTGAAGTAGTAATGTTTATTACTAAGTAATAGCTCTTACTATATTTATACCTAGTAAGAACTATTATAAGCACATAATAGAAAGTAATTAACCTCTTTTCCTTTGCTTATTACTTGTGTAGAAACTTTACAAACTTTGATAGTTTGTATCCTTTACAAGTCTTCAGTGGTGAAAGAATGAATGGCCCTGGAAATTTATGGGGAGCAATGGTTTATTCTGAAAATTAAAATGGTTGATTCTGAAAATTACTTATTCTGAAAAGGCATTTTTGTGTGCACACTTAGAAAACTGTGTACTTGCCTGCTAGTTTGTTGATTCTGAAAATTATTTATTCTGAAAAGGCATTTTTGTGTGCACACTTAGAAAACTCTGTGTACTTGTCTGCTAGTTATTTTATGCATAGGCAAACACTGCATAGTTTATGCTAGCTCATCTTAAATATGTTGTAAATTTTAGGTGAAAATGTCTGTGAATGTTGAACTTCCATACAGCAACTGCTTAAACTCTGAATATTAAATTTTGGCTTGCTGATCAAAGTTCAAAGCTTTGATCAAATATCAAACTTAAAGGCAAGTGCAACATTGTTTTTTGTACTTTGACATTCAAGAAGAAAAAAAATTGGGACACTTAAGTGTTTTCTAACCTCTATGGTTAAATAAAGAATGTTTGGAAAAAATAGATAGACAAGACTTATTTGCTTCTTTGTGAAGTAAGGGGTGTTGAATATACTTGTTAAACTTTCTTCTTTTCAGTAGCTGATTTTCTAGGTCAGGTTGAGATCTTGCCTTTTTTGCTTTATTTGTGAATGAGTTATTAGTGACAAAATGTCAGAAAAGTAGTATCCCAGGAAGTATATAAACAATGTGTAACTTGGAATTTTATTACCTGTTTTCCAAGCAAACAGCTCATGTTTTTAAATAGCAATTAGTTTGTACAAAACTGCTTTTACAGGGAGGTGAACATGGAGGTTTGTAAAAGTGAATATTTACATTTTACGTGACTGTTATTGCTGTACTTGCTCTTAATTGGAGAAATATCTTGCACTTTGTATTCAGATTGGTTTTTTCTTTTCAGCAAAGATAGTAATATTTGAAATGCCATGGATAATGAATGGTAAGTTGGGTTTTTTTTGGGTTTTTTTCTTTTCAGATTGTAATAACTTTTAAAATTTAGCAGTATAAATAAGAAGCATTCTTCTACTCTGTATAGATACAGATGAATAATAGAGTTTGTTAAACATGCATCTTTAAATCAGTTTAAATCAGTCAGTTTAAAGGTTGCATACTTTAAATTTTTCCTTCTATTGTTGTATTTTGGATCATACTTTGCATGAAGTCTGTATTCATCCTGTTGTTTTCAAAGGTTAGGAGACCTTGATAAATAATCTATTCCTTGAATGCTGCTAAGTAGAATCCCTTCAGGAATCCTGTCATTGGCAGTGATGGTGACTTATAACCAGCTCAAAACTAGAATGCACAGTTTAAGGTAGATGGCTGACACTGGGTGCTGATGTGGTTACACTTGTTCTGATATGGATGCCAATAATTAGCTGTAACTTTAATGTACGACACTGGGTGCTGATGTGGTTACACTTGTTCTGATATGGATGCTTCAATAATTAGCTATAACTTTAATGTATAGGATAAATATGGTATTCCTCTGCTGTTGCCATGTGAACACATATTTTTGTTGGCTTTAGATTTTCCTGCATATTCATGTTTTACTGTCACTGAAATAACAGCGGTCTTTGTAAATGATTCATAAGTCTAAACAAATATCCTTTAAATCAGCAAAACATTTTAGCAAGGAAGAGGGTATACATCTTTCTCAACCTCCCTAACTCAGATTTGGAAACACAATTGGTTTTATCCACTCACTACTTCAAGGGGTAAATTCTAAGACAGAGTCATCAGTTATTAAATCAAGATCCTTCCATTTTCTCTGTAAATAATACCTTTTGTTTTCCCTTGCATTGCTCATTGCAATTATAATAGATACTTTCAGAGCAGGTTCTGCAATATTTTGAGGGATGTAACTCACTTGTGTTATATAAGATCTACCAATACACTGAAAAAGACCTACAAAAACAAAATAACAAAATTGCTTTCCTGTTAACTCATGTATACCTTTTGTTTGGTGTTTGGTTTTGTTTTTTAAAGCTGCTTTTAAAATTGTGAAGGGTTGGCTTGGCCCAGATGCAATAAGCATGTTGAAGTTCACAAACAAGAATGACGTGCAGGAATACATCAGTGGAGAGTATCTGCCACCTCACATGGGTGGAACTGTAAGTATGAAATGTCATGCTGCTGTTGTGACACCTGTATCAATTATTGAGACACCTATATCAATTCCATATTGTGGGCTTGAGGGTTGGCTCTTCACAAATGGGAGATTTCTTGAAATTGGTTTGCCAGTGATAATTTCAAGATCACAGTAATATAAAATAGGTGAACTTCATGAGAATTTGGTATCTGCATTCTTAAGTACATTCTCAACTACTGCTACTATTTTTTCTGAATTATTCATCCCCTTATAAGTCACTGAAAATCACTTAGATAGTTTTTCAGACTTTCAAGAAAAATTAAGTGTCATTGTCACTTGTACTTTTTTTGCTGCCTGGTGAATTAGAGATGGTGTTTGTTTATGAAAGAAATTCTATGAACAGAAAGTAGGTTTCATTGTCCTCTGAGAGTTCTAGTCCTGCTCCAGAGCTATGATTCATTAAAGACAGTTATTGTAGCTATTTTTCCTTTGCTGACTCTAGGGCTGCCTTTTAAGACATGGATGTAGAAGATTATTTTCAAAGAGTATAGTAGAGCTCCAAAGTGGTACAAGCAGCATCAGTTTAACAGAACCAGAATTTAACCAGTTCTAGTTAAATCTAAAGAACAGAACAGCACAAGCATCTTGCACAACAGGTTTCACTTTTCACAAGGCTAGTAGATCAGTATTGCATAATCTTTAAAATTATGCTTTAAAATACTAATAGGCCATTTATGGTAGTAGAACAAGCCCACTGCAGGGGAGTTACTTTTCACTGTTCTTTTTCCACCTTTTCTTTTCTGAAGTACTTTTGGCATTATGGCAGTAACAATATGGATAAAAGGAGGGTTGTGTTTCAGCAATAGTAGGGGAGGCCACATTTCTTTGTATAAGAATTCAGGGCAGTGTTATTGTGGCTGGGACATAAGACACTTGTTTGGGGAACATAAAAGAATATTACTTTGATTTTCATTTGACTGAGATTAGGAGCCTTTAAAAAGCATACGTGACTCTTGAGGAAAAGATACCCTTTTTTTTCCATGGACAATTCCTGCCCCAGCTCCCAGTCTCATGTAAGAACTTCCTCATATGGAAGAAAGCTGAAATTACTGCACAGCAGAAGTGGGCATTGAGGGAAGGGCTGATGATGTCTGAAGTGGCTTCAGTAAGGGACTGGAGGTTGGTTAGCAGTGATTCTGGACCTGCCTCTATGGTGGTGTCCTATTGTTGCAAGAGAGGGGCAAGTTTTTTCCCTCATTAAAGCTGAGTATCTCCCATCTGCCTTTTAGACCACTTACCTGATAGTTCATTATGTCTTTAAAGAAAGAACTCGTGATTTTGCTAAATATCCTCCTGAAGCATCGGCTGGAGCACACGGAGTTACTGTAGTCCTGCCTGGGGCCTGAAAGGTCTGATTGCTGATTAGTGATTGTTGATCAAGCTGGCTCCATGTTGTCCATCTTCTGAGAGCATTAACAAGTTTCAGATTCATGGAGGTAGCTTATCCAAATCATTTGTTTGGGGTAAAAAGTTGCAGTGGAGAAATAAATTAGTAAAATAGTAGTAAACTTGTCTGACAAGAACTCTAGAGGTTTTGACAATTTCAGAAAAACAGCTTTATCTCTGCATATTAAGAGCCCTGTATTTTGAACCAGCACATGCTTTGTTTGACTGCTGCGTTTCACTTAATGGATGTTTTGAGCTTTTAAAAACCTCTGAACTGTCATAATTTGGAAGAATTGTTAGCAAATACCAAGACTCCAAAGCTGTGCTCTGAACCTTTCTTCCTAAGATTTTTTTAAGTGTGTACAATAAAGCAGTGTCTGTGCATTTCTGATAGCAGGGAGTTTTCACTGACCAGAAAACATACAACATATTGCCCTTTCTCAGAATTTCACTTTTCTTGATGTGATTAACCTTGGCTTCTCTTGAGGCAGCTAGCTAGAGTACAATTCACTATTATTAGTATTGTCAGGCCTGGCATTTTTTAAAATGCAGTATCTGACTTGCATAAATTGATTCCTTCAGTTTTTCTCTAGTGTTTGGTTTTGTTTGTGAGGCACTTTTTCTTTTTTTTTTTTTTTTTGCTTCCTTCTGATTTTCTCTGTCATCTTTGATTTCCACACGTTTAGTTAATTTTTTTTCTTTTTTTTTTTCTTCCTTCTGATTTTCTCTGTTATCTTTGATTTCCACATGTTTAGTTACAGATCTTCACATTCACAATGAGTATAATGCCAGTGCAGAGCACAGCATATCTGTGCATCCTTTGCTGTGTCCCCTGCCAGGTTCCAATTTTGAAAAGCCAGGTCTTTCCAGATGGAAGCAACTAGTGGAACAGATCATTTGGCAGGTTAATTTGGGGAGAGGGGAGATACCTAGGTTCTACTGCACTTACATTCTTTGTATTCCAGAACAATGTTGGAGACTAGTTCTGGAAGTAACAAAAAAATCCATAGAATTAATAGTGTTAGAGTCAGTGATTACTTTGCTTAACTAAGGGAACTGTTCTTTGTCTCTGTTGGAAGCCTCCGAGCTTCCATGTTATCTTCAAGCATGTTTTAAGTCTGTCTCAGGGTCACTCAAAAGATGAATCAAAAACTTTCCATAGCATTAAAATCCTTTAATTGACTGTCAGCTAGCTGTGAAAGAGGAATATCACATGCTTCATTTTAGACAACTAGTGGGCAAAGATGTCTCCAGCATACCAAAAGCATTAAAACTACTTATGGAAAACAGAAACTTGGCTTTTGCAGGACTTTGGATTATGAATTTGGTCTAAGTTCCATTCAAGTCCTCATCAGTCTGTTGGCTGTTACCATATTGCTAATCCATACATGCTAGATACCACGTGTGTGGCTTTAAGTTGTTCTTGTCCATAGTGCACAGAGGTCATTTTCTTTATAGCAGGTTTATTTTGGTAGAGCTTGTCAGAAGTGCCCAAGGCAGATCTAGGAGCAAGCTGGTGCTAGCCAGCCTGGAAAGTTAGGGTTAGGTGCTCAAGAGCCACTTGGTAATATTTTTCATTTAGAAATAAATGTATGCTAACTCAGTGTTTTCTGGCTTTCCTATTTATTGTATCACACATTTTGCCACTTCCAGCTGTTGGAACAGTCCTGTTCTTAAGGCATACACATTTCTGACTGAGCAGAGAGATCTGTTTCTTCAGTAATATTTTCTGCAAGACTGAAGTACATACTGGGTACACTTTGATACAAGACATGTACACACAGTAGGGTTTTTATTTGTTATTTTGCCCAGTGTTTCTTTGTCAGAAGATGGATTTAACAAGGATGAATTGATCAAGAGTCTCTCTACTGGTGCCAATATTGAACAGTGTGTGCAACTGCTGTTCTCTTCACCTGGCTATCTAAATTGATAGCCCACAGGTTTTCTTGAAAGTACATTATAAAGGTCAGTGGCCTGAAGTTAAGACGTGGCTAAGCTTGCATATAACTTCATGGCCACTGTGTGCATGAAATCTTAGAACATATCATTACTATGATTAAGACACCTCCACAAAATGGCAAAAAATAGTAGCATGAATTCTCTACATCTGCTATAAGAAACATCCATTCTAGAGACCTATGGCTCTATCAGGCATTGAATGGCTGAGGTTTTCACCCTGTTAGCAGATACACCCATGTCACTGAAACTTAGGCACTGTAACTAGGAAGTGTGGGACTTTGAACAGAATCTCGTCAGTGAGACAACTCAGCCCTTGAAGCTATCCAGCAGCATGGATTAACAAGGCCAAGTAAAGTGTGCAGCAAATTTAATTTCTCTCTATTAAGGTCACTTTGCTACATGCCCTTCATCCTGTGCTGGGAGAGAATGATGAGGCTTTGTTGGTTTGGATAAGGAGAAACTGGATATTTCTGTCAAATGTGGGATGTCAGTATTCTGTAAGACTGCTGTAATATTTCTTGTGGACTGGAGTCTTGTCTTTTAAAAGTGATTTAGTCTGTAACTGATACTTAAAGCTTGTCCTTCTGGCCCTTCATAGGACATTGTTTGAGCCAGGGAATACCTGTTTTATTCACCTAGAGGTCTTTGACTGTTGCTACCAAAGAGTAGATGAGATTTAGGCCTTGATTATAGATGATCAGGAAGTATACTTTTTTGTTTGTGGTTTCTTTGAAAAGGTCCATCTAAGACTTATCCCTTTTAATCTTCCTTGACATCACATTATTCCTTGTTTTGAGAAGATGTTCTTGCTTATGGAGAGCTCTCTTGAAATACCTTTGTGTAACTCCCTGCTGAGGGAGGTGTCATTTGTGAAGCAGGGGCATTGCTCCATTCTGCCTCACAGGAGTCAAAGCTGTGTTATTTTTCTCCACTGGAGAAACTGACAGAATATAAGAGTTTACCTGACGCTTAAAACTGCTTGAAAATGCAATAAGAGCAGAGATTCCCATTCAAACACTGCCTCTAACATTACATGTAGTAAAAAAAATATGGAGAATGTTAAGAAAATTTCCAGCTAGCAAAAATTGGTTTTTACTGATGTTCCAATGGAAAAGGTACCTTTATTATAGACTCATTGAGAACTTAGTATTCTGCTGCTGCATTACTCAGATGTCTTAAATATGGTCTTTAAATTGATTTGGCATTCCAAGGACTAGATGTCCGAATTGTAGAATATGCTAAAGTTCCACACACATTATGTTAAATTTAAGGGATTATTTGGAATTGTTTTATGGTTTTGGGCTTTATTTCCTTTTTTCAAAGTGGCCATTATGAAACTAACATACAAGGAACAACTGATGTTCTTCATCACTTTTGAAATACTTTTAGAAATAGCTGTCATAAGTTTTGAACCACATTTTTGAGAACTAAGAAGAGAACTTCAGCAATTAGACTCTGAATGCTGATCCTTGATAGACCAGCTTCTGTAGTTCTGCTGTGAATATAAATAAAAGTTAGTTTACTGGCTTCATTGGATGACTGTATTTATTTGTCTATTGATGATAAACTAGAAATTCTTGGTGTCACCTTTCTGTGCAGGGGTGCAACTTGAAATGGATAAATGAAACATAAAAGTAATGTGAAACAAGAAACAAAGACAGTATTTCCATTTAAAAAACCCTAGAGAAAGCACTTCTAATCCTCTCAAATGACTCATCTTCTATAAATCCTTATCTTTCAGGATTCTTTCAAGTACAGTTATCCTCCATTGGTTGATGATGATTTTCAAACTCCTTTATGTGAAAATGGGCCCATTACAAGTGAAGATGAGCATGAAAGTAAAGAAGAGATAGATGCAGACACCAAGGAGGCTGGGGAGCTGAATGAAGCACAAAACCATAATCAGAAAAAGGTATCTAAGTGAAGATTGAGGCAAGACTAGCTAGATGGTTACACAGTGGGACAATAGACATATGCTTTTGGTTACTTGTCTTTGTGTTGTATGTTTTTAACAGTTTTTCTGTCTTCTAATTTGTCAAAAGAACACAGGAAAACTGAAAAATTATAGTTGCAGTTTCAACCTTGACTTTTGGTCTGTTAAGACAAGTTTTATGCTTCAGAATATATGAAATATGCACAAACTATTTAGTCTGTCTCTTGGAATATAGTGAATTGTACAGCAAAAGGAAAAAGTTTTCTGTGTTTTGCTTTCAAAGATTGTCTTTCTAGTAGGTTTCTTTTTAATCTTGGGATATTTAGTGGTGATCATTTTGAAGTAGATCTAGTTTTCTCTGATGCTTAAATCAGAATGTACATGAAAAAATGTTGTTAAATATTTATGTGCTGTTGGATGTTACTTTGTTTTCTTAAATTATTGATAAAATCTCAACATATAAATGTTTTCATTTATTCTCAGGAGAAATTGTATTCCTACTCCATCAATCATGTTTTGCAACATAATCTTCCTGCAGTCTTGTTTATCCAGAAATAAAGGCATAGTTTTACACAAGTTCATATGAAATGATATTTAGGAATATGCAGTAATATTACCTGGGAATATTGCTCTTGAAAATTGTAGAAAAAAATTTGAAATTCACTGCTTTATTATCGTAATTAATTTTGGAATATTACTTGTGAAACTTCTCTTTAGTGGAGTAGAATACAGTTTCATTTACTGTTACAGGTTTGTCAGAGTAATTTGAAATGTGCAGCTCACTAAGTAGTACAGCTGTTATTTGCAACTTGGCCAGCTTTAAAAAAAAAAATTAGATAATTGCACTGACCTTAAGGTCAACAGGAAGCATTACATAACCATGGATAGACTCAGGAGCTTGTTTTTCCTTGGAGCACATGTTAGAAGCTCTGATTCTCACATACAGAAACATGGAGAATTTCTGCTCCCTGAGTTGCCTTTGGTGCTTAATAAGCTTCAGTGTTTGTTAGCTTTTAATTTGCTTGGGTGACTTAGCTTTCTACTTAAGGTATTGTAGTTTTTTTCTTTTTTTACTCTTGAAATACCATAAAGCATGTAATTGTTTTCACTTTTATTCAGTGTAACCAAGGTGCTACTCAGATTTTTTTCAGTACAGGGAATCACGAGTGATAAACTTGGTTAGTAAGTGCCTGTCCTGTAGGTGCTTCCCATTTTGTGCTCTACAGTAAAATTTTTTTCTGGTAGTTTTATGTTGAACAAAGCCTAACATATAACTAGTGCAGTGTATTTACACACCAACCTTTTTCTACCACTTTTATATAATTGCTAAAAAAGTTCCCATGTGGATTCTCTTTATACAGCCTATTTCATATAAAGTTTTGTATTCCTTTCATTCCCATACTTCAGACTTGCATGAACTGAGTTCTCTTCATGTCCTTTCTCCATACTAAAAGTGGAATAAAAAAGCAAATTCTTCAGCCAGCTGATCTGGAATCATGATGTCACTAATTCTTTCAGTCTTCTGTAGCCCCCAGCACCTGCCCTGTTTTGCATGTATTTTCCTAATGTTATAGAAGAAAACCCTCAGAACCTAAGATGTACCTGCAGTTTTGAAAGCACCAATTCAATCAGTATTATTTCTTTTATGTTCTGCAATACTTCAGAGTTTCATCTAAGAGCAATGAAGATATGTTTAGCTACCCTGCAATGCAATGAAGTGTGGAATTGGTACTGTGTTTTCTGTTACAGTGGTACAGTATATAATACAGATTGTATTGTTTTAACCTGTTTTAATTTTAATTTGAAATGGATGAATAATTCCAGTGCTTTATAACCTTTGATATTTGAAGTGCTATAACTTGGTGTGTCTGGAGTTTTCAAAAACAGACCCAACCAGCAGGAAAATACGTGGAAAAAAGACAAAGCGGAATTTTGGTTTCGTACATCTTTAATATGTTATGTATCTTCTATAGTAAATAATTTTATTCAGTGGACTTCAAGTGCCTTCAGGGAATGAAAATACATAAAACTTAGTCTGTAATATGTAAACTGTTGAAATAAGCCTCATCATATTCTTTGAAATACCTGCATGATTCTGTAACGTGTAATCCAGGCTTCTAGTTAATCATTATAATTGTCATTTTTACTCAGATGAATTCTATAGAACAAATTTCGAAATCAGAGGAAACTGATAAAACAGAGGTCAAACCAAAAAATGCAAAGAAAGCATTAACTACTTTTAAAGGACCTTTATTACATATCAGGTAATAATAATTTTCTTAAATTTTATTTTTACAATGTTCTTTGAGTACTGAAGTAGTTGGTTTCCGAAATAAACTTTTTTCAGACTGTTAGAGGAAAACAAATTATAAACAGCTTTTTAAGATGGATTTTTACAAAGCTCAAAGAGTTTTTCTGGTTTTACAAGTTTTCTGTGAATCTTCTGGTGTCAAAGATGGATTTACTTTTTGTACAAATAAGTGTATATTCCATAGAATTTAGAAGTGTTTTATTTATATTGAGAAACCATCCGACTAAGTTAAGCCTGTCCTTACCTGTAATGAGGGCAGTGGTTTGACATTGTTTTTTTCTTGAGCCAAAGAAATCAAACAATGTTTTTTCAGGACAGTTTTCACTGTCAAATCCTGCATTAATTCTTTTGGCTTATGATGGTATAAATGTCTACTGTAATAGTTTCCACCAGTTAAACTTGATTAATGGGTCCAATTTATTTTGTGTGGAAAGGGCTCTATAATAACATATCTACCCAGAAGGTTTTGTCATCCAGGATGCTACGTCTTGCAGTTATTTTTATCATTAAACTAGAATAAAGAAATCAATTAGCCAATATCACTTTTTCTTTTCACTGCCTTTTAAGTTAAGATGCTTGTTTAGAATTTGATTTAGATGTTAATTTTTATTTTCACTTTCAGTTTGCTATTAGATGAATGAAGAAAATATCTAATTTTTAGGTAATTTCTTAGCTAACTTTTTAAATGCTCTAGTGAATTAGTTTTGGAATGAATTTTAATAATGACATGCTCATTAGCATAAATATATTTTGTATGTGTAAATTTTTTCCTAATTTTGAAATGAAAAGCCTCCTCTGTATGGCCTTAGTTTCTTGTATGGCAAGACAAAGGCATAGACTGCAGAATTGTGATTATAAAAGAATGTTGAACATTTTCTATGACAATCACAAATGCTAGATGTGTTTTTCCAACCACTTATTTGAAAAAGAAAGGAGCACAAATCATAAGCAGACAAGAAAAACATCCAAACAAGCAGAAACACCCCCAGAAACTTCCTTTTTTTCTCTTAAAATATTTCAAGCTGTCATTGAATAGAAGTAACTTACATGGACTGCAACACATGGAAGAATAAAGTTAGTCAAGTATAGAGGTGTTAATACTTGTAGTCTTGCTGTCATGGAAAATAAAATACTGGTGTTTCCATTGTTCTTGCTGTTTGTTTTGTTTTTAATGTAAAATCCTGAGTGCAGCAGTTGCTCTGGACATTTTACTGAAGGTGATTGAACCAATAATATATAGTGCCATTCATAACCAGTTTTAGGCACCTATCACAGAGACCATAAGCTCTGCCACCATGATTAACTTGCATCCTTGCTCATCTCCCACCACTGCCCAGTGAAGGGAGCAGCCTGGAGCCTGAGCACACAGCTGAGGCACTGCACCTCTGGCACCATAAAATGATGGGCCAAAGCTGGGTCCTTGTGCTCTTTTGTTTCTTGTATTTTTAGTCATGCTTAGGAGTCAGCTGTCTCCCTCATTTAGACCACAACTATATTTGCCTTTTATACTTTACAATGAAAGGCTGCCCCTGACTTTGCTCCTCAATAAGTGAATTTGTTTGGTCAGACAAAAAGCAGCAGCTTCCTTGTACTGTCTGGCAGAGGAGCAGCTCGTGGTGTGTTGTGGTACAAGACTTTCTAGTACAAGCTGGTTATGTCACACACATCAGACTAAGGAAATTCCTGCATCTGTAAGAGTTAAAAAGCTTGGATGTTTGTTTAAACAATCCACCCTCCTCATAGCTACATGTCACCTAGTGCTGTGGAACTTGATTTCACTGACAAAAGCCATACAGCCATGGTCCCCAAGATTTCCCCCCACCCTTTGCTCAATGACCATTATTGATAGAACAAGAAATATCAGGCTCTGGCAGAATGTTCCTTCCCTTAATCATGTTTGTGGCTTATTTTGAGGCTGATTATTGCTATCTAGTTTTATTTATGGTTCATCTTGCAATTGCTGCAGTAGTACAGCTACACACAGCTGCAGTAGTACAGTATTAAGGTAGCTAAGCTATGTTGTGGCTACACTCCTTCCCTTCCCTAGCACTGGTTACTTAAATTGACAGTTTGGAAATGAAGGAATAATGAGAGGAGGAGGGAATTACCCTATGAAGTGGTGTTCAACCCACCCCTTTTCTGGTTTCTACCTTATTTGGCACACTTCCTTATCCCCACCACAAAAGAAGTAGTTGTGTCATGTGGACTGACATTTACTGACATTTGCATCAGTAAAACATCAGCACCCCAACATCACAGTCACCCCTGGAGTCTGCTTCTGGCGTGGGCGTTCACACTTGCCCTGCAGGACCAAGGGGTTTTCTTCTCACTCATACACTGGTTTAAGTAGGAGAAGGATTGGTACCATAAAAGGAAGTCTTTTGAGGAGGACGTCAAATTAACATGAAATTGGCATTCCAAAAAGAGGACATGGGGAAAAAGAAATCACGTGTTTTGAAAAAGTATGTGCTGTCCAATAATACAGAGTAGAGTGGAAGTTCTTTGCGTGCTCCTCATGTGACATAATGAAAGAAAAGGTTCTTCACTTGCTACTCAAGTTTCCTTTTATTACATTATATGAGCATGCCCTACCTTTTACCTACTAGTGTTCATTTGAATGCTTATCCAAATTGAGTTGTGTTAGTTTGATGTGGTTTAAAATATCTCATGCATGACTCCTAATTGCACAAGAATATTAAAAACAAGCAATAACTTTATTTTTGCATGCGGTACCACAAGTATGTGAAGGCTGACTCATAAGTACAAGTGGATTCAGCTGTTGTGGTTGAAATGATTGCCAGTTGTGGATATCTGCCCTCTCTTATGTGTGCACTATATCCATGACAAGGTTAGATGTTTGAGGTTGAAATTACTCCCAGTCTGTGACACCTTATACTCCTTAACATGAGCATAAATTAAAGTCAGCGACGCTTTCCCTTAACACGCTGCCCAAAGATGCAGTAGCTGACTCTGAGTATCTGTTGGCTGTTCCTGCTGTTACAGGTGGCAGAAGCCAAGGGCAGTTACCAGATGAGGCAGCCAGTTCCACTTGTGATGAGTCAACCCTGAGCTTCACTACAAAATTTTTGCCTTTTTTTATAGCTTTTTTTGATGATAATCTGTTTATGCTGACTGTAGTTGCAGGGTAGAAAGTATTTTTTTTCCTGGATGTGTGGTAAAGTTTTTTCTATGATCTATTGTAAAGATAATCTGAAGAAACTAATTATTTTTAAATTTCCTGTTAGCCCAGCAGAAGAGCTATATTTTGGATCCAAAGAAACTGGAGAGAAAAAATGTTTGATAGTTCTCACAAACGTCACTAAAAATGTAGTGGCTTTTAAAGTAAGTGCTTTTTGTGTGGCCTGGTTTACTTACTGTGAAACTTTTTCTTGTGTTCTGTAAGGAGGAAGAATGCTATTAAATCCATTTTACAGACAATTTTTTTTATTGTGTAGTGATGTTTGAGGCAGATCAAAGATCTTCTGGTTGAATTTATGTCTACAATGAACCACCTCAAAGGGGGTAATTAGTGTTACAAATCTTTGGAGCACGGACTAAAAAAGAGCAAAAGTGATGGTTGTTTTTTAGTGAGAGTAATAATTCTTGAAAAAGAAAGGCTTGAGCATTAAGTCATCTTTTTAGAATGTTTCTTTTAAAATACTGTCTGGAAACAAGTTAGTAATACTAACTAAAAAATGATGCAGCTCCATCTGCAAATGCCACCTTCAAAGGAATTAGTAGTTATATTTGCTTCAGAAAGATGGAGTTTATTTGCATCTTTGTGGATTTTTTTCCCATGTTTTGCATTGTCTGCACATTAAAATAACTTAAAATTTTCATATTTATTATGGCATGTTCTTGGCTGGTTTTAAATATGTATGCAAAAAAAAATAGCAAATGCAAAAAAACAAAGAATAAATGCAACTGACAGGGGGGAAAAAGGAATGTTTAAGAGTCCTATTATGCCTACAAAATGATGTATTTTAGAGATTTGTCCTAATAGTCAAGCTTTTGGGGGTTTAGTTATTACAGAATGAGAGAAGTTATGAAGCAATGTAGTTTCTGCATATACTTACTGTGTTCTTCTTATTTCTTGTTTATAGGTGAGAACAACTGCACCAGAAAAATACAGGGTTAAACCCAGTAATAGCAGCTGTGAACCTGGCACATCATTAGATATAATAGTTTCTCTTCATGGTGGTAAGTAAAACTGTAAAATAGAGCTTGTAAGAAATCTGGGCAAGTAGCACTAGACATGCTCTAGACACTGATGGTTGTGTGTGTTTGCTGATGTGTGGGACTGACTGATGCCCATGTTTACTTGACTCTTGTATGAGAATGGTACCATTTGTTAGAAAAACATGGATGTCAGAAAGGATTTGAGTAGCTGCCTGTACTGATTTACTGCTCCACTCGGGCATAAGAAGCTGTTGTCTGCAACCCATTTTGTTTCTTGTCTTAAAAAACAAAATGTCTGAGTGGCAGTTGTCTCACTGGTTCATTACTACAGTGGGAGTTTATCTGCAGTAAATCAGTTTCCTAAATTGTTGCAAGGACAGGTGAATTTGCTGGAGAAAATTTTGGGTTGTCCTTGAGCTATTAAGATGAAACTAGTTCTGTTAAAATGAACATATATAATTTTGGGGAAACTGTAATTAGAATTATTGAGCTTTAGAGAACGATTTCCTAGTTTTTATTTCTAGTAAGTCAGTGTCTGGTGTCCAGCAATAAACCAAGTTCTCATTTTATGGCACTTTTGTGCAAAATACTTCTATCCTCCTTGCAATATTGTTGTTTTATTTAAGCACACTGTTGTTTTTTGGTTTCTTTTGTCTTCCTTGAGGGCAGGTTTTGCAGCTTCTTTGCAGGATCGTTTCCTTATAATGGCAGCAGAAATGGACCAGTCTTCTGGAGCAGGTGTGCCAGAACTGACTCAGTTTTGGAAAGAAGTCCCTAGGGCCAAAGTGATGGAACATAGGTAAGCATATGGTTTTCTGGTAATAGGGGTTTGGGGTTTTTTGAGCTTTTATTATTTAGCTGATTTATAGCACTTATGTAATCGTAATCAGTGAAGGGTTTGCCAAATTCACTTGCGTGGTTACTGACCAAAATACATTACTGAGACTTTTGCTCTGTTTTAACTGATTAGATGTGGGCTTAATGTATAAAATGATATTCTGGACATGCTGTTCTTTTTTTCTTGTTATTCTTGTGCTGATTAAGAGTTAAGTGGAAAAAATATGAATGCATGTGAAAATGCACATGAACAGTAGAGGTTCTGTTTTTTTAAAAAGAATGTGTTGCTTGAGTTTTCTAAAAGGAAGCACTCAAGGAAAGCAGGCATAGTAAATGCAAAACTATTTTCTAGACAATATTAAAAATGTTCCTTTTCTTCTAGGGAAAATTGGAATTTTGTAGAAAATTTCTGTAAAACCTGTCACATGTTCATATGTGTATTTTCAATATTTAGTGGTGAAATAGTCATCTAGAAAAATTGCTAGAAAAATACATTTCCCCACAGACTTTTTTAAATGCACCTGTTGCTCTTCTTTCTCATCCAGTCACATTGGGTGGTATCACTGAACATGTCTAGGAGAAGTCCCTGCAGTTTTGACTGGTTTTTTGCCTTAGATTGTTCCTGGAGTTTTTCTGTGGGTTTGTGGGGCTGTTTTTTTGGAGCTGCCTTTACCCCCTCATGGCCAAAACTACTGTGGAAAAAGTATTTTGTGGGTCTTGACGCCTAAATCTTGTTCTGTATTTGCTTCAAGTGCTTATCCCTTACTTCCCTTTTGATTAAAATCTACATCATGTGAGTGACCTTGAGCTTCCTTGCATAAGTGGTGCAATTTATTTGGTTTCTTTTTAAGACAGACCCTGAAACAATAGAGAGAGGTTATTTGATTACAAGTGTGCTGTGTACATTAGTTACTCATAAATACAAACCTGACCTTTACTTTTTGGTAAACCTAGACTAAATGTAGCATAATTATAATTATTGTCTCTTAAATTTTAAAAGTGCTGGGACTTATGGATTGTTTACTCCTAATTATACAATGTTGCATTAAATTTGTGATTTTTTTTGGTGTGTGTTCTTGTTTCCTTATTACAGGCTGAGGTGTCACGTCCTAGAAAGTAGTAAGCCCTCTTCTCTGACATTAAAAGACAATGCATTTAATATTCCAGCAAAAACTAATGAAGATTTACATATACAGGTAATAGCATATTCCTTTGTGCTGAATATTCAGCAAAATTATAGAATATGGTAGAGATAAAATAATAGATAAAATTATAGAATATGGTAGAGAAAAGTATTTTGTGGGTCTTGACGCCTAAATCTTGTTCTGTATTTGCTTCAAGTGCTTATCCCTTACTTCCCTTTTGATTAAAATCTACATCATGTGAGTGACCTTGAGCTTCCTTGCATAAGTGGTGCAATTTATTTGGTTTCTTTTTAAGACAGACCCTGAAACAATAGAGAGAGGTTATTTGATTACAAGTGTGCTGTGTACATTAGTTACTCATAAATACAAACCTGACCTTTACTTTTTGGTAAACCTAGACTAAATGTAGCATAATTATAATTATTGTCTCTTAAATTTTAAAAGTGCTGGGACTTATGGATTGTTTACTCCTAATTGTACAATGTTGCATTAAATTTGTGATTTTTTTTGGTGTGTGTTCTTGTTTCCTTATTACAGGCTGAGGTGTCACGTCCTAGAAAGTAGTAAGCCCTCTTCTCTGACATTAAAAGACAATGCATTTAATATTCCAGCAAAAACTAATGAAGATTTACATATACAGGTAATAGCATATTCCTTTGTGCTGAATATTCAGCAAAATTATAGAATATGGTAGAGATAAAATAATAGATAAAATTATAGAATATGGTAGAGATAAAATAATTTTTACTGAACCTTTTTGGTATTTTGTAAATTATACTATTTGAATGTCTCAGCAATTGAAGGTAACTATATCATTGATAGTGATTTAATTATTTTGTTTAATGATAATGATTTAATAACCATTAAATTTTCAATTCAGTTTTCTCCTTCTTCTTGTGTATATAGAGATCTGACATATCAAAGAGTGTCAGTGGTATCTTTTGTTTCTGAGTGTAACGATGTCACCTGGTTGGTGCAGGTCATATTGGTTATCCATAAGTTAAGATGTGAAGATCTTTTAGTGGGAGAGATTCCTGAAGTGTGTAGTGATGGGGAAAGGGTTTTGCTGAGAGACCACTGAGAGAAGGCCATTTTTTCTCTTTTTCTCTTTTTCTCTTTTTCTCTTTTTCTCTTTTTCTCTTTTTCTCTTTTTCTCTTTTTCTCTTTTTCTCTTTTTCTCTTTTTCTTTTTCTTTTTCTTTTTCTTTTTCTTTTTCTTTTTCTTCTTTTTCTTTTTCTTTTTCTTTTTCTTTTTCTTTTTCTTTTTCTTTTTCTTTTTCTTTTTCTTTTTCTTTTTCTTTTTCTTTTTCTTTTTCCTTTTGTTTTTCTTTGTCTTTGTCTCTTTCTTTTTCTTTTTTTCTTATTCCTCTTTCTCTTTTTCTTTCTCTTTTTTCCTTATTGCCAGAATAACTCAAAATTGCCAAGTGCTTTCAAGCGCAGTAATTCTGACTTAATGAAACTGTTCTATTTTCAGCTAACTCATTTACTGCAGATTAATAAAAGACTTGAGGAGCAGATGAATCGCTGCCTCTGGTTCCAGCAGCTGTCAGTTGTTTTATCTCTGCTATCAGTTACTGTTGCTGCCTTCTGCTTCTACCTGGCGTATGCCCAGAGAAGCTAAAAAGAATTGCTGTGCCCTGGATGTGCTCTGCCTATCATGGCTCGTTGGAGTCAAAAAGATTGCAGTGCTGCACTTGCATTCTGGAACTGCCAAAATGAGGTTTGTGAGCTTACAGCAATGAACAAGGAACAGTTCACTGGGGAAAAAAAAAGATAGAAGAAATGAATGACCAGCCAACAAAATTACTGAAATTATTGTCTAAGTTGACACTTACAATAGGGCATGAGGAAGATGTTAAAGCTAGGACCTGTTTTCAATGTACAACTCAATAAAAACTACTGAACTGGAAGGAGGAAACCAAATACAACATTATTTAAGACTGCTGTGCTTTGTTTTTTCCTCAATTCAACTACTTTAAATACAATATTTTATTTCTTTTCATCATATTCATTCTTACATCTGGATCACTCCCATAGAAGATGCAAGCAGTGAACTTAGTGTATTCCAAGGTTAATCTGTTCATCCAGGAAAACTTACAGAAATTATGTAGTGCAGGTGGTTTTTTTTTATATAATCAGTCTATGTACATACACATAAAGGAAGATATTTGTTGTTAGTAATTATTTTGATAATTCAGACTCATTGCTCTCATTGGTTAAATTCATTATTTTTGTGCTTCTTCTAAATGAAAAGTTATTGTAAACATTTCTTACCACGTAACATACGCACAAGACAAGACACTATTCCTATTCTCTTTCTTCTTTTTTTGGAAAGCAACTTTTATTCAAATTACAGAAGGAGTGTGGGAGCTGACTTTTACTGTGATGGCCTATTATTGGTTCATAAAAAGGCTATTAAATAGTCAGTGTAAGAACTCACTCTGAGCTGTGCAATATGGTTAAATTCCATATGAAATTATGAAAAAAAAGCAAGTCAAATCAGGAAGATTAAATACACTTGAAGGCAACATAAAAGTATTATATCTGCCATTTCACAAAAATTGTTGTGGAAATGGTGCATGAAGCTAGAAAGAACTTTGCTAACAAGGATTCTTTGTACTCATTGCTGTAAATATGTATATTAAAATGATAAAAACTTAAAAGGAGACTGATGGTATCTTTCATACATTTAAAATTTTCACTCTTTAGGAGATTTAAAAGAATTATGTTACTTGAATTAATTTTTGCTACAGATTGGCTTTGTAACAGATTTACTGGTTTTGTCTGCTAACTTTAATAGATGAGAAGTGATTGTTAAGGAAAAATAAAGGTCATACTTTACTTCTGTCTTTTTGCTTACAGTGTGTTAGTGATGTAGGATCATTTCTAGAAAATAGAAAAGGGCAGTTTAAAATAATAAACAGATTAACTAATAAAGCCAGCAATATGATTACTAAAAAAATGTAATGTACAAAGCAAGGCTGCATAAATGTTTGGTGCACAGTCTTCTGTCCTCTCTTAATTTGTACAATGGTTTACCACATCGGCTTTTTATTAATTTTTCACTAATCTCATTTCTGCCTGTTTTGTTTTTCAGTATTTTGTATTCCTAATGATTTGGCAATTGATACTGTTAACTGCTTATAATGAAGCTGTTACTTGGGTTCTTTTTTATGTGCATGCAACTCAAATGCTTTGCTAATAACGAAATGGGTTGTTGTCTTAGTGAGAAAAGTAACAAAGTAATTTGTAACCTTAAGATAACAATAACCATGCTATTAAAATGCCAATTCCTTAATTTGGGTGGACTGAATAGCACTTTACTGTAAAATTGCCAGAAATATATTCTTAGAGTCTTTGCCAATATGAATATTTTAATGTTTTGGTGCTTTCATATATTTTCAGTATTTTATTACTTATTTTATTATTGGTATTTTCTTTGTATGAATCAGATGAACATCTTTTCTATTTTAATATATTTTAGAAAAATACAGTTAAAAATAAATATGATAAAATACATAGTCTTTAATGTTTAGTCTTTTAAAAATAGCTGCATCTCCTGAGGTTTTTGCTTTATTATTAGTCTGCAGATAATTCATATGGGAGGGGTCAATATGGTGATGACCCACAGTCTGTTGTGGAACTGAAGTTGTGGTGGTACCTGTCAGACAAATGTGAAATAGGTGACAATGGCTCCTCCAACAGAATGCCTGACATAATCACATGGACATGATACTGGCATGTCAGTGGTGCCATGGCACAAGGGATGCAAGTCCACACAAAGTGACTGTAGGGGTTTTTAACTTGAAATGGACATCAGTCAATTTGTATTTTTCTTCTTTGAGAACATCATTGTTTCTATCATCACAGAGTATTTTCCCAGTATTTTCAAAGCTTTCAGTAAGTAGTTTCAGATTTTGTTTGACAGTCCTTGGAAATGGGTCTCACTGTGGAAAGTTTTGGGCTTAACACACACTGAAGGTACAGAGTAACATGATATGATACCCAAAATCAAGAGAAGAAACAAAGAAACAATTTTTTTTTCACACTATGGGAAATGTGGTTTATAAAACTGGGGCATTTTAGAGCTTAGACAGTTCACAAAATAGGATTTGATTACATGAACTATCAAGATCTAAGATTTAATTTTCCTTTCCCTCATTGTAGATTCACAGTTAATTTAGGCTTTTACAGACAATTAATTAAGAGACAACAAAGATTGTAATCCTAAAAATTCGCAATTTGTACTCCAAAAGAACACATACTCTTTGCTAACAAGGAATTTTTCTGCCCTCTTCTGAGCTTCACTGTTCTACATTCCTATGTAAAAGGTCAGACATTTTGTAAAAGAAAAAAACAAAAACAAAACCAGACAACAACATGGGGATGAGGGACAGCAGGAGCAGGGATTTTAAATTACCTTTATATTTCATCAGTGATTCCCTGCTGTAACTAATTTGTCTCTGTTTTTTGCCTTCCAAATCTCAGTTTGTCACTGTTTCCAGAGGCTGTTAATCTATGTGGGGTTTTTTGACTGTATGGGGTTTTATGGGAAAGCATTTTAAGTCTCTGCAGTGTCTTGGTGGTCCTGTGTATTGCACTGGCAGCATGAGGATGTAAGTGCTGTTCTGTTGCCAATCACAGTGTTAGTTCACTCCTGTTCTAGGGCTTTGTTGGGAAAGTGGAATTCAGTCAGAATAAAAGCATTCTGCAAAGCCCATCACAGGTGGCTGTAAGAATTCACGGGTTTGGGTCTGGTATAGCCCCCTAGGGTGTTGTGGCCCAGACATGAGGGTGGCTATGTGCAGTATGTGTATTGATTTAGGAAGAGCTAATCACTTCTAATCAGCCAGGAAGAGCAGGTTGTGTCCTCATTTCTGAGGCTAAATAAGACATTTCAGTCAGCTTCTGCAGTGCATGTCTTATTTTCCCTGGAAGATGGCTCACTGAGGAATTACTAGCCTGGTGGTGTGCAGTTGCTACATTTCCATTATGTTTGTGCTAGCACAGGTATGTGATGGTAAGTGATGATTCCAATTAGGCTTTTCAGTATCCCTGTTTCCTTGGCACAGTTCAGCATCAGCAGCTTCTGGCTCTGTGCCTCCTGCAGCTGATGAGAAACAACCTCCCTCTTGCAGTTTTCTCAATAGTTTCAGTGCCACTTTTCAATTGGAACCTCACTATTCTTGTTTTTGACACTTTTATAGTGGTTGCACACAGTAATACAATATACATAGAATGCAGAGACACAACTCAAAACATAAAGCACAGAAAATCCATCTCTCCGGAATATGGCAGGGGTGAGTTTTCCTTCTTTGTGGAGGAACTGACTGAAGTTCCACGTGCTGGCCTTTTCTGGGCCTGATATAAGCAGCTTCCAAGTAGATCTGAGCAATTACTGCTTTGCTACTTCTGAGCAGAAGCACTGAAATTCCCAAGTTATGAGAGCAAAAAGTAAGCAGCTGGACAGGTTTTTTTGCAGGTAGGTATCTCATCTCCTCCTTTCTTTTTTCCCAAGAGTGGTGCACCAGCCTATCTGTTTGTCATGTTCTAAGTCACTTCTGTTTTCCTAAACACTGAAGGAAGTGCAGTGTGCTCAGTTATTGCTGTATGATTGCAGCTGATAGCACTTGTTGGGTTTAGATTGCATTGGGCAATTCCTTCTGATGTTAATTCCTTCTGTTAATACAAATCCCTTTAACCTGTTTATCAGTTGCCCAGTGTTGTTGTCTTCACCATATCCTGAGTGTAGCAGCAGCCCACCCACAGGACTGCTTCAGTCTAACTCATGCCAGTTCAGGGTCTCTTGATCTGTTACTAATTCTTTATTGAGTTCTAATTCGCTTAATACTAGTTGTGCTATACTGTATTGGAGTTGTTTGAAATGTTGGAAAACCTGGATATGAAACAAGAGTCTGTAACTTTTGGTTATTTATCTTTCATTTTCTTTAGGCAGCAATAGCACGTACTCATTATTTTACTGTCACTTGATGGTTTTGCACTAAGTATTTTTGAAGGTTTTCCTTTCACTTTAAAAACACCTTGTTAGAATGGTGGTACGTTATGGATTTCATTTTTTTATTATTCCATAAGGTAGGCCAGCACCTGATGGTGATTCAGCTTGCAAGAAACAGTGATTTCTTTGAAAGTATTCAAAGATTTAATTTTTTCATTTTTACAAAATCTTCCTTCTGAATTTACACAAGTTTACTCAACCAAGGAACAAAATCTTGGCCTGTGGGAAGTTTCCAGAGGGAACAGATAGTTGGATTTGTACTTTTTGTTACAGACCCAGCTACAAATAACAGCATTCATCTACTCATATTGTTCCAGTACATGTCTGTAGGATACTGAGAGGGAGCCACACAATGAACTTGCATTGCTGCTCAATGAGAAAATTGACCCCATAGGTCGCTGTAGCCCAGACAGTCAGGAGCACAAAGTGGAAAAATGCTACATAAGGATATGGTCTTCCCCCAGCAGGCTATTTAAGGGGTCTCTCTAGAGTAAGTGCCCCCCTAATTAGGCCTCAGGAAAGGGATCACAAACAATCTGGACAGGTTCTGATTCACTGTGTTTTCCTTAAGTTTGCAAAGGACATTGCAAGACAAGAGACCAAAGTCCAAGTCTCCACTATCAGTTCCACATAACCACAATCCCATTTTGTGTTTATGATGAAATCTAAATTAAAGTATCCGCTGGGCAGCCATGATGTAGTCTAACAAAGCCTCTGTGGCATTTAGTTTTTCAAAATTGCAACTTTCTTGTATTTCCTCAGCCCTGTGTCTGTTAAAGTCATTGCCAGTTTTATTTTTGACAGCTTGGAGCTATATCTGAACACCTGTTCTTCAAGCCACAGGGAAAATTACAAAAATAAAGAACACTATTTAAATAAACATAGATTACAGTAGTAGTGTGAAAAAGAAACATTAATAGAATATCTTTAACTATTTTTTGTCTAGAATGTTACAAGTGATAATTTGCTAAATGGAAAAGTGAGTCTGGGCAAACACCACAGATGCTTCATTAATCTGGTGCAACTAAAACTTACAGATTGATGCTTGACCTTCTGGCATTGAATTACTATAATTTCCATGCCCTGCAGTACATTTTCCTGTACCCAAGTAGCATTTATCATATTTTCTCTTTTTCTTACAATTTTGTTTGGAATTTAAATTTGCAGCTGATGGTGACAATTCACCAAAAGATTTTTTAGATAATTTTAAAGAAAGTGAAAAAAAAAAAAAAAGGAAATTGCTTTGGTAGCCAAACTGAAAATTGTTTTGATCCATGCAGTGAAAATGTTGTCTTGACCAGCAAAGTCATCTCTGTGAAATGATGGGCAGGTGTCCGTGTGAATATCCTTGCAGGTAAATTTGTTGTCTCTCAAGGCAGAATGCATATTAGGGTTTTCAACCATATTCATCAATGCAAGGATCTTTCTTGCCAACCTGTCTGGACCAGTGGGCAGAACACCTGGCTTACAATGCTCCCAAAGCACAGCCTGGCTTTACCAGGGGAGGCTGCTCTTGTGTTTTCTCCCAAACAAATTTCAGCCTGGAAGTGGGATGATGCTTCAAATACAGCTCTGTCCCACCAGCAAAAATGGCCTTCATGCATGTGTAATACTGGACAATTTTTAGGCTGAATAGTGACTTTATCCTCAAGAAAAGTAAAAGGAGAAATAGGGGACTATTTACTGACCAAATTGCCATTTTTTTCAGTATTTCCCTGGTATCATTGCAGGCAATAACTACATACAAAACCTGTTTATAGAGGACTACAGTTTTAGTTGCAAGAAAAAATAAATCATATAAATACTGTAAGTACTGCAAATTGTATGACACTTCTATCTAGCTCAGCTAAAAAGAAAATAGTAGTATTTAGTAGTACTTAGCAGAGCTGGTAGTGCCTGTACTGATGTTATTCACATCAAGCTATGATATGAATGGTCAGTTTTCAATTTTACAGTAAGGAAAAATAAACTACAGAAACCTTCAATTGCTGGAAAGAGAGACATGCCTGAAACTGATGCTCTTCTTAAGTAAAGAACTTGATACAAAAAAGTAATCTTAACCTCATATGAACTGATAACCAAAATTTAAAGCAAATTATATTTCTAGAGTTTTTTATTCTGTATTAAAATATCTTGAATATTTTTTACTTAATTTTTTTAAGTCAAATTTCTAAATTGGTGTATGTTTTCTCTAGGAAATGTATAGTTTTGCATCAGGAAAATAAGTTGCAAACTGTCTGTCTGGAGACATACTTTTCTGGAGTAGGGATCCGTGTCTTCTTTGAAGTTAGGGATATATTGTGCTGTTATTTACAATCAGATTTCCTTCCAGAACACATCTGATAACTCATAGCAACTCTGCCAGAAGCTGTGGGAGAAACTGATAGACAATTCCCAATATAGTTTGCAACATAGTGCTGGAGGATAAGGGAATCAAAATATTATGGAGTTAGAGAAAATATTTGATTGCTAAAGGCAGTGTGTTGCTAGGATTTAGACCTCAAGGGCCCTGTGTAAAGGTGGTAGATACTCCAAGAATTCTGGGGGTTGGAAAGCAATTTTAGGTTACTGCATGTAAAGGACAAATTGTTTAGCAGCTGAAATGAAAATAATAAGCACCTCTGTTCCATGTGTCTCAGCCAAGGGGCACTTGGTGGTGTTCAAGGGAGGGGCAGGCTCTCAGGGAGGATGGGGGCTACATGGCCCTGGGCGCATCTTTGCTGGCCATGCCTGACTCAGGAGGTAGAAGGCTGTGTGGAACAAGGAGCCCAGCAGGCAGGGAGTTTCCTGCAGTCTTTTTTTTCCTAATAGCTCTGCATCATACTTATGTAAATTGTACTAGAATTGCTAGGTGATCAAATGTATCAGCTTAAAAATACAAGGCTGACATTACAAGGAAGTGTTTTACCCTGTCTGGGAAAGCTGTGCCTGTTGGAGAAAGAGAGTTCCCAAGAGCTATGTCACAGTAGTGCTGTAGTGAAAAGCAGTGGTTTTCCAAAATCCATGCTGAAACAGATCTGAACTGTCCTATCAGGTCTGCTTTGCAATCTGATTATATAGGAAGAAGGAACAATAAAATATCTAAGCCTTAATAAAAACCCAGAGGAGACAGGACTGAGCTCTATTAATACTGTATCTGAAGACATTCTATGTAGCTATCGCATAAATAGTCATTTTACTGCCACAAAGGAGAAAATATTTTTGCAGACAACTAAATTTTCAAGGACTGAAGTGGAATCCCCCAGTTTTAGTGCTCCCTTTCCCACAAGCCTGGTAAAAAACTGGGCTTGTACATTTGCACGTACACCAGTGATATACTGATGTTGAGCGGTCTGTCAGCACTAATCAGAGATTTCTTGGCTGTGGATAAGCACTATTCATAATTTATAACAATCACGATGCTGCTGGATGCAGATCTGTTTGTTCTTCAGTGTGAGACTGAAAACTCTGGTATGATGAAGAGCTATTGGGTCTCCCATTGCTCAGCACTCTGACCTGTGTGAAAAACAGAGGAAATCTCTCAAAGGCATGACAGCCAGTAATGTTCTTTAAGTGGATTGATCTAAATTAGACAGATGGGATTTGCACTGATGGAATACCCAGCGTCATTGGCAAAAATTACTCAGCTGCTTTACTGGAAATGTTTAAACCCAAAGCTGGGTACTCTTGCCACATCCACCAGGAGACTATTTGTGCCAAGCGAATTTCACAAACATTTTAAATACTGCTCTCTGCTGTATCAACAAAGTCTGTGTGAAGGCATTTCATTTCAGAGAGATTTGCAAAAATGACAAGCTGGGGAAATGAGTGCTCCTTTGCAATCCTTGTTGGCTGTCAAAGAGAAAAGCTCTTGGAAAGTCTAGCAACTAAGAAAACCAGTGCTAAATTTTCTGATGGAGAGTGAATTGCTGAAGACTGCAGGCTACTTGAAGATGAAGGGTGGAAAAGCAAGCTGGCTTTGCTCACAGATATTTGTTTTTTCTCTTTGTGAGCTCAATATGAATCTCCAGGGGAACGATTGCCTTTTGCAGTGCTGTGTAAGGCAGTTTCTTCTCTCATGAAAATATGTAGACTTCCACATAGCAATATAAACCAATGGTGTTTTTTTTTCCCCACAAACTTTGGGAAATGAGACTTCTTCCTCTTAAATTCATTCAGATCCAAGCCTGAGGATTTTGAGGCAGAAAGGAACTGTTTCTGTTTACTGCCTCAGACATGGGTGCTCACAAATGCAGAATTCTGGGATGGAGGGACCACCTGTCTGAGCTGGCATGGCTGGGAAAAATTGGGCTACAACATCGAGTGAGTATCTGCAGGTTCTACTGCATGAAAAGCTGACCTACCCAGCAAAGGCACTGGTCTTCAGTCTGTGGAGACCAGATTAGGGTCTGTGCTCCATTCCAGAGGGACTGCAGTTCCTGCAGACACTGTGCATCTTCTTGGAGGAGAGACTCCCAGTATATGCACAAAAAGGAGAAGAGTTTCTTCACACTCCTGCAGGCTTTGCTGCCATGCCACAGAGAGCTTAGTGCTCACTGAATGTCCTGCTGCTTCCAGAGCTGGCAGTGTTGTATCGTGCTTTTTATTTTATTAGTAGGTTTATGGTTTGATTTGTAGTTTGGTGGTTTTCCTTGGTGCTGTTTTCCTTTTGTCTCCGCCTTTTCCCAATTATTTCGTCAGCTAGTTTCTAGTTTCTATTTCTCCAAACTTTAGCCGTTTGCTGAAACTGTTCTTCCTCCCTTGGAATTTTATTGGTTCACTATTGTGATTCCCGCCTGGGTTTTTTACTCCCAACTCTCCTGATTTGTTGAAAGTTGCACCTTTCCCTGAGACATGCCCACACTTATGTCTTTGTTTGCCCCTTGATCGGGGTCCCGGGAGAGGAAAAGGGGAAGTTTACCATCAAATAAAGTTTCCCTGGGACCCATGTGCACTGCCTGTGTTTTATGTTGTGCCAAAACAATTGACAACTGGGATTCAACGGAGTTCCAGGGGGAACCTGCCGCCCCCCTCTCTCTTGTCATCAGCTAGCCAAGGAAAGAGAAGCGGCATGGCAGGAGCTGAAGCTCTGCAGGGCAGGAGTAGAGCTGTGAAACACAAACCGGGAGAGCAGGGGAGGAGTGGAAATTCTCAGCCCAAACTCACAGGAGATCCATGCCTCTTCCCATGTCAGATGTCTCCTCTGCTCCCTGTGGAGACAGGAGGCAAGAGGGAGCTCCCATTGTCCCTTTAAACAGCATAACCTGTGACCAACACTGCTGGTGCTTGTGCCAGGACAGAGCAGTACACAAAGGTGTCTTCAGGCCCAGGATGGAGCTGACACATCCCAGCATGTTTATTGCTGCTGGATCTGGGGATGCTCAGCACCTCCAAGGAATCCTGCTTATCCTTTCTTGCATTTGACCCCTAAGGTCCAGACCCTGAACAAACCTTGCTCTTCACATATCAACTCATAGTTTTGCAGAAATCAAGAGTAGCACTGGGGCTGTTGCACTCATTCCACCTTTCTTGCAGGAGTCTCCCCTTCCCCAGACCCTGAACAAACCTTGCTCTTCACATATCAACTCATAGTTTTGCAGAAATCAAGAGTAGTACTGTAGTAGTACAGTAGTACTGTACACATTCTGTTCACTATTACATAGGTACACACACATACATTTGTATCTATTTATCTGTGCACTTCTATTTGCAAAAATACTTTATTTTTAACCATTTCAACAGACTCTGGAGCATAAATATCAGTGATTTCTGACATTGTCTGTCAGCAGAAAAAGAAAACTTGGGAAATAGCTGTCTCTCTGAAAATGCTTTTGCCATGACACCACTCTAATTCTGCTGTTATTATATGAGAAAAGCATTCAAATGCCTTTGAGGGGACTCATAACTGAGACTCACAGTGTCTTGCTGCTGTTCAGGAGGTGCAGAAATATGCAGAGTGCACCAGACACAAAACATGACCTTTTCTTCCCCTTGTCAAATGCAAACCAGCTTCCCCCAAGCAGCTGGAGAGCTTTGTAGACCAGCTCAGAAATAAATGTGTGTCACCAGCTTGAGCAGGTTTGGGCTGCTCCCCCTGGGAGCCCACAGCAAGGCTGGTGGGAACAGGTCCCTTCAGCATTTTAGGTCTAACAGGGTTGCAGTGATGACAGGGAATCAAACAATGCCAGGGCCTCTGGAGACACTCCCAGTTCTCACTCCTTACGTGATTCTGACTGCAGCTGAAGGCCTTGGTTTCATGTTCTGCTGTTTCAAGAAGCATCAAGGACAATCTGATTGCTAGGCAGAGAACAACCTTAGCAGGACAGCTTTAGCAATGAGACAGGTTCAAAGGCATTGGGGTGAGTAGTGATGGTGTTAAACTGAGGTGAAAACACTTTCTCTTCAAGGGGTGAAACGGAGGCCAGAGTGGGGAGAGGGAATCACAGCAGCAGCCAGGGAGAGCCCTTTTGGACACAGGGGTGCAGGCTGGAACTGACAGCTCCTGAGATGGCAAGAAGGAGAAGGAGATACCTGGAGGTCAGAAAGTAAGTTTAGGTCAGTGAATCAGTCTGGTATGCAGGGGTGAGCAGAAGCACAGGGTTTTCTTTCCACAAGATGACCCAAAACCATTTACATGGGATCCAAGGACAGAGATTCCAACCATATGAGGAAAGGTCTGAGCTACACAGAGCTGCTTCACATTAGTGTGTGCTGCAAAACACTACTGAACTTATATTGATGATTTTGTCTCATTTGAGAGTGGGTTCAAATTTCCTTATTTCAATACCTCAAACATGACACTTATATAGGATAATTTTCTTCAAGCTGCACAGATTCATTTATAATTTAAGTTTTCACCAAATTGAAATATCATTCAAGTTCATATGAATTTAATGTACAGTGTGGAGAGAAAATGAAAATCAAAATGTTGAGAAAGGGCAATATTACAGTTCTAGGGGTTATGATCTCTCCTCCGACAACTTGACTTTGTTATTTGCAAAGTCATGCACATCCTAATAGCTGAATATATTTGGATGCTCTTGGTACTTGACAATCCTAATCAGACACATGGGGGTCCAAGCAGTAACTGCAAAAATATATGAAAAATATGAAAAATAATCAACTAAGCAAAAAAAGCCAGTCTGGGTTTCCCATAATTTATAGCTCAGGTCTATCTGGCTTCTGTTGCCTAAACAGGGTCGTGACTGTTCTGCCTCTGATTGGTGCTTTGAGAAGAATGTATCCAGCTAAACACAAACTGAATACAGGTTGTGATTTCCTCTGCCTCCTTGTGCAATTTCACTTAAAGGTTGTGTTCACACCTGTTTCTTAAACAAGAGTGTTTATAACACTATATATCTATCTAAGCCTGGCAAGTGATAGGAAAATTACAGCAGAGACCTTTGCACTGATGCTTGGAAGTTATTTCGCATTACTGTTCTAGTGGATTCTTTATCACTTGCAAGTTCAGGAACATAAAGTTTGTTGTCTGGGAATGGCGTCTGCCATCCTTGTCAGATATTTTCTGCTTCCTGGCAATCTTTAATATTTCCTAGACAGATTTACTTAAGCAACTTACTGGTGTTTTAAAAAGCTTCAATAAGGGTTTTCCTCTTTCTTGCTGTAATAATAAAAGCATTATTAATGTCTTACATAATTTTTTTGTGAAACTAGTGGCCATTCAATATATTTTTTGCATTGCTTTTGTTTTCCAATTACAATCCCCTTAGTGTTCTCTGGAAAAGGAAGTTGCAGGATTATCACTACAGTTGTTAATTTCACCCCCTAAAGCGAGGATTTACTGGGAAACTCTGAGCATCAAATATTTGAACTGAACACAGAAAATCTGTCATTTGAAGAGCTGTTCTCCACAGGGTGCTGGAGTGCAGCCTCTCTCTGCAGGCTGGACTCCAGGGATGAGCCAGGTGTGGAGCCTGACTGCTCCAAAGAGGATGTTCCACTGCAGACTGGGATGCTGTGGGAAGAGGCGTGAGACAGGGAGGGAGTCACAGCGATCTGCTGGGCCTGCGGGGATGGAGCAAGTCTAACTGGATAACCTGTTTAATGGTAATGTGAACAAAACACAGCAGAGCAGCCAGGGCAGCCACAGGAAGGCAATGGGTAAGGCCAGAGCTGCCTCCTGTACCCCACCACCAGCGTGGGAGGGAGATGGAGCACTAAACTCACAGAGCCACCCTCAATAAAATCAGTCCCTTGTGGGTCTGAGCATGACTTTCTCTGGTGCTTCCCTGCATTTAATACTCTATTTTTTATAGTGAAAATGAAACTGGGGGTGTTAAATGTCTTCCGATTTGGTTCTTAAAATAGAAGTGTCAGACTTCAAAGGAGTCATTAAAAGCGGAGTTGAAGCAGCCACTGGGCTCAGAGTTGATGGGAAAAGAAGAAAATAAATATAAAAGGTGTGTTTGTGTGTGTGTGTGTGTATGTGGAGAAGCAGACATGCAAAATGGAACAATGTCAAATGCAGTGGGGACAAGGACAGCCCTTCCCTTGGTGATATCCATAATGTGGCAGAATTTGATGTTAATGAGTGAAAGCAAAGAGTATTTGATTTCATGTTCAGAAACATTTGTCACTGACAGACAAATCAAATTAATAAAAAAGACAGGTAACTCTCTCTTGGATAAGAATAGTATTCAAAATGTGAATTTTAACACAAAATCACCATTGTAGTGCTTACTTTAGCTTGATTGAAATTATACTCTAAATGATTGTTTCAATGATCCTTCAGTATGGCTTCATTATGGCTGGCTAACTGTAGTTTGTAATTACACAACTAAATCTGATAGTGTACTGCCTTTCTTAGGTGTCCACACTTTGTTCAGAGAGAAATCAGAATTAACAGAATCTATCACAGAGCGAAAATGAGAGAGTAAATGTGGATAAAATATGGCTAACATAGGAACAAAGTGATATAAATCATGTAACACACATTTTTGGGTTTTTTTCTTTTTTCTTATTTTTATAAAAGTGTGAAAAATTCCGTATCCTGATGCATATCATTTTTATTTCAAATATCTCACAGCCTTTTAAAAGTGCTGGTTTTCATACATGTTACCAGGTAACAGATAGAAAATCAGAGAGGAATAATATGAGGAATAGGGATGACAGCAAGAGAAAGAGAACCCTAGAAAAAAAATTTTGGTATTACATAGATTAAAAAAGTGCTATTACATAGATTAAAAAAGTGTATTAATCCATCTGGTCATGAAATGTGGGAGAAAAAAGTAGTCTCGGTATTCAAAAAATAACATGTGTGGAAATATTGAAACTAACTGGGTATTTTATGCATGCATCATTATGTGTATAATTAGAGAAAGATGAGGGAAAAATTCAGGGTTTTCTTTTGCCATTGATATAATGTCTGGACTGCCAAAAAGGGTATTTTATGCATGCATCATTATGTGTATAATTAGAGAAAGATGAGGAAAAAAATTCAGGGTTTTCCTTTACCACTGATATAATGTCTGGACTGCCAAAAACACCATGCATTAAACATTACTAGCACAGACAGAATTGTAGGTTGGGGCAGCACTATTGGCAAAAATAGATAGGGTAGTTTTACACACCATTTTAAAAATAACAGGAAAACTGAGGGAAAACTCATTGGGCATAAGACAACAGCATCCTTGTGAAAAAAGAAAAGAAGTGTCAGTAATGTTTTGTCCTGTGTTCCTGTCTTAATTTATTGATTTGTGTAGGATACGGTAGTTTTCAATTTTGGAAAAGAAGAAGCTCAGAGGACATTCTGAAAATGACATTGGGTCAAGAAAGATGAAGACAATGTCATCAAGAGATCAGACCAGAGGGCTGCACATCAGAAACCTCTGCATCTATTACTGTGACTTCTTGTGAGACCTCACTGAGCTTATTTCATCTCTGTGTTCTGACTCCCACTTTTCCCGGATATCACCTTTGCCAGTGGATTGTGTTGAAACGTTTTGAAAAGTGCAGAAGTTTAACTGATTGAAACTTGATAAGAACTCCTCTCTTTTAGGACACATATTGCAAGAGATGGTAAAGTCTAGCCAGTCAACATGGTCAGAAGATTTATTTCAAGTTACCCAGATCTACAAGGGAGGGTCCCCAAATTCCTGGGATGCCAAAGAAAGTTCCCTGGTCTACCAAGAGTAACTATATCCAGCTGTGTGTTACAAAAAAAGAGAAGAACATTTCCCATATTTTCTGCCAGCAGCTTGATGGTAAAGGCACTGTTGCAACTACACTAATTTTCTAGGGAAATGGAGTGGGCTTTGGGCTCTGCTCTGCAAACTGCTTAGGTATATCAGAGTCATTGGTAATGTCTAGATTCACAAGCCTGAAGTAATTGAAAACTTAATTCCATTTTCAGTGACTAACTGAGGTGAATCTCCCAGCCTTATATGAGGATGCCAGTCTTGTACACTCAGTGTCCTGCTGGCATGGAGGAGGTGTGGGTGACTCTGGTAGGGATAAAGCAGCATTAAGTCCTTCTAACCTCAAAGCAATTGAGAATGTCAGTTGTGCAAAGTATTTTTATGATGTAATAAAATGTGTAAGATGCAAATAAATCCAAAATTTTAAAATGTAGGAAGTCTGCAAAATTATGTTCTGTGTATTATGTACAAAATTTTTTACTTATGTATTGTGTACAATAATACAGTTTCAAACACTGTGTAAAATCTAGGCTTAGTGACTGGATGGCACCACAAGAAAAAAAAAAAGCATACTGAGCACTTCTAACATCAGCACTGCTCTCTTTCATTAAGGAGGAAAATTGTTGTGAAAGGTGCTGCCAACTGCTTGGTCAAATGCTTAACTCAGATAATTTGGAGAATAGAAATTAATAGAATAGAATAGAATAGAATGGAATAGAATAAACTCAGTTGGAAGGGACCTACAAGGATGATCTAGTCCAAGTGTAAGACCTGTTCAGGATGGACCAAAAGAAGCAAGCATGCTTTTAAGGGTATTGTCTAAATGCCTCTTAAGCACTGACAGGTTTGAAGCATTGACCATCTCTCTAGGAAGCCTGTCCCAGTGTTTGTCCACCCTGTCAGAAAAGAAATGCTTTCTAATATTCAGTCTGAACCTCTCCTGGTGCAGTTTTGAACCCTTCCCATGCATCTTGCCACAGGAGCCCAGGAATAAGAAATCAACACCTCCCTCTCTGCTTCCCCTTCTTGGCAAGCTGTAGAGAATAACCAGTTTGTCCCTCAGCATCCTTCTCTCCAAACCAGACAAGCCCAAAGTCTTCAGCCACTACACACAGGACATTCCTTCCAGACTCTTAAACATCTTTGCTGCCCTCCTCTGAACCCATTTGAATTCCTTCCACATCCATGTTCTTCTGTGGGGCCCAGAACCCCGCACAGCACACAGGTGAGCCTGTACCAGCTCTGTGGGATCACCACCTCCTTTAACAGTTGATGATGAGTTCAATATGCCCCAGGATGTGCTTTGCCATCTCGGCAATAAAGAAGTGACACCCCTGTCCCAGATCAAAGGGAGAGGCAGGAACACTCCTGAGGAGATTCATGCTTGCAGACTGTCCCCAGACCAGAGTTCTGCTCCCCACATTGCTCTGAACTCCAGGCTGCCCTTGCCTTTCATGGTTTACACAGACAAGTAATTGGTTCAATGTCTTCTGCAGTGGCAGCCCAAAAGGCAGACCCACAATCCAAAAAAGCAGGCACACACAAGCATCAGCCACTACATTTCCAATAATGTCACAGAAATGCAAGTTTCAAAGCTCAAAACTTTATCCTCTGTTTACAGCTATATTGTGAAAAAATGTCATAATTTCTTCTTTGCACTTTTTTTACCTTTTGTGGTGTGCTGCTTGAAAATATCTGCTGTCCTACACCTGGATGAATCTCTACTGAGAGTCACAATAAATCATTGACAATATTGCAAGTCCAGGAACAATTTATCATTATCCAAGAATATTATTTTTTATAGTATTGAGAGATAACAAAGGAACAGGCTACTCTGTGCTGCTATGGAGTTACCTGGCTCATGAGCCATAAACAGCATCACGACTGGAAGTCAACACCTTTGGGACCAGAACCAGTGCACAAGGTGCAGAACAAGGTGGAACCTGTGCTCATTACAGCCACACTGCCTCTCTGGGAAAGACAGAGAATGTGTTTCTTAATGGAAATTGTTTCATAATGGAATTTTTTAGAGAGAGATATTTCCTCGTACAGGTGGTGATGTGCCTCCACAAATCTTGAGCAATTGTCTTTTTTAATCAAAAAGGCTGGGAGGCATGTTGGATTGCTCAGAGAGTATTGTTCCTTCTCCTTGACAACTGAACATAAACAAAGCAATATCGCTTCATTATTTTATTATATAACTAGCAATAAGAACACCAAATAACCCAGGGTAATATAAACAAAGACTCTTCTACTTCCCACATTTTCACTGTCACGCAGTTTTAACTCTATGTGTGAAAATCTGTTTATTCCCTAAATTAAAAAAACAGGATTTGACACTAACAATAAAAGCTGAATTTCCTAATATTTTATATCCAAATGCCTGACCTCAGACTTTTAAGTAACTGTCCTTAGGTATAATGCCAACATTAGCTGAATTGTCCATTTCAATTTTTTTCCCTTAGAAGCCTTTTTTCCCCTTATTTGCCAGTTTGTGGCCGACAGTCATCCTTGACACTGATTGTCAGGTTGATTTATATTAACAGGATCAAAGGGAGAGCTTTCCAAGGCTGTTCCCTGTGGGATATGTCACTGATTTCTGTAGCAACACTGCTATAATTTTTAGGAGCTGCTTTCACCAGGTCCATGGCAAAGATGATAAATAACAATGACTACTCACTAATGTTGGTGTTTCTTGACTACAGGTGTTTGTCATCACAAAAGCATGCTTGTGGAAATCCTTAATGGCTTCAGTGAAAACACCTTCAAGTAACTTTGTTGAGTGCTGAGGTTAAAGAAAAGGAAACAGAGAAAGAGCAAGGAACAAACTTTGTGACACTTTGGGCTAGATTAATTAACTTTCCAATTACTCATATGCAATAACAAAACACTTAATGTCTTCTCTATGTCTTCCAAATATTGGAAACCTCATGCACCAATTATCACAGGTCTGTGCATCTAAATGCTAAGCATAAATAATCTGTTATATACTGATCTCTTTTAAAAGGTCTATTCAGTAATTACATGTGCTTAATTAGAGAATGGAGAATGGAGAGAGAAATATCTCCCCCTTTCCTGGCTCCTTAATATTCCTGAGAGGTCCAGTAGATGCTGCAGTAACTTTAACAAATATTGTGAGTCCTCTTGGATCAGACAGATCATTGGTGGCATGCAATGGTAGACACATATTC
This sequence comes from Passer montanus, assembly GCF_014805655.1. Lineage (NCBI taxonomy): Eukaryota > Metazoa > Chordata > Aves > Passeriformes > Passeridae > Passer > Passer montanus. The sequence continues at coordinate 7,951,501 of NW_024367707.1, read as the reverse complement.
CATGACTAGCAGAAATAGTATCAGATAAGCATAATCAGGGGCATAAAAAATTTAAGTTTGGATATTTTCCTCAATGTGCAGGCATCAAGTTATGGAAAGGATAACAGAGAATGCATGCCAAATGAACTACTGTGCTTGAGAAGAATGACAGGTAACTTTTACAAAGGGAATTTCACAGATAAATACATATTTAAGACTCTGAAAAATAAAGTAGTAGAATATTTTTTAGTACCTATGTATCTGTATTGTCATTTCTTTTAATGGAATTGTTCTAATAATGTTTACCTTCACCCTTAGACCATCACAACTCTTAACTACACTACTGGTAATTGGTTTTTTTGGGGGGTTTTTTGTTAATGTCTATTATTGTGATGAGGATTTGGTTTTGATTGTGCTATGAGGTGCAACACAGATGTGTCAGAAAATCTGTTTGGAGTGCTCTTGTGTAAGTGGGGCAGGGATGACAAAGTGCCCAGACCGTGGAGCAGCACTGCAAGATGTGCTGCTGTACCCAGTCCTGTGCCCTTGGCAGGGAAGCACAGCTGGCCCTGGGGCACAGCTGCCTGCCATGGGAGCAGTGTTTGGAAGGCAAAGCTGTGGAGCCAGGAGAGCACAGGCCATCCAAGGAGTGGCAATGCTGCCCAGCAGGGCTGGGCTGTGATCCCAGCAGCATCTGCTGCTCGTGGCTGAAGTATCACCAGCCCAGGCACACCAAACCTTGGTAAGAGAACATTGTCTGCACAGAGATGGCTGTGGCCCTTGGAGATGAGCCAAAGTATCCAGGATTTTGGGTCTTAAAATAGGGACACATGACAGAAAGTATGTGGGACAGCCATGTCCTCATGAGGGAAGCATTAAAGGTCAGGCAGGAACCTCCTGAGACCCATGTTTTGGCAACTAAGTTCTGCCTTGTGTATCTAGATATCAATTCCAAGCACTGCTAATCAAAGTAGTTCATTTGTACAAGTAGCTGAAGACACATGAGAAATTACATCTTGTTACAGGCCAGCTGACCTTCTGAGCTTCTACCTGCACAGGATTTTGTGAGGAGGGAGGGAAAATGGTCTTTTAAAAATACAAAGAAAATATATGCAACAAAGGTCTTTTAGAAGTGTAGTAGCATGCTCACACTTGCAGTATCTGGAGTTCTCCCTGACAGGGATCTATTGACACACTGCAGTAACCAGGCACAACAGGATACCCTGGTGATCAAGTGGAAACATTGAGGTTTCCATGAACTCATGAAACATGAGCACCCCTGCTCTTGTCTGCAAGGCTTTATTCATTTACAGGTTTCTGCCTTCCCTAATATTTCCTATATCAGAAGATGTTTGAATATTGTTAGAGCCTTCACAGAGAGAAACAGCATAACCAGGAGAACAACAAATAAATCTTATGAACAAATAGAAGATTTTCCAGTGGCTGAAGCAGTCTGGGATGTCCCAGGGGAGAGCAAGGGAGCACACAGGAATGCTCTCACTGTCAGCTGTGCATAGTGCCACATGAGTCCTTGTTTTCCTTCCTCTTTATTTTTCCCCTTATCTATTTTGCAGAACTGGTGAGCTGACCCCACATTTACTCATCACTTACTACAGAGATGAGTAAATCTCTGTAGTAAGTGATGAGTGAAAGTGGGGTCACACACATCATCAGTTTTCTCATCAGTTACCATCACCTTCAGCCATGCCATCATTAGTGTACCAGTAAACTTCATTTCAAAGCCAGCTAAAGTAATACATGGGAGTGAAAGGTTCTGTGGATGTCGTGAAGCATGCATGTCTTCACCTAACTATCCATGGAACAGCAAATCCAGAAAAGGTGGGGTGTGAGTAATGCCTCTTATGTACAGTAATTGCCCCAATACCTGAATGCATCCCTTTTAATAAATTTAACTCTGATCAGTTCTCCTAGTCAGGGAACATCATTAAAATAACTTGTCATCTTGAGAAAACTGTGTTTGACAGAGTCTCAATGATAATGTCATCTGAGGACTTTTGGAGAATTTAGTATAAAAAAATCAAAACAGTTTTTGCCATCTGGACAGTGGATGGGTGCATTACAAAAGAAATGGTTTAAATCATGTTGCAGACAGTTTGTGACTTCATAACTAAAGGACAGTAGTTAGTATGGTAATAAGCTGCCCTCTGATAATTCTTTACACTAAGTGACAAAACATTCCTAATTTCTCCTCTGTAGCATAACAGTTACATTACTCCCAATTAATTACAGTGTTTCTCCCATGAGTGTCAGGCTTGCATTAATTGTATCATGAATTATTTGGCTTCCCACCATGCAGGAGCTGAGGTGGTGCAACAGCTTAAAACCACCAGTAGGAAAAGGCACTGTGGTTTGTCCACAAAGTGCTTTTGCCTGAGGTGGCAGAGAGGTGCTGGTGTGTTCAGGGTGCTCTGCTGGTGCCTCCCAGTATCCCTGAGGAAGACACAGAGGTCCAGGAACCAGGTGGATTGTGTGCAGGACAGCTCATCACTGCAGCAGCAGCCAGAACAGCAGCATCCCTCACCATCCCTGCTGCAAAGGCCACAGTGGCAGAGGAGGATGGCTTGTGCTCCAGAGAGATTTCTTTCCTCTGACTCCTCACAAACAATTGTGTTTCCTCTTTGAGATGTGCAGAACAAAGTACAGCCCTTGTTTCAAAGTCATAAAGTTAGCAAGCAAAGAGAAAATGCAAAGCATCTCAAGGGAAAGAAAATACCCACCTTCATCTCAAGGGAAAGAAAATATCCACCAGTCCTGCATATGAACTGGATTAAAAGGTCTCTGTGGTGTATTACATTTGCAGTGTGCAGTGAGAGCTCCATTGGAAAGACACAGAAAAGGACTCCCTCTTGCTATCATACATATTATTTAAATACCCTAAGGCTGCCATGCACTCCAGCCATTCTTGCACCTGGTCTCCAATTCACAGGGAACCTCTGTGGGCATTAAAAAATTGCATATCAGGGAGAATACTTAAATAGATTTTTGTTGAATATTCTCCACATTACCTATGCAGCAGTAATTTGTCCCAAAAATTGGGTGAAAAGATGAAAATTGAAATATTTGCTAAACTATACAGGCCCTAGGCCTGTTTCCCAGCTGCCATCAGAGAATGTGAACAATGATTCAACCTCTTATTCACCTGGGAAACAAGCATCCAGACTAGGAAAGAGCAGCAGCATATCCTTCATTTGCATCAAGGGCTTTCTTCAGCATTATCTAACAAAATGCTTACAACAGGAGCCACAAATCCATTCCTGCCCTGGTCTTAAGGGATTAGTTATAGACAGATGCTTAGAATGCAAATTATATATTGGGAAAATGGAAGTTTTGGTATTGGTTATACATGCATAAGGGAGTAAGAATTTTCAGGATGGTGCAACGCAAAAAAGCCAACAGACATTCAAGACTCAACTCCTACCAAAACAGGATGGACAGAAAGTTTTCATGCCTTTTTTTTGTTGTTTTGAAAGACTGTCTTTTTTGGAAAGCTAACTTGGGTTTTGCACCAATTCTCACCCAAAATCCTCTCATCTTTGACATGAGTTAATGCCTTTTTTTCTCTTTACATGAGCTAATATGCTTTTTATTCTTTACATCCTCTGCACTTCCAAAAATATATATTAATTCATGTACAGCAAAGGCTGTGTTATCAATTGCAGCCATCTAACACTGCCTGGAATAACATATCTGCGCAAGACGTGCAGCAAAGTTTTTGTAGCTTCTCTTTCAAAGCTTCTCCCCTTTCCATCCTGGAAGAAAGAATAATATTTTCAAAATTTTGTGACAGCTTTGTTTAAGCACTGCACCATGGAAATGTCTAGCAGTTTCACCTCACATTTTTGGATATGAGCAAAACACTGAACTGAGCTCAAACATCCTAGGGTTATTGAGCCAATGGGACTCTCAAGGTTTCTGTTTCTCCTTCTCCTTCACCTTATTTCTTCCTATTCTGTCCCTCACTATGTTACCTGAAGTTAACATGGAATGCTAGGACTCCTACCCTGTCTGTCACACTTGCATCCAGGTGGCTACTAAGTTGTTCTTCACAGACTGGACTTTGTGTCTGTCCAATATCCAATCTTCTTTTATAAGGCAGAAAGAAAAGATTGTTTCCAGGACAATTAGGCACCAAAAAAATCACTGGAAATTAAACAGGGAGCAGGACTTTTCCTGAATTTAATTGATAAGAAATGTGGCAATCTCCATGGAGGCAGAAAGAAAAGATTGTTTCCAGGACAATTAGGCACCAAAAAATCACTGGAAATTAAACAGGGACCAGGACTATTCCTGAATTTAATTGATAAGAAAGGTGGCAATCTCCATGGCTATTTATGATTTTTTGTTGTTGTTGTTGTTTTGGGGTTTTTGGGGTTTTTTTTTGTTTGTTTGTTTTGTTTCAGGTCTGGTCTACTGGACTCCTGTTCATTTATATTCAGGGTTTGGCCACAATCTGGTTTAGACTGCCTGTCCCATATTACCATGGATGGGGAAGGAGAATAAGGGGGAATAATGAGTGCATGTCAAAATCTAGACCTGATATGAAATCCTGATGTGCCCAGTGCAGCAGACATGAATCGATCATATATGTGACACAGGTCAAGTTTGAATTTATGTTTAGGGTTGGGTGGGGTATTGCTATCAATTATACCATACAGCTCTTTGGTTTAGGAAGTCCTGTAAAGCCAGACTGAGGTTTGGTGCTGGAGGGGAAGAATGGCTGATGGGCAGCCCTGCAGCAGAAGTGGATCTGGTGACAGAGTCATCTTTGAGATTCGGACTAAAATTAGGAAAATTGGGGTATAAACTTAACCTTATCTTTAGACTTTGCAGGAAGGTAGGGAATAAGCTAAAAGGGCAAGATAAAATGGAAGAATAAATTGAATTGCTGTATCAGCCCAGGCCTGCAGTTCCACTGGACTCAAGTTAGGGTTAGGGTTAGTGTTCAGGAACTTGTCCTCCAAGATCACCAGGCAGTATGTGGACATGATGCCATCAAGGGTTAGTAGCATATCTCAAGTTGTAAAAAAACCTAACCACAAAACCAAGATTATGGTCAATGCCAGGTTACCAAAATGTTGTTCATCCTTGTCACAAAAAAATTTATTTTTTTTTTTAATAATTGATGCATTCTGTTTAATTGATGCATTTAAACCAATTCTAAACAAGAATTTGAAATCTGCCTCACCCTAAAATAAAGTTTCTATTATGAGCTACAGGAAACTAACCCCCTGGCCTGCCCTAATGGACTGAACAGTGTTGAAAAATCAGAAATGCTTTCTCAAACAATGCCCTTAATCACAGCCTTCAGGTACAGACCCTAATCTGGCTCATCCCCTTTGTACTGAACTCTATTTCTCCATTCTGAAATCTTGAAATTTTGCTGTTTGGTTGGCAACCTCAAGCCCAACACTATTCAATTTGTTATGCTGCCAGAGTTCGAGGAGTCATGAAAGAAATTGTTCTTCAAGTCCTTTTATCCTGAATACTGACCTAAATCCCACAAAAGTCAAGACATTTTTCCCATGCCTGGTAATAGCAGTACTAGTTTTCAAATGTTCTCATAAAAAAGCAGTGCTATAACCTCCATGGACTGAAATGAGAAACAAAGCCATAAATCATTGAAGGCCCCAGGCACAGTATCTATGAAACTATTAAAAAAAAAAAGTGAAAAGCTGATATCATTGGTCAACCAACCTTTCAGAATTCCACCAGAAAAAAGAAAACAAACCAGTCTTGCAGGCTTGTTACTCTGAGATCTTTTCAAAATCCTTGACACTGTAAGCCTTACAATAGGTCTCTGGACACCCTGGATAAAGCTCTAATGAGTCTTTAGACTCCAGTCAGGACAGAGGTGGAAGAGGTTGAGCAGGTTAGTTAACAGGGTCCCATGGTTAGTCTTAGGGTTGGTTTTATTTGGGGTTATAGTCTTTGTGCAGTGTCAGATACTCAGCAGACACAAAACCACCTTGCTTTTTAACCTCACTTGTTTTAAGCCTATATATAAAATATATCCCAGTGAGGGCTTGAGGAACCCCTAACAAAAATAACACTGAATCCTATCGATTTTTCAAACATTAAAACTTTAAAAATTTATCTATCATGAATCCAACAGCTTCAAAAGTATTTCTTCACCAGTTGATCCTACAGCACCTGGTTCTTATTCTAACCCAGTGGTCTGTAGCAGATTCTGGATGTTTGATCATCTCATCATCATCCACATTTAGCACCTAACTTTGCATTTCAAAATTTACCTGCTGATAGCACCCTTTCTGGCAAGTCTTCATCCTAAACCAACCCCATCCTTTACATTCCAGTGACTATCTTGCTAAGATATAGTAAAAGCAGGGCAACCCCAACGGGGGGAGGAATGATGCATCTGACTCCATTGATATCAGAAGGCTAATTAATTACCTTATTATACTATATTATTCTATACTATATAACACTACATCTAAATTGAATCTGCACAAGCACCCAACTGCACTGAACAGAATCTTGTGCCTCTCAGCTGACAGTCCCAACACACACATGGATTCAATTGGTCAATGAATCAAAACACTCACACCAGAATCCAATTACCAAACCCCTTCAGGTAAACAATCTTCTATAATGCATTCCACTTGTGCACAACAAGAGGCTCAGCAACTGAGATAAGAATTGTTTTTTCTTTCTCTGAGGTTCCTCACTGCGATTCCCAGAAAATATCCTTGGGAATGCATTGCTTTTCTCTGTGAAGAGAAATGTGCCTGCACTAAGATGATGCCATTTTTGCCTGTCAGTATCTGCCTTGCCAGGTACCAGCAAATCTGGCTCCTTTACCTTTGCTCTCTCAAAACTTAACAACATCCTGAGATGGCTGTGAAGTCATTCACCCAGAAAGAATCTCACTGCAGTTGATCACTTCCCTTGGGAACAAGCTATAAACTGTATTCTCCAATTCTGCTGGTCTAAACCTTTGCTTTTAAAGCTAAATCTAACCTTTTCTCTAACATCAGTCTGGCAATCCTTGCCAAAAAAAAAAAAAAAGGAGAAAAAGAAAATAACTTAATACAATAAAATTTTATGATGCCCAGACACATTAATGGACAATGTGAAGTCCACATAGAATACTGCATCTTCTGTCTTTGCCATTAAAAAATCTCCCTCTTGTCCTAGCTTTAGGTGTAAAAATGTAAGGCTGACCTTTCATTAAAGCAACCTAACACAAAGCTCTTTTCATCTGTCACTGGAAAACCCAGTGACAAATCTGGTGGCTCAGCCCTTTTATCTGCACATGCGCTCTCAAACACCTTCTCTGACCTGTTCTTTAATACTTCAGTGATTCTTGTTAACACCATTTAATTCACCCACACCTCATCCTAGCTTTACCAACCTTCCATTTTCCATGGTAATCCAGCTCCAAACTTAGTTTTATATTTTCTCTAGCCTGGAGCCAAATCTAGTTCCAAATAAAATCTATCTTTAATATTAGAGACAAGTGACAGGCATCCTCAAAAACCTAAGCTGATCAATCCCATTGGCATGGCCTGCCAACAAGCATCCTTCAGGCTTGTACTGCCTGAAAGCAGGATGGGGATGTAACCCCAGCTCCAGTCTTAGCCATAGCCCATCTTGGAGCCAAACAAAAGCTACCTGTATTTGTCATTAGCTGACATCACCTTGTCTCTGCAGGCCTTCCAAAATCTATCAAAAAATTCTCTGGGCCTGTTGCCCCTAAGGCTGAAATAATCTAAACTCAAACACTGTCTGATTTAAACACTGGGTAGAACTTCACCAGATTTCTAAATGTAAATAATCCCTGGAAATAATCCCTTCCAAACACAGTAAACCGTTGATGGCTGGTCAACAAATTTATGTCATAATTTCATGGTAGCTTACACTCTAATTTTGACACATGTCATTGTGTCACGACCTTATCTCCAACCCCTTCTAAAGGCTGAACACATCATTTACACTGCTGGCAGCAGACCCTGTAGTAGGCCTGCAGACCATTCAGGGCCCAGCACCAATGTTACTTTTCTCCTTTTTCTGGCCATCATCCTCATTCTATCCCCAGCTTCACTTTGGGCATAACAACGGTGCAGAGTCCCTGGACTGCTCACAGGCCAGAAGCTGTTCAGCCCCAACATTGACCTGGACTCCTCCAGCTGTCTGTGCCCCAGCCAGAGCTAGTACTAATAGCACAGGCCTTTGGCTCTTATCAGTTCTGTGGGACAGTAAAAAACCCCACTGGCTGTTCTGAAAGCAAATTCAGGTCTCATTGGCTCCTGACTTGGCAGCAGCAGCAGGTGGATTCTAGGATTCTAGGATTCAGAATCCACAATATCTAGGATTCAGGATGTAGTCTTACTGTAGGTGATGCAGACACCTGCCATCAGTTAGGAGAACTGACCTGTCCCTGGTGACACCAAAGCCCTTCACACCTAAGGTGAGTATGTACACATGCCCAGGCCACCATCTGTGGCCACCAGACTCTCAGGATCCAGAGCAGGTAAAAGGGGAACAAGCGACTACCTAAGAACAAATCTGTATTAGCAATGATCTCTCACATAATACCCTGGAGGGGATACTGCAGGATTTGTGAGGCATGCAGTACTGTGACCAAGGTGATCCTTAACCAAAGCAGGCTCAGATCCCTCACCCAGTTCAGTCTACAGGCTTTGGGCTGTGGGGACAGAGGACACTCTCCACATGAACTTGGGGTATCAAGCTCCCGGGGCTGTGAGGCAGACAGATGGATAACTCTGTGTGTGCCACAGATGGATAACTCTGTGGCACACAGGGGTTAAAGGGGGTTATTTAGGGTGGTTTGGAAAGCTGCCTGTGGCCTAGATTGCTAAATTTTTCCTAAGCCACATCTCAGGGGGAAATTTTGCTAAGCAACATCTTAACCTCTGTGCATAAACCTATCTGTCTGTCATCCACAATCAAAAAACAAGTTAATTCACTTTGTTGCAACAGTTTTGATTGCCTCCACCATAGCTGACATCAATGTTTTCACCTTTCCTTCCTTGGAGATGCAGAAGCTTTGTTGCCATATGCCAGGTGTCAATGTGCATCACCCACATCCTGAGCAGGATGTGTATTTGAAGTGGCAGTGTAAAGAATTGACATTGGCCACAGGTAATCTCTGTGTCATGGCTTTGGCATGTCACCTGTCAGATGAGGCTCCTTAATGGAGCCCATTCATTCTTGCCAGATGGGTCACTGATGCAGACATCAGACCCTTGCACAGAGGCAGCTTGATGTTCAGGAGGAATGATCATCCAGGAGAAGGGGGATTTTCATTACCTCAGGATGAAGGAAACAGCCAAGCCCTATTCTCGCTGAAGTCTGTGGCTGTCAGCAATGATGCTGAACTCTGGACTGAAACCAATGCTATTGCTTTTTCTAAAAAAAGAAACTAAAAACTAGATAAAATGTGTAATTCAAAGAGTTTTAGTAAACTCGTAAACTCAAGAAATCAAAATAGTGACATGTGAATAAGGAATTTTGGTCTTCATGACAGCAGGTAGCTTCTGTTGAATGATGGAGATATTTGCCAGAGTGAAGTGGGTTATTTTTATCATAGCTCTCTTTCCATTACTACATTCCCTTTTGGTTTGGAGGATTATGTCTATTTTGGATTGGAGGATTACACCAATTTGTTTTGCTACAAATTCAATAAACATAAAATATAAAATGACAATTAAATCCAAGAAAGCTCAGCTGGAGAGCATGCAAAATTCCTCTTCTCTAATTAAAGTCTGTGCAAACCGCAGCTTTACAGAAGCACTGGGGAGGGAAGGAATAAAAGGAGCATGTTCCCATTAACACATCTACTGTAGCTACCTTTCAGGCCAAACAAATTACCACAGAATGTTAACTCAGAGCTTTAACAAGCAGCAAGGTCTGCACAGTATCTCCATTCTGGGAAGAGGAGGAGAAGAGGGAGGCTGAGTATGTGGGGGTGACACGTGCATCTCCTGCTGTTGGGTGTGAAGCCCTTGCCATGGTCCCTGAAGTGAAGGTAGTAGGAGCTGAGTTCAGTGGGTTTTGGCTGATGTCTGTGATGTGATTAGGAAGGCACAGTAAATGCCAGATAGTCTCCCTCTTTAGTCTGGGCAGCAGCAATTGGCAGATAGAAGTGCTGTTTTGGAGCCAACACATATGAAACTGGGGGACTGAATAGTAAATAAACCCAGTGGCTTTCTGTGACCACTCTGTGACAGGCTGCTGCCTTCATCTCCTCATGCTGCTTCCAACGCAGCCACTGAGGAAAGCCACTGGTGCTCCTTAGAAGCCAAATAAATAAACAAGAACTCCTACAACCCCAACAAAACCAAAGAACTCTCACAACATAAGAGAGCAAAATACAGATAGGCAAAACTGCGAAATGAGAAGAGGAAAGAAAATGAGATGCATGGAAAAAGTCCAGTGAACTGCCCTGCTGCAAATTGAGTGTGACAGGAAAAAAATCAGAGGAGGATACAGGCTCTATATTCCTGCAGAACAGGTTGCAGTACGGAATCTAGGGACAAACAGGCCACAGGCTGCCCTTCCATATCAGTACTTTATGGTAGGTATGGATACACCAGTGAACAATGCTGGATTGTTTTATCTTAAACCCAAATTTACCTCAAATTGAGTGTGACAGGAAAAAAATCAGAGGAGGATACAGGCTCTATATTCCTGCAGAACAGGTTGCAGTATGGAATCTAGGGACAAAACAGGCCACAGGCTGCTCTTCCATATCAGTACTTTATGGTAGGATACACCAGTGAACAATGCTGGATTTTTTTATCTTAAACCTAAATTTGCCACTTTTGGCATCACAGCAGAGTGTCTTCACAGCTGGCTGTCATCAGTCTGATGTGGTAAGAAGACACTGTTATTAATGGTAGGCTCTCTTGCTAACTCCTCTGTTTGCCTTTAGTGGACAGGCAGAACAAGATGCAGTTTCATATGGCTAATGCATTTTACATAACCAGTGCCAAACTGGAGCTGCAAGTCATGGAACAATTACAGAACACCTGTCTGTGATGCTGCTGCCCTTTGAGCAGATCTTAAACCTAAATTTGCCACTTTTGGCATCACAGCAGAGTGTCTTCACAGCTGGTTGTCATCAGTCTGATGTGGTAAGAAGCCATTGTTATTAATGATAGGCTCTGCCTGTGATGCTGCTGCCCTTTGAGCACTCAGCATTCCCTACCAGTGAAATCAATGGATACACCCCACGTTAGCCCTACAGACTGCAGAACTTTTCTCATCACTCACAGAGGTATTTTGCATCAGTAATTTCACAATAAAACTCTTCCAGACAGTGTGCAAGCAACATTTTCCCATGCTTGGTAGCTCCAGGATTTGTGCCTCTAAAAGAAAAACTAAGCACACACACTCATTCTGACAGGGGCTATTAAACTGCACACCTGGCCAGCCACAGCTGTCTGTGAGGGAGCCAAAGCAAAGCCTGATGGAGGCTCACAGGTATGAAGGGCACAGGCTCATCTCTCAGGTACCTTCTCTCCGTGGACATGCAGCTCTGCTGGGCAATGCAACCCTGGCAGCTGCAGGAGAATCCCCCTAAACTGGTAAAGGTAAACCTGTCTCTCAAAACAAAGATATTTCAGCTGACAGAACAACTTGTCTGCCTGCATAATTCGATATACACTGTGGGTTTTGCTGGCGTGGCTGTCAGGATGGGGAGAAGGAAGTTTTTTCCCCCTGCTGTTTTCATTGATACTGAGCTGTTGGCTAATTTCAAAGTGAAGACCACATTTAGGATTGCAAAATTATACTCTGCTTGAGAGAGCCTCAAAAAGGATGCCTCAGGCATAATATTGGGATTGATGCTGATTAGCTAGTCGAGACAAAAATAGTAATGAGCCCTGTGAGCTGCAATGGAGTGCCTTTGCTGCTCGTCCTTCTCCAATGACGTGCTGGCACAAACCACCTCTCCCCAATCCAATATGCTGGTCTGTGCATAACTCCAGTAGTTAACCTTGACTGTCTGAAGAACACGGCTTTAAATTTGATATTGTGTTCATTTCTAACCTTTGCTGTCGAAAAATATTAAATCTTCCCTCAGCCACTTGCTCTGCATGGTGAAAGACAGATGGTTGTGTTGGATCATTCCACAGCAGAGCAGATGTTGTAATCGAGGACACAGAAATTCTGCCAAATTAATTAGACTCTTCCACTGATCTGGATGAAAAGAACAGCTCACTGGCATTTCAAAGAGGTCTGGGTTATAATTTATGCCACCCTGCCAGTTTATCTTGTGAGAAGTACAGGTATGATGGGGTATTCTTCTGTGGCATCAAATCAGACTATTTTGAAATAGAGTAGAAACTTGGTAGGCAGATGTCAACTTTTTAATGCAATATCTTGAAATTTATATAGGAAAATAATATTGAATTAACAGGGTAGAAATCCCTATGACGTATATGCACCCATGTAAAATATATTTTTATACTTTGGGGAACTAAATTTCCCTGTGTCTAGTGTTTTAGCTTATTTCTTTGTCAGCTAAATTTGCCACACATAAATCCATGAACTATAAGATACATGCATTTTTTTGCAGAATTTCACAATCTTTTCCATTAGGTCCATTAGTAGTACTCAGGGTTTGTACACCTTTTTTTGCCTTACCAGAGAACTGTTTCAGAAGACCTTGATTCTTGGCATGGGGAAAACGCGTGAGGAACATTGCAAGTTTTTGAAAAGAAGTTTTTTATAGAGTAGATAAGGCACGTACAAGTATGGTATTGCTGAGCTGCATGCTATAAAATAGTGTTCCTCCTTGTGGACCATGTTTCCTCTTGGTGCAACACCAAAGCAAATTCTCTTGGAAAGGCATCAGCATCCACAGGAAGATACTAACAGTGTTTGACAAAAACTTGGTTCTAGAAATAAAACTTTCAGTAAGAAACTCACTGAGAAAGAGAAAGGGTCCCTATGGTTCCCCTGATTGGGTCCTTGCTCTGTTAAGAGATCTGTGCACACAGATAAGTTTAAGACTTCTATATTTCTATTATGGCAAAGAGAGGGACTTAATTGCATAATTGGACTTGCATGTCATCATTTATGAGGTTTTTTTCTCTATTAAGACTTAAGACACCTACTTTGATTACTATAGAAAAAAGTAACATTTTCACTGTCAAGTCTTTAATGCTAAAGTACATAAATAACCTTGGTTATTCTATAAATAATTTTTCCTTACTATACATTTCTATAATACTAGAAAGAAATAAGTGAAAAACCCATGTATGACTTTTTTTTTTATACCAGAGCACCATTCTTTCTGTTTAAAAACTGAAACTAAAGGGCAACACTTTCAAGTTGTGCAAAACTGCGCAGTTCCATTGATTTTCATGGAACATTGATAATTAATACAAGCTAAAATCTGACACCTAAATTCATTGTCAAGCTACATAAGAGTGTAAGCATGTCTGTTATCATGGCAGCCAGTGCTTAAGTAGTTTCAGAACCTGTGGCATCAAAGACATGTCTAGAAAACACAAAAGCTAATATTATAAATGTTACTAAAATACCACCAAGTGCTATCTTGCTGTGGCTTATTGACTTTTGTTGTGTGTCCCATCTGATTCTCTTGGGAAGTTAAGACTGTCAAGGATTTCTTGAGGAAGTATCTTATTTTACAAAATCCTGCCCTTTCCCCTGAGCATGACTGAGCCAAGCCAGGACAGTTTCCCTGCTCCCCAAGTCTGAGTAGCCACTGCAGCCTGTGTTTGGAATGGCTCTGCTGGGCCATGCCCTTGGGGTCCTCTCCAAGTTCTTTGCCCATCCTCTCTTGGTGACAACTCTGCTTCCCTGCACGTGGCTTTATCTGTGCAGTTCCCAAACTTCCACAGCTGGGGCTTGAGGAGGTTCCTGTCCTTCTCCCCAGGACACTTTGTGCTCATCCCCTTGTGGCTGCAACACTGTTCTCCAGTCCAGACTCCAGAAGGGAAAAAAGTACCTAATTTCTTCTTGATTCAGACAGAAGGAAAGCTCTTCCATCAGGTTACATCTCATGCCAGCTGTAGCCCAGGAATCATGGTCTTTAGCTGTCTCCTCCTAAAGCTTTCAGCAACACAGTGCTGGTTTCCTTCCCTGCTGTCATCCATGGTGGAGCCCATTTCTCTGCCCACACTTCTGCCATCTGTCTAGATGCACTGTGTCACATCTTTTATGCACTAACACAGAAACCTCATCTGGCTGCAGATTCGGAATTTGCCTGAAACCATAAACATTGGTTAAACTGGACTTTGAATCCACAGCTCTTTCATATTATCCCTACAGTAGCTAAACAGGACTAGTGATGGAATTATTCCCTCTCCTTCCTCTGGTAAAATATCTGTGTGCCAATCACTGGCCAGGCTGCTGCTGCACACACACAGAGTGTCAGCATCTTTTGTTAGCTCTTCCTAAAACACATTTCTTGTTTCCTCAGGGAAGGTGTGCCTTCAGAATCATCTCCAGCTCGAAGGAAGAGGGCCAGACTTGAACTTCACAGTGTTGCACTTGTATCTTTTTGAGAAAACAGATCTGAGTTTGGTTCCCTGCTATTCCTCAGGTTATTCCTCAGCAGCATGGCATCAGCACGTATTCTGAGTTTGGTTCCCTGCTATTCCTCAGCAGCATGGCATCAGCATGTGGCCCAATACAGGTTATTACAGGACAACACTTTCCCAGTTATTCATCTTGTCTTAGCCATTAAAACAACCCTTTGGGCAGCTGATCAGCCTCCCCAGTAGTTCTACTGTGCTAACTCTCCAGGGAAAAGCCTGCTATGAAAACACATAGCTCAACAAAGTTAGTTGCACCGTCCCACAATGCTTTTTACTATATAAAGACTGATAGGTTGTAGCTTTTAATGTAAATTAACCCAGAAAAAACCTGAGCTGCTGAAGCCTGTCCAGAGATAAAAGACTCTGAAACGAAAAGTCTCCAGTACAGAAAGGGAACAGCAGAGAGGGGAGGTGTGCTGGCCTGGGCAAGAAGCTGGTGGCAGGATAAGGTGATGTTGCTGAAGCCACCTCACCCCAGCACTTCAGACAAGCTAAAGGCATCCACCTCATCCATGAAAGGCAGCCATCCAGTGCAGGCAACACAAAGACAGTGCTTTCTGTTAAACACACAGTACAGATTGTGAAATGATCATATGTAAATCAATTGATTTTTTTTCATATACAGGCATTATGAAATGGTAATTTTTTTCAAACTCCTTATTCTGCTGTAAAATATATCAACCACGCCAGATAAGGGCAATAACATATTTTCTTCCCTGACTTGGCTCTATTATATGCTTATTATATCTTCAGGGAAACTGGCAGTTTACAGAGGCTTCCTAGAATAGGAAGTTAAAGATATATCAGAAAATATTAGCACAGCGTGAAGGGCTTTTTTCCTCTCATACTTTCAGTTGTAACTACTATATCCTTCCTGGTATCATAGTTTGGAGCAATATATCACACCTTCATTTTTGTAAAGAAAAATCAAAAGAGCAAACAAATTTTACATTTTTTCAAGAGAACATGTTTGGGTTCTTCCCAGAAATTACAAAGAATTTTCAGGGAGATGCAGAATTTATATTACATGACTATTTATTTTATGAGGTAATTTGAGGCTTATTTTAAAATGTGCTGTTCCAAAATCCAGATCTGGTATTAAACATAAATATTTGAAAACCAGCTAATTAAAAATGCAATGCAAAATGTCAGAGTTTCATATAGTGAAAGACGTGAGAAGCTGTGTTCTCTCCCTATTTCTCTTACTTCATATATTATTATTCTCAGCTGAATGCCTGAGAACAGAGATACTTTCAACTAAATTATGGTCTTGTGCAGTGGGGATTGTTAGTACTATTTTGTTCTTTTTCACTTTCTAGGTCAGAAGAAACTCTGGCACATACTTAAAAAAAGATGCCCTAAAGACTGGAACGTGCTTTGTCTTATCATTCATTCCGGATACATAGATAAAACTGAAAAAATATAGCCAAGTCCTGAATCCCAGCATGGAGAGAAGCTTACTTCACTTCCTCTCACATGTTGTAGAATATCCATGGCAGGGGCTGATGCAGGGACCCCCAGCTGCTCCCAGCAGGGTCACTGAGTACCAGGAGCCTCCCTGCTGCTGTGGGACAGGGCTCCTTTCTGTGCATTGTCTCTGCTCCAGAGCTGCTCCCACCACCCAAACTGGTTTGGGAATCAACTCGTGGCTCTTGATTCCTTACTAATTTTCACACCTGGCACATCTGTCTGCTCCCCCAGCTAGTGAGTCATGCTGCTTTGCATTCTGTGCTTGGCTTTGCTTATGCTGGCTTTACACAGTTGCAATTCAATTGACTCCAGTGGCAATACTCCTGAGGCTAGTGAGGGATGGAGATAAAGGCATCTTTACTCCAAGATGAATGCAGATATGGATCCACAGCCTCCTCATAAGGCAGCTGTGGAAATGTCATAAATTAAGCTGACTATTCTCAAAGGATGTTTACAAAAAATGCTGATGTATCCACAAACAATATTTGGTTCCTTGACTTCTTAAGGAGAAAAATGCACCCATAAAGCAGTCCTGATTCCCTGGATAACTTCAATTAAATAGAGCAGCCAGCTGCTCTGGATTCCTGTCACTGACAGATGATTTTGAAGACTGCTTAACTGAGTCTAGTACTGAGCTCCTGGTGTGCCTGGGATAAAGGATACCTTCCAGTAGAAAGGTTTCTGTGTGCACGTGGGTTTTTTGAGATGGTGGAAGGCATGTCTGCATTTCTGCTGTGTCCAAATCAGAGAGCACTTAGCTCTATGGGAACAGGAGCACCTGAATCCTCCAGCACTGATAAGAAGATAAAAATCTGCTATGATAATGTCCTCCTGGGTACAGAGGCTTGTTGCTTCCTGGACAGGCAGAGAAAAGGACCAGATCCATCAGCCCAAGTCTGTGCCTGTCAATGAGCTGGGCTTTCCTTGGCAGGTCCCTGGTCCTGAGGCCTGTCAGGCTGGGTCCTGCAGCCATGGAGATGTACCTCAGCACTGAGATGTGATGCTGTATTTCTGCAACAGGAAAAACAGCTCTGGGTCCCTGGGACTGAAAGGTCTATTTTGCTGAACATTGAACTGATGTGTTACAGTTGGTTTCTGCCCAAAGGAAATTCCCACTGGAGTTGAATGGAAGAGAGACTGTAAAAGTAAAAGGTCAGGACAAGGTAAGGAGTGACCCTGTGGCAGAGCCTGGGCCAGGACTCAGGTGACATGAACTCCTGTCCCCATTCACTAGGGCAAATACTCAGTTTACTTCACATGGCTCATTCAGACAGGAGACACTGAAGCATCAGACAGACACCAGTGGTTTGCCACTGTACAGCTTTATAAATAGTTTTGCTTGCACCATAACCAGGTGCCAAACTGCCAAAATAATTATCCGCTATTTTAAAGTGAAAAAGACTCTTTAATACTGTGTTCTTGTGACAGTCAGTGCTGGGTACTCATACATTGCTACTGTGAAAGAAAAATGGAGGAAGTTAGGGCAACATTTGCAAATTTAAAGACTCTAAAAAAACTTTTTTTTTTCTCTCCCTATAGGTTTAGTAACTGCTGGCAATAATCAAAAGTGCATTTAATAACTTATGATATCTTCTCTCAAAAAAGGATAGAAATCATATATGGTCCATGGGCACATTTTTATTGTAATATTTACTATTGTATATGCTTATACTTGAGAGCATAGACACTGGTTGGTGAATTGATTACACAAGAGTAAGATGTCTTCTATTGCTGAATACCCAGCAAACTACTGGTCAGCACTGGGAAGTTATTTATCTTCTCTGAAATTTTTGTTTCTCTCCTCAAGGCCCCACCTAAATGATGATATTAAGGAAAATTTAATGATGAATGTTTTCAAACTCTGTGGTTCATCATTTGTTCTCCAGAACAAGATCCTGCCATTGATGGAGAGCAACTCCAGTAAGGACTTATGAACTCACTGAGTTCCAAAGGCTGGAGTTAACCAACCTGTTAACATCATGGAGTTAGCATCATGATGCATTAACATCAAAAGTGGAGCATTTTGTGTGAATAACACACGTCAGGAAATATCAGCAATCTTTGGGCAATGGCTTAAGACAAGTGTGATACTCTGGGGTGATTTTTGAGGCCAGGTGAGGGACCTGGGATCACCTCCCCAAAGGTTGTGTGTTACATGTTGGGGGATTCCACACCAGTGTCAAACACTTCCCCTTTCAACTCAAACAACTGATTTCTATAGACTGCATACAAGGTCTTCCATAGACTCAGAAAAATAGGCTTTATACCACTTATCTCTTTTTGAAAAACTCTAACGTGTTTCAAAATATTTTTCTTCTATAAATACTTTTTTTTTTTCAACTGGGATCTGCATAAATTCAATTTAATTTTATCTAAGTGAATTTTCTTTTTCTTTGCATGCATCCATCTTGCACACTGCAGTACAGTGTCCAGGGAGCTCATTTTGTGGCAGCTATGCCCAGCACAGCATTTTAGCCATGGAATAAACAATGCTGCACAAATTTACTGCACTGAAAGTCTAAGGGAGTGTGGCTACATCACAGTGAGGTTTATTTCAGACACATTTCCTCCTGTCATCTGTGCATTTTGGTTTTGCTTTGTCAGATCTTATTAGTTCTTATTACAGAAATCACAATAATTTATGCTGAAATTCATTCTTTTGTAGAGGCAGAACCTTCCAGAACTAAGCATATAATAACACCAGCATTACTAAGAAAATGGCTGCAAGCATAACAGCAAACAAAAACATTATTCTATTTCTCACCTGGGTCCAGATAGATCAGATTAATAGATTCAGAATTTTTAAAAGTCTGTTAGCACTGGTTGAAACCTCTTGTGTGGCAACTCAAAACATAAACCAGTCAATTTATTTTCACTGGAAAAGTTTTCCTGAACCTATATTACTTAGAAAATGTTAGTAATGAATGTTCTTAATTTGAAGCTGAAATACCTTTGATCTCACAACAAATTGAGATCCTTGAAGATGAAAGAGGTCCCTGCTGTTAGATAACTGGCAGAGCCTGTGAAAATAATGAGCACTTGCACTGAGCCACTGAAAAGGGACTCCAGGCTTGGAGTGGGTGAATAAGGATATCATCCATACAGTTCACAAACGTGCCTCTAATGATTTTCCACATTAAGTATCGTTTGAGAAGGTGACAGGTTGATGCAAAGGATGAGCAGAAAGGACTCCCCCCAAAACTATTCACTGTCTGACTTGGCAGGCACTCCAGAGTCAATAGGACACAGGCATGGATGGGGGAGTCACTGCCCACAGGGAATTGGGTCAGTATTCTTGCAGGCTCCACCTCCTCACCTATTGATAGCCTGGGAGTGTTTGCTTTGCAGGGATGCTAAGGCACTCAGACTGCCCTTTGTTGATGGGATCCTGTCAGTGAGGTAGGGATGCTGGCTGGGAAATGGGGTGTTACTAGCTTGGGCCTATCCAGGGGAGCTGCCCTGTCCATGGGCTCCAACTCATCCCAGCCACAGGCTGGGCTCACACCACAGGTGTCCCCACTGTCCCAGAAGCAGCCAAGCCACTCTACATCACAGCCAAGGGACCATTTCCACTTTACCTGCCTCCACCACAGCTGGCCTTGCCTATGCCATCACACCTGGGTCCCCTGCACGCCCAGGGCAATGCAGCCCACCACGTGTGCTCCCTCAGAGCTGCCCCTGCTGCTCAAAGCACTGCTGTGAACTGGAAACCTTTTACAATGAAATTGTCTTCCTGCTTTTAAGGAAACAATCAGGGTTTTTCTCACCTTTGCTGTTATTTGAGTAGAAAGTTTTCTCCAGACCAGGGAGAGCTGGGTGCTATGCAGGTATTTGTGCCCTTTCATCACACCCCAATATTGCTCATGTTTTGTTTGGGAATTCATACATTGCTCTTGTTCATTCCTCCCTCAACATTGCAATTCTCAATTTATGATGGTTTATTTTCCTCTGAGATGACCAGCATGGAACTTGCTGGTCATGAATACAGGCAAAAAGAGAGCACTTGTAGCCAGACTTGAGACCTATCCTGTGAGGACTATAGCCTTTCTTTTGGCGTTATTTTTTCCCCCTGAGTACTGGGAGCTGTTGCACCTTTTCTCTGACACGCCAAAGTCTCCATCCTCAGCTTATGCCAGGGTTTGAGAGGAGGTCCTGTGACAGCAGCTTCATTGATATCTTTTGTAGTTACTGTTTGTAAGAGTGTCCTTTGTAATAAATTAGAGAACTTTAAAATACTTTTACTGCCTCCAGCCCATCTACCAGCAAATGAAATATGCGTGAGAACCTACCACTACCAACTAAGAAAAGCAACAGAAAAATGCAGAAAACTTATAAAGGAAAGGGCCTTCTTTTCTGAAAACACCATTATTGATCTGTAACAAAGAAAGACAAACTGAGCCCCGCAGAGGAACCAAAGGATAGGTGATTCCCGAATTTCCATTGCATCTTCTAGTGTATTTCTGAAAGGAATTACACTTGTACTCCCTTCAATAACCTCTCTCTGCCATGGAAATATGTGGCTCTACACACACTGAATATATCCATATAGCCAGCCCCACATATCCCAAAGGAGCTTACATATTCACACACACCACATGGAGTGCATGCTGGTTTATACAATACTCAGAATATCCCAGATCAGATACCCCTGGGGAGTGACACAAGGGTTCACCCCCGAGGAGATGGACACTGCCACTGCTGAGCCATCCCAAAAAGGTTCAGGCTGTAGGCTTTTCATCCAGGCTCTTATGTGCCCTGTTGCCAAAAATCAAAAGAGAAAAAAACCTTGCAACAGTGTCAGAATAATAAAATAAAAAGCAGACCTTTATTGAAACCTTCCAGGTGTCCTAGTGGTGATGGGCGCAGTTGGCACTGGATTTCTGGAATTTTATAAGGTTAATTAAGGAGGGTATCTAACAGGTACGTCCAATAGAAAATTCAGTTGCCCCAGTAACCCAACCCTGGGTTGATCCCTTGGAGTTGGTCCAAGAGCTTCTTTGCCCCCCTTCTTGTTACGACTTCTCAGATTCTGGTTGGAAAACAAAATATTCTTCTTGTAGGTTCTCTTCCTGACAATAAGACCAACCAGTACTTCAGGCATGTATTATAAGGTTAGCTTATTGTTCTAAAGTCTAGATAGTAGGAAAACTACTGGAGCTACAGCCATGCATTAGCAATCTACAAAGCTACAAATATATGAAAAATATATAAAAAGCTTAAGAATCAGCCCTAGGATTGAAAGCCTAATAGCAATATTTCAAGTTCTATTGATACAAAATGGCTTTGGCATTGACTTTCCTCTCAGCCAACAATAATCTATTTAGTAGTGATAACCCCATTTCCATTGATACAGGCAACCAGGGCAAATGAATCACCAATCTCTACATATATAATTGTACTGTTCTTGGTCTTGAGTAGTTGAAAATAGATGGGCATGTTTTATATTCCAAGGCATGAGGCAGGTAGATGATGACTGAATGCAGCTGGGAATTCATCTCACCTAGTTCAAGCAACATGTATTATTCATGTATAGTCAATGACAAGGATGAGTAGTCAAGCTTGAGAGTCCATTAAAAAAACAAATACAGATCTGTGCAAGCTAAATTGGTTGGAGCTACTTTGTGTTTTTCCAGGCTGTGGCTACAATGAGCGGCTCTGATGAAGTCAAAACTCGTGATCCTTCTGAGGAACCTTTGGGATTGGAAGGCTTGTAACAGTGGGAGACAGAGAGTCCTCACACATAACAAAAACTCTGAAGAGCGTAAGGCATGACTGCCCATGGTTGCCTGAAGCCATTAAATTTAAATGAACTGTAAATAAAGTTAAACCTAAAGGATTAAAGAAGGTCAAGAACTGTCAATTCAATATTGGCAATGGAGCAGACATGTTCAGGCAGCATCAGGTTCTGAAGCTATCTGTGAGGATCAGAAGCCACAGAAAATCCACACCAGCGGCAGTGGCTGTTTTTCTTCTCTCTGGCTTTCAACTGATATTTGCTCTGCACAAGTCAGAGCTTGCTTGGCATCTCTGACAAACGGCCACTGGCACAGAGACACAGACACATCTCTGACAAATGTCCACTGGCACAATGACTGCATCCAGTTAACCCAAGTTAACCCAGAACTGCCAAGTCCACCTTGTCCCTAAGTGCCACATCTACATGTCTTTTGAACATCTCCAGGGACAGTGACTCAGCCATTTCCCTGAACAGTCCACTACAACATTTAACATTTTTACCCTTTTGGTGAAGAATTTTTTCTTAAGACGCACTCAAAACCTCCCCTAGCACAACCTGAGGCCATTTTTTCTCACTATATCACTTGCTACTTGGGAGAAGAGACTGACCCTACACCTTGCTATAACCTCCTTTCATGTTGTTGTAGAGATTAATAAGACCACCTCTGAGCTGCCTTATCTCCAGGCTAAACATGCCCAGCTCTCTCAGCTGCTCCACATCAGACTTGTGCTCCAGATCCTTCACCAGCTCCATTGCCCTTCTCTGGACAAGCTCGTGCTCCAGCACCTCAATGTCTCCCTTGTACTGGAGGACTCAGAACTGGACACAAGATTTGAGGTTTGGTCTCCTCATCACTGCCAAGCACATGGGGAAAATCACTGCCCTGACCCTGTTGGTCACACGATTTCTCGTCCTAGCCAGGATGTCACTGGCTTTCTTGGCCACCTGGGCACACACACTGGCTCAGTGGCTGTTGACCTCCAGGTCCTTTTCCACCAGGCAGCTCCCCAGCCACTCTGACCCAGCCTGTAGTGCTGCATGGGGTCGTTGTGACAGAAGTGCAGACCTATGAGCTGCCTTATCTCCAGGCTAAACATGCCCAGCTCTCTCAGCTGCTCCACATCAGACTTGTGCTCCAGATCCTTCACCAGCTCCATTGCCCTTCTCTGGACAACCTCGTGCTCCAGCACCTCAATGTCTCCCTTGTACTGGAGGACTCAGAACTGGACACAAGATTTGAGGTTTGGTCTCCTCATCACTGCCAAGCACATGGGGAAAATCACTGCCCTGACCCTGTTGGTCACACGATTTCTGGTCGAAGCCAGGATGTCACTGGCTTTCTTGGCCACCTGGGCACACACACTGGCTCAGTGGCTGTTGACCTCCAGGTCCTTTTCCACCAGGCAGCTTCCCAGCCACTCTGACCCAGCCTGTAGTGCTGCATGGGGTTGTTGTGACAGAAGTG
Source organism: Passer montanus (assembly GCF_014805655.1). Taxonomy (NCBI): domain Eukaryota; kingdom Metazoa; phylum Chordata; class Aves; order Passeriformes; family Passeridae; genus Passer; species Passer montanus. The sequence continues at coordinate 7,928,277 of NW_024367707.1, read as the reverse complement.
CAGACCTGGCATTTGGCTTTACTAAACCTCATACAACTGGCCTCAGCCTGTCGATCAAGCCTGTCCAGATCCCTGTGCAAACCTTTCCTACCCTCCAGCAGATCAACACTGCTTGACACACAAGCAGAACAGCACCTGACATCTGTGCAAATGCCATTGACACACAAGCAGAACAGCACCTGACATACAAATGCCGTGGTCTGTGAGTTTTGTGTGACACAGAATGAGATTCAGCTGCCTCCACCAAGGTGTCCAATGCCACTTGAGATGCTGTATGAGACCACATGACACCTGAGATCATGTGTCCAGGGACGTCTCTGCCTGCTGCTCCAGACTATCAAAGGGACTGTGAATGTCCTGTGCCATAAGCAAAGATGTCTCAGGTACCCTGGAGCTGCCTAAATTAGATGTCTGGGTTTAGACAGATGATCCATCCCCCTCTACCTATGGCAGTCACTCTGGCACTCTTCCTCTGTGTCCTGCAGCAACAGACATGCTTTACCCCATCTGAAGACAGCACAGATGGGTGGCATCTGTGAGCTGGGTGCCATGTACAGAGACTGGAGGGACCCATACCAGTTCACCTTCTCCGGATGAAGAGCAGTTATTGTCCACTTCAGTCTCAGAATACTAAAAGGGGGCACATATGCCAGAAATTGCAGAGAAACACAGGAAGCCTTAAAAATAGCCAAAATTGACTTGTCAGGAAATTTTTAAGCTTTTCTATATTCACACCAAAAGTCAGACATAGGTCTTACTGCAGGTAAATTCCTGTGTTAACTTTGTGGTAAGGGAGTTTATTTTGAGAATAGGTCTAGCAGATGGATGAATATTGTCATCAGTCTGTTTTAATTCTTAAATTCAGAGGACCAAAAAATACCTCTCTAGTTTGTAAAACGACCTGAAATATGTTCATAACATTACAGCTCTTGATATGTTTTTCTATCAGCAGTTTATATTTCTTCCCTTAATTCCCCTCCTCAAAGAACTACAAATCCTAAATAAATGCCTGGACCAGAAGTCACCTTCTGTCACGACAACTGGCCCACATAGGAAACATAATTGGATTCACTTTACAGTCTCTTGAGGAGGTAAGAAATTCAGAATATAATTAAGCTGAATTAATCTGTTTGGTATTAACATCCCCAGATTTAGCATTAGCTAAAATAGGATGTTGTGTCTCATCAGATAGAATTTAGGCTGTCTCAAATCAGCCACCTGTAGTGCTGAGTAAATGACAGACTGAAATTTGCAGTAGGCTGGATGCTGGCTCAGCACACACTGATTAGGGCACCCTTCAGAGACAGGGGATGGGCTTTGCTGAGTCTCTTGTGGCTGCAGAGTGAACGTGAACACCAAGGGTGCCACCTGCCAGGTCAGTGCCTCACAGCTCAGCACAGCACCTGACCTCCTGCCCAAGCTCCCCTCATACACCTAGCTGGGCAGAAAAAGGTGCCAGCACAATCACACTGCTGGCCAAAAACAAGTGGGGCTTCAATCTGCAGCATCAGGGACTGCAGGTGCCCTCACCACAGGGCTTTCCTAGGCAATGTCTGTGTGTCACCACACTGAACAGGCTCCTGGCTGGGAACAGGAGCACGTGATGTGCGAGAAGAAGCTGAGGGAAATGGGCTTGTGCAGCTTAAGAAAAAGAGCAGGCTAAGGAAGAGGCATGGTTGTAGTCTTCTACCTCTTGGACAGGACAGAGGATGGTGGATGGTGATGGTAAAAGTCACAGGTTGCAACAAGAGAAAATTCCATCTGGGTATAAGGAGAAAAATGTTTACAACAGCTCAAAACTGAAGCAGCTTATGCAGTGGAGTTGTGTCATCTCCATCCCTGAAGATTTGCATACCTCACTTGGAGAAGGCTCTAAGCAGCCTGACATAACTTTGAAGTTGGCCCTGCTTTAAGCAGGCAGATGGACTTGTTCACCCCAGGAGGTTCCTTCCAAAATTAATCTTTCTGTAATTTTATGATTTATTTATGCACACCCACACATACCCTCAGTGTAATGGTTTTGTGTATTCTAAATTATTTCACTGAGTGTTTGATGATTAATGCATAGAGATGCCTTAAACACCCACTTACCTGTATAAATGCCCATATCCTCATCATGTGCTTGCCATTCCCAGACCTGGATCAGTTTGAAAATCATCTCTGATCTTTCTGATAGCTGGCAAAGATATATCCAGCTGACTGCAGAGCAGGCTTGATTCATCTGAGTGATGAGCTTCTTGTTTGTCCCAGCCTGCTGGCACCAGCCCTGCTCCACAACAAGCAGCCCAGCTGAGCAGAGGCAGCTGATGCCCTCCCTGTCACCCACCACACTCTGCTCTGTGTCAGCAGGCACAGGCGTGACGTGCTGCTGGGATGAACTCCATAGTTTGTACTGGGGCTGGCTGGATGGAAACGTGATTCCTGAGACCTGGCACACACCTTCACTGTGCCCACCAGCCACTGCAATGCTGAAATGCTGACATACTTGCAGAAGACTTACCCTTCAACCTTGCCTGTTAGCTAAGATGATAGATTTTGGCATCTCCCTGTCTGAATTGTTACTTGCAAAATATATTTTACTTTGTGCTTTGAGAGGTAGAGGGAGCAGCATAGGACGACAATTTCACATGTCCTTTGTATGCTAATAATGAAATATCAAGAATTTCATCTTATCTGAATTTTTGAATATTGTCTTATCTGAATATCTTCTATCAGTAGTTAATATTTCCCCCTTCTTCCCCTCCTCAGAAAACTACAAATCCTAAATAAATTCCTGGACCAGAAATCATCCTGTGTCATGACAACTGGCTCATATAAAAAATATGATTGAATTCACTTTACACTCTCTTGAGGAGGTAAGAAATTCAGATTATAATTAAATGTCTGTGAACATCTGATTGCTGGCAGATACTAAGAGTTAAAAATCTGGACTAAGACATTATTAAAAAATATGAAGGTAACGTTTCAAAAAAAATTCCTGTGTCTACTTCTGAAGCAACTGCATGAATCCAGGTAAAAAATTTCCTTAACAGGTACCAAGCATAATTCACCCACTTGGGAATGTAAAGCAAAATATTTTCAAGACTAATACAGGGATTTTCCAAAACTTGTTTTTTTCCCCAGAAAATATGTAAAGTATAAAATACCTAGATGAAACATAGCAAAATTCCTAACAAGGCAAGCAACAACTTGCTCCTTTGCAAAATGGAATAATATAAGAAGAAGAGTTTTATTTTCTTTGTTTTTTTAATGTGCTGTGGAGTAGAGTTACAGAATTCTGGTACTTAGGTGACCACAAAGGTTATGCAGGGTCTCTATACACAAGGCACCACATGGAGAAAAGAAGGGGAAACAGAAATTGCCCAGGAGAAGGTTTCATCTCAATATGAGAGAGAATTTTTTTGCTGTGAGAACAATCATTGACTGGATGGTGTGTGGTAGAGACTGTCACTGGAGGTTTTCAGGATGCATTTGGACAGGGCAATAGATAATGCCATCTAGACTTCCTTCCCATGAAAGGCTGGATTAGATGATATCCAAGATTCCTTCTAGCCTAACATGTTCCATGATTTTATAATTCTACTAACTCAGAGGAAAGCAAGCCACAGCAGTGTGCCTACTGAGGCTAAGGATACTAAAATACATTTTTCATTTGAAACAAAGCCTAATAAACAAGGCATAATGTGACTTTCTCCTAGCGAGCAAAATTCTATCAATCAAGCATGCTTGATCCTCTCTGTTCACCAACTTTAGGAAAATAAAAAGATGAGGATCAGATGAGCAACTGTTGAGACAGAAATTAGTAACAGCAGGATATGAGTATAGAACCTCACTTTGATGTAGGTAATACATTTTCATTGAAATAAAAGCTGCTTAAATACATGTGTTTCTATTCTCAGAAGAAAGAACAGTCAACACAGAAAGTTAATTCCAGCAAGATAATTTACTTCCAAGGAATAATGGAATTATTTGATTTCTAGTGAAGAGATAGAATTAATTTTCAAGAACTTTTCCTGGATATAAATCATGTTTTGCGGCTTACTGACAGTCTGATAATCTGGTTGCTAAACCTCAAGCTTCAGACTTGCCTTCACATGCCTGAAGATCATCCCATGTTTGTCCCTCTGATCTTTTGCATGTTCAATTATTAGCTCTTGCTCAATGCTGCTAAATCCAACCTCTATCCCCTTCCTCCTATGCCTTCCTCCAAAATTTATTTCTCAATTATTATATTACAGCAGACACTCCTGTTACCTGCTCACTTCTGCAAGCCAAATCTCACCCGAGGTTCTTACTCCCACCTTCACTTCAGCATTATTGCAAAACACCTGGACTTGGCTGCTGGCGTCCACCCTCTGGCTAATGCTGCTCTCCTCTCCCCACATCTGCAGGGTGCTCCCCTGGCTCTTACATCCCATCCTTGCTCTGCCTATGCACACAGAAATGCAGTTGCAAAAATAACTTTACTCCATATTTTGACCTTGTTGCCCAACCTGCCAAGGTGCAGAGGGCTGGGAAGGAGCAGGACATGACATGAGGCACATGGCCAAGGTTGCCAGGCTTAGACAGGACCTGGGCAAGACCCAGAACAAATCACAGCTTCTGCAGAGGGCACCATGCCCCATTTCCTGCAGCTTTTTCTCAGACACAGAGAAATTTTTACTCAAAATTAAAGGTCCCTTTGGGCCTTACCTTACTTCTTTGTCATCTCTCACTGTGGATTAAGAAGATAGTTTCTATGCCTGAGCTTCTCTAACTCAGTTACTATTATCATTATTATTATTATTATTATTACTTTTTTTTACCTACTCAACTTTCCAGCTGTGGGATGCTCCCATCCATTTAGAGTGAAGTGTCACTGGTCACAAAAAGTTATAGCAAAAACTGCCAAAGAATGAGTCCAGCACCAGCACTGACCGGGACTGCAAGTTTGTTCAACATGAAATATTAATCTGGAAAACAGATACTAGTGCTCCTGCAGCTGGATGGGACACAGGTCTCTTTCTGGCCATGTTAACACACTGTATTAATTTGATGATTAAACACTCAGTTCACCTCACTGTTCCTTGTGGCATAAAAGGTAGATGTGCATTACAACCCAGGAGTGCAGAAATGATAGATATTTGCTATCAAAGGTAGTTTCATACTCTCCCATGCAATTACTGTCTTGTGCTTTCTGCTCATTTTATACCACAGTTTAAAATAAGACACTAAAATGTTACATGTTTGATTAAGGAGGTGATACAGATTATAAGTGGAAAATCAGATTTGAAGATTTTAAGGATGCATTAACATTCAGATACTCTGTTGCTGGCTAGATGGAATCCACTCATAAAAATAACAGCAAAACACATTGTCTCACTCTATTAGTCATTATTTGATAGAAATTCAGTTCTGAATAGAGGCTAGCTAGAAAGTGAAAAAAAACCCAAAAAATGAAACAAAAACCCACCTGAACTCAATGCTTCCTGTTTCAGATTAGGGCCCTGTAGACAAATCTTCAAGAGAAAAACAAATGGTGAAAACCTTGCTAAAATCTCAAGAGGAGGCATCCTGGCTCCCAGACTGGTGGTCCCATTGACAGTGGAGGCTTTGGCTCCCGAGCCTGCAGAGCCCCTGGGAGAGCAGCAGAGCCCACAGGCTCCTGGCCATGGGGCAGAGGGAACCAGCTCTGCTGGCTCTAGGGACAGGCTGGAGCAATGGCTGCTGCCAGACACGGACCATGGCAGGGCATCCAGGAGGGTGATGGATTTTTGTCATTCTCCCTCAACACTCAAGAGTTCTGAGCACTGAGTTAACTTGTCTGATTTTTAGCATTAAGGGGATCTTACTGCTACCACTGTTAAAATAGCTGTTTCTCAGTACTGAATGTCAAATGCATGTTGCAGGCTCCTACTTCCAGACATGTCAGAAGGCAAAGCCCTACTTTGCCAGCCCATGGAGAATGGTAAAGATAGTCTGAAGGACACAGCTTTCTCTTCATTAAAGGCAGCAACTCCTAGTGATGAAAAGAAAAGGAACATGACTATGTTTCCTCTGCCTGGGCTTTCTGAAGTGAGCAGGCACTGTTTTAACTGGCAGCCATGCCAACCCCTCCTTTTCCTTTTCCAGCAGCCTCAGATTCTAGGCAGAGCTTAGACACAGAACAGAGTATGTATGTCCACAGATACAAACACAAACCCAGCCTAAGTAGCAGGATGTCATTACTGCATTATGAACTGCCTTGGCTCCTTGCCCTTGTGTCTGCAGAAGAAAATAGGGCAGAAAGTCTGATGTGTTTGTGTGTGTGTGTTTGAACAGCAAGGCTAAAGGGATTCCTGGGGTTGCCAGTGCTCTAATTTCCCTGCACATCAGCAAATAACACTGATAAACCACTCACAGCTGGGCTGTGGATGTACCTGGAATGGGAGCCTTCCTCCCACTCTGGCAAATCCAAGCCATGCTTCAATTACACTTCTGCTTTACTAGAGGAAACATAATAAGGTGTAAACACATGAACAGACTTGAGCCTGAAGCATTGACCTGATAGAGACCTCAGCTGGAGCTGGACTATGCCCAATGACAGCTGGATATTTCTTTTTTGTTTATACCTGCTTTTTATCTTATTTGTTGCTTGGTTTTTGCACAGCTGAATTATTTCCACTTTTTATCCTCTGGAGAAACATCCATTGACTGCAGTAAGATCTTGCTTAAAGGAAGATGGTGCTGAGCAGAAATTACAGCTGCTGTGGGGACACAGAGTGTTGCTGTGCCCAGCTGCTGACTGAAGCCAAGGTATTTCAGTAGAGGTTTTTGTTTTTAGGGCAGTGGAAACCTCGGATTATCAGAGCACCTGGGAGAGCTGGGTTCATTGTGTCTTCCCAAGAGAAGGGTAAGGGGTGTGGGGGTCTTGCTGCTGCCTATAACCTTCTAGTGAGAGATTACAAACAAGACTGAGCCAGACTCTGCTGGGTGGTGGGATGAGAAGCAGTGAGCACAAGCTGCAGCAAGAGAAATTCTGACTGGGCAGGAAGAAGCATTTTGCACCACAGGGGTTGCCAGTCACTACCCAGACAATTTGCATGGATCTTCCTCATAGAGACTGTCAAAACAAGACAGGACAAGCCTGTCAGAAATCTGATCTAGGTTTTACCATTATGAGCAGAGGGTTGGACTACCCAGCCTTCAAATCCTTCTCAGCATGAACAATCCTGTGAATCTCTCCTTACAATTCTAGATACAAAAGATAAGAAGATCACTTTCCAATAAGGCTGCACAGGCAGAGATACACCTGGGTGAGCATCCAAGATGGCACTGAGGGAATTTTTATGCAGGCAAATGTTTTTTTAACCTGGTAGGTAGTTTCTCAAGCCCTCTCAGTGGCATATTTGTCACAATCACTTCTGACTTGCAAAAGCCTTTTGCTGTCAGGTGCTGCTGGGAGCTGGGAGACATTTACCTGGGATGCATCACTGCCCAGAAAAGAATCTCTGTCCTTTCCAGCTTCCAGGTCTGAAGTTACTAAACATGTCTTGAACCACCCCATGCCTCCCATCTCAGGAAAAACAAATAGTAATTGGAGGCTAAACCTTTCACTGGAAGGTAAACTACAACAAGTTTAATTTGGGCATGGAAAGTACACAAGGATTACTGCACCTTAAATCTGTGTGTGACATGGTTTGTGGTTTGTGAGTCTGGGGACAACATTCATGCCTTCTTGCATCCTCCTGTTCAGAGATGCTCAGTGTCTGTGCCTAGATTCAGTTGAAAGTTATTTAAAAAAAAAAAAGTTATACTTTATATTTTACAACTTGGTGAAACTTTTACAGCCACAGATTTTTAAGCTAGATATTTTAGGTGGTTTATTATAAAAAATAATATACATAACGCTGTCAAGCATCTATAGGTTAGTTCTGTGGTTGTAGATGTGGCAGGTTAAGTAGCTTGAAAAGTCATTCTTGCTCTCACAAATATGAACAGTTAACTGGGGCCAGAATATGACATAAAGAATAACTGGATTCATCTTGTTCTTGAAAACAGATATAAATCTTTTATTGGAAGAGTGCTAAAAAAGTGAAATTAAGCAGAGTTCTGGACATTTTCATACCTAATTATAACGATCATCTCAACAATTTCCATTTGCTTCTCCCCATTTGCATGCTTCTTTTTTTGATAAAATGTCCAAACATCAAACTGTGGGTGACTTGCTGGGTTCTGACATGTCAAAGAAATCCCAAGTCAATGGACTGCTACTCCAGCTTAACTAAAAATTATGATTTTTAATTTCTTCAGGCTAGAGATAAAAACAAACTGACCACTTGAAACGTTTATTTAATCATTTCTCTGGGAGCCTCAGTGGGATTTCCCTTCCACGAGGTTCAAGGTTAGGGGAGCAATATGTGTAGGCAATCCCAGAAGGCAGCGCAGGGAGGGGGCACATCTGGAATGGTGGATTTGGAAGGGAGAGTGGGGTGTCTGCCATGGGGTGCCAAAGGTCACCCTGCAGCTCCGTTTGTGCACGGTGGACATTGTTAAACCTGTATATCTCTGTTGGACTTATCCAGCACCTGAAAAACCTGCACAGCACGATTTCAGTGGCACATGATGTTTAACATCTGAATATGGTGCATTGGTACTGTGGAATTTCATGGGAAGACAATTGCCTCATGACCAAACCCATGAGCTACACCACACCATGAGGCACCAGTGTGAATCCTACAGCACTCTGAACAAAACACTTCTGCAAACAGGATCACTGTTGCACAAAATCAGGTTTGCATGTTTTAACCATTTTTATTTCTGTCAGTGAGTGGAAAACATATCAGATGAGGTGACAACATCCACCGGATTGTGACTGCAGTCTGCTTTCTTCTCTTCACAAGTCTTGGGAAAAAATAAACACAACAAAACAAAACAGAATTCAGGCAGAAGGGCTTTCTCATCAACCAAAGTAATTTCCCCTATAATGTGCTTTAGATGTTATAGATTTTATACTCCAGACATCTTTGCAACAGTAAGAAAACAGGTGACAGATATAATACGCTTTAGGAACTTGGAGAATTAATTAATTCAGAGAACTCCTTGATTTTATGTGTTCATGTGTTTTTAATTTTAAGTCAAGCCTCTTAGGAAATTTTTGGATTCGGGATTTTGCACTTTATTTTGAACAGATCACGTAAAGTAATCTTGAGACAGCACGCTAACCTGGCACTGCAGCAATGGGCTTAAAATGAGGCTGAGTAAGAACATAAAGGATGTATATAACATGAGCTCACATGGTCTAAGCCTCTAAAGGTTCACTAGATGCAGAAATAACTTGGCAAACCCAGGAGGGGTGTCTGCAGATGAATACATCAGTATTGTGTACCAGACAGTGTACTGGATAATTTGAAAGTCACAACTGCTTTCTGAAGTTCTGCGTGTTCAAAATTTACACCTCATTAATATTTATACTGGAGTCTGATAAGATCTGCAAATATTTAGTGTTTAACTAGGAAATATTTTAATTAAGGAAATGCGCTTTTAAGTGCGATTTTGAGTTCACCTGGCAAAGACTGGACAAAGCTTGATGTTTCTAATTATTCAGGCTGACTAAGCACACTGATTCATATGGAATTACAGAAAAGTGCTGTATGAACCTAGCTGACTGCTCGTGGAGACCACAATGATGGTGTAGATGAATGTCACTCAAAAATTACATCTGAAATCTTTTTCATGCTCAGACTTGCATTTAGTCATTGTCCCAATATCAACTATGCCAGAACATTTTGCATGGCATCAGCTAATCAGGGAAGATCCATAACATTGCTTTGCAAGGTCAAGTCTACCCAAGGAGCTGTTTCTAACAACAAACTTAAATCCATCAGTGTTGTTACCATCAACAGGTCACTGACAGCCCTCAATGTCACAGCAATCAAGATAAGGGCCAGTACCCACATTTCCTGCCAAGGGACTGCTCCTAACGCCTAAATAATCATCACAACCCTTTCTAGGGTAGCAAATAACAGCAGACACAGAAAATGGGCTTGTGGGGGTGACTGAGGATGAGGAAGGCTCTGCCCTTTGTTGTTGGGGAAATCTGGAAGGAAGAAGATGCATGTAAAGGGTTTCTTATGTATCTAATTGTACACCACAGATCACACATCTTCCTTCACCTCTACCCAATTCTCATGGAATGCTGCCCAGGGAAGCTGTGGATGCTCCATCCCTGGCAGTGTTGGTTGGGACATGAAGCAGCCTGGGATGGAGGGAAGTGTTCCTGCCCATGGCAGGGGGTTTGGAATTGTGTGATTCCTTCCAACCCAAATCATTCTATGACAATATGAAAACACCCAGGCCTGTCAGTCAGGTCCAGAAAGACACAAAAGCAGTGGATTCCTATTTAATTTTCCAAGCCTTGGTTAAAGTAATAGAGATTACAGCATATACATATTCTGTGCATCTTGTCTGCATCTTCTCAGATATATTGAATGTATCTGAGTGTGTTAGAAAGCACATTTGAAAAGACAAATGTACTTATTTCTTCTAGTTAATTCCCTTGGCAACAACCTACCTAAAATTAAATTTACTGGATTCTATTAGAAAATTTATCTCTTTTCTTCATTTTTAGTTACAACAGAAAGAAAGCCTATAAAGAATGGTACTATCTGCAATTTTCCAAGGAGGCTAAACCAGAAGCTGTTAGGGGCTTTACAAGAAGCCTACTAACTGCAAACCAGTATATTATTTTAGCATTATATCCTACAGCTCCCTCTTGAAATGTGCTAGAAGATCCACTCGCCTGAATAAATTGAGCACAGAATGTGAATCTCACAGATTTCTGCATAGCATGGACTTTCCTGTTGAAAAATGAAGGTTAGATGCATGCCATCAAATACAGAACTTCCACAGGTAGGAGTAGCTGCTTCAATGAAGTCCTTGTCATAGATTAAGAAGTAGTAAAGGTTGCTACTGATTCCTATTTAAGGTAAATGCTGATTAGGAGGGTATTTAAATTGGCAATAAGGAATCTGCAATTTTGATATAATGAAAATAGAAATAGAAATAGAAATAGAAATAGAAATAGAAATAGAAATAGAAATATATTAGTAATAATAATAATAGTAATAATAATAATAATAATAACAATAATAATAATAATGCTGTAATTTAACAGATATTATAATGTCCCTAAACTGATGGCTGAAATGATGCATATTAACTTGGAGGTCTTACCAACCCCTCTGCTTTTTAAAGTAAAATAAAAAATAATAGTATCCCAAATTGTAGTTGAAACAAGGATTCAAGAATGTGCCAGGGTTAGGGGGCATTATGTTCTTAACATGAGAATGACTGATATTATCAGTCAGACAGTGGACACCAGATAGAAGCCATGGCAGGAGCAATGTGTTGGACACACCGTGTTGGCAGTGATACTGCTGTCACTTATGTTTTTGCAATGAATTACACTGAAAAACTGGGTCCTCACTCTGTGTTTAAAGATAAAGCAAAAGCTTCCAGAAAAGTGGCAATTGAATGCTCATAGGCTCAGAAAGTTTAGCCAAATATTTTCTGAGAAACATTGTCTGCAACACAAGAGCACAAAGCTTGTGAAATGGAGCTCAAAAGTATTTGGGACCCACAGCACACACTGGAGTGAGAGGTAAAAATTCCCTTGTTTTCCATGAGGTTGTAATTGGACTCTTGACCTTCAGTTCTCCAGACAGTGAAGGCAATGAACACTTTAGGATGGAGAATAAAATCTGTCCTCTTGGTTCTGGCCGGCAAGGAATGCTTTTTCCATGAAGTACACTGGAAGAGTAGATTTTGAAATTTTTTCCATTACTGGGTCCTGAAACACCATTTCATAGAATCCCACATAGGAGGTATGGGCAGATTGCATGGCTATTTTTTCTTCTTCAGGAAACCCAGACCACAGCAAGACACACAAGGACAAAGAAATTGCTATCAGCCTGCTCCAAATCATCGCCAAGGCAGCACAGCCTGACAACCTGTTAGAGGGGGAAGCAGACAGAATGGCCCCCTTTCTCCAGAAAAATGCAGGACAAGAGACTTCCTTAAAAAAAAAAAAAAGCTGGGGTGGCAGGTTTTAGTTGACCAAAATGTAACTGAAGGACTGTTTAATCACTTCACAAATTAGAAAAAAAAAAAAAAAAAAAAAAAGCTGGGATGGCAGGTTTTGTTTGGAAATCCTTTCTCAGCTGTGCAGCAAGTCACCCACAGCCCTGTGACTTGTCTGTGCTGCAAGTGAGGTGTTGCTGCTTGTCAGCAAGGCATTACCTTGCAAATCAAATCCCATTGTAAGCTCTGACACCAAGCTGCATATGTAGTAAAAAGCAGATAAATTACTATCCAAGCTCTGTACATCCCACTGGAAAGCTGCCTTTGGGAAAAGCTATTCTAGTAGAGATCTATATTAAAGATAGGAAACTATAAAGAAGACACACAGTTACTTCTTGTTCTGTAAATCACTGCAATAAAATTTAGAGATTGGCAAATGTGCCATATATATGTGTGCTAAGAAACTAAGAAACATTTGTTTTTCTCTCTTCTGCACCTTTATATTTTCTGAGTCTGAAACCATTTGAGGACTGTTTGGCTGTGCTAAATCATTAGCATGTAGAGAAAACAAACAGTTTCTCTTGGAGATTTGACTCTAGCTTTTTAGATATTTTGTGGCTTTTTCTTCATCTGGAATAAGTTGGGCATCAATGAGTGCTTTTTTGAGCCTGCAAAAATATATTGTCAAGAATGAACATTCTTACTGGAAAGTGAGATTATTTAGCTAACATGTAAGCAATGACAAGAATGAGAAAGGAATGTGTGACATATACATAAAGAACTCATAAATATAATGCAGTAATCACTTGAAATGTTGCAGTTATATTTTAGAGGTCATGCCACTATGTTAATCACTTCATTGTGGCTCAAGAGTGGTTTTTAACCAATGTGTTACACAAACTGCAATAGTAAATTCTACTAATGCCCACTGTCTTATTCAGGTGACTTAAACTTTCCTTTTCAGGTACCTCAAAAATAATTAGTGTTTATATTCAGCAGCTCTATTTAGAGATTACATATTTAATACATGGAATTGTCTGTGTCCTGTCTCTTCTCTATTATTAACAGGACATTAAGTAAGAGTAGTCAGAGTGCCCACCTAAGAAAGGTGAGATCTGGGGCTCAGCCCCATCAGAGATAAATATTTCGTGTGCAGTAGTCACATTTAATATACATGTCTTACTAATTTAATCTCTAAAGGAGTGAGAGGCTATAAACCTCATCTTCCATGTGATGCTTCTAGCAGTCAGGCTCTGGGATCTGTACAGTCCTTTCCTCTGACTCAGACTCGAGGTAACCTTTTCCACAGCAGCAGATTAGCATCAGCAGGGTAAACCTTGGACTAGATTTTCCTGAATGCCTGCTCACTTGGACAGGAGCTATATTGACAGGGACAGGGAGCTGGCTTTCCAAGAACTTTATCCATGTACATTTTGGAGTACCAGCCCTGTCTTTGGAAAGGGTGGAGAGTGTAGGTGTGAACTCTGGAGCTGTGCTATGCCAAGCTTTAGATAATTTTATTCATTAGTAAAGTTGCAGCCAGGAAACCCTGGTCTCACTTATGGATGAGAATGAGTTTCTGATCCTGTATGTTACCTTGCAGAGGTCCAGTTGCAACCCCCACATCTTTGGTTAATGTTGTAAAAATTTTGTCTCTCAGCTGTGTTTTGTGAGCAGGGCTGTATAATGTACAGACTTGTCTTGGGTTGCAAAGTCACAAGTCCCTGTAGTAGGGCTGTGAGCCCTGGGAGCTACATTCCTCCTTGCCACTTTCTTGTTTCAACCAGTTTTCTCATTTATTCCATTTGCTTCTATCTAAGACAAATCCTTCTTGTGGGATACCAGATATACCCATGAGTTGGGGTGTTTGATCTTGTGAACTTTGGGCACACAGTGCAGGGCTGAGGACCCTCTGTGCTGCTGAAACAGCTTGTGCCAGGCACTGCAGTGCTGGGCGCTGCCATGTGCTGGATCAAGTGTAAGAACTTGCAGAGAACACACACTCTATGGACATAAGGAATTTTGAAATGTGAAGTCACGATGGAGCTGCTTCCTGGTTTTCTTATGAAGAATGTCTGTGAAACACCACAAAGTCCACTGGCATTTGGGGTGTGATACTAACATACAATTTCATTCTATTTCTCTTCTTATTGCATCATCTGATGTGTATCATTCCACATGATATCATGATAGTGCAAATGTCATTTTGCTAGACTGTCCACTTGGAGGGAGGAACTCTGTAGACTTTAAAGAGATATGGTTTGGTCTATCAGCTGGGCAGATAACAAAACACAGGCCACAAGTAGAAGAAGAAACCCTTATCCTATTTAAAACTGAGCCAGAGAAATAGTCTCACAGATGCATGCAAAGATTTTGATTGGTGCTTAAAGTTCTGAGTTCACTGGTACAGTAGTAGCTGGGTGGAGTCTCTGACATCTCATTTTCTTTACATTATGTTACAATGCACAGTCTGTTGTTTTTAAGATAAGACTTCATTGTTTGAGTTGCATTTTTTTCAAATAATGATGCAGCTGCAGATGCTACCGGTACACTAAAAACCACAGGGTCACAAAACCCACTCACACAAATAAGCATAATCTAAACACCTATAAAGCCCCATTGTTTGAGTTGCATTTTTTTCAAATAATGATGCAGCTGCAGATGCTACTGGTATACTAAAAAACCACAGGATCACAAAACCCACTCACACAAATAAACATAATCTAAACACCTAAAAAGCCTTCTCAAAGCTGGTACAAAATGATCTGATAATAGCTGCGTTTTGGACAATTCACCAGGTAATGCTAAAAAGCTGTCTGGTTGTGTGTGTCATGAAGATGAAAAGTTGAATTTGTCTAGTTAGCACTGCAGAAGAGAAATAAAAATCAGAGCCAGAAGCAGCATTTTTACAGTGAACTGGCAGTCTTCTGGTGTGTACTCCACCCAGTGCAAACCCTGACTTAAAGTTTGTGTTATAAAGTTTCCTATTTATAGTGGAAAAGCAGGATTTAGAGTTTATTTTTAATTATTATGTAGGATTCAAAATGTCAAATATTAAAGAAATGAGAGTGTTTCTGAACTCTTAATCTTTTTTAACCATCAGATTGGGAAGTTTTCCTAATACGTGGTATTGACTGATGTTATTTGCCTATTTGATGATTAACTTCTGAAATCAATGTGGAGCTAACTTACAGCAAACTGGCTTTGAAAGTAGATCAAAGAAGGATTTCAGAATCACTTTATTGTATTTTCTGTCATGCTTGTGCAGTAATCTGAATAAAGAGGATTTCAGAAGATGAGGGTGATTTAAAGGGGATCATTGGTAAGATACTACACAGGTTTACATCTAACAGGAAGAAATAAGTTGGTCTCGCATGTCGGTCTCACATTTCATTTGTGCACTGAGGAAAATATATATTCTCATCATAGATTCTACAGGTAAAAACAAAATAGAGACCATATTTCAAAGTAAGAATGTGAGACATCTAATTTATCTGATTTTTTTCTGCTTCTGCAGAGCGGGACCTAAAAAAATTGTGTTAACTGCAAATAAAGCTGCAGTAGGTAACATTAATGATATTACAAAATATAAGAAGAATGGGGGTTTTCTAGATAAAAATGCCTTTAGAATAATTCATTGGCTGACTTATACAGGTTCTTTTCCTAATGCAATGCTCTCACTGACATCGTAATTTCATTAGGCACTGACACATTTAATGAATGTACCTACTGCACACAGAAACTACCACTTCAATTCTCAGCCCCATGGAGTTGGTTTAAAAACTTCCTTCTGAGTGACTTAAATGTCTTGAAAGAAAGGTGTGGTTCATGCCCTGGTGTGCTTAAAAACAGACCGGCTGTCAATATAAACTTTAATGCATGGGCTGTTGCATGCCAGGAGTGTGGTGGAGGGTGATAAACCTGTGTTTGCATTTCAGATGGCACTTCTGTATAAAAGGAACACCTATAAATAGTTTATGGAGGGTTAATTAGTGATACCAGCATGTTACAGATACAAATAGATAGATACATGCACCCCAACAGAAGGCAGCAGGTAGGGATGAGATACTGTTTTAGACAGCCTGTTCACCTGGTGGTCTTGCTCCAGTTGGCTACAGCAATTTATTAAAATGTCTATTAATAATGCAGATGGATCTAAGCTAAATTTATATACTCCAGCTGACTGCAGCATTCCTTACAGAGGCTTGGATCACTTCAGTGTGAGCTGGGAATAAAAGTCAGGTCATCTGACAGGGGTGCCAGGGCTGCTGCTGTAAAAGCAGAGGGCAAGCCCAAGTGTCCTGCTGGAGAAATGGGCCCAGCTCCATGAACACAAGCATCTCTCAGTGCTCTGATCTGTGACAAGGCTCTGCTGGAGCACTGGTTTCTGGTCTCTGGGCTGGTGCAGCATTATGGCCAATAAAAAATCATGGGCAGTTCATGGAGCTCTGGCTGCAGGGACGTCAGTCAGTCCCTGGATCACTACAGTACAGATATATTCTGCCTTTCTCTAACCCAGGTGAGCTGTAGTGTGATGCAACAGGAGAGAGGCTGGATGCACTCACCACCAAACAGCCTCAGACATCTGCTCCTTTGAGGATAAGAGATATGGATGTGAGCTGCCCAAGGGTGAGGATGAGCCTGAATACAGTTTTTTTTTAGCGTATGCAGACACTTGTAAAAGGCAAGAAGAGCAAAGTCTTACTCAGTTTGCATTTGCTTTGGGTGACATTTCAGTTCAGGGCTTAATGTCCTCATCTCTGTGCCTCCACACTAGACAAGACTGGGCTTTCAAAGTATTTTCAGCCACATGTTAAAGATGAAGAAGATACAGCCCTCCCTTAGCACTGGGCTGCTCTCTTGTCCTGTAGTACCAGTTCAGCAGTAGTGCTGCTCAGCATGAAATCACCTCCCTAGATTAAATCCAGTTTTCTTAGTTTCTAGGTGTACTTATTTCCTACATATCACAGGGCAGGACTGTTATCTACAGGGTAAGTGGGGTGAGTGTGTGTGGGGTAGAGAGCGAAGGGAAATACAGACAGAGGAAAACAAGTATGGTAGCCTGGATCACTGTCACTCTCCCAGAACACAGCAGCTCCTGATTGTCTGGATTTTCCGACTGATCTGGGAGAAATTGGAAAAAAATATGCTTTTAAGTGAATATGACAATTTTACTCTTTCACAGCTGCTTTTTTTTTTTTTCCTGGCTCTTGCTAGAAGTGGTTCTGTGATGTCTACCTACATAATTAACCTCTTGCCCATTTCAGTTTTCCTTTTGCAAGACTGCATCTGCTGCTGGTACATATGGCTAGGACTAATCCCATTTAAAATGTTATGTTAATTAGAATTTGCCATTGACCTTTCACTTTCACATAGACTGTGGCTTGAAGGAATTTTTTTCACTTATTACATTATAATTCTGCTTTGTGATGTCTGTGTTGTTCCTTTCAACCCACCAGCTGAAAAGTTCTCTCTCCTTTCTGTGGGACATACCTTGGTTCCCTGCTCTAAGGGGACCTCCAATCAATCCTTCATTATTTTCTGAGGATTACAGAGAGGATAAAGACAAGATTTTTTGAGTCTGTGTTTTCTGTGCTACCCTTTTAGAGGAAAATTCAGAGTACAAATCCAAATCAAAAACATACCTGGCATCACCCTGATCCCTCATCTTTTGTGAGTCTTCCCCTCCTTCTATCACTGGGGCATCTCTGTGTCTTAGTGAATGGATTTCTTCTTGGAAAAACCTTAAAGCTCCATCTACAGTACATGTTTGGATTTACAACAGAAATTTACAATGGGAGTTGTAGTAAAAAGCCCAATGACAGTGGAAAAATGCACAGGCTAGGGGAAAATAAAGAGAAATTTTTAATTGTTGCTATTTCTTTGCTTCAGAAAAAAAAAGGAGGTACCAATATTTCAAAGCAAGAATCAACAGGGAACTTAGCACTCAGTACAATATGAAAAAACTCACATGGTGTTGAAGCACAACAAATAAAAGGCAGACAGTATTCAGAGAAGCAAGTAAGTTACTAGGGAATATCTCTGTAAAATAGAAATATAATTCAAAAAGCAAGAGAGATTGCTGCTTAAATAAAGCAGTAGGAATTTTTGTCTTTCTAGTTATACAATAAAGTGACAATTGTCACAGGGAAAGTTTCATTTTGGGGAGAAACAGTGAAGGAGAAAAATATATTTTGAGTAATCAACCAACCAAAATTTGAGGTACAGTTGCTAGGATCCAGATTTTGATTTCATGATCAGGAATGTGAGTTAGGAATAAGAACAGTGGTTTACCTAAAGAATACTGGTGACACTGAAGAATTATTGCAGATTTTTATGCCATCACTACAGTGATCACAAATTGACCACTCATGTTAAAACCTTTAGAAAGAGGAGAGGCTCTCTCCACAATCACAGCAAGATTCCTGCCCTGCCACACTGTTCTAATTAAGGAAGAGAGCTCTTGTAATAAAATTTTCAAACAGGTTGTGTTGAGCTGATGACAGGCAACACAGAGCTTTTTCTCTAGCAAAGCATTGCCTATTTAGTTGTGCCAGTGTATGCAACCATCCTGTAAGTACAGCAACTTTTGTGTCTTCGAAGACAGTAAGTAACCTGCATCCATTTGATGGTTAGGCAAACTTTAATTACTTTGTGATTACCAAAACACTAGCTATCCTTAGGAGACCTAAAGGGTGCTCTGGGCAGACTGACTATTCAGCAATGGAGCCAGTATAGTCAGTCTAGAGGAAATCATGCAGGAAAACCTGTACTTTAGAGTACATAATTCATACATTCCCTCTGTGCTTCAAATTTTGCTGAGAATTCTCAGGTAAGGAGCCATTCTACACATCTTCGTTGCTATTCTAATCCAAAACTTCATTTAATTTTTAATGTCTAACAAAACAATTTGTCTATCTTATCTGTATGACTGCTGTAAGCCTTAAGAAACTCCAGAATTATTTCAGCTCACATCAACATAAACCTACAGAACTCAACCCTTAACATCTGAAAATGAGTGGCAAGTAATTAATTTGAAATTATACTACTTAAAGAATTCAGCATACCCACATATACAAGACTTCCATAAATGTTTTAATTGTGAGACCTTACATTTCCATATTTGCTTGTATTACTACTTTGTATCAAACAAATTTGCTTGTTCAGTCTTTTATTTTATGTAAATCTCAGTGTGTGTGTTATGTAACTGCTTATTAAAAACACAGGTGTGAATTCCATCCTCAAAAGATAAATTGGTTTAAGGTGTCTTCTGTTTTGATCCTATGAAGTTAAATTAGAGATTTCATAACATTTGCAAAGGTATCTAGATGGATTAGGAATTTACACCTCAATTATTTAAGAAAAAAGATATTTGGTATTGTTTGTATGCATCCTGGACCCTGTGACATTCACATAGGCACTTTGGAATTTTACCTTAGGTCATTCTGACCCAGGTTTTGGTGAAAGATCTGTGTGGTATTTGCAGTCCACTGAAACAGGTGTCTCGGACACAATCAAAATAATTCCAAAAATACTGAAAAACTGTGAAGGGTGGAGTATTCAGGAAGTGGAAAATCAAAGAAAGGATTCCCAGGGTGGGATTTTCTCTCACAAAATGGTCTGTGAGTGGAGGTAGCAGGACCTTCACTGTGTCAGCCCAGCAGCACCACCTTGTGTGTGTGTGCTCACGTTACTCCTCTATTAGCTGTAAGGACCTAGTGAGGTTTGCAAGTTCTAGTGCACATCGTGCTGGAGTAGTATATTACACCTTGCATAGGAAAAAAAAAAAAATCAGACGTATATCAGTCGTAGAGGAAGTAAAATACTTCTTATAGCAAATAATCTTTATGTGCACACAGTATGGATATGTGCATGTTTCACTCCACATCCAGGACTGTATTAGGGATATTTTCACAGGGTAGTATGTGCATCTCTGCAGAGTTGTGTTATAGTCTTACAATGAAAGTTGAAACTATATCAGTCTGTTGTCATTATAAAGTAAGTTTGATCCATAAATAATGTGTGAACCACTGTATGAAATGTGTTGCAGATTTCAGTGCAGATGGAACAGTTCTATACTCCATGAGTACAGAACTGGGTGTCCATGAAGGCTGGAAGATGTTTCTAGATCATGACATAAAACTGTGTTCCTTTTTCTATTTTCAGTACTTTCAGACTTGTCTAGTCCAGCTTACACTCAGTACCTTTAGAGCTGTATTAAGGATGCCATCTGCAGACTGAGGACATACTTTAAAGCCCTGTAAAAGCTTTGTTTTCAGAAATAATCAATCTGAAAATAGAAAATCCTAATGTGGACAAGACTAAGAATGCAGAGTGTAATGAGAACTCACACACATGAGACATCTTTGTTTCTATTTCTGTAACACAAAATTTGTCTGGTTAATATGTGCTCAGTTTGTGTTTTCCCTCTCAAGAGGATTTCCACAATCAAGATTTTGACTTGACAGGGACATTCCTGAGTCATCTAAAAAAGGCAAGAGAGATAATATATTCCTGAGCTTGCATCTAGGGTTTATACCTTACTCTCTAAAAGCTCTTACTTGTTTTGAAGGACAGTAATGTAACAAGGATGCTTAATGTATAAATATATACCTTGTAAATGTTGCACCACTTCACTTTGGCACCCAGAACTACTAGTCCTGAACATGCCCTGCACGTCTGCCTTTGTTTGTTGGGGCAGAAGAAACTCGGTAAGAAAAAACTGCTTAAATTTTGTTATGAATCACAAAAGTAGAAAAGGCATGAAAGTAAGCCCTGCTCCATACAAATCTTCTCTGCAGGAAAATAATTTTGGGTGATATAACCAGAAGAATCAAATAGCCAGTAAGGGGGTTTATTTTCTAAGATGATCTAGTTCTCTATAAATTTGGGTAAGACACTACTGGTTTCATTACACTCATCTACCAAATTTTTGACAGTGCTGCCTGCTGCTAAATCAGTATTTGCTGTTGGGTAACACCCTTTGTTTCTTCACATTCAGACTAGAAACAGATAATATCTCCCTGCTTGACAGTATCATTCAGACATTCTACAGAAACAAAACCATATTTCTGCAGTGATTTCACAAGGCATGTCCAGAGCTCACAGCTCTCAAGGGAATTAAGTTATACAAAAACTGCTTTGTGGAGTAAATTCCATTCCTCCTTCACACATGTGGAAATGGAGGTCTTGGAGAGACCATCAGAGCCCCCAGAGCAGAAGGTAGGTTCAGGGGTTCCCAGCACTGCCTGGCAATAATTCTTGATTGACGTCTGTAAGAAAGCTTTGAGACAAAGGTCTTCACTGTTTTCACAAACATTTACCACTGTATTCAATGTTTTTATGGAGTGCTAGTGTTCAGCCCTTGCTGAGCTGGCTGGCAAAGGCTGTGCCAGGTTGTGCTCTCACCCCTGCTGTGACTGCAGATGATCACATCCAGCATCCTGGAGTGGTGGTAGGCAGTGATGGTAGGTGGAAGCTGCAGTGATGTGGGAAATACTGAGCACATCCTGAGCACACGCTTGGGCAGTTAGACCATGCTGGTGTCTACACAGCAGTACTGATGGTTTTTGCTGACTGTATCTGGCTAATTATTAGCTCTGGCTGCAATCCTTGTAGTCACAGAGCTGACTGCTGAACAGACATATCTCAGTCAACAGCTCAGCTTTTGCCCAGTGAAAGTGGCAGATTACTACAGACTCTTCTGTCAGCAGATTCAAGCCCATTAGACCTAGAAACTCTTCCAAGCTGGTCCATTTTGTTTTTCTGTTATTGAATAAACTTTAATAGCATTATCATGGCAAGGAAAACACAGCCACTTATTATTAAAGAAAATGATGAAATTAAATCTACATTAGTCACTGGAGCGGTGACCACATGTATGAAAACAAATATTACTTCTTTCTAGGGAGAGGCAGATGGTTACTAGGAATTTACAGAAGACATCTCCTTTCATGTCAGTATAGCTTCCTTTTCTTTTCTAAGCTGCACAGTTGGCTAAAGCTGAAAATGGGCAGTTGTCAGTGAGAGACTTAAATTACTATTCTTTCTGTATTGACTCTGAGGACTTTTGACATGATGGATTAAATCATCAGTGCTGTTCCTCTGATCAAAAATAAACTCAACAGCAGGAAGCCTGTGTATCCTTGCTCCTGTGTTACCCACATGAGGCCCAGCTCACACTGTTTACTCATGCCCATTTCAACACTGAAAATCACACCCTCCTCAGATGAAGGCATGTCTGCCTTCCTGCAGCCTGCACCACACTTCATATGAGAAAACTGAGCATCCATATCATTAAAAGTTATTCAGAGTCAGCTACAGAAGACACAAGGGCACACTGGTGTCCACTCTTCCTGTGTATAGCAAGAAGCCTGCCTAGCAAGCACTGCTGCATTCCTTGTGTTTGCTCCCTGTGTTTGCTCCTTGGCTGTGGGGGCACTAACCACTATCTCCCTGCTGGGCTTGGCTTCCACAAGCTGTCAGATTAAAGGCACTCTGACTGCTGGTATATCCCACCATGCACAAAGAAGCTCAGAAGCACCCACTCCTGCAAGGTTTTATAGCTAGTTTTCAGGCTCCACTTGACTGTTTTACAGCAGAAAACATATAATGCTGTCACAAGTGCTGAGGATTGGATTTGTTGAATCAAAGAGTCTGTGAATAGCCTATTCTTGAGCCCCCAAAACTCCATAGTAGCTGTGATGCTATTGACCAAAGTGGGTTTCTGACCCTTATTTCACTGATCCCCTTCTTTCAGGCAGCATTGCTAAATACAGAAGCACTTCATTCTGCAACAATTGCAATTGTAGATAAACTCTGAAACCATTTCCAAAAGTGGGAAGGTCCAGAAAGCAGTAGCTAGCTAGCTTTTGTGAACAAAAAATCCCTCCTGACCAACCTGGTAGACTTCTCTGACAACCCGACTAGCTTGATGGACAAGAGGAGAACAGTGGATGTTTATCTTGATTTTAGAAGGCTTTTAACACTGTTTCTCATACCATTCTTATGGTGGAAATGAGTAAAATAGAGACTAGACTCAGAGGTTTCTGATCAGCAACACAAAGTCCAAGCAGTGACCAGTCTCTATTGGTGCCTTTCAGGGGTCAAGACTGAGAAAAACACTGTTTAGTAACTTCATTAATGACCTGAAGGGACAGCATGCCTCTCACAAAGTTTGCAGAGGTTGCAAAAATGGGAGGAGTAACCACTGCATCAGATTCAGCCTTGACAGGCTGGAATGCTGAAGTTCAACAAAGACAAATAGCAAAAACTACCCCAGGCACCAGAACATGCTGGGGGCTGATCAGTTGCAGTGCAACTTTCCACAGAAAGGCTCTGGGTCCTGGTGGAGGGTAGGTTGACCATGAGCCACCAATGTATACGTGTAATAACGTTACTGTAAAGAGTTAACCCTGGAATCTTCCTGATCTCTGCTTAATTTGCCAGAAGAGAGGTAATCCACTATTCTAAACATGCCATGTCTCTGAAATACTTTTTATGCTCATGGTTGATCATGTGGTTGAAGTGTTCTCTAGTAAGACTGTTGTAGGGAAGAGTGTATTACTGTTTAATAGAAGGTCAGAGATTTCTAAATCACAAACACATGCACAACAACAAATGCAGTTTTGCCAAGGGACTTTCTTCCTTCACTGCTAATATTTCTTCTGTGGAATATCTTGGAAAATCTGTTCTTTTGTGAATAAGGGAAAATCCTAAGTTGCTTCCAAATCATCCCTTTTTATATGAGGCACTTCGAGACATAGATAGACCATGTTTTAAATTTTTCCAGTTCCCAAATGTCTCTTTCTTCTCCTTCACTAACTTTTCTATGGCAAATTAGGAATAAGCTTCCTGTGTAATTTCAGAAAAAAAAAATAAATCTGATGCTTGGTGTGCTCTTACAGAAGTGTAATAAATTTAGAAAGACATTCTCCCAGCAACCTCAACAGGTTGCTGAATCCTGCTTATACATGTGGCTGTAAGAAGCTACACATCCAATTCACATCTGTGCCAAGTCAGACCTGAGCTAAATAAATGCTCACAGTGAGGGAGCAAAGTCCTGGAGGCAGAGCTGTGAATTGCTTTGTTTCTGCAGATTATGTGAGACAACTGTGTTAGTCACACAGGGTGGTGGATGGAGGAAGGGTAAGCCTGGAGGAAGACTGGAAACAGCTATGAGCTGCCATCAGGACACTTTATCTGCCCACAGTCCTTTGTTTTTCTCTGAATTGAGCTTAGGGACAAAACAGAAGATACCATGGGCTAAATTAGTGGTTCTTGTGGCTAACTGGACCCACAAGGAACAGACCCAGTACTTTGGTAGAGTAAGGCAAAGGGCAGTCTGAACAGAGGGTCTATAGATGATCAACACTTTTTGTCTGAATTTCCATTAGTTTCATACCTACCTCCCTGCTGACACCTTCCTGTGATACCCTGGAACATCTTTGGTGGCTTTGGATGTCTAGATCAGGAAGCTGTGTTGTTTGCTGGATAGGGACCATGAGAGGAGTGAAGAGACCAACAAGACCTGGTGCCATGTGAGATGTCTGAGATCCCCACACTGGCTGGCAGCTTTGCCACAGGACCTAGGAAGACCCACTGTTCCCTAGAAGGGCAGGTGGAGCTCGCCTGGGGTTCTCTGGGGTTTCTCAAACACATACGTGGACAGCTGGATCCTGCTCCCAGTATTTTTTTCAGACACAGAGAGTGCTATTGGCAATCATACAACTGGTTGCAAAATGAAATTTATCTTTCTTTTTTCTCTACTGTAATACATCTTCAGCTAGTGGTGCCTGTACAGGTAATATTTGCATGAGCATGTGCCATCTTCCAGGGCATCTGAAAAATCTTTGCTTTGGCTCTTCTGTCACTAACTGGTAGCTTTTTCCATTCCCCATCAGCTGGCTGGGGACCTTTTGGGAGAGAGAAGAGGGAACAGAGGGCAGAGCAAAATTGTGTGTTTATGGTATAAATTGCTATGAATTGCTGGATAAAACAACACTTTGTAACTGCAGAAAGGCCTGCTGTTCACTCACAAGTGTCTCATGACAGAGCACATGGATAATGAGTGCCACTGTGCTGCCAGCCACTCAAATGGCAATGGGGACTTAGCATGGAAAGAAAGGAATTTAAAAAAAAAATTATAAAAGTTTCCTCCATAAAAGGCAATTTGGGGGGCGCACAGATGCAGAACTTTTCTCTGACAGGCAGAGTGTTCCTCTGCAGCCTCCCCTGCCACACTTGGGTTCAATCAAGCCATTCTTCTCAAAGTGTAAGAGATTTACTTGTTTCTCTTTTTTTGTCAGTTGCACATATTTGCAGAAGACACAGGCAAGTGGGGTGCTCTTTTGTGGAGTTGGTAATAAGTCCCAAAAAGTAACATTTCAATGTCCAAACTATGACTTAGAAATCACTGACCTCATGTCTTACTTCTTTCCTTCTAGCCATATCTACTTCATCTGAAATATATGATTTGCTACCTTTTCATTTTCAGATTCTTTTGTCCTAACCTAAGGAAATGAGAGGACCAGACGCCTTTTAGTCTCCTTACATAGTATCTAAAGAAAGATTTAAAGAAAAAGACCCTATATTGAGTCAAAAATGCTATAATGATAATATTTTAATCTAGAAAATTGTCATCAGTGGAAACTTGCTCTGTGCTTTGCATCACCAAATGCAAAATGTCATTAAACACATTTCCTTATTCTTTGATTTTTTAACAAAGTATTGATTTGAATTTGGATTAATTTTCCATTGACATTTCAAAGTGGAAGACAAACACCAGTTTCAGTACTACAACTGTAATTTACTTTGGATGCTTTTAGAGATTCTTTGTATTAGAAACTTGGTCTACAGAAAATACTTCAGGGCTTTACCTTTGCTGTGCAGTCTTCTTGTCTGTGCAAGAGTTCCTGATACCCATAAGACTCCTCACAGGGCAGAAATGTGCATTCACAGCACTGCTTGGGAAATCAGGGGCAGACACATGCCTTGCTCTTTGGCATAAGAAGAGTAAGATTTTGTTTGTTTCTTCTTTTTTTGAAATTCAGATCATGGTTTGTATTGCTTCAAACCCTTTATTTAAGCTGTACTCAAGCTTAGGACAAAAAGCTCAGGACAAAAACTTATTCATAAGTCAAATGAAGTTATTTTTTTCTCTGGGGACTGTGCTCAAGTTATGGTAGAACTGAGGAAGAAAATGTATTGATATTTAACTTCTGGAGCCACTCAATGTTATTGCTGACCTTATCTCTCACAGATCTGTGCTGTGCAAAACCCCACTGACTACTTTTGTTCTTTGTTGGCATAAAAAAATGCTGCAATGGTTTTTTACTCCCCTGTCATTTGTCATCTCTCACCTCCTTTCCACCCCTGAAATCCATCCTTTCCCTATCTGTCCAAACCTGTAACATACCTATTCATCTCCTTTCTCAAGGGCAATAGATTTTCAAATCAGCCTTCTCTTGCCTTCCTCTAGACCTGGATAAAAATGAATAGCTTAATTTAATAGAAAAAAAAAATCTCTGCATTCATTTCATTCCACATTTGAATGAATAAGATATGTACAGCTGAAAAAAACACAGAAATGGCAGTTCAGGCAGGCAAGAGCCCTGTTGCAGCATACCCACCTTCTCAGGAAAAGCTTGGCAGCATTTGATGTTCATCCCATAATAACAGAGTTGCTGATTTGCTGGAAAGTGGCTGGAATTTGAGTCTTTGTAACCACCATTCTTTGTCTTTCAATGTGTCGGTCTTTCCAAACTGGATGGAGAAGCCTAAGTTAAATGGATGAATATAGGCCACACACATTAGACAGATGGTTTGGGAAAGAGGCCAGTCTGTTGTGTATTTGAGCAGTGCCTAACAAGTTATTTAAGTCCTGTGCAAGAGTGGAGGGAGGTTTGTAAGTGTTGTGTTAGCACAGATGACAGGAATACACACAAGAGCTGACATAAACATACCACATTTAGGTTTTGAGATCTCTTCTGGGGTATATATGGCACAGTGTCTGAGAAGAAATATTCATCTGTGACAATTTCAAAATGTTTTACATGACTGAAATGTGAGTTGATCATCCTAACCTCTCATTACATGCTCTTCTTTCCACACCCATGAGCATATTTTACTCCTCACATATGTCTAAATCACACTACTGTGAATGGATTTGCAATTCATGTGTGATGTGATGTATATACACAAACAATGTAACCTTCCCTTTCAATATGAAATTTTAAAACAGGTGGCTTATACTGGAAGCTCAAACATGTTTTTAGTATACTGATCTGCACAAGGAGTTCTGCTTAAAGAAGATGAGCTGGTGATTTAGATTTATTTTCACATTTATCAGGTACATTTTGTAAAGGTCTCTTCAGAAAACCTCTGCAAATGCAGCTGCTTTTTCTAAGATAAAGTATAACAACTAATTGGATGTCTATAAAAAGTCTTCTAATAGAGCTGAAACCACAGTGACATGAACCCTGACTATAAGTAATTAATTGCAAAATAACATGGCAATGGCCCTGTCCAAGACTGCCCGCCAATAAGTGCTTAAACAAGGGAGATCTGCAACTAATTTTTTCCTGCTCCTGTAAATCTTCACTCAAGACCAGAGCACACTTTTATTTCTACACAAAGTTAGAGTTAAAATGCTTTAATAAGGTTGTTGGAAAGAGTCCTACTGACTCAAATGGATTTGGGGTCATCTCTTGGCCCTGGACCAACAAAGCATTTCTAGGAGACTTTTATATGTTCAGATACATATTGCTCTTTTAGGTTTCCAAAGGCTATTCTATAATTCATATTTATTTATGCTATGGTACTGCCTCAGAGTTCTTGTAAAGATACAGGTTTTGACTGATGAAGACTCTGTGTCTACAGAACAAAAAGCCCCCACTGAACTGAAATCAAAGGCCAAGAACATATCCTACTAAAGGACCCCACTGACAGCTGAATTCTTTGTTGCATTTTATTTTGCCCAAGCACCAAAAGGATCTTGTTACAGTCTGCATGTAAAAGAAAACTCCCTTGGACTTTGGAATGGTAAACAACATCTGTAAATCTGTGACAATTCTTCTGTATGGCCATATACCATTGAACAAACTCACTACAATGGCTGCCTCTCCACCATGCAAAAGTGATGGGTTTCAATAAAAATCAGTCAAAGAAAATTGAAAATTTATGTGTTCATGTTAAACATCCACAGAAAGGAACAAAACAGAAGAGGTCACAGACCTTAAATCTCCCTGTAGTTTGGTTAGACATAATTAAGGGTAATTTCAGCTTGGTTTCATTTTTTTGCAGTAGTTCAGTGACATCAGGCAACACAGGCAAAAGGGACAGAGTACAAAGACATCTCTGCACAGGTCAAAAAGTAAAATTACTAAGGGAGCAGAGACGTGTCTCGCTTGTTTTTGGTGTTAAACTCATACCTGGGAATCTCAGCCTTGTGTTCAGCCACAACCTGGAAAGCTGAAATCACCCCAATGCAGAAGTGTGGAAAGATGTGTTAGGTGAGATACACATTCAGTGCATTCATGGGGTAGTTTATCACATATGATATAATAGCACAGGTTTATATCACTCCTGCTGTTGCCATATTGCTTATAAGGCAGTAGCTTCCTAAATCACCTCTCACTGAGAGTTTTACACTTCTGTGATCCCTCCCGATCAGATTTAGGGCAAAACAAAAATGGTGAGACTCCACAAAAGGATATTCTTCATCCCAGAAATGAAGATCTTTACTCTCATATTGATATTTAAGAGCTCCTGATCAACTTCTCCTTCAGGGGTTTGAACATGCACTACGTCACCTCCCCATCTGATTTTGCTAACCCAGCAGTGAGGCTTTTATCAGCCCTTTTAATTCATCATTGCTCCATTCTCATATTACAGGGGATTTCAAGAATTTTATATGAAATTGCTATTAGATCAGAGAACGTAAATTGCCTTCCCATTTCTTTTATTTTTCAGGCGTCCTTTACACTAATCCTTCATTCCAGCCAATGTGGGTTTTTTTAAGAAGGTGCAGGTCACAGAGAACTTCCTCCAGCAGATGTCCAGACTCCAAGGAGAAATGGAAGACTTGATTGTAATGAGGTATCTGCTACTGAGGGATATTGCACTGGATGTACAGTAGCATATGCCAACAATAAATTCCTGGCCAATAAAATAAAATGCAGTAACTTTGGCTGGGAAATTCAGGCATACATCATGATAAGACCTTGATGTACCCCAATGCTTAAGGCATGTGAGAAATCAGTTTAAAAACCCTCTAGCAGAAGAGGAATTCTACCTATGTTACTCAGAAACACTGTATAAAATTTCTGCTGCATTGTGAAACAAATACTAGAGGCAATGTAACTCTGTTATTCGTGTATAAGATTCAGTTGCCTCCACATAAATTCCTGGTGCTATATCAAATTCCCAGGGTTATTCTACATATTTCCCAGATGGTATTTCAGAAATGTCCAAGTCTCCTACAGTAATTTATCAAATTTGTTCCCATGTGAATGTCACAAATATCAACGGACATATAGAATACTGCTGAAATAATTTAAAATTATCTTCTCATCTTTTGAGATTAGACTGTTGCAGTTTTCTAACAACAGGACAGTTTTAAGGACATATGTTCCTCATTGGCATGAGGAAGGAACCACTCTTGTCCCAAACCTTGGCACCAGTTTCGGTAAGTTTCACCAGAGCTGGGAGTTTCATGGGGCAGAAGGGTACAAAACCAGAATCATCAGTGCTGCACAATCTTCTGGTGTGTAAATAAAAGCAAGCTAAAACCTGACTCAAAACAATCCCCCAGGAGTGGAAGGTGAGACATGCCCTTATTGAGGACTGTGAATTTTAGGCTGTTTCATTCATTTAAGGGCTAATCATGCCTGGTTATACATACATCACATACCCAAGTGGGCACCCAGAAACGCACAGTCAGGAAGCTGTTACTGATGAGAAGGTTAAATTTAAAGTACAGCCTTATTTCTTTCAATAAAAATACTTTTTTCAGAGGCTGATATCTTTCACTTTCTTATATTAACTTTTAAGGACAGGGGACCTAATTCTGAGTACATTAAAGGAGGTGTGAATGAGAAATAACTTCACTAGGTTGAATTTTGTTTCACTTACACATCAAAGTCACAATTTTTTCTGAAGGTCTTGCTCTTGGGTTCACATTCAATTGAACACATGTAGACTTTGAAACACAGAGGAGCTGAATAAGCCTTTTAAGTAAATCCAGAAATTACTGAAAGGGTCATTAGACTATATCAGGGCTCAAAAAATTATTTTTTTATGTGGAGAAATTCTAAATTAGTAAAATTAATACAAGATGTTCACAGGGTTCTCTAGTCACAACATAATGAGCCATACACTCCACCAACCTGGTTGATGTATGTAACTTAACTGCCCTTCATTACTGTGACACTGCTATTATATATAATTGTGACAAGACATGCAGATTGGCACCAGTGTTTGCCACAGATAAGAATTTCAGCTGATCAGTTAGATATGCTTCAAAGAGCATAATTGCTGCCCTACGGCTACTTTAATCTGCACATTTTTGTGTGTATATGAAACATGTCGTAACTGTCTTTTCTCTTCTACTGTGTGAAATGTGTAAGTCATTTCAGTTTAGAGAACACTTTACAAGTATATGGCACCAGATTTAAATGTTTCTGAAATTCCATAGCATTAAAGGAAATGTTCTCCTCAGTCAATTAGTCCTTGAGCTTGATTCTCAGTACCATCATCACTTTTTGCAAAGTAAGCTAGCGTTTTGAGAGGCAGGAGGGAGGCCTGGGCAGTGGCTTACTACTCCTGATATTTTATATTTCCTTGGGAGGGGAATTACACTGCAATTCTAAGTGGTAACTTAGAATCTGGGGAGAGGATAATATAAGAGCAACCTGAGTTTGGCAGTTCCTCTAGGGGAGGATCAACATGGACTAAGATGACTGAAAAGGGGCTGATTCAAGCTTTGTCATCAGGAAAGCAGAATGTTACTGCTTCAAGGGTGGGGGATAAATATATTGTTTGATTTTGACCCAGTGGCAAACAGACTCAGACTCAGAGGTTTTGTTGGTTTTCATACAACAAAAGGTTTCCCTTTCCCTTGGTGTGACTGAGGGATGTTGTTTGCACACTAAGCAACAACTGCAGAGAGTTACACGAATATTCCCCGCATATCATTTCACACAATAAATAACCCTGATAATGCCACCTGTGGGCACTGAATTTGGCTACCAAAGGGCCTGGTTTTCTACCCCAAAAAAGAAAGATCACAGAATCTTTGCATTCAGGAGGTCACGGCCTACTCACCAGCCTTGTGCCAGAATTACAAAGTTCAGTGAATAAAATTACCATTCTGCCCCTCAATACCAAGTGAGCATTGCATGAAGACACCCCTTAATTGACCCTTGGGGGTCTGGCATCTGCCTTCACATCCCTGTGGGAATAGCTACAGAGATTATGAGACCTTTTTGCCCCTCCATTTCCTGCTGAAGGGTGAACAGAAGGTGCTCTTTTCTACCTGGTGCTTCCTCTGCTGAGTATGTCAAAGGAACCAGAAGGAGGAGAAAGCCCATTCCATCTTTCTTTGTGTCTGCAGCCTACAACATCAATTCAGAGCTAAGTACTTTCTGAAAAGCATGCTGGATGACTGCTCTTAACAGTAGGAGGTTGTTGTTCCTTGTTGCAATCAAGGAACAATATTGCACTTACATAGTAAATCAGTTTCAGAGGTTTTTTATTTCTGTCCCATTCCTATTCACTAAGTTCCACTTTGGTTTTCAGAGTGCCACCAGCTTAGTGCTATTTGTGTCCTCCTTTCTCTTCTTCCTGTCTTTGCCTGCTTGGTTTGTTTCATGGGGTCTATCTCTACTTGTGGCAGCTCCCAGACAAAAACCCTGCCCTGAATTTCTTCCCCAATCCAGGTGCTAAAACAGCCTTTGGCTAAGTTATGAAGGCTGGTTGTCTTTGTAAGATCCTGCTCCACTTGGTTTTCAGCCCCATCAGAGCTTTCCCTGAAAGGACAGGAACATTTTTCCTTGCTGGAAACTGGAATTCTACACTATTGCTCTGTGTGCCATGGATCCCAGAGGGGAATTACTGAGGCTCCCAGGGTGCTGGTTCTGCTGTGCCTCCCAAGGGAGCTGTGCAGGTGATGCAGGTGACAAGGTCCTGAAACTGTGTGGGCTCCCAGAGCAGACAGAAAAGGCCTCTTTGCTGGACATTTTCTAGCACATTCCCAGCTGGAAGCAGAGGGAAGAAGCAAAGGGAAGTGGGGAGCTGACGGAATCATGGAAGGCTTGTGGCTGGAAGGGACCCTGCCCCTTCCAGGTGTCACTATCCCATTTAGGGAGAGATGCCTCTGCTCAAATGAAGGTGCAAATGAGACCATATGAGGACAACACAGGGATTTTATTTAACAAAAAAGGGGAGGTAGAGAGATAGAAATAAATTAGAAAGAGGTCTCAGAGAGAAAGAAAGAAAGAAAGAAAGAAAGAAAGAAAGAAAGAAAGAAAGAAAGAAAGAAAGAAGAGAATCAATAGTAATTAGATGATCTTTAAAGCCTTTCCCTTCATCCTGTTTCATCCTGAGAAGATGTGTGGATGTGTATTTTAGTTTGCCATTATTATTACTACCACTAGTACAATTTCTTATTCTTATTATTATTCTTTTTATTATTATTTATTACTGCTACTATTTCTATTTCTTCATCTTAGTTATTCATATTCTACTTATTCTTCTGTTTTTCTTGTTCTAATTCTTATTCCTGATTGTTAATACTATTCTTTCTGCTTCTTTCACGTCTTCTAATTCTTCTTTTAATTCTTATTCAACTTATTATTCTTTTTGTTATTGTTCACTACTACTGCTTCATCCACTGCATCACCTTCTTCTTCTTCTTCTTCTCCTTCTTTACTACTACTACTTCTTCTACTTCTTCATCTTCTAATTAATATACTTGTTTTTATTAATCTAACATATTATTGTTGTTTTTCAAAATAATATTTATTTCTACTATTTATTCTTATTCTCGTTTTCTTGCTCCTATTTTTCCTACTGTTCTATCTTTTGTTCCCAGGCACAGCAGCCCGTGTGGCTCCCTCAGGATGCTGGGCAGGCTCTGTGCGCTAATCCTCGGGCAGTGGTGCCAGGCAAGGCCAAGGGGAGCAGAAGAGGCTGCACACCTCCCACAGCACCCACTTGACATGGGACAGACACTTCCTGCAGGGACCCTGGGCTCGCAGCTGTGGAGCTGAGGGGCTGGGGCAGCTGAGCAGGGCAGGGACTGGGTTGTGGGGAGGCCAGGCACAGAACGGCACTTGGGGGCATGGCTCAAATGCCCAGCGCTCAGCCCAGGCCTCCCGGGGGACAGGAACTGGGAGCCCATCCTCTGCAAAGCCTCCCAGTCTTTGCTCCCTGTCTTCTTGTTCAGGCAGCTCGAGGAGAGTCAGTTCGTCCCACTCATCCTCCTCCTGCAGCAGGGGCTTGACCCCAGCATTCTGGACCCAATTGTCCTGAGCCAGCTCCTTGCCACTCTTGTCTTCCCAGCTGGACTGGACAGACACTCTGTTACCATTCCCTCTGGAAAACTCTTGGCCAACAGAGTCTTCCTCTTCACACAGCTCTGGGCCAATAAATTTTCCCCACTCAGATGGTTCTTTGCAGCCTTCAACTTCTCTGAGGGAATACAGGTCCACCTTGCTGTATTCTTTCCAGTCAGAAAGTTGTTGCTTTTCCAGCCAGCTGGGCAAGAGCCTGAGCGTCTGGGAGATGGGGTTGGCCTTGTCCTCCATCTCTCACGTCCTCTGTCGCAGAAGGATCCCAGGAGCTGCTTTGTCCTGAGAGAGCTGCTCTGCTGGGACTGGGCACCCCAGGGCTCTGCACGCCTCCTGTACCCCTCTGGCAGGGCAGGGCTCTGCCATGTCACAAGGGCCTCTGTGCATCACAGTGTCCTGCATCACTAAGGGACCTGACACAATGCACCTGTGTCACCAAGGGCCACCCCCAGCACCCCTTCCACAGCTGAACTCACTGGAAGTGGAAAGGAGCAGCCCCCAGACTCGGCAAAAATATAGGAGGCTTTTTTTTTGGTTTACCTATCATATAGGTTTAGCAGGTGTTTTCCTTCATGACTGTGTACCAGTGGGCTGCATTTGGCTACATACAGCAACTGTGTGCTGCTGCACTCATGAACGTGGATTTCAAAAAAACAGAACAAGTTTTAGGGAACTATTTAAACCATTTTTCCTTGGACAGTTAGTAAAGTGAATCCATGGAAACAGAAAAACTATAGAAGTGTAGGTAATTTTGTATCAAATATCAAACTAAAAACTCAGGTTTGGGACTTTGCTGGATGTTTTCTCTGTGGCTGGAGAGTTTATGGTTATATACATTCACATTTGTTAACAGCTTAGATCTGCAGGCAGTTTTGTGCCATTCTTCCACGAGGCTTGTGGGGACTACTCTCAGTATGGCATCATATGCCAGACAAGAGACAAACTTTTGTTTTCATTTTTGATTGCCTTTTTCCCAAATATCTAAAATGAAAGCAAGTTGTCTGAAAAACACAGATCTGCTAATTACCACTCAATATGTCATCTGTTTTGTTAGAGCAAAACAAATATGCTTCTTAAAGTGAGAAATATGAATATAGTATCATAATGTTGTCAGAAATAGTACCATAATGGTGGCAGAAAGTGTGGCATGGGTTTAGGGGCAGTCCAAGATCTCTTACAAGCATCATAAATTTCAGACTGTGAGCAATCTTCTGTGGTCTGAGTCCACAAAACTGTCTTTGAAACTACGAGCAGATGTGGTAAAAGAACTGAGAGATAAATGGAGAGTCCTTGAACATGGACTCTCTAACTTCTCTGTGACCTCCCTGTCTCAGCTTGAGGCAAAGTCCTGGTTTGTGCAGTAAAGAGCTGCAACCAGGATGGTTTACATGGATGCACCTGCACACCCCACATGTGCTGCCTCAGCTCCCAGGAGCAGCACTGCAAGAGGATTTCTGTGCCCCGTATGGAGCGGGTTCCTACTGCTTCCAGCTGCAGAGCTGGATCATTCACTGCTGCCTTGGAGACCCCTCACAGTGGTCTCACTGTGTCCAGCCTTCTCCATCTGAGTGGGGAACAAAGCCCAGACTCTGAGACCTTCCTCATAGAAGAGACACCTAATCTCCTTCCATACAGCAAAGAAGTTTCAGGTCACAAATATTTCAGGAAAAAAACCCCAAACAAACAAGCAACAGCAACAAGAGCAAAATCCAAACCCAACAGGTCTCTGTCAACTAGCTCAGTATTTGCTCTTACTGGTAAAGAAACTCTCATTGCTCAAGCTGAGGTTTAACTCCCTTTTCATACTTGTTTTTATCTATTCAGTGCCCTCATTTCCATGGCTGGCCCAGGATGTCTTTGCAGCATCACTGTTCACTTGTTTTTAGGGTCTCTAAGTGTATCTGCATAAGTATTTCAAGAGCATTCACTTCCAGCAGAGACTAGGGGAGTCATTTGTCTGCTGCATTACACATCAATAAGTGCTGAAAAACTCAATTTAACATTATTTTGGCTGACTCTTAAAAGTAGACTGCCTCTGCTTTATAAGAGATGAAAAGAAAATTATCTGAAATAAATGACTTTAGAAGGAAAAGGTTTGGAAGGGATCAGACCACTTGTGGCAGTTTTCATCCTGAGGGATGTCTGTCAGTTGTCTTATAGACAATGTGCTTTTGAAAAGAAAAAAATATTTGGCACTAGGACTCAAGTTACAAGCTCTGAGCTGAAAAAAAATCCAAAAGCACAAAAAACCCCCCTGAACCAACTGAAGCAAAAGCTGTGAATTAATTGCAGAAAAAAGAAAAGCAGACTATAGACATAAATACTTCTCTCTTACTAGTGCCTTACAAAATACAGTCATGGAAGACTTTTGACAAAGTTGTGGAAGAGATTGTATTTTTATCATGTGGCACAATGGGGTTTAACCCATGGTATACACCCAGAGACTGCATCTAGACTCATCTTCTAGGAAGTCCTACAGGACCCTAGTTCTCAGATTTTCCCAGTCAAGGAACTGGTAGAAGTAATTTTAACACTCTTCTGCCCTGCTTGCCAGAGCTACTTTTTCCTGGAAATATAGGTGCAAGGGGGAGAGGGTTGCAGAAAGACAGATAGGATGTGGATGAGCCCTGGACATGTCTTTGCATCATGGATTAATTATAATGTACACACAAGCTGTACAGAAATACAGACCTCCACTGCATGTAGAGTTAGAAAAAACAGGAGTTTCCAAGGCCTGTACTGAATAGGCATTAATCAGTGAAAAATTCAGTAATACAAAGAAAATCTACTCCAGAATTTCAGGAAACACCAATCCATGGAAGAGGACAGAAGGTCAGGTTTGCACTTTGGCAGGGCTTGCAAATTACATTAAGGGATAGGACACAGACAGGACACGTGCATTGCTACAGCAACATACAAGTATGCAAATAAATCCTGTGTCCTGTGACTTTGAATATACAGCTCCTGTAGACTGAAGACAAGCATCTCACATGGAGATCCTTCTCAGAAGGTGCCTAGAGAGCCATGGCTTGGAAGGAACTTCTGTGGCATAGGTACAAAACTCTATTCACAGACTAATCCTCAGTACAATATCATACACAGGGTAGCAGTGGCCTATCTTGTTTTGGACCTGGTACTTTTTAATATTTTGAATAATGGCCTGAAAGATGAAGGATAATATTAAGGATAGGAATGATAATTAAATCTACAGATGGCAACAATTTGTGAGGGATAGGACATCAAGGGAAGGGCAGGACAGACACCAATTTTGTTCTTTATTTCAGAGTGCCCACACAAGCAGTCCTGCACCACACAGCGCTGTCATCGTGTGTGTGTGGAGACCCTGAGGCAGGTTTCATCCAGTCACCAGCAACAGCGGTGGCAGTGTTCACTGACATGGTCATGACTGCTACAGCCCCTTGTACCCTGGTAAGCCACGGGGATTTGCGAGGCAATGGGCACAGAGAGAGCCTGTGCACTGCAGGTCACCACAGAAAACACCTGGTCATCTAAAAGAGATTTAGTAATACACAGCGTGAAAGTAAAGCACAAACTGAGATGTGCACACAAAGGCTGCTAGCTCAGACATGACCTGCAAGGGCTTCCACAGCACTCCAGTACATCTTTTATTTCCTTCATTGTTTAACTCACTAAGTTGTACTGTGATTCACTTCAAGAACAATGGAAAAAAGGCTACCTGCATGAGTTCTCTCTTATTTTTATGTTTCCTGGAAGTGTCTAGAAAGCAATGAAATTGATGCTTTAATATGCATGGAAATTTATGAAAACAACAGGATTTCATATCCTAATATAATTGCTGAATTGATTTGCGTATGCAGTGAACTGCTCTGATTTTCTTAGTGGCAATAATAAAGCAGTGTCTGCAGTAATTTAGCAGGTGTTCATAGCTATTCCAAGTGTATGTAAAAGGTTACCACTTTGATTTAAAAGGTTCATTCAAATTCTTCTTTCACTTTGCAAAAGTCTAATGGAAGAAGAAAGGTTTAAGGTAATGAGAACAAAGCACATTTCAATCCAGGATATAATTTTTTTCCCAGAAAGTCTGAGGGGTTTATTTTTCATATCTTCAGGACATTCTGATAAGAGTTGATTTTCTCTTGCCTTTTTTTCCCCCTAATATCTTACTCTGCCTATCTTGAAAATTAGGTTTACATTTACAGCTCTAATATTTCTTAAGCGTATTCTAGTTAAGTCTTATTTTTATTCAAGAGAGACAAAAAACATTCACTTCAGCATGAAACAGTTGCTATTTCCCATTCTTCCATTCTCCTTTTAAATAATTCTAATGAAGAGCTATGTCAGATTGATAAATATAGGTGAATGAAGCTGTTAAGCTCCACATTTCTTGCAAGATTAAGACATACTTTTCTTGCATACTTTATAACATGAAGCTGAGGGCACCATTTATGATAATACAGAGGGTCATACTGAAGGTGATTGAGAGGAGAAGTTAGTTACTGACTCCTCTCCACAGACTTGTCTGGTGTTTTTCTCTGGGGAACAGTTAAAATCCTTGTGGTGAGAGCTGTGTGAAATGCTTCTGGCAAGCCTCACCTTGCGGTTAAAGATTTCGTGACTTTTTAAAATCTTTGCCTGTGGTTTTCAAAGCAGAGAGGACTCCTCACACAGGTGATAGGCAGGAAATCTTTCAACAGCCTTCTCCCTCATCACAGCACAAACATAAGCTATTTTATCTCTATTTCCATTCCTTCAGGACAGAAAGTGGGAAATACTGTCAGAGAAATGTATGATATGAGTTAGAAATTATAAAAGGAGAAGAGCATTTACCAAGAAATCCTCGAAGGTATGAGTTTCTACAGAATAGGAAAAATTTTGGTTAAGAACTCAGTCAGTTCTTAAGATTCCTCAAATTGGTTTCTGGACCTCCTAAAAGCTTATTTTATAACACTGGAAGAGACTCTCAGGCCCAGACCATATTTAGTTTCCTAATTTCTTATTCCTTATGAGCACCTGAATTTCAAAGAGGCCTTTGGAAGGGGCATTTACTCTTTGTGCTGAATTTTTCATATATACCAGATTGGGAGCAGCTAATCCTGCCAGCTTCCACAGGAATATTGTGCAGTTAATGGCTTGCATTTCCATGAAGTGCTTTAATATGACAAAGAGAATTATCACAGGTAGGCAGAGAAAAAACACTGGAGTCACTTCAGTCCATCAGCTTCTAAATATGTCCTAGAGATCTTATTGCTGTGTACATTAAAGCTTTAGCAGTAAATTCTCCCTTTATTTGCTGAGCACAGTACACGTGACAGAGAGGCAAGTTCATGAAGTTCTCTCTTCAAACACACAATTATTTCTACTGAGTCTCTAATAATTTGCCTTATGAAACCTGCTGGGGGTTTCTTATTTTAAGAGTTAAATTGATTCAGTCAAGTTACAGGGAATCATGTATTTACTTCTGTTTCAAACTGATTTGTTACTCCTTCATTTTCTTTCTATCAAGGCATTGCACTGCAGTCTTATTTCATCATTTTACAGGGAATCATCCTGTTCTGCCTTCTGTTCTGCCAGCCTTTCAGGAATAAATAGTGGAGAAGAGGGCATACCAGGTGGTCACCATGGAGAGAACCACACAGAGAAACTAATTGGGCACTGTGGTTTTTGTTTGAAAAGGGCACAGATGTGAGATTTCTGGGACAGCACACATGGCAAAATAGCAACATGGGGCAAGAGATGGTAATTCAGGACTGGAATAGGATGACTAAATCCTTCATATGGCCAGAGATCTTCGGTAAAACTCAGTTGTTACATAAATAATGGACTTTGAAGGAACTATCTATTTCTGCTGATGGGTGAAATGACTCCCATCAATAGTTGGATCTGGGTATATGGGTTTCATTCACAACACCCTGGAGTTCCAGATACCTACCTTTGGAGTTACAAGCAAGACCACAGAACTTTTGCAAATTCAGAGGCATTGTTGCTGATGGAAAATTTAGTGAAATATTTGCTTCACAATTTGGCTAGATTAACTGCAGGAAAAGAGTGCACACCTGAAAAGATTTTTCAAAGTTGTGTAATAAATGTATCAAATTTGTGCTCAAATAAATGTAATAAATATATTTGTACTTAGGAATATAGATATGTATATCAAATCACGCTTTAGAATGTTACAAAAAGCACCCAGGTTTTTAGAAAATCTCACACAAGGGTTGGGAAACTGGTTACCTCACTAGATTGTAGCACACACAGGTGTTCACGGAATAAGAGTCCAAATTAGCAAGAGAAGGGAGTAGCTCCTATGAAATTCTGAGCGAATCTCAGAGCACTCAAGCCATCATTGGCCAATAATGACTGAGGACAGGTCTGGACTAGCATGTGAATGCTCAGTTCCGTAACTTGTATTTTACATATTCCTGTTCCTGGACGTGGCACTGTTTTCCCCAAGACAGATTTGTCTGAGCAGGAAACAGGATTCCTCCAACACTGGACTGGGGGGAAATGAATATTCTAATCCTTGCCCAGACACTTTTCTGTCTACTCGAAGATAGCATTCTTCTAACACCAGACAGGGGATGAGGACTGTATGAATATTCGAAGAAACAGAATTTCTAGCTTGGCCTGATCTGGTTGTTGCCTATAACAGTTGCATGACCACATTTTTGCATGGACCTTTAGTTCTCAAAATTAACTTGCAATTCTTTTGGTTCATGTGGGATTTACAGATTTACAAGTCCTCACATCACACTGCATAACATCACATCACTGTTGGTCTCTCTGAGGACTGCAAACACTACTTCAATGATGAAGTACATAATTGCAGGAAGAAGAGAGTGAAACTAGTGGGGTAGCTTACTGATTTTCCCCCAGGCTTCTTTGCTTTGAAAATGCCATTTAACATAATACAGCAAGACCAGACACTGACATGAAACTGTTCTGTCAGTTTTAGCTTTTAGCAAGGTGAATAGTATGCAGAGTCACAGGCTGATTTTCTTTCTGTCTTTAGCTGAGCAGTAGATGTGGTCTGTGTTTCTCAAGTTCAGGCCTGGCACACAATTGTGATGAAACTTTTAAGGTGATGCAGTTTTACAAGTATTTTGAGACTAACACTTTCCCTTCACTTTATTAAATCCTGTGATGCTACTAAGTCAGTGATATGCTTTATTCTCAAAGATATCTTTGCAATTTATAATATAAATAATTTGAAATAATATCTTTGAAATTTATTTGAACATTTTGAATCACCTCCACATTCAGTGGAACTTGGTCCAACTGATCTTCAAATTATGGAAATGGCCTTCATGTGAGGTGGGTCACTGGTTTGTAAGGCATTTTTGCACCATAAACTTTTGTATCATCAGGCAGCTTTTTGAAGCATTTCTTATCTGGCCAGAAATATCAGTTTATCTCTATAACAAAACAGACCTATTGTAGAAAGGATGTATCGCTACACTGAAATATAGGGCACAGAGCAAATGATCTTTCTTCTGATATGTCTCTTTATATAACCAGCGTTGTCATGACAACTGCAGAGCCGAGTTGCTTTTCAGTAGCAGATGCATGACTAAGGGTCTTTGTCTTACTGATGAACGTCTGCAATTCTCAGCCTCTCAGCAACAGAAAACACAAATAGCCATCCCACACAATTTGTTCCTACTCACAGAACTTTCTGTGTAAATGGTACATTACTTCTAAACAGGGAAAACTTTTGATTCTGCCAGCACTTTGCACTTCGGAGCCAAAGCAGCTTTGCAGGCCATACGTGGGTGGTGGGTGCATTGAGGGAGGAGCAGAGGAGCTGCCCAAAACCTTCTCCCTTCTGTAATAAAGCAGATACCCCAATGCATGGCACCGATCAAGGAACCTATCATTCCTTTGATTAATCTACTCCAATGAGGGAGAAGCAGAGGAGCTGCCCAAAACCTTCTCCCTTCTGTAATAAAGCAGATACCCCAATGCATGGCACCCATCAAGGAACCTACCATTCCTTTAGGTTCCTGATGAATCTACTCCAGTTTTTAGGTGATACCTTGAAGTGAGAATGTGTATAAAACAATAGGTAGTAAGTTAGAGAAATAGAAGCCTAGAAATTTAGGTGTTTTCTTCATTTCAATGAATTAACTTATTCCTAGTGTCTGCAAACCTTATGTGTCAGCTGTGTCACTTTAAGGCTGAGGGCAATATACCTTCCTGGCTGTCACAACTACTTTAATCAATGTTTTATTGATGGTTGTGGGATGATTCCCCCATGAAAAGAAGCACAGACAGGAATCAGCATTAGCCAGTTACAGAGAAGGAAACTAAGAGTGAGCTTATGGTTCATTTAACTGAGCTACTGTGATGTCCTGCTTTAGTGGACAGTAGAGTACTTTGACAAAGGGCTGAGTGAAATGGTGGGTCTGTAAGGTCATGAGTTAGTTACAAGTCAGATTTATGGTGGACTCGCATTAGTAGCCAACACTCTGGCTGGGTCTCACAAATTTCTTTGGACACAGATTCATAAAATGGCTTGGGTTGAAAGAGACATTAAAGATCATCTCATTCCAACTCTTCTGACATCCCAGTTGACATCAGGATAAGCAGCACTGGATACAATTTAAAAAGCTAGGCAACACCTGGGTCAGAGGCAAAATTCAAAATAGCTGAATATCACTACACACCACCAAGAAAATAATATTAAATACCTCAAAACAGGACCAGTAATCTTTGGGAGCTTTGTTAAATCTACCACTGATCATGTAAAAAACCAGGGGAGCATGGACATGCAGTTGAGTAACTTTTATTTTGTAATTATCCAGTGGTGCAGTGCAACATCCAGCTCCGTCCTCACTGCCAAGAAACTGAGCTTGATATGGAGGAGTAGCCTTCTATAATATTCACTGTGCAGACAAGGCAACTTAAACAGCTAGAGTGTATGAAGACCATCTCTTATTACAGGGT
This sequence comes from Passer montanus, assembly GCF_014805655.1. Taxonomy (NCBI): domain Eukaryota; kingdom Metazoa; phylum Chordata; class Aves; order Passeriformes; family Passeridae; genus Passer; species Passer montanus. The sequence goes on along the minus strand of NW_024367707.1, from coordinate 7,885,747 downwards.
TTGTTGACACTGGCTTCCTACCAAAAGAGTTCTATCCTTCTGTGGTGCATTGACTGTTGTAGTCAAGAGCAATGTTCTCAGTTCCTGTGTTACACCGGCAAAAACATAAGCTCAGAAATTAATACCAGTCAATTATCCCACAAAACCATTTTCTGTTTCACTGCTAACATGTACAATATTGCAATATAACACTAATGATTGCTATCTTAGAATCTTTTTGAGTAGCAGTCTAGGAACTTTTAAAACACCTAGCCACTGCTGATCCTCACCTGTCACTGCCTGTGACTGCTGTGGTTGTGTTAGTTTGAACATTTTGCTGTTTTATATTTCCTTGCTGTTGGTTTGTAGGCAGTAACTGGGAACTTGGGACTGCTACAACATATTTCATATGAGTTGACCAATTCAGCTTTTGATCTTAGCAAGCACAGGTGCCTGCATGTTAGTTTCCTTTAATAATCTACAGAGAAAAAATAGGCATCTCTTGCTCTCCACAGACTGTGGCTGTGTGTATCTGCCCAAGTAGGTATTGTATCTTCTATCAAAATAAGTTCTGCTTTTTATGAATGCTTCCTTTAAATATTTCTGGCTGGAAAGCATTAGCTTAAATAATTACATGAAGCACAGAGCTGGATTAGGTGTGCTGGGAACCAGAACCTTTCTGGGCTTATTTGGCTATGAGGCCCACGCAACGAGAAGCTTCCATGAAAACCCATAAGGATGACACATGAAGCATGAAAATCAGGAGCAGAGACACCTCTATTCTAAGCAGAGTTGTAGTTTCTCCCAGTTTACACGGATTTAATGAATCCTGAACTCTGTGTGAACCCTGTAGGTACAAGTGCCAATCACACCTTAGAGAATCCCATAACATCTTAGAATATTATATCTGGCAGGATGGACTAGTTTTGAGATAACTTACATTGTCATGCTGACTTATTTACCTGTCATAAACACTGACTGAAAATATTTATAAGTTTAGATCTTTCAAAAAAAATCTCCAGTGTCCCTCTTAGAAATGTACACAAATGTAGATGTATATTTCAGATATACTGACTGGGAACGCTGCAAAGAAATAAAACATTTGCTCACTTCAGGAATGTAGTGACAAATTTTCAGCATTTGAAAAGCTCCAGATTAGGGATAGACATGTCAGATGTGTGGTCTTTACAAGAAAAGGAATTATCTGACTTTTTCCCACTTTTCTGACTGGCCTGGCAAGGCCTCTAACAGGACACAAAATGCCAAACACTGTCTGAGAAGCCACTGGATAGCTTTTTACTCAGGCAGCAATTTCTTAAGAAGTCCTTTGCCTTTTGTGCATTTCTTTCAATTTTTCCCTTTGTTGATCAACCACTGCCACCTTTGATACTTTACTAATACCCTGCTGGGGGAACCACAAATCAGACAGATTCCAAATGTGGATGGATCCAGGTGGCTACAGTCAGACAAAACAGAAGCTCATGGCCACCCTGTGGTGTTGAAATGTAATTAAAAGAGTTCCTCTCCTGCTATCTGTTTTCAGAGTCACTGTTGGGAGAGCACAGGGCAGGGGACCACGCTGTGCCAGGATGCTGCAATTGTTCCTTCAGATCCACGCTGCTTGAGATGACAGAAGGCATCAAATCACAAGTCAGCAGGGCACTGAAAAGCTCCTGCTACTGCTTTCTGTTTGTATTATGTTGTAATAAGGGCAAATGTGGACCCTTTGACCCACCGTGTCACCATGGAAGGAAATAAAAAGGGAATTTCTCCTTCTGGAAATCATTCTGGTTTGCTTTTACCCCCCACAAATGATAAAATGGTCACACCCTGCTGCCCAGGGACTGCCTGGGAGAGATATAAAAGTTTCTTCCAAAGAATTGGCTATAATTAGAGATCTTCCTTATTTTATGTAGCTCTTGGATGACAAATATCAAAAGCTATAAGCATGGGATTTCATATGTGGCTACAATTGCAGGTATTGCTTGTGAAGTTTGTTTCACAGGGAAAAAGACATTCCAGAGTGCCAACACTGCCAATATGCAATTAACAGGACAAAATTATATATACAGGTTTGAAGGTAGAGCCAGTCATGCCAAAATCTGCTCTTACATGCTTTATTATCGCTTTCACCTCCCAACCATCTTCTCTTCCTCAATTTTAATAAGAACCCCATTGGTATAGAAAACCACTGATGGAAACATTACTTGGAACAAGACTGGAATCTGTTGTGGGATTTAATGGAAATCTATGGGCTTACACTAAGGAGTGCTTCAAAAAGGACTCAATTCTACCATCTTTCCTCTGACTAAATTGGCTGGGGTTTCTTTGTAAACTTATGAACAAGAACTCTAAAATGCTCTGACACTTTCTGATAAATGACACTGCTGCTTCTCATCAGATGAGCCTTAGGAGGTCAGTTACACATTGGGAGCTCAGCTGAGGAGTGTTTTCTGCCTTAATGGAAAACAGCTGCAGAGGCAAACCTGCCAAAGCTGAGTAGGATATCAGCAAATCTGCACTATATAGGGTAATTACTCACTTCTGGAGGAAGACAACAAATAGAAAACCCCTTCCTTAAATGTCTCCAGGGCCTCAAAGAAAATTATGTAAACTCAAAAGCTGATGACTGGAGACTCCAATACAAACCTCCTCTAGCAAGAGCTCAGTAGGGAAAAGACAAAATGGTTTATCAGGTGCAAGGCTATGGGATATGTGAGAATATTTATCTATGGGATATGTGAGAATATTTATCTACATGGAAATTCATGCCAGGTGTGAACCCTCCCAAGGCGCCCCACACTGAGTGCAGCAGCTCTGTTACTGAAGCATTAACCTCAAGCAGGGAAACAGCAAGAAATACATGGTTGTTTTGTGATCAAGACTTAATCAGCTATGGCTATCACTTGGTGCTCATCTGCCTGTGTCTGTGAATGTTTGTGCCAGCTGCAGCAGTCCTGGAGGAGCCCAGCAGTGAGAGTCACTCCGGTGGGTTTGGCCAGTGTTTCTGGCCAAAGTGAAAGATGTGGAGCACTGGTGACAGTGGGGAACACCAGCTGAAGCAGCAAACTACACCTGTGAGCAATTCAGAGGCACCATTTGAGGCCACAGCAGGGTGAAAGAAAATTTGCTGGGACAAGGCCAGACCAGAGTCAGTAAGCTCATCACAGGCCTGAAATAACTCTCCTATGAAGACAGGCTGTTGGGGCTGTTCAGCCTGGAAAAGACAAGGCTTTGAGGATATGTTGTACCACTTTTCAGTACCTAAACAGCCCTACAAGGAGACTGGAGAGGGACTTTTCAGAAGGGTCTGTAGTGCTAGGGCAGGGGGGATTGGCTGTAAACTGAAGGAGGATAGTTTAGATTAGATATTAGGAAGAAATTCTTTACTATGAAGGTGGTGAGGCAAGAACAGGTTGCTCAGAGAGATTGTGGAGTCCTCCCCCAGAGCTCTTCTAGACAGGTTGAATGCAGCTGTGAGTAACCTGGTCCAGTGGAAGATTCTCTGCCCATGGCAGGGACGTTGAAACTAGATAATCCCTAATGTCCCTTCCAACACAAATCCTTCTATGGTTCAACAATTCTGTAAAAAGTCTCTCACCTTCATTTATTAGACGATTTTTTAAATTCTCAGTTCGTGAAGTAGACCGTCTTAGTCACTAGCTATCCCTTGGCTAAAGACACATATCAGGACTTTCTTCACTTAAAAGTAATGTCCTGGCTAGATGAACATGGTCATGCCATGTGTTATATGAACATGTACTCGTGTCCTGAGACTGGCAGCTCCCGCAGGGGTGCCTTGCCCACTGTGAGCAGCTACACAGGGTAGGCTTGGAGGAAGCTGAGCCCTTCAACACACCCTGCAGCAGATGTAGAACTCCCTTTGTTCTCAGCTTTGTACCTCAGGACTGTTCCACAAGCAACAAAACCCCCTAAACTTAAAGGGCTTTTCTTACTTTATTCTCCTTTAAGCATAAAATAACTGTGTTACTGGAGAAACAGTCAATAATAAACTCTTCTCACTGTCCGCCAAGAGAAATGTCAGTGGGAGCCAATTTTCTTTGCTGTGAAGATTGTTAGTGTCATTCACCCAAACTTGTGACCCCAGCAGCAATACCCTAAAATACTCTAAAAACCATTTAGAACTTTTTCTAGTGCTGTAAGAATCACAGTGAACCTACAACAAAAGTCAATTGTACATAATACCTGCCACTGTGACATGTAAGATATGGAAAATCACCGATTTCTAGTGAAATTGTGCTAGTACCAAACACTAGCACAAATCCTGACTGGGAACAACTGACTTGCAATTTTAAGGGCTAAAGCAAAAATATTATTCCGCAGTAATTTCTCAGCATAAAACACGAAGTCAAATCCAGACAATTATGGCTTCAGGACAGGCTGTTTAAAAGTATCAGAAACACAATACAAAACCACTTACATTTGTTCCAGTGGAAATGACAAAATTTTGCAAATTTGTCTGTAACACCTGGAGTTTTAAATAAGAAAATTCAGATATATCTCTACTTGCAATCTCCTGCTCCATTTGCTTCAGACCTCTTACAAATTGTTAATAGCTTCCCTTGTCTGGTAACAATATCTCATAACCTGTGTAGTCTGTATTGGCCTATAGGTTCCTCAGTGCAAAAGAACAATGTTCAGAAAGATACTGTCTGGAAGGCTCCTTATTTTCATATCTTATCTTCTAGCTGTTTCAAATTCACTATAGGTTCCTCAGTGCAAAAGAACAATGTTCAGAAAGATACTGTCTGGAAGGCTGCTTATTTTCATATCTTCTAGCTGTTTCAAATTCGTAAGATGTCATCTGAAAGAGAACTCAGTTTGTTTCCTGTTGAACAAATGTCTGTGGACCTGCTGCCATGGAATTTGGTCCCATTCTATTTGAAATAGAAGTTTTCTCTGCAACTGGCAGGCATACCTAGGAGTGAATGATTTTTTTACAATGGTTTTATAAAGGAGTTTCTGAAAACAGATTGGATTCAGTTAATGAAAGTTCTTAAACTAATTTTGAGCAAGGGGATAAATATTTTATATTGCTGGATGGATGGGTCACCTCCTCTTGACAAGTGTGTTTTGTTTTCCCACTCCTGTTAGCTTTTAATATTCGATTGCAGGCATTCAGGCCAGCTATGCTGATGCCTCACAGGAAGCACAGGAAGTAAAATCAGCAACATATTCAAGTATATTCCAAGTGCAATTTTGTTTTATTGTTTATATATGCCAGTCCTGGAATAAAGGATGTTCAAGAGATGCTTCCCAAACTCAGCTCTGACGCAAAAATGACCACAGGACAGAGATCAAACTCTCTGAATCCTCATTATCCTAAAACAGCCACAGTCCATATATAGGAAATTGCTTTTAAACATATCCAGAATCTTAGGTTCCAACACTGTCTAGCACATCTTTCCATTTCCCCCTAGACTAGGAACTTTGTAAAACCAAGGTTGCCAGTACTATCTGGTGTTACAGGCTACAATCATGTGCTTAAAACCATGCCTGTGGTCTGTTGTTGTGACAGTTTTCAGAGTCACCAAACAGCAAGTTTGTGGGACTGACACTTGTGCAAAGAAATTTCTGTTCTCTATTTTAGAAACTGATTCTGAGAGGACTTAGTTTTGCAGAGGTGACAAACTTCTTTCTCCCCTTGTTTCTTCCTCTACAATTTGATGCTGCTAATTGAGGTTTGTCAAAAAAGGCAATGTGCTTATTTATATAAAGGCTAGGTGATAGGTATCTGTAGTGGGTCTAGCGCTGGCCAAACACCAGTGCACCCGCTAGAATGATTTACTCATTTACTCATTTTCTGCAGTAAGATAAGTATTAGGAGGAGAGCAAAGAAGCTCAAAACTTTAAAGGGCATAAAGAAAACTTTATTAACAGAACTAAAAGAAAAATAATAAGGAATCGGAATAAACCTTCAGAACATTTCTCCTCTCCCCAACTCCTCTTTCTTTTCCCACTGACAAAGTAAAGAGACAAAAATTTTGTATTTTCAGTAGTTTACTACTTAAAAAAAATAATAATCTTTTTTTTTCAGTTTACTTAGAAAGAGGAATTTCTCTTGCCACACCATGGAGACTTTTCCACAAGAAACTCTTAGCTGCCCATAAAATCTGCAATTGTGAAGTCCCTCCCATGATTTATAGTTTTCCCATCGGTTATCTTAGCTTATTGGGATGTAATTTAAGGGACGAGCTGTCCTAGTATAGAAACAAAAAGTTATCTTCTTTTATATCTGGGAACAGAGGTTTTCTTCTATTCCTGGGGCAAGGTTTTTCATCTCTCTCATTTCTCTCTGTTCAAGCTTCTCATTGGATCACAGCTACTTCAGCATCTGCTTGCTTCAACATGGGTGCCTCTACTTATAGCTGTGGTTAGAATGCAACATCCTTCTAATCCATTCCATGAGTTACAGGGAAAAAAAGTCTGATGTTTCAATTATAGCTTCACCATAGCCTTACAAGAGAATTCCAGCCCAAGACTAAGGCATCTCCTCATTTTCCTTCCATCTGGGATTTGACTCCTTCACTGACATTGGCATCTCCATGTTCTTCACCCTTTCCTTTTTCTCTCACTCAAAAGATGATTGATGTCTGTAAATTTCACCTGTGCACGAATAGAGTTAATACCCTGCCCGGGCCTGTGGATGGTTATGTGATCTCTGCCAGGCAGTGAGCACTCTGGCTGCATGGCTGTTTTCTGGCCCCTGTTGCATTCAACTCCAGCCACAGAGCTGCTTTCTGTGCGAGCTACAGGGCCAGTTCTGTTCTCAGCTGCACAATTTTCCACAGTGCCACCAGGATGGCTCAGCAGCTCACGGCTGGAGCAGAGCCCATCTCAGCTGCACCCGAAGCTGAGCAGAGCCATCCTGGCCCACTGGCCATGATTGGAACTCGGCTGTGGCACAATCTCAGCTGAGCCATGCCGCAGGCTGACCTGGCTGGGCCATGGCGGAGCAGGGCCTAGCCCGGCCAGCATCCAGTTACTTGTTCAAAGGCAGGAAGCAAGAGAGTTTTTCCCAGGGTTTGTTTGCTTTTAAGTGTGATTTTACAGAGGCATGTTCAGCTTTATTAAGTGGTTTAACAGGGTGTCAATATTCAAAACTAGCCTGGTTCTGTCAGGTCTGAAGGAAGCTGCCAAGGTCCTTACAGAGAATCACTTCTGTATCTCATGGATTTTTTTTCCTTAACTAAAACCCAACTATATTAAACCACAACAGTACAACATTCTTGTCAAAAATGAGAGATGACTATTTGTCGTGCGTGCTCTGGGTGTCATTACTCAGCATTAAGATGTGGTGCAGCAGATGCTGAGTGCGCAGGAGGACCTTCAGGTATCCCACTCTGCACACTGACTGTAATCTCCTACTTGAAGCTGCTTCACATCTCCTCTGACAAACTGAGAAGTGAATAAGGAAAAAAACCCAATCATTTGGGATCTTGGATACAGAGCTGAAGTGAGCTCTTGAATAGTCTGTACATTCTCTTTTTGCTTTCAAGTGGTATCTTAAACAGAAGAAAGGCCTGGTAATGCTGGAGGACAATGCTCCAAAGTGCATAAACAGGCTGATACACAATGGTCAAAGATTTCCTACTGACTTTGCAGCCCAAAAGATCCAGTACCCAGGGGAGCATTTGTCTTTCCTCTGAAACTGTAAGACTCTGCTGCCCTCTCTGACACCTTCCTTCTCCTCAAGAATTCAGATAAGGAAGGAAAATTTACTTTCACTTTGGCTCTGTGCAAGCAATCACTGCTTTCCCTTTGTACAAAATGCTTGCTTCAGCCACGATATAAAGGAGTGTCCTTTCATGCCTGTGCAGGTGTCCTTTCATGCCTATGTCAAGTGAAATCTCATGGAAACCCTTTTTATATGTTTTGTTTCTTTTTGCTGGGGCACAAACACACTAAGTCTCCAAATTAATGTACTGTTCTTTGCATTTCTACATCATTAGCAATGGGAACTGATTTGAATGCAAATAAAACTAGAGACAGCAATTTCATAAGGCTTATATCCACCAGGGTAAAGAAAAGCTAATTCATCAAGAAATTTTGCTTTTTCTAGAAGCTGAATCTATTTTGTTTCCTTAACCCCTCCCTGATACTACAGGATTTTTTTTCCAGTATAGATTAAATTAGCAAATTGGTCAAGGACCCAAATGCATTGAGGGTCATGCAGGTTCCCCTGCCCAGCTCTGTGTGGAATCCTGGCTTTAGAGGGCAATTGCCTCATGACATAGTTAATGGAACTTCTGCAAATATTAAAAAAAATGTTAAATTTTATGTGCAAAAATAAGCACTTTAATGGAACTGATAAAATGACCATGTTGAAGAAATGTTTTTACTTGGTTGCAACAAAATGACATTGTTGAAATTAAATGAGAAAATCAATGTATTCATTAAGCTTTTCACAAAACTTGATGTATTTCCCTGCAAAGTCTTTCTTCCAGCAAAATGGTCCCTTCTAATGAAAAAAAAAGCCATGAGATTTTTGCATCACTTCTCATTTTGTGTTTATAGCTCTCAGACGATTTTTCAAAATTCTACTTGCCTTGTTCTACTACAGAATTGTTCTTTATTTTGTACTCCAAAAGAAAAAGAGGAAAAAACTTTATCCTTTCTCATTAAACAAATGTTTAAAATACATTGGGAGGTTTAACTGAAGAAAGAAATCAGGAGGGGGAGCTCCATTGTTATACAGGTTGTGTATGTGCAATGCAGTAATTAGCAAAGTGACACATGATGAATGTCTGCTATGAAAAAGAAAAGTCAAGTGACAAATTCTTGTGAGTTTTATTTGTAGTCCCTTACAGATGAAGGAATTTATTTGGTTTGCACAGCCAAAATATCCAGGTTTGCCAAGAATAATTTAAATTTTCAGTTACTGAAAACTTCCTAGTTTTGAGTCAATACCAAATTTTCAAGTAAGCCAAACTTAATGGAGAACCTTGTATTTACCTGCTACTCATCCACTGACTCTGGCATTGTTTTGAACAGTCCAATGACTTTTGCTATTGACCCTAATCCTGTCTTAGTTGGTTTGTAGTGGAAGAGTTTTGAAGAAAGAAAATTCATTATTTTTATTGAAATATTCTATAATGTCTACTGCAATGCCTTTGGCAGGACATCTGTGGAAGTGGACTTTGGGATGGTGAAGTAAAACCTTAAAAACTTCACTAAAGATGTGTTCTTAGTACTGCTCTCATTGTTCCTGAAGCACAGCAAAATTTGTGCAATACACCACCCAAGCTTTGAAACTTTTGTGCTGGTAGAGACTGAAAAATAACCTAATTTCCCTAAAGATAGATCTGGGCTTTTGGCCAAAATAAAACAAGTAGTGAAGTCTTTGAAAACTTGAAAAGGAACTAAAATCAACAGCTGGATCCTCAGCTGGTGCAAACAAGAATAGAATGATGAAGGCTGACGTGCTGGCTTTGTAGTCTGATGCAATTCCCTTTTTATAGCTGCTTTTTATTCTGAAATTATCTGCTTAAAATGGTTAAACAGCAGACCATAAGGGTCAGAAACTCCATCAGCACTCAACTAATTGTCATTTTTTGCCTGTAAGTTGTAGTTACTTGTCTGTGCAGTCATCTGCACAGCTTTTAATCAGTAAAGCACTCTGTGACCTGTGTTTATAACCATTTTCTTCTGCAAAATAGCAAAAATTCTGGTTTTGAGAGCAAGCTAATAAAGTCACTTGTAAACAAGAAGAGTGAATGCTAAATATTAGTTTCTTAATTACATTACAAATTAAGACTATTTTGAAAGCATAAACCCCAGGTTTTGTGATTATTATGGGGTTTTTCCTGTACCTGCACTCATTAAATTTCTGATTCTCTCCCTTTTCTTCAGTGAAGAAATAGCTTTGAGTTTCCTTTTTCTTTAAGGAAGCATCAGTGCCAATATCTCAGTACTGAAGAGCTGCAAAATAGTGGACTGGTAAATTCATGCAGCAGGGAGAAAAATGTCTATCTTGACACACATTCTAGTTCTAAGCTTTCTGAGGGACAAGGAAGAAGGGAAAAATTTCTTATTCTCATCTTATTGGTGAGGTATCTGGACACCAAGCAATTAATCAGTTCTGGAATTCTTTTCCTCCAGTTACGGCACCTGACTGCCTTAGAAAGACCCAGTTATATTTTAATGTAAATAAGAAAAAATAAGAAAAAAGACAAACTTTGAATATACAACCCAGTGTTATACTCCAGTGTTAGTACACTAATTAATTTTAGAAGTGAGTGAGATATTTTCAGACTGGAGTTGTTACCAACAATACATGTGACTCTTGATTGGCATGACCTGTCATCCCAATAATCTTCCTTGATTCATATTTTTGCTTTAAATTAGGGCAAATATAAATTATTTGGATTGTCAAATAGAGTTACATACCACAAAAAAATATATTCTTCAGAGGCACTTCTACAATTCTTTTTAATCAGTATACATACATTCATGTTTCAAGGAAAAAAAGTTAAACCCCCCCACTTTTTCAATTAAATTCCATCAAAAACAAACCCTCAGCATTCTGCAGTGCATGCAGGACTTCCCAGATTATTAAAGAGGCAGTAAATAGTCAGAGCTATGTCAGGGGTTTGGCTGGTGTCACTATCTCTGTCTGAAAGTGATGGAGAGACTGTGTCTGGATATCACTCAAGCCTCAAATATGTCACCTAATTTTGAAGAAAGAAGTAGCACCTCATTTAATTGCCTTGGTGAGCAGTAGCTGGCATGACAGCCTGACCCTGTTCAGAGATGGCATAACTTGATTCTCTTCTGCTTGTTCTTCATGTCAACATCTTTGTAACTGCTCTCAAGGCAGGAGTAAGGAAGCAGAGAATTTAAGCAGCCTCCTGCCACCCAGCAGGGAATCGCAACTGCTATGGAAACAAGAGCAGCTTAGCAGAAGGAGAATTTGCTGGATAGGTTTCTACAATCTCCTTGACATTTTACAGATGCACGGGGAAAAGAAGTTAAAAACCACTGAAGTGTTACCATATCTTCTTCTGCATTTATCTGTTGACAGCCTAGTTAGGAATGGGTTTGCACACAATAAATTGACCTTGACAGTATGTTCTGGGTCTTGTTTTGTGGAGCAGTCCTGTTGTGTAAAGCACACTCTAGTTCTGGGTCCTATTCCCAATTATCTTCCAAGCTTTATAAATTTTATCTGGCATTTACTAAATTAAAATTAAAGTTATAATTATAATTATTACTTCATCTGTATCAGTTTTAATAAAGAACTATTTCTGCCTTTTCTCCACAGATAAATTTGGGAAGCACCAGCTACCTGGAAAGAAACTTGGTTTTCATGATGTCTTGGGAATGGTTTTTGTCGCACATCCATTTTTGTTGGTGGTGTTTTATTGTCTTGTGTCTGCAATGGTCATTGCCCTCTGCCCCATCCCTGCCTGGCTCCCGGAGCATCGCGATGTGTGAGGGCCAGCCTGGGATCCCTGAGAGCTGGGGGCTGAGGGGCACCCGGGGCGGTGTGTGCCGCGCCCAGAACCTGACATGTCCTGCAGAGCCACACCTCTGCCGAGCCCGACCTCGGGACCAGCCATGGCCGGTGAGCTATCCAGGGGAGCGATCCCCTGCCCAGCCCTGCTGCTTTTTCTGCCACTGCTTGGGGTTTTTCGCTACACTTCAACTCGACGTCCCTTGTTTGCCTGTCCCCTGCGGTCCTGCTACGCTTTGGAGGTTCTGCTACATTTTGTCACACCGGGTGTGCCCACCTCTGCTGTTCCAACCCATTGCTCCAAGGCTCCAGCAGCAGTCCCTTCAGTTTCCCAAGTGGCTCTGAGACCGGCTGCCCTATGGGTTTGCAAGGAAAGCCCCTTGTCCCTCTCTGTCTCTCTCCCGCCGGGCCGCCCGCCATGTCCTTGCGGAGCGAGGCGGCGGAGCTGGCAGCACAGCTCCCCCTGCAGCCGCGGGGGAATCACCGCACCCGCCCTGCCGGGCCGCGAGCCGGCAGCGCCCCTGCTGGCCGTGCCCGGAACTGCACCCAGGGGAAAGCGCTGCCGCCAAGAGAGAGCTGGGACTGGTACTGGGGTTCTGTCTGTGGCTGCTGCCGCTGTGGCTGGTTAGCCTAGTTATATATATATATATATGTGTGCTAGTAAAGAACTGTTATTCCTCTTACCATATCTTTGCCTGAAAGCCCCGTAATTTCAAAGTTATAATAATTTGGAGGGAAGGAGGTCACATTTTCCATTCCAAGGAAGGTTCCCACGTTTCTTGACAGACACCTGTCCTTTAAACCAGGACACATGATTTCCAGAGCAGAGCTGCAGAAGCGCTTGGATAACCTTCACAGAAACAGTGAATCTCCTGCATGCTGATGTGAAGCACATTTCCAGACTCTGAGACATGTCACCAGCATTTGTCAGGCTGCATTATTTGTGGACTAACTATTACATTATTCACCTCTCTTCAACACTGCTGCCACCATTTCTTTACAATGATGAAAAGTGAAAATCTGCTGTCATGTCTGTCATAATGTAAATAGATTTATAAAGAAAATAATGCCAGCTGTTAGGAAATACTTAAATACTTGTTCTTGCACTCATCATGAGTGATTAGATTTGGTTTCCTGCCCTTCTTATTTATGCACAATGCTGAAAGAGACCTGAACAATAGTATGAAGTACTCGCCATTTTAAATGCAAAATTCAAAAGACACAAGATACCTAGACTTGATTCCTGTCAAGAATTTTTCTCGTTTCCTTCCTCAAAACTCACTAGAAAACATGCAAATTATGGAAGGCAAATTTGCAAATTTCACAGGAAGTGTAAAAAGCCATGCCTTCTGTAGGGGATAAGACTAAGAATATTTTTTACCTTTGTTAAATATATTAAAATTGTTAAATTCTATTCACTGAGAGACACTCAGGGAAGGGCACATCTGCAGATTGGGTCGGTTGAGAGTTGATTGAACATCATGTGAATGTCATTTGAGTGTTGGTTGGCAGTGAGACGGTGATTGCTTGGGGAGATGTGACAACCATATGAAGAGGAAGCTTGGATGCAGGGACACGTGAGCAACAACACTGCAGCTGCAGCAAAGGAGTACCTTTCTCAGTAAGGTTTCAGTTAAGTTCTGTTGAGTTTAAAGTATAAAAAGACCAGCTTTGCTACAGTAAAACGATCTTCTTCAGATGTATGAGGAGTTCCATGTATCTTTGTTCCCTATTGCTACAGGTTTCAAGGCCCCGTCCTGCCTTCTCCTTCCTTCATAAACACTTGAAATAAGATGGAAGTACTGCCTTAGGTAAGAATGGTGCTTAAAAATTTGGGAGCTATATTGCAGAAATAATTCCCTGAGCTGTCTCTGTAACCTGGAAAGAATGAGTCCTGGGCAAAAGGGTATTGAAAGTAACTACAGCTAAATGCATTCTTATATTCTCAGGTATAATCACCAGGTGGCTATTGCAGAAGGAAATAAGACCTTCTGGCTACAGTCTTTATAAATAATCTCCTGCATTTGCTCAGTCATCTAATGAGGCAGGTAACCAAGTACTCTTTTTATATATTGCTTCTGGCCTTTAGTGAGGTAGACGGCAATGGCTTTAAAATTAGTGTGGTTTTGAGTCCTTCTCCTGCTTATTAACTTTTCTTAGCTTTTCTACTGCATAGGCAATACTCTCTGCTTGAGTTTTATGGGATCAAGACCCAAGAACAACTGTGTTTAAATTATTGCTTAAGCATTTAAGTCTGAACTGAATTGTTAGAATACAATTGTCACTGAGAAGCTGCTACTTAGCAAGCTTATAAAACGTCATGGCTTTAAATATTAAGGATGTAAAGACAGAAGAAACATAACTAGGAGCTGCCAACGGATCCTGGAAAAATTTGATCATGGCCTCCTTTTCCTCTTGATGAACCAGCGTCCACTCTCCTTCCCATCAATACAGAATGAATAGTTGAGGGAAGCAGAACTTGCCTGCCATGAATTTTAGATTCAGAGTTTATAGTACAGAACAAGCTAAAGGAAGTTATTCTGAAATGCGTTGTAGTGGGACCTCTGGATGTATACCCTGTGCTTAGTCAATCAACTTCTTATGCATCATACACCTGTGCTACTGAGACTAGAATTAACAAGGCTTCTTTGTACAGGGAATGACCTTCATGCCCTCTCTCACGGATAAAGAAATGAGCAAACCAAGATTGGTGAGATAACAGGCCCGTGTGAGATTTAGATCTCTTATCTCTCAATGCATACACTGTAGTAGAGAGTGGTATGGCATGACATGTTCCCTATCTCTGTGCTCACTTTTCTTCACAGTGTCTCTAGAGGGTCTCCAAGTGACTATGTCCTAATGTTAGTTAGATTTTCTTCTATAAATCTATATGCCTCCTGCACAATAAGACATTTTCAATGGTGTTTTTCTGTGCAAAAGAAGAGTTCTGAAGAGTTATTTCTGTGTACCCTTGATTAAAATATAGGTTTATAGCCTGCTATTATTTAAGCAAGGACACAAATAAACTAGTAATATTATGCACATGTAAAAATTTTGCTGTGCCAGGACTATAATTCTCATTTGTCCTTTTATGTGATGTATTTCATATTTAAAATTTAACAGAGCTCTGAATATGAAAGGGCAGGATAAGATTTTCATGCACGGCACAGGATGAAGGAATTCAGAGGTGTTTTGCTCAGTATGCTAAAGAGAGGGTTTGCCATGGGTCTCAAATAAAGAGAGGCATTCAGTTGTTCTGTTTCGTGAACAAACCAGAATCCTGTTTCATTAAATGAACTAAAAATGTCCTAACTTTAGCCATTTAAAAGAGTTTGAGAGTTAATCAAATTAGGCAAATAACAAGCACTAAAAGCACCAAGTAGTCAGTCAGGAAAATGCAGTAATCCTTGTAGAAATATAGTGACCTATAAAAGTGATTCATCTCACCTTAATATTAGGAGGGGGAGACTAATGCACATGGAATGAATCATCCCTTGCAAACTTCTGTTATGATGAACTTAGAACTTCAGATTATACATAGCTCATGTAAGGGGAAAAGAAAACACTGTTTTTTACAAAGCTGGTGCTGGCCCATCCCTCTCTCATGTAAAGTAAAAGTGTGTGTCTGCCTCACCGGGATCATCACCCTGAGCCCACAGGCAGCAGACTGACCTGAGAGTGTTTGCTAGTGCAAAGGGCAGTGATAGCTGTCCTACTCCTAGTTCATGGCCAGGTACTAGGACCTGATCCTAAAACCCTTGGCCATCAGTAGACAAAAGCTTAGTGTCATGATATTACCTATTATTTGTAAACATTCTGGGCAGTTATGTCATTAAAACAGAAATGAAAAGTTATCTCATGGCATTGTCACAGCATATTGAAGGGGCTGGAGTTTTTAATCCTCACACACACAAGCTTATCCATAGCACACCAATCTGATCTTGTTGTGTTCTGACAATTATTTTACATTCGAGTTTCCTTCATATTAATGCAGCTGGTACTGTACTCCTCTTTGAAGTTAATTTCATTTACTTTTTTCTCTGTTTGCAATTAGGAAGAAATAAAACATGGATTTGGGATGCTCATATGGCTGCTTGCTTCAACTTGATGTTTAGTCACATCTGGTTACACTGTATGGACTTTAGGATAGTTCTTCATTAAATGTGATAAGTCTATTGGAAAATAAGACTTTAAATGAGAGGTTAAAAACCTTCTTAACAAATTGAAATCCAAATCATATAGACTTTATTCTGCATATTCACTCTGTCTTTTGACTAATCATATGTGGCCTTATTCAGTTTGTCATGCTTCATTGTGGAGTAATAAGGTACCAATATGTATTCAAGAACCAGTTAATTCAATTTGCAACTGTTGAAAAATCAATTCTGCTGAGTAAAATTGCTGATCAATTTGATTGCATGGTTGCAGAGACAATGGCTATATGTTCTGATGGCTACAGCAGTGATACACAAAGTCACTGTGTCACTCGTGTGCCTAAAGTGACATGAATGCGACAAAGTTATGCACACCTCAGACAGAATACCTCTCAAAGAAGTGACAACTCTTAGACTCAGTGTGAATCTTCCATCTTTAGGGCATCTGTGGATGGTGCTGCTATGAGTCAAGGACATTTATTTTAATGTGAAAGCTCCTTATTTGTTTCTGATGTGGTTAAATATATTAAGTGAAGGAGGCTCACCAGATCAAAAAGGGGCAGTTTTCTTTGCAGTGTTTTGTGGGAGTGAAAAATGAACTTTTTCCTGACCAAACCCTCAGATAAGTCTAAAACAGGAAATTCAAACTTCTGACCCTTTCTCAGAAAATTTCGCCATCATTGAAAAGTAAAAATGAAATGTCAGCTTTCATGAATTTTTATTATTGACCTTATGGAAAGGGACTGAGAAGTGATGGAAGCAGAGAAGACAAAGAATGATACTCCCTTCTTAACTGAAAGTCATTGCAGAATTAATGTATAGAGCTTCCACCCTAGCACCTGTGGCTGAAGCATGTGGGAGGTGTACTGGCAAGAATTTGGGATATGAGCTGTAGTGCTTTAATGGAAATGCTACAGGGTATTTGTCAACCTATCTTGCCCTTAGAGAGGCTGCAAACATCCATAGTCTGTTATAGTAGAGACAGACCTACAGAGAGAGAGACTGGCCTTGACAAGTTAGCTATGGGAATGGTGGCTTTATCAGCCATCCCTGACAGGGAGCCCATAGCAGAAGGTATATTGGCAATAATTTTTACCCGTCGACATCAGCTGCCAGAAATTTAAATCTGAATTAAAAGAAAAAGGCAGCTAGCAAGACAGAAAACATAGACCATCCTTTCAGGACTCTGAAGATGTACAAAGATTCATGGCTTGCAGGTGAATGAGCTTTGGAGGATGCCTTTATTTGTAGGCAGATATTTATCTTACAAGGAGAACAAGACATTAGGGTAAAAAACTGGTAATAAATATGTGAGTATTCCTAGTCCTTGTACCTATGCTAATGGTCAAGCAATGTTCTCGTTGCTGTACAAAGGAAAAAAAACTAAGAAAAGAAAAAAGGCAGTTCTTTATCCAGTGTGCTGATTTGGGCTGGGGTAGAGTTAAGTTTTTTCACAGTGAGATTTTTTCCCTAACCCAGGTGCTAAAACAGCCCTTGGTTAAGTTATGAAGGCTGGTTGTCAAGTGTCTCTGTATGATCCTGCTCCACTTGGTTTTCAGCCCCATTAAAGCTTTCTCTGAAAGGGCAGGAACATTTTTCCTTGCTGGAAACTGGAATTCTACACTATTGCTCTGTGTGCCATGGATCCCAGAGGGGAATTACTGAGGCTCCCAGGGTGCTGGTTCTGCTGTGCCTCCCAAGGGAGCTGTGCAGGTGCAGGTGACAAGGTCCTGAAGCTGTGTGGGCTCGCAGAGCACACAGCAAAGGCCTCTTTGGTGGACGTTTTGTAGCACACTCCCCTTCAACAGATGAGTCAACTGGAAGTGGAAAGGAGCAGCCCCCAGCCTCAGGGACTTGTAGCCCCTGATGTGCCCAGGGCCCTGAGGCTTTGGACACGGTCCCACGCGAGAGTCCCAGCCCCACCCTGCAGAGCCCTGGCTTTGGAGGCTGGGCTGCTGGGGACACGAGCCATTGGCCACATGGACACTGTGGATGTGACAACCTGGTCAGAGAGAGAGAAAGCTAGATAAGTTTTCCCATGAATCGGTCTGGTAAGGTTTAGGGAGCGGGAGAAAAATAAAGATAATCAAATATTAAACAATCTGCCGGTGGTATTTTTTAACAACTTGTTTTTCTCAAAAAGAGGGTGTCTTTTTAGTTAGCCAGTCATGTGAAATGTGTTGATTAAATAACCAATCGGGTCCACGTGTAGCGAGGTATAAAAGAAGGTATAGCAAGGTGTAAGAGAAGAGGATTGAATAAGTGGGCTGGCTTTTAGCCCTTAGCCTTCTGATCTGACTCTGTGTCATTTCTGACTTGAGTGTGACAGGACAGCACAGCCAGGGAGCTGTGGGCAGTGGCTCCCAACAAGCTCACATTTCTTTGTAGTGATCAGTATCAAAAGTAGTTTTGAGACTGAGTCTGCCTAACATTAGCTTTTACCAATCCAAAGCCTATTAATTTGTGCATCTACAGCTCTTCAGGTACAGGGAATTGTAAAAAATAGGAGGCTTTTTTTTTTTTTCTTTACCTATCATATAGGTTTAGCAGGTGTTTTCCTTCATGACTGTGTACCAGTGGGCTGCATTTGGCTACATACAGCAACTGTGTGCTGCTGCACTCATGAACGTGGCTTTCAAAAAAACAGAACAAGTTTTAGGAACCATTTGAACCATTTTTCCTTGGACAGTTAGTAAAGTGAATCCATGGAAACAGGAAAACTACAGAAGTGTAGGTAGTTTTGTATCAAATATCAAAATAATGACTCAGGTTTGGGACTTTATTCTGCTGGATGCTTCAGAAGCCAGTTTTGTACACTTAAAGCTCAATAATACAGGACATTCAACAAGGTTTGATGGGTGGAAAGATAGAGCTGTTTCAAGAAGTTTAATAAATCTTTTTTTATTAGATATAAACACGCCTGCATTCAATTGCTGAAGGCCTATTGTCTTTTTGCCTAACAAGATGTTCTTTAAAATTGGTTTGAATATCACAAGCAACTCTATTTTATAATGAAAAACAAAGGAGTAATTAGCTTTTTGTAAGGTTATAAGCACATCTAATTATGAAACTACTTGTGAATAGAAGACTCATCCTTTCCATGTATTAAAAGTTAATTTCTGTGCTGTCAGTTTCCTCTGTAGAAAATTATTTTGGAAATGGAACAAAGGTTTTAATTTTTAAATTTTTTTTTCCATTAGCCTTGTACTCCAGCACTGCATGTAGAGTATAGACTCTACTGCTTCTCTTTAACATTCTTCTTTATGGGAACCCTCAGTTGCAGGCAAGATTTAATTTAGAACTAGTTTTTTTACAAAAATAGATGCATAGTGTAGATGAAAATAAACAGGTTCCTTTGTCATTGACAATTTAAATTAGCCTGTTAATCGTAGTGTGACTAAAGCTGAATAGTCAGCATAGGGTAGTAAAAGCCAAAAAAAACCCAGATTACTCTTTTATAAAACCATTAATCATTTTACTGCCATAGATATGCATATGTAACTGGAAGGAAAGGTGCTGATACAGACTTGATTTTTAGTAAAAATACTCAGTATATACATATTCACTACAATAGTAATGGTTAGCATTTGATAACAATATAACAATAATTAAATAAAATTTATCCCCCTCAAGCTCAGTTTAAGCATCCACTTCAGTGTTTTTAGAGTTTCAGTATTTGAGAAAGTAATATGACAGCAGATTTATGCTATAGGGTCAGAATCTGACAGTGGAGAATGAGAAGAGCAAAATTGAGTCATATTCCCTGATTAAACTGGGAGATTTAAAAATTGCTTTAGAATAGCTCATCTCACCTCAAAGAAGAACTTTCACGTATTCAAATATAATTCTGTCCCCATCAAAGGCAAAGGGATCTAGTTCATTTAAGTGGGAGAGGCATTAAGGCCTGTCTGTGTCATCTTTAACTGTGAAAGAAGTTCTTGAGCTGAGCCAAATGTTGTTGAAGTTGCTAGTATAAGAGCTGCCTTTTACTCAAGGTAAATGTAAAAGGGGACATTCAAGTGCTCTGTGCAACCAGGTAGCAGAAACGACAGGAAAGCTGTCACAATCATTGGCTTGCACGCTGCAAATGCTGAGAACAAGATGAATCATTTGGTAGCAGAGAAGGGCAAGACAAAGGCAGGCATGTAAGAACTGATTGCTGAAACTGTGATTGCCTACCATCTGTGACAGAAGAGGAAACGGTGCCTGACTATGAGGAAAATGGTAGCAAAAAAGCTCTGGATGCATTAACAGCATCATTAGCAGTCTGGTGTGAGAAAGAGATAAAGGACAGTTTTTTGTGAGAGACTGAGAGCAGAAAGGTTGTCCTCTGATTGCTGCTGTGGTCAGAGAAAATGGGTCCCAACATTAATTTTTTTTACTTTTTTTTTTTACAACTAAATAACTTTGATCACATCAGGAATGCATAAATCCCCTTCTTCCTTGTGGGCAGAACTCCCTACTGAGCCTCAGCCTATTAACTAAGGTCAGAGAGGACACAGAAAAGTTGACAAGGTGTTTTTTTGTAAAATTATACTGTTGTGGGAACAAAGGGTAACAGCTCTTGCGCCCAATGTTTTTAAGATTTTAATTTAGCAACCTATCCTTTACCTTATTATCTTTCTATGCAGTGTATTAGTGAGTTTTCCTGGAGGACTTGTTTTAGTGTGTTTGCATAGAAATCAATGAGCTTGTTGCATCTCTCTCTGGAACAGCCACAGCATGGTCAGCTTTTGTTTGTTACAGAGTCAAATCCCATGGGTACATGTCTGACAGAAAAAAACAATCATTTTCTGAGAGGTACCTACTAGTTTTCCCTGGGAAATAAAAGGGAGGGTCCTGACTTCCTCCACTGCCATTCTCAGCTGCTCCTATTTGACATGCCATGCACTGGAAGGCATCTCATTTGGCAATGTAATCTAACTGGAGATTCATAAATCTATATCTCTATTTTTAAACTGTATTTAAGTTGGTAATAGAATGGTATCATTCAATTTCAAAAATGGATGTATTTCTGAAGTAGCCTAGACATCCTTGCAAAGGCAGAGTGCTTTATTAGGATAAGAGAACTATAAATAAACAAGATAATGAAATATTCTGACTTCACTGTGTATCAGATTAATTGTGTTAACTTAAGGAACACAAGCCAATATAAAAGGAGTCCAAAAGAAAAGCAATAAATTTCAAAGTATGTCTGAAAGTCTACTTAAAGTCTGCTTTGGCAAAAGAAGTGAAGACATTTTCCAAGCTCAGTTGAGAGGAATGTCAAGAAGGTGAGTGAGTGATCTGAGAATGAATAAAGGAACACAGGTGAACAATGTAAGGCTAATGCATTAATTTTCATCCTGTTTCTCTGGTTAGATTCATCCTCTGCAGTGGCAGCCATAAATTCAGGTTTGTGACTGACTGAAAAGGGCACCGCTTTTAAATCTAAGGTGCTCATCAAGAGTATTGAATGCATAAAGTTTTTTCACATGTAAAGACCAAGTTGGCAGGTGTTGAGTTATAGAAGAAATGTCTTGCTTCCTCCTTAAGCAATTTAAAGATTGATGCTATAGGCCTTTCATTATATGGATCACTGAAAGAAACAATCATTCCTATATTTCACTGTCAAGTTAATTGCAGTAGTGGTCAGCTATATTACTGCTAAATTTCAAACTTGGTGCATTTCAGTGTTTCTGGGAGAAGCAACATCCAGACAGAGCCTAGCTTTCCCCTGGGAGTCCAGCTGATGAGTTTTCATTCAGCTTTTCTCTGCCTCAGGTGATGAGTATAAAAGAAGTGCTACCCACAGTTCCTTACCGGTATAAATACATACAACAAATTCCAGAGTGTGTTTTTTTATGATACTGACTTTTCTACCTAAGAAGATCTCTCATCTGCAGAAATGCCCTGTCTTCTAGTGGGACAGTTTGCAGTTTGATTTATTTCTGTGGCTAAATAAGAACATCAATATCTGACACCAAACATGAGTAATAACTTATTAAGCCATCGGTAGCCCATTCCCATTATTGAGATCTTCAGTGTCTCTGGAGAGTGGTTTTCTTCGCACATTTACTTCATCAAGCCTCTTACAGGACACACATTCTGCATACTTACAACCAAATAAAGATATGATGATGAGGTTTGCCACATACTTGCTGATGTTTGCAATGCGGGTACCTTCTGCTACCGTGGTCACAACCTGAAGACACTGGTTCCTTACATCCTAAAGCAGATGTCTGTCACATGGATCATCCCAAAACTGTCTGCTCCTCTCTGCTGACAAAAAAGGAGCCTGATAATGACTAGCCCAGATGTAAATTACTTGTCTGTACCAACTTGAAGTTTTCTGAGATGACCTCCAGCAGATCTTTCATACAAAGCATTGCTGAATACAAGAGGTGATAGTGGACCTACACCTCAACAGGAATAAGATGAAATGGTGTTAACTTCATTTCACTGTACTTTTCAAAGTGTAGTCTAGCCTGAAAGTATGACTCTCCATTTACACAATAGAAATAATTCACCTTTACAGCTACTTTGTACAGATAGAGAGTTAAATGTTTAGTGATGTTTGCATCAGGAAGCACAAAGATCCTGGCTGCATATGCCTGTGTTAGAGCTAGAAACATGAGGTGATGCAGTAAAAAGGTGCCTACCACTGAAGAGTCACAGACGTGAATTCAAATTAATACTGTATGCGGAAATCATCTGAATGTCTGATCTGGGAAATTAAGAGAAGGAGAGAGAAGTGCATCAGAGAAGGATAGTAATATGCACTTTTGATTATCACCTAAAATAAATCCAAAGAAAAATATCAGTCCTTGGTCTTTTGCATCTTTCACGTCTGTTTGATCTGTGAACACCCACTGGCATTATTCCTAATTATCATAGGAAAGGAAAAGAATTGGAAAAAGTTGTCTTTTATCTTAATTAAAGGTATCACATGTGCCTGTCTAACAGGTGATCAATGCTAATGCACAATTAGGGGATACTGCTATCATCAAGCCTTTAGTGACTTGTGAAAGGGCACACACATGACTGGAATTCATATTGTGCTGTTCTTAAGAGCTTTCTGATATACCAGGAAATTGGTATATCAACTCTAATCAATACTTCAGATTCTGACAATTAAATCAGTCCTTGGAATGAATAGCATACTGAATGAAAGAATCTTCAATATGCTAGCACAGAAAAACAGCAGGAGAAACTTGACCTTCATAATACTGTCTTCCTTTTTCTTATAATATCACTGTAAATTACCTCAGGAAAAACCTGCTGCTATTATCAAATTCAAAGCCACCTCTCAGGATGTATTCTGTCTACTCTCAAAAAAGCACCTATGTACTTCTTCATCCTTGAGCTTCATCTGATATAAAAGCAGTGAAGTGATTAGAGTCAATGTGGCCAAATAGAAACACTACACTCAGCAGCAGAGCCTTTTGCACAGTTATCTTTATGCCAAGAGCATGTTGCCATGAAAACAAATTCACATGGAAGCTGTGCCATGCTGCTGTTCAGAAACCTACCCAGCAGCCAAGGGCTCCCACCTGTGTGGTGTTTCTCCTTCTATGTTCCTTGTGGCTCAGTGCTTCTGCTGAAAGGTCTGGGTATTTATAATATTCAGAATGCAAACCCAGCTCATTGTGGCAGTGTGCCTTTTTTATTTTTTTCTTTGCAGCAGCAGAAAGCATGACTCCTCCCTGAGCTCTGCAAAGGAGGGCACGGCTAGGGTTGGTGTTAGGGTTAGGATCAGGGTTACATCTGAAACTTTCCATCCCAGACTGCTTTTCCTGTTACAATCATCTTCCACGTCCAAGGCACCTCATGTGACTGACTGGCAGTCTGCTGCTAAGAAGTATTTAGGCAGATTTATTTTCCTCTAAGTAGCAACTTTGGGTAGCCTTTGCAAGTGCTCTCACATATGTTACTCATTTGTTTGCAGTTCTCACGATCATAGAATATGATCAGATTAAGTCTGGAATCATATAAAGTCTTGGGTTGGAACAGAACTTAAAGATCATCTAGTTCCAACCCGATATGAGAAAAAATTTGAGATAAGCACTTCAAGAACACTGGGAGTGATTTCAGAATTCATTTCCACAATCCTAGTCACAGAAAGGGTCTTGAAGTGGACATAAATATCTGGCTGAGCTTTTCTGTATTTTACACTTGGAATCTGTCCTGTATCTCTTATGTTAAGAAACTTTTTTCAGTGTAATGGGAAAGGGAAGCAACATAAGATCTGAGCAAGTGTCTAAGAGCATTGTTGCAGGAGCAGTCACATCTGAACTCTCATCTTCCCTTACCCACTGGAACCACATGAAAACAGCCCTCATTAAATTAGCTCTGGACATTCAAAATTACCTATTTGTCTTTTAAAGATGGTAATTCTATTTTTTTTTTCTGCTAGTACCAGATACCTAAGAGGTGAATGCTGTGCTTGGGATAAACCCACAATAATTTAAAGACAGGCACTGTCATCACCTTCCAAAGACATTTGACTATTCTCACTATAGAATTGTACCCAGGATTTCAAATCATTATGTTTGAAGGAAAGGCATTGCATGCCATTACTTTTTACCCAACCTGAACTTCTAATGTCTATCAACACTAATTTTTTTTATATCAAAACCAGAGATTTACTGGTCATGACAACATATGAGAGTGGAAAACTATATTATATAAAGCCATAAAAATATGAGTACATTTGGTCAGAAAAAAAATACAAAATTTCAATAATTTTCCATACTGAATTGTGACTGACATTTCTGAAATATTTCCAGAGTAAATCACACATCATATTTTGAAGCTGTCAGCTTCCCAGTGAAGGTAACATCATGCTAACAAATGGTAAAATATCATTTCAGCTTCTTGAAACTAAGAACACTATTAATAACTGTATTGAGATAAAGTTGCTGTTATTTCTTGAACCCCTATATAATGTAAATGTACACAAATCAAAATACAGCATTTATCAGAGAATTAGCATGAAATGGACAAGAGATGGGTAACTGGAAGAGTAATGGAGTGAGCACCAAATCACTGCCACTAGCAACAATGAAATGGCTTGCTGGCAGAAGGTGCACTAGTTTAATAGCTAAGTGGTCTTATTATTAAATTATTATTTAGTAACACTGTCATGAACTGCATCAAAAATTATCCCATTTAGAAGAAAATACATAATTCAAAATTTTTGTTAAGGAGAATGGGATAGTTTTCTGCTATGCTAAATGATACTTTGTCAAACTGACACCTAAAGCAGATGAGAATAAATGTTTGAGACTTAATTATTATTTCCTATTAAGGAGTAATATCTGCTTCTTAGTCACTGGGCAGAAACGTTGACATTGAAATTTTGCAAACTGTTAGTCATTCAAAGTATTTTTGTTCAGGAAAATACTTAGATTCATAGATAATTTGGGTTGGAAAAGACCTCTGAGATCACTGGGTCCGGCTGTTAACCCAGCAGTGCCAAGTCCACCACCCAAACCATGATTCCAAGTGCCACACCTACAAGTCCTTGAAATACCTCCAGGGATGGGAACCCAAACACTTCCCTGGGCAGCCTGCTCCAATGCCTGATAATCCTTTCAGTGAATATTTTTTTGTTGACATCCAATCTAAACCTCCTCTGGAACAACTTGAGTCTGTATTTGCCTGTGTAATCTTATGACGTCTTTTTAGTTCTCCTGAGTGGGCAGCAAGAACGAAGTTGAGAAGCAGACATGGACTGTTGACCTAACATCAACCCAATAGGGAGGCATAAGGACCACCAAAGACCCATGGGCCTCTGACCCACTTCCAGAAAGGTCTAGAGAATGGACTGCACATAATAACTAATTTGCATAGAAACATAGAAAGTGAGAAACCTATCTCTAGGTGGGGCGAAACTTATCTGTAAAAGCATACCCCAGAAAGCCTGGGCACCTGCATCCCAGCATACTGGACACTGTTAGCTGCATTGGTGCTGAAGCCAGGACTGGTAATCATTGTTTCTGTATTTTTTCCTCTCTTTCTCTCTCCCTCTCTCTAATTTTCCTCTCTCTCTTCTTTCACCCTACCCCTTATTAAAAGCCCATTCCCCTGTGCTAGAAGATAAGACTCTAACATACCAGTTTCCATACCAAATGCAAAATTTACAATAAAACGCTGTAATTTTCTTTTGTGGACCCTTTGACTTTTGTAATTCTTTTCAACCATGAGCACCTGACAATCTTGGGCACTAACTTCTCCTTAAGGTGGGACGCCAAGATGATTAGTGGGATAGAGCATTTCTCCTGTGAGGAAATCCTGAGAAAATTTGGATTCTTCACCCTAGAAAAGAGAAGGCTTTGGTGGGGTGATCTAATTGTGGCTTTCCAGTACCTGAGGGGAGCCTATGAGAAAGGTGAAGATTTTTCTACAAGGCATATAGTGGCAGGACAAAGGGGAATGGCTGCAAACTGAAAGAGAGTATCTAATATATCTAATATGTTAGATATTAGGAATAAATTCCTTACTGTGAGGGCTGTATTTTAAACAGATTGTCCAGGGAAATTGTAGCTATTCCATCCTTGGAAATGTTGAATGAGGCTATCAGGAATCTGGTCTGATAAAACGTTCTCTGCCCATAGCAGAGAGGCTGGAACTGGATGATCTTTAAGGTCCCTTTCAACCCAAACCATTCTGTGATTCTGTGAAGGTACATAAGGATACTCAAGCCACCTTTCTTTCATCTTATAAAAATGTAGATTTGACACACTGCAATGAACAATCATGTGGCCCTGTGATGTCCTTTTTGCATTTTCTTTTCAAGTGATAATGCCAACATTAAATTAAACAACAAAAATTAAAAATGAACAAATATCACGCAGACTTTGCAGTCTCTTTGGAAAAGTGTCAGTTTGGGAGATTCAAATGAGAAATTGGCCTGGGAGTAATTTCAGTATGAATCTTACAGGATATCTGCAGCTGTTTTAATGAGGCTGGTATTTTAAACAATCATTTTTAAAAAAAGAAACAGTGGATTCTATCATCATTTTTATATAGCTCTCACTCACGATAAAATTGTTGACATTAAAGCAGCCTTGTCAGAAAGCTGTTATGAGGTCTTAAATGCTCTTGATTCTTTAACATTTCTTTTCCATTAAAGGAGGGGTTAGTAAAAATGAATTTATCATGGATTCTTCAGAGACTGTGTAATAAGAGCTATTAAAATGTTCAGGTTCTTGGGAAGTTACCAGACTCCAATTACTCTGTGAGGTTTTTTTTTGTTTACTATTAATACTTTATTTTATTCCTTTGTAATTTTTTTGTTTAAAATATGAGAATGTATATGTCAGTACTAAGCTGGCATACTTCTCCTTTCTTCTTTGCCTGTGCTTATGTTTTAAAGTCATACCAACCAAACTGGAGTCCCTGCTTAGCATTAAGCAATTTTCTGTCTCCTCTATGATTTTGAAATGACAAATTTAAGGGTTGAAAGCTGTTTAATAACTAGTCCATTGTTTTTGTGTGAGCATGGCCTGTAGAGACTTCAGAGACACTCTAGACTGAGCTGAAGTTCACAGGATGACAGGAAAACACTGCCCTAAAATGCCACTTGACAGATGAGGACATACCTAGTAGCTGCCCATACTCATGTTCTCAACTTTCCCAGCCCTGATCTAGGATGCAGTTAAAATGATCCCTGGCACAAAGGTTTGGTTTCTTAGCTGATGGATAGGGAGAGATTCACCTTCAGGTTTGGACATTGAAGTGGGAGTGCTTTATCACAGCTTACAGGTGTCCCTGGTGCCTCTGGGGAGATGCAGGGGAGGAGGCAGATGCCCTCAGCTGCATCAATCAAGAGTCACAGATCTGCCCTGCCATGCAGTTTTTGTTTCTGAAGGGCACATACTGTTCTGCTTGCCAGACTACCCTGGCTCCACAAGCACCCCTGCACACTGTGACTGGGCACCAAGCTGAGCCACAGGTAATGGATCCATGGGAGGGTGATCCAGCTGGTTATTCAGGCACAGGGGGCTGATTCAGCTCACCACACATAGGTGTCCAGTGCTGTTTGAGGTGACCTAGAGTGTTTGAAATTCCCCCGGTTAACTCTCAGGCATAGCCCAGGGCCAAGAGAATGATCCCACGTCGTTGGTCCAGACAGAATGCCCAGGGGCCCTTGCACAGTGCTAGGCACCCACATCTGGGCAGCTGAACTGAGTCTGGGTATGAGCTGAAGAGTTTGTCAGGCTCCAGCTGACTTCACTGCCTGTAAGATGAGCTGAAACACCAGACTACCATATGGGCAGTGAAATTCAGGTGCCAGAATTAATCCAATTTGAAGTAATCTGCTGTATCCCACTGCTGGTGGGGTACCTGGAAGGTACCTCTGAGTTCTTCCCTCCCGGGGACAGTTCTGTCCATTTATTCTTGAATTCAGGTCACAGCAGATACTAGAGAGGTTAAATCAAAAGCTGACAGGAAGAAGATTGTATAAAACAATGCAATTCAAATGGCAGGTTGTTTGATAGAGGTTTGTATTTTGGCAAAACAGATTCCTTTTAGTCCAGCTCTAAATGCAACCCAAGCTCTACGTTTTCTTCACCTGTTCCCTTCCTGATCTATCTGCAGATGGACCGAGATAATCCTTATTCTCTCACCAGTATAAATGATAAGCAGCTCTGGGAAAAACTGAAGTTACGCTGTTATAAAATAGTGTGAGAGAAAAGAAAAAAAGTGTCTGCAGTATGTACTCTTTTATATTCTTTAATTTAGACCTACAGATATAGCTGGGAAAGCAAGAGGTAGTTTCTTTAAAGACCTACAGTAATTTAAAGTTCTGTACCTAGGAGATTTGATTCAGCCTTAAACTCAAAGTGTTCTTCAATTAGGGTGAATTACTGAGGCTTAAACTAAAGGACAATTGAATATAGAAAAAAAATTTTTCCTGTTACTTTTGAATTGAAACCAGAGGCAAAAGTACTGCTTTTAAAAGTATGCATGGTTTGATCTATAGCTTTCAGTTGGGCAAACTCCTGGGAAAATTACTACCTTCCTGTGATGTACAATGGAATTCTTCCAAAGGACAAGATCCCTAAGCTGATACAAATCAGCATAAAGCCTCTGAATATCATCACCTCCAGATCTAACCCACAGTATCTTATCTATAAATACTGTTGTGGAGTGGCTTTTAAATAATCTGACTCCTCTGATACATTCACAGTTTATGCTTATTAATTCATTAGGATGACAAATTAACATCAGACTTCACAGAAGTAATTTTTTTTTCCTAGAAGAAATTACTTCTGTCTGCTTTGAATAAGATGTCCATTACCCACTGCTGAAATGAAATTTATATGTAGAATACAGTGCATCAATTGAAAGCCTTATCCATGGGTTCTGAAGTGCATGTAAATGATCATGGAAGGTCTAGGGGGCACAGATCATTAATTACCCAAGCTACAATTAGACCAGGACACAGACAACAAATGCCCTCTGCTCTGAAACATTGTAAAA
The DNA here is from genome assembly GCF_014805655.1 of Passer montanus. Taxonomy (NCBI): domain Eukaryota; kingdom Metazoa; phylum Chordata; class Aves; order Passeriformes; family Passeridae; genus Passer; species Passer montanus. Next base: position 7,856,668 of record NW_024367707.1, on the reverse strand, counting down.
GTTGAAGTGACCACAAATCTCAAGAAATTCAGTGATAAGAAAAATTATTCCAACCTCATGGCTGACCTTTGGGTCTGGTTTCAGCCAGGGCTCAAATTTTTTCTAACCAGTATTTCACTGAGGTGAGGCAGACGTGCTCCATTGTAGCTTGGGCTCTTGACATCATCTGTAGTACTTACTGGTGTTTCATAAGGAAACTAGGACACACAAGCCAACAAAAGGTCTTGTTTTCAATCAAAGAGTAACTGAACTTTTAAACTGAGAGCATGTTCTTTTTTATCAAGTCTTTCCTCAGCAGTTTTTACAAAACATTTGTCAAAAGCACAGCATTTTAAAATGCAATCCATTTTAATTTAAATATTGTTTGCAGAATTTCTAGAGACAACTAAGCACAGAAAAGGACTGGTTTTAATGTACCAGTTCATTTTGCATTAATTTCTTATTTTTTATACCACTTCCAATTAAAATATAACTCTAATTTTTTTCTATTTTATAATGAAAATTTATTTCTTATAATAAAATCAGGTATACAAAAAGAGCTTTCCTCTACATTTCTATGGGCATCTTTAGAGGGTACTGAATATTTAAAAGATATTATAAATAGAAGCAAGATCCATATGGCAAGATAATAAATATTCATAAAACTATGGATAGTCTGATTCTCTGACTCATTTTTGCAATTGCAGAGCTGTAGGAAACAAATATACTTCTCCATTCAACTGCTGGAGAACTCATTGATCTGCCTGCCTGCTCCATCTAGGCACCTTGCATAAGAATATGTTTTTTCTCATTGCATCGCATAAACAGCAATGTCTTTTAGCCTTTTACCTTTTGAATATTAAGCTGCAAAGTTTCAGAGTCCTTCGTTGGATGTGACAGGATGCAAAATGTACAACTTGGAAGGAATATTCTTTGCTGATTTCTTGAAGAGTGTACCGCATTAATATGTATAAATTTTGTGCAACCAACAGAAAGAAGAAACTCGGTGTTGAGCATCAGGTGGGCCATGCGAAATTAATAATTTCTCACTCAGTTCATTTCCCAGTGGAAACATATCTAGCATACACAAACTCCAGCTCTGCATTAATTGCCACCCTTGTTTAAAATCTTGGTTCCACAAACAAGTACTTTCTCCAAATGTGCACTCCAGCTCCCATTAAGACAGCTTTGCACTGGGCCAGGGAGGCTCCTGTGGGGTGGTGGGCTGCCTCTGGAAAAGGAGGCTTGTAGTCTAAACCTCCCCAGAGGAAAGCTTCAGATGGTATCTGTGCAGGTGCCCCGTGAGCAGCAGGCTCCTCAGGCAGAGGCTGGGGCTGCCTGCTCTTCCTCTGGGCTGCAGAAGGGTGTTCTGCCTCCTGCACACACCCTGATGCCTCAGATCACAGGGAACTAAGTAAGCACTCACTGGGTTTGCCAGACTTGCTCCTGTAAAGTCCATCCCACAGATTTAACCCAGCAAAACTGAACCATGGGAAAAGGTTCTCCACTCATCTGAGTTTTTCCTCATACAAGCTCAAATTACAGCAGAGGAGAAAGACAAGTCTGGGGGGATAGAATGTAAGAAAGTAAAGATAGTGCAGAAGGTAATCTCACCCCTGAGGAGTTGCAGCTGTACTGACTACCCAAGATTAGGAACAGCCCTGCCCTAACAGGCCACTGGTCAGCTGTGACCAGTAAGGAACAGCCCTGCCCTCAACAGGCCACAGCTGTGACCAGTGAGGAGAAGAAGAGTGCTGTAAGAGAGTGGGTTAGCTGGTTGAGAAGGGAGCTGGAGTTTGTTGGCTGAGTTATGAAGAAGTCAGCATTGTGAGGAGCTGCCCATGAGAAATCACCAAGAAAGTGTGGAGCTTTTGTAAATAAGGAGATAACAGACAAGTACTAAATGCTGTCCTGCAACAGGGTCCTGGGCCAGTGCTTTGGAATAATCCTCTCCTTAAACATGCCTTCATCTCATATTTTATATACTTTACTAATTTTCCTTCATTTGGCAAATTCAACAGGCTCTCTAATTCTACTGGCTGTTGTTGACCGTTATTTATGATTACATCAAACCTATATTCATCCCAGTTGTTTTATTGTCATGTTTGTGTCATTATTACACAAATAATAACATTGCTTTTGATTATTAGTGAGAAAGCAGAAGCTTTAATTTAGTAGATAATTATGCCTTTGCTTTTCTAATGGAAAGCCACAGTGTAAGTGTAATTGCTTCTGCGTAATAACTTGTTATTACATGCATTTTATGCTTGTAATTCTTTTGCTGATACCAGGCAAATATTTTCAGCCTAAATTTTCCCTGCATACATTTTGGCAACTGTTTTGAGCTCTGAGGATGCACAGACTTCTACTATTAACCTTTAAGAACCAGCAAATAATTATAGTTTAATTTTGATTCAGTTCAGCTGTAGTTAACTGAGTCATGATTACCACCTTCTCAAGTAGCCCAAGACATAATGAGTAAGATGGCTTTCCAATGGATTATATAACAGATATAGGTGTGAAAAATGAATTAGGGAATGCTGCCATTTTGATTATTACATGCACACTAAGAAGTGACATAGTTAAACTACTTCTCAGTTGAAAGGACATTTTGAAGAAAAATAAGCAGCCTGATTGAAAAGAAATTATATTCCAGGTATCACATTTCATTGCTCATTTCTGGGAAATTTTGTCACTAGCATCAGCTAATTTTCTAGCATTACTCACCCTGTTATGGTCTAGGGGGCTAAAATTAGCTGGAATATATTATTTGAGTGCACTGACCTACACTTGGTTCCTTTCTCTTCCAAACTGAAGGAGAGCTATGTGCTTTGATCACTCCACTGGAAGATGATGCTCATCTTCCATCCTCCTTTTCCCTTAGAAAGTATAACGTCATGAAAATCAAACCTTCTAGTTCCTTTCTGGCAATTTTCCAAATATGGGAAGAGAAAAAAAAAGGTACCCTCTTTTGATCCAGTTTTAAAAATGAAACAGAATAGAGATGGGTGATTATATAAGTGCATTCACATTTCTACTCCTAAGTGTGAAGTTTCTACAGAATCTCCCTCATTTTCATTTATGCTTATTAAGGTCTTTACCTGGCTTCTGTGTGGATGAATATCACCTTATTTTGTACCAGTCTAATAGAACGGGTAGAAAGACATTGGCAGGTATCCAGTATGGACCCTTGTCCTTTTCTCTTTGGCTTCCCTGCAGGGAATGGCTCTAAACAGCAAAGCTAAATCTATGCATGGGTAGCACGAAAAAGGCAGAAGTGTTTTAGTGTCTCTTTTCCCCCTGCTCTTCACCATAAAATGTGGCTGTAAGAGGATTTCTAACTGAATTAACATCAGCGTCAAAAGGCAAGAAGTTAGGTTAGACTATAAAAGGGAAAGTTTAGGAAAGACAGTGTAGCTGTGTTTTTTCAGCCCATCTGGGCCTGGTGGAAATTAATGTAAGATTTAAAGAATGGGCTGAAATAATTTCACAACAATCAGAGGTCATCTTTGAGAATGCCTGCTGAGGACAGGTGACACTTCAGGAGGTGAAGGATGAATAATTATAGCATCATCTTCCAACAGGAGACACAGGAACTGCTGGGGAGCTGGAAGATGCTGTGCTCAACTTCAGAGCCAGGAAAACTATTGGAATGAGTTACTCCACAAATAACTGCAGATGCTGAGAAAATGAGAAGGATTTGAGAAAACAGCCAAGATGAAATTCTAAATAACATGTCATATCAGACTATTGATTTCCTTCCTGATAGTGCAACAATTCTAAAGAAAATGGAAGAATCAGTAACAGGACATCACTAGACTCCAGGAAGCCTATTCAAACTCTTTTGCCTGACTTTCTTCCAAGCTAAGTAAGAAACACACTCCACATGCAACTAATATAAGGGAGTTCAAAACTGTTTAAATATATATTGGGAATAAACAGCAATAGGTCACCAGAGTACAAAACAGAAGTACTGGGCAGTGACCTGTTGGGGTTGTGAACTGTTCATTATTTTTGCACTGTAGAAGATGGAAACACAAATGATGAAATACAAAACTTTCTCCTTTAAGAGTACTGTAAGCTGACCCTATATTGAAGAACAGGATTAGAACTGAAAATAACGATCCATTGGAGTTACAGTCCCAAAATATTGGGTGAAATTCCACTCTGATTTATGCAGCTGCAGAGTGGGAGAAAGGCACCCTGCAGAAAGGAGCTGCTGCTTTTAGTAAATCATAAGCTGAAAATGAGATGACAGTGCTATAGACATCCTGAAATAGGTAAGCCTTCCATGGAAAGGGTATCTGAGCATAAGTGTGTAAAGCACACAAGAAGTATCCCTGTGACTCTGGTTAATGCCAGTCACACATCATCCAAAACACTCTGGGGACTCAGGCTTCAGAAAAGACATGAATGAGAGAAAAACAACAAATAAAAGTTCAGTTCTACAAGTCTGAGGGCAGCTAGAAGAAATAGAGGTTGCAAGCAGGAAGTAGACTGAAGGGAGACACCAAGTCAGCCTTTCTTTATGAAAAAGCTGTTGAAGAGAGAAGTTAATAGAAGTGGTTTCCGTGTCCCACATGAATGGAACAAAAAGTCGTGAACCTAAAGTGCAGGGTATGAAATTTTCTTTAGACTACTGAAAAAGCCAAATATAAAGAAAAGAGAATGATCTGGAACAGATTTTCAGGAAAGATGGGGGGTTTTCCTCATTGGAAGTTACTGAGATGATGCTAGATATACTTTTGTTAAGATTGGCATTCACTTTTACACCTGTTTTTCTCATTTTCTGTGACATCTATTACGAGGAAAAGAAAAAAGCAATGGTCAAAACTTCTGCTCAGACTTCAGTTCTCACCTCTCTTTCACTGGGAGTTGCTTTCACTCTCTGCTGATCAGTGTCTTGGGTACTCAGGACTACAGAAACAAGTTGGCAGAAGGAAACTCACTGTCCCATGAAACCCAACTGAGCTTCTGACCAAAAACTCACTAAGATGCTGGTATTTTGACATATTCTTGGTTTAGTAGAGTGACTAAAATTTTTGGTAAAATTTAGAATTTTAAAGAACACATCAGGCCACATGACTGTCTGGTTTTTGCCCAGTGTTATCTGTTTTTGTACTAAATGATATCTATACTGACAATTTGTACTGTATAAACAAAGACCTGAATTCACAAGCTGGCTTTCATATCCATGCTATAGAAATCACCCACAAATTAATTTCTGATTAAGTATTATGTCCTAGGGACTAACACATTAGTCCGGAATTACCAGTTTATCAGATTGTAGATGCCTAGGAAGCCAGATGCTGAGCAGAAGGGAGCTGCTGTTCTTTCCTTCTTATCTAGAAAGCAAGAGGTAGTTAAGTCAGCTTGACCAGTTTAAAAACATGCATGCCTACATCACTATAAGAAGAATTCTACAAGTTTTCTGATTGCAGCACTGCATGGCCTGCTCTGTGCTTCCTCAATACATTGTTCAAGAAAGACTTAAATGAGAAAGAGTGTGGCTGGGCCACTATTGCAAAATTACACCTCAGCTTCTACCAAGAAAATTACTAGAGGTACTGTGGGTCTAAAAATCACTTGGCAACCCTGACAGGTCTATGCAGCTGGATGACAAGGAGATAACTTTGTACAGAGCAATGCATAATCACTCCCACCTCAGTATAATGGACTGGCCAGCTCTACAAAGCTTTTGAAATACTAATTAAATTGAGGTCACATTTCTAAGGATAGAAATGTATGCAAAAACTGGAACAGCTCTTTTCCTTTGCCAGTGATTTGCTCTAGTCCATACATTGTGCTCCAGTTTTCCTGTTTCAATTATGCAGCATCATGCATTATACAGTGCTCTTCAACTCATGGGGTCAGCCTATAAATGGAGAGCATTAATTTGGTGTGTCACTTAATGGGCACTTCCTCCTGCAGAGTGGTGGCTTCAGAAATGGTCTCATCAGAAGCATTGCTGGACGTGTGAAGCATTTGTCATGAGGCAGCAACAGTGCTGCACTCATTTTCTGGCTCTTCCCTGAGGATATGTAAAGGTGAAGCCTCACTTTCCAGGGAGAACCTTTATTCCCCTCAGCCCCTTCTATTAAACTTAAAAAATTCAGCTACCACATCCAACTCCAAACAGTAAATATCTGGTTGCAAGCAGAATACATTAAATAACAAATAATTTTAACTTACATATCTTATGGTTCTACAATGTGTTTATTTTCAATTCAATGATGAAGGAAAAATGTGCTTGTGTATGTGGATTTGCAGTGGCAGTATGGATTAGGGGGACACAACATAAAATATATTTTTGTGCAAAGGAAATACCAATGCTTTAAACTGAACTAAATGCAGCAGCTTTACTTTGACCTTTTCATGCAATCAGTATGTTCTGCGAAGCTCAGCAGTTAGGTAAAAATATGAAAGCTTGGCACAAACCACAAAAATTATCTTAGAGATCAAGTATGAAGATTTTTTCTTTTCTTTTTTCTGTTATATCAGAGATAGAAACATCTCTGATGTTACAACATCTTACCTATTAAATGACAGTGTCATGTCATTAAACTCTATGTCTACCTGCCAGCTTTAAATCAACAATTTCTATTGAAAAACTCCCTTGAAAGATGGAAATTTTGCATCTATGGAAAAGATTAAATAAGTGACAAAATCTGAAATCAGTGTGAGATGTACTTTTATCAGAAAATTCTCATCTCCTGAACCCATAGCTTTTCTTTCAAGTTGTCTCATACAAGACATGCATACACACTGCTGAAAGTTATTGCTCAGGGTGTGTGCCATAGTTGTGCACAGATTAATTTGTTTTAGCAGGTTTAAAATTGACTAGACCATGAAAAAAGAACAGCCAAACCATCTAATAAATTGGGCAACAATTGCTCTTGGTATCTCCATTTAAATTGAGAATAGACGTGCATTACACATTGTCACTGCAGAAAAAATAAGAGGCTTCCTTTAGTAATGGGTTATTGGATACACTTGCAGTGATGGTAAGGCAATAAATTAAAAAGTACATCAGCCATTTCTCAATTAGGTTTATATTCTCCATTCACCAGATTTGTGTATATAAGGAAAAAGTGAGACTATTTCACAGGGAGGGCTTTTAGGCAGCACTTAGTCCAAGGAAACCTTTGGTTGCTTTGGTCACAGCTGATACCCAAGCTTAGTTCGCTGTCTGTATAAAATGTGTGTCTATAAAATACACAAGGACAGCAGGTCTTCTGGTAATCCTTCACAAGGGAACTGTTAGTCAGATTCATCCTACATGGTAAGTTCATGAAGCCAGTGAGCTTAACACTGGGGATAATTTTCCCCCAGAGCATTAATGGCAAGATGTCTTTCAGAGAAAATCCTCACAGACACACTGAGGAGGGGAAGGAAACTCTTTGCCCTCACGGACACACTGCTGTCCAAAGGATGAGAACAAATGAAGTGTAAAAGCCAATTTAGGTTCTTCTACCAGATACTGAGTCTCTCTTTTAAAAGCATCAGTCAATCAGACTGACGTATCCACTTAACCTTGTGAAACAGAATGGATTTTCTTCTCTTTGACATTTTAGCCAGGGACATCACATGTGCACTCTTCTGTAGCTGTGCCATGGCTTCATATAGGCTGCTGGAAGAATGAAATCCTTGTCCGTTTCCAAACTATTTCTAGTTTTAGTTTGCAATATTTCTTTCATGCTGGAGGAAGCCCTCATAGTTTATTCTGGCACAACTATAGCTCTTGATATAGAGTGCAAATAAACAGGCTTATAGCAGGCTTGCAGCCAAAGGCAGCTGCTGGCTGGCTCTGGGCCAGCTCTGGACCCCTTGTAAAAGCCTTCAGCTTGGAAAGAAGAGAATGTTTCTGTTGTCCCTCCTGAAGGTCACTTGAAGGTGCTAACATCTACCTTGTCAAAGTGGAAAAGCAAGCTATTGACTGGGCTAAAAATACTAATTCCTGTAAGCTTAATGTTTTAATTTCAAACTGGACTACATAGAAGGCAGTCATGCCAAAGTCAGTAAAAGACAGGAGAGAAGTGTCTAATACAAATAATTTGTGAAAAGAACTTTCTATTTTTATGATATTTTAAATTTGGAAGGGATCACCTCTCTTAGTTCCTGTTTTTCCCCTGGACAAAGACAATTCACCTACCAAATTAGAATAGAATAGGATAGAATAGAAGTATTTCAGTTGGAAGGGATCTACAAGCATCATCCAGTCCAACTGCCTGACTACTTCAGGGCTGACCAAAAGTTAAAGAATGTTGTTAGTGACCTTATCCAAAAGCTTCTTAAACACTAAAGCTTGGGGCATCCACCACCTCTGTACGAAGCATGTCCCAGGGTTTGACCAAAATTTCAGTAAAGAAAAGTTTAGTAATGTCCAGTCTAAAGCTCCCCTGGTACAGCTTTGAGCCATTCCCACACATCCTGTCACTGGATCCCAGGGAGAAGAGATGAATACTTCCCTCTCTGCTTCCCCTTCTTGAGAAGCTGTAGAGAGCAACAAGGTCATCCCTCAGCATCCTTCTCTCCAAACCAGACCAGCACAAAGCCACTCCTCACAGGGCATTCCTTCCAGCCTTTTCACAGCTTTGCTGCCCTCCTCTGAACCCATTTGAGTACCTTCACATGCTTCTTGAAATGATCTGTCATTTTTACTAAAACTGTCCAAGCAGCTGGGATTTGTCTGTTTGTTGCAGGTTTTTATTATTTTATTGTATTTTTTATTTATTGTTGCCTCAAAATCCATGAAAAAAAATCAAGCTTTAACTCAGCAATTTTCTTTTTCAGTACTGGTATTTGTAAAGAAGGGTTAAAAGCACAGTACTTTATTTTGAAAAATATTTATTTGCTATATATATTCACTTCTTTTGAATTGCTTTATCTGCAGAACTTTACTAAAATTTACTAAAACTGAAACACATTTTTTACTGGAAAAATGGATATTATTCTTAAAAAAAATGCCAGAAGAGAGTGCTTATTTTTATCTGCAGAACTTGTCTTTACTAAAATTTACTAAAACTGAAACACATTTTTACTGGAAAAATGGAAATTATTCTTAAAAAAATGCCAAAAGACAGTGCTTAGGTATCTGTGATTCTTAACTAAGAGTGTTTTGTTTTTCAGGGGAAAAAGGCTAGATTTATAGAGAGAATTTATTGAAATCTTTTGTACAGCCCCAGTCTCCATAGTTTCATAATACTCAAAAAGCTTTTTTTTTAAAGATGAAGAGCACATGTCATCGTCTGATGCCTGGAAGCAGTACTATACACAAGCAGATAATAAACAAGAAAATAATCACCTGTAAGATCACCCAAATAAAAGCATTTAATGACCTTCCACTGCTTTAATCCCATGCTATATATTAAGAAGAGTTCCAAGTTATGTCCTATATAACACATATATGACAGAATTCCCCAAAAGAATTTTTTTAAGGATTCTTAAAGACTTTGTAGTTTTAGATTGAAAACATATCACCCTTTAACTATTATGACAATATATTCCTAAGCTATAGCTGATGTCCTGGTAGTTGTTTCTATGTTGTAAAAGGACTTTGAAGGAAATGCCTCATCCCAGTCTCTGAGCACCATAAAGAAAATGTCTACCAGGTGGGTAAGTAGGCCAGAAAGCCAAATTTGTGTCCTTCCCTCCTTTTCTTCTCAGCCACAGGTAATGCAGGATGATCTGGAGTCTGCTCAAAATGCTCACTGCTCGTTCAAATATTACAGGAAGCACAGCTCTGATAAGTAATGAACCTTTGGTAATTACTTGATGATAATGGCTTAAAAGTTCCTGTCTCTTTTTTCTTAGCAACTTCAAACTTAATTGCTACATTCACCACAAGCTGGAAAATGGATCTGTGAAGAACTTTTGACAGAATTATGCCATATTTGAAACACTTATCTGTCCCTGTGACCTGGCTTTGTTACAATTCATGTTGGATTAATAAAGAATTTCACCAGTGCAGTTTTTCCACCTAGCAAGGTGCCATGCAGTTAAAGTTGCTACCAACAGCAGTCATGGAGTTGGAATGATTTCCAGAGCTCCTGAGCCCCATCCCTCTCTCTGAGGCAGGAAGGAAGTAACCTCAATTCTCACATGCCATTCCTACCTAAAGCCGGGCTTTGGCAGCACCTCAAAGGGCTGTTCAGCCCTGAGAAGAGAAGGCTTTGGGGAGACCTTACAGCAACCTCCCAGTACTAAGAGGGGGCTGACAGGAAAGGTGGAGAGGGACTCTTTATCAGGGAGCATAGTGATAGAAAGAGAGGTAATTGCTTTAAACTAAAAGAGAGTAGGTTTACACTAGATATGAGGAAAAAAATTTTTACAAGGAAGATGAAACACTGAAACAGGTTGCTTAGAGGGGTGGTGGATGTTCCATCACTGGAAACTTTCAAAGTCAAGCTGGATGATGTTCTGAGCAACCTGATTTACTTGAAGATGTCTCTGCTTACTGCAGGGTTATTGAACTAGGTGACCTTTTAAGGTCCCTTGCAATCCAAATTTATCTGTGTCACCTATTGTGTCACCATTTCAAGGAGTCGCAGACAAGCCTTCAGGGAAGCAGGATGAAGAACCAAAGTGGATCCCACTGTAGGATTTTCTCCATCCTCTCTGGGATGGCTGGACATTGAATCACTGCTGTTCTCATTAAATGTATGTTTTCTGGTCTCCAGGAGAAAGCTCAAGGCCCTACAGTGCCACATGCCAATACCCAGCCAGACTGAAAGCAGCCTGAATCTTGGAAGTCATGTGGTGTTCTTCCTGGGTGAACTTCCTGGGTTTTGGACCACAAAGACAGTGTGATTGCCCCATTGCTGTCCTGCTCCTTGTGGGCAAACCAGTCCATGGTTGAGGTATTTCTGTTGGGGGCTTTAAGACTAAGAGGTGCTCACCCCTCCCAGCAGTAAGAACCAGCTCCCAGCTGCACTTGCTTGCTCCTGCAATTTTCTCTGCTGCAAGCTGTGCCACAGCTCCAGCTACAAAGTCACAAGTCTTACAAAATTATGACATCTTATTTGTTTCTTAAAGCCCAATTCTTAAATGAGGCACTTCTTTTTGAAAGGGTAAGATTTTCTCCCATGTGACTCAGGGCAAAAGTTTCAAAAAAGTACTCAAGAGAAAGCCCATAGCTGAAAACCATCAAAATATCCCAGCTGAGACTGTGGTTTTTGAACAAAGGAAGTGTCAGCACTGCATGTCTAAATAATACAGTTCACTTGCTATTTCTTTCAGCCTTTGTGCTGTCACAGCAAAAGGAGACAGTCTCCCATTGAGCAGTGTAAGCACCCAACTACATCAATCACAAAATACGTGCTTATTTGGGTGCCTAGGAAGAAATGCCAGGTCAGAACAAAGTGACTTATTACAGTTTTATACACACAAGGACTCAGTGGTTAAACAACAGCCCCTCTTGCCATAATTAGGGTTCAAAAGCAATGTTCAAGTCAGAAAATATTTGAATCAGAAAAGGTGTTGCTTGAAATCCTGGGCAGAGCTGCAGTGTGATCTGTGATGTGTTGCTGGGTATTTCTAGCATTCTGGCCATGCCTCAGTCTGCTGTGGTGTTGGGCTGGTCCATCTCCCCAGTTCACAGTGGGCTCCTCACCTCTGGGGATCCACTGGCACGGTGGGAACTGCCAGACCTCTCTCTCTACCTGATGCCTCAAACCTAAACAACCCCAGATTTATGACGTGCACAGGCTGCAGACACTCAGAGATCATCATCCTCTCGGGCTGAGTGCCCTCACTCCTTCCAGTTGCAAAGGGGTAAGCACCCATTCTTATGTCTCTTCCCAAAAGCAGGACAGGCACAGCAAGCCAGCTGGACTATGACTTCCAGCATTTCCTAAAGACTTCTTCTAACTGAATAGATTTAGCAAATCTACCTTGCAGCTGTCATCAGCACATGAAGGATCTTTCTGGTGCTGAAGGAGGTCTTCCAGGACAAATGTTTTACAGCAAATGCTGAAGTTTCTGTTTAGATTAAATTCATGTCAAGAGAACTTGTATTCACTTCATTTCTTCTTTTCACAGTCAAATCAATGAAGTATTTCTCTGACTCTCAGTTTTGCATCTTGCTATCTTTATTAAGTCTTATAGAGTCCTATCTCATTTACAGTAAAAGGGAAAAAGGAAACATAGCTGAAAAATGAAGAGGTCAGTTTCCTTGTATCAGCATTTATACACTACATTGCAAAGCCTTTGAAATTTGAGGGAGTTATAAAAATCTAAATAATGCTAAATCAATTGCTCTTTACATATTAACAAGAAATTCCATGCATTTTATTGCACTCACTTTGATTTCACACTATTTTTAGAGCAGGATAAGTGTTTAGAAAACTGAAACACATAAGTAATATAGAAATGTTTTTCAAGTTTCCTATCACATGAACTGAGAATCTAAAGCATTTTGTGAAAGGGCCTGTTCTTGATCTTGTTTATTCTAAGAAAATAGGAAACTGGTCTCTTCCAGCTCGAGCCTCTGTACATCCACACGCAGGAGCAGAGTCATCTCTGGCAGCCCATGCAACATCAGAGAGAGGGGCAAAGCACAGCAGAGCCAGGCACAGAGAATACTGAGCTGTCCCATCAACGTGTACTAATAATATAATCTGTGAAAGGCTTCACTGAAGGTGTATGCAGGGGACAGAAAAGGAGTTTACCATCAGTTGTTCCCATCCCATTTTAATCAGCAGAAGCTGCTGTCTCCCTTGGTGGTGTGTGCTCTCAGCTGATTTATTCATTCATTAGTGCTTGCACCAAGTTCCTTTTGTCTTCTGCTGTCTCAGTGCAAGGTACAGTACCTTGTTCACAGAGAAACTTTTGACTTAGACATGGTGTTTGAAGTAAAATGAAAAGTGATTCTTCATATATTACATTAAAGAAAAAGGTCAGGTTTGCCACAAATGAGTGAAAGAACATATGTAGATTATCAATACCCCCCATAGAAATCAACTCTGCAAAAAAACACAAAACACAAACTAATATAAATCTACATGTATCCTTATGTATCTCACACTCTGAGGCAAAGGAAAGGCTCTGCCTCTTTCTGCCTGCCTCTGCTTTCTCCCAGCCTGTGCTAAACCACATCTTGCCATTCTGTTCCCTGGTGTTGCTGCCCCGGTGTAAGAGTATATAGATGTGATAATAATATTTAGATGCTTACATGACAATCAAAGAACTGCTGATGGCAATGCCAAAAGCCTCACTGTCACAACAGCTGAAAGGAAATACACACCAGATCATGGGGAAGTATCAATGCTGAATGCAGTAGGGGCTAAAGACCCAGGTAATTAAATATAGCCTCAGGTAAATAATTGTATTAAAAGTGAACAAGAGCTCTCTTGAATCTTAATCACAACACTTTCGTCTAGACAGCCTATCTAATCAGGAGTGTTTGTAGACTTTTCAGTGAAATGAGTACAACATCTCAGTCTTCAGTGTTGATTTTTTAAGAAAGCCATAGAACAGGAACATCAGTGGCCACTTGGGATGTCCAGCTCTCAGGGACCTGAGACCAGGCAGCCAGGCTTTCAGGAGGTGGCACGCTCTCAGGTTTCAAGCAGATGTATTTCTTTGAGCAAAGCACCACAGCAGAAGAACCAATCAGGGGGGCTCATACTTATATGCAAATTGGCAAAAATTGGAAGATTTCCCACAGCATTCAATGATTTTTTTTATTTACCTGCTTCCTCATGCTACTTTTATCATTGTTGCTTTGATTTGTTTTCCTGTGAAAAAACAGAAGAAAAGAAGAAAATCAGACTGGGTAGGAAAGAGGAGATAGGGAATGGAGACACTGGAGTACAAAATGTGGGAATTGGGAATAGATAACTTGCTTTTTTCTGCTTTCAGACATAGTCTTTATATTGCTTGGATGTTTTTTATTTAATTTCAATTCTATTTCGTTCTATTTCTATTACATTATAAGTCAGCTGGTACAATATTTTGATGCATCTGTTTACAAATAGATTTTAACTGTGAAAAATGTGATCTATTCCATGTATAATGTGCAAGCCCCACTGCAGCTTAAAAAAGGAAATTAAAAAAGAGGCACTTTTCCCATGTACATTTGATAGGCTTTCACAAAGTGTCCTTCAAATGTAAAACTCTTGTCCTTAAAATCTTATTCTCCAAGCAGTGATAATAACTCTGAGATAAGTGAAGCTGGGAATTTAGGAGATTTTTTCAAATGCAGGCCTTTAAAAATGTTTGGATAATGGATAAGCTGTTTTAGGTAGTCTGTGTAAAGGCAGACCTTGAATTACTTAGGAATTGGTTGTAGTGATTTTGAAAAGAATCTTGAAAAGAACTATGTGCTTGTATGGATATAGACTTCATCTAGCTGCAGTGCATGCAGTATTCATCAGTGCATGTAGGAACTTTTATTACATTGTCTTTATTTCTGGCTTCCTTTTGCTGTGAAGGGATCCAGCTGTGTGAGCCAGTGGGAAAAGGGTGTGTTAATATTCCCAGCTTCTGTAATCAAGTGACCCATGGTTGCCACAGCATCAGCTAAATCCTGTCTGCTCAAGAGGGCTTATCTAAGGAAGTACATGTCATTTCAAGAGAGTATTAATTACATTTAAACTAGGTCTTGAGTGGTCAGCAATGTCTACATAAAGTTCTGTTTAGATGGCTAATGTCTTTGATTATATAAGCCCCATAAATCACATGATTTCAATAACAAATCATCAAGGTGTTGAGAATAATAAGCCCCATAAATCACATGATTTCAATAACAAATCATCAAGGTGTTAAGTTGAGAATGGTGATCTTTTTTCTGGGGAACTGAACACAAGGCTGAGGGTTGTTGCTTCTTACCCCTCAATTTAAAATAAGTTGTGGTGGGAAAACAAATCTCCATGCCAGCTTGCTTTTCTTCAGCTGTGTGAACATTGCCTATTTCTCCAAATCCTCTAAGGTTTAAAGCTTCATCATCAACCTTGTAGGCTAGTGTTAGTCTAGGAGGGCATCTGGACATAAACTGAGTGTGAGCTCTGTTCCAGAAAGGGAATGGATCACATCTGAAGTCTCAGTCCTAGACCGAGGCGACTCTGGCATTCTGGGGTCTCCCCAACCCTGGCTGCTGTGGGTGTCTAAGACAGAGAAGTCAAATTAAGCACGACCTGTCCGGGCCCCTCAGGAGGCTCCAGAGCCACAGGCAGTCTTAGCAAGCAGCTCAGCTCTTTGTCATTCTAAGCTCATTTGTGATTTCAGCTCTTTAGCTTGCTAAGTGCCTTTGGCAGATGCCGAGAGAGAGGAGAAGGCTGTATGAGGTTCCACAGAGATTCTCCATTTCCCTCTGCACTCTTTATTGGAGTCTTCTCTTGGTGCAGAAGACACCAAGCTCTTTGTCATTCTCAGCTCATTTGTGATTTCAGCTCTTTAGCTTGCTAAGTGCCTTTGGCAGATGCCGAGAGAGAGGAGAAGGATGTATGAGGTTCCACAGAGATGTCTTTATTGGAGTCTTCTGCAAAGGTTCTTGGGGACCGCATCTTCTGTCAGACTGGGCAAAAGTGGGGGTTTTTACAGGGTACAGGAGTTTTAGAAATTGTCTGCCGCATCTTCTGTCAGACTGGGCAAAAGTGGGGGTTTTTACAGGATACAGGAGTTTTAGAAATTGTCTGATAATAAGGGTCGAGGGGAAAGTGATGAGTTTTAGAAATTGTCTGATAGTAAGGGTCGAGGGGAAAGTGACCTATAATCTTACAGAGAGATAAGCAAGGGTCCAAAGGTGGAAGAGAGGGGCTTCTAAGGTCCAGTCATCGTGACTTGGCATTTCCTGTCTTAGGCTGCTGAATGCCATGGAGGCATTGCAGGCCCTGTGCCTGCTACACTAGACTGATGGATTTCCAGGAGGGATCTCAAGTTAGAGACCAATCTATTGTTATATTCTCCTTCCATCCAAACTGGTGAAGCACCTGGGGGCTGCATCAAGCCTTGCAGATTCCTCAGCACTCCAACTCATGAGCATTCTGTCAGCTTAGAAGCTGTTAAGCACACAGGGATGGGCTGCCCACCATCACTGAAGGGATTACCTCTCCACCCCTGCTGTGGAGGGAGAGAGTGAGCAGAAGAGACTCCCAAAGCCTCTTGAGAGCAACGCAGCCACTCTGCTGCCTGAGGAAGGAGCAAATAAATGTGTGTTGAAGCACTGTGCTTGCATAAGGATGCTGCTCTGGCTCAAGGTCTGTGTATTGAAAGAAGCCCCTCTCATAGTGGAACATCTCTTTGTGATGATCAGCCTGGTCCCAAGGAAAGAGTGCAGAGGGAAATGGAGATTCTCAAGTGTCTTTAAGGGAAATGGGCACATCTTTCACTTCCTCTTGCCTTTTTGCTAACCAAAACCTAGGATTCTTGTCTGAGCAATCTCCAGCCTCCTGAACCCTTCCTACAAGCATGTTCTTCTGCCAAAGTGTAAATTTCTTATTTGGTTAGAATCTCTTTAATTTTTATCTAAAACTTTTGCCCCCCCCCAAATACTGCATATTATTGCAGACTCAACAATAAAGTATTAAAGACAAGTGAGCTTTAAAACAATTTTTCTTTTAGTCTCTGACTTTTTTTTTATTTTCTAACAGGCATCACAAATCTTACAAAATCTCAGTTTCAAGCATAATTGATGTAGGGATAACAGCAAACTACTCCAAAGATTGCATTGTTGTTTTAAAGACATTGAGTTAATTAGAGAGATATTCTTGTTAGTGGCAGCTCATTAAAAGATCCTGCATGCAACCGAAATGTTAATTTTATCAGAAACAATCTAGGGGACTCAAATTATTAATTGATTGATGTTTAATATTTTTTAATTAGAAGGTTTTGCAGCAGAAATAACACCACAACTGCAGTGACTGCCACTAGACTTTTAAGAGTTTGTCTACATAGGTTTGGATTCCCTGACTGCATTACTACTGCCATCTTATTGTCATTCCCAGGCTGCCTTCATTTGTGCCCAAATGGCAGTGACTACTCTAAAGTGCATTTACTTTGCAGTCTGTGATTAGCAGGACATGGTGCTCTGTAAGAAACACTGGGGAGTGAGTCAGAAAAGGAGATGAGAAAGCCACTAGGTGCAGAGGCAGAGCAGTGGTAAGCCAATTTTATAGCAGGTATGTGTGGTTTATGGAGAGACAAGAGCAGAAGATCTAAAGGGTGGGTCTCCTAAATCTTAAGAACAAAAGGACATGCCCAAGCCATGACAGTAACCAAAGAGATGGATTTTAAATTTACTTCCCAAGGAGCAAGAGTTGGTCACAAACAAGAGAGGTCTCAGCCACAAAGGTCTAGTACAGGCCTTCTTGGGCATCCCACCTTACAGGATATCCTATTCACATGCTCAAAGGTATCTGTTTGTTCACCTGTTTTGGTCACTGGCAATCTCTGCTGGTGTTCAAACATCTGATTCTTAAATGTGCAGGCAGTGGACTGACAACTACATCAGCTCGCTAAAATATCCTCAGGGAAAAAAAAATACAAAACAAACCAGAGAAATGCAGTTATATTTTCTGGGCTCATGAGTTCAGGAGCAGTGACACCGCTTCAGTTCCTGTGGCCTTGGAAAAAGTTTTCAAGGTCTGGGAAAGCACTCTTGTAAGGCAGTATTGAATGTGATGTGTGCAGCAATGAGATTCGATTGTATTGCAAACATATTCTTGGTAGCTTATGTCTCCTCTGATGCTGAATCAGAAAAAATCAATGCCTGTAAGCCAGGACTCCTGTGTCTGTCCTCAAAAATCTTAGTTTCAGCTTTCTTCAGAAATTCATATTAAAAAAAGGTTTATAAAAAAAAAAGCAGTCAAATCATTAGTCTTGTATTACTCCTCTGATGCTGAATCAGAAAAAATCAATGCCTGTAAGCCAGGACTCCTGTGTCTGTCCTCAAAAATCTTAGTTTCAGCTTTCTTCAGAAATTCATATTAAAAAAAGGTTTATAAAAAAAAAAAGCAATCAAATCATTGGTCTTGTATTATTCAACTGAAGTTAGGATTGTTCCACATTATTAATTTTCCTGTATGCTCCTTCTGTGTCAGGAGGTGGGGTACAAGATGCAGCAGTTTGCTATGAGTGTGTTAAGAGGCAATATTCACATTTAATGCTGATTTTAGTTGGTTCAGAGGCTAGAGAGAGCAACTAGCTCTGTTCTAATACTCAACAGGACACAAGATGGAAATACAGGAAACTGCTCTGGAGGAAAGATTTGTATCCCAGTGGATAATTCTTTCCCCAATTGCAAAACTGTGGTCTAATTAAGTAATGGATGCAGATGGTTTCATTCAGAGTGAGCCCAATATTTGCTTCTAGCAGAAGAGAAATTATGTTAATTTCTAAATTGGCACAAGCATTTGGAGAGGGGGCAGTTTGTTATTCTTTTTGCTGCAGTGCTGTGCATTGTGGGGGTTGCCTTTCCCAACTGTCTGTCAGACAAATTGAGTGAACTGTCTCAAGGGGTGGCCATGGGAGCAGCATGCAGGTCCTGGATGATGATCTGGGGTCTCTCACAAGCTTCTGGCAGTTTTCTGTGCTTTAGCACAAGATGGTGGTGGGTTTAGGTGGGTAAAGGCTTTTGGAAAGCACAAAGGCCAGTGCTTGTTGCACACGTATGGGATCTATCCTCCTCACAGAGATCGAGGTGAGGTAACCAGCCCTCCCTTCCCCAGCTGCAACACTGGCTTGCCTTGGGCCAGCAGAACAGGATTCATGTGTGCTGAGACCTAAATTTTCAGTACAGATCTGCAGTGCTTGGCCACTAAATGGGAGGTGTATGCCTGCAGAGGCATGAGTGATGCTGTAGCTGGGCAGGAATTCTTTGGGCTGGCAGGGATGCTTTGGACTGGCAAATTGAGTACCTTTCCCATAGGGAAATAAGTAAAGGAAACAAATATATTTTTCTCTTACCCTACACAGCAAGAATCTTGTCCCCAGTCTCACCCTTACCTATAGACAGAAGCTCAGCTCATGTGCTGTGTCCCTCACCTTCAGAAACTGTCTTGTCTTCTGCTTTTGCAGACTTACCTGAACACTGTCCCTGTAATGGCACAATTACAAAACCAACATGGGGACTGGCTGATTAAATCCAAGTAAACACCAGGTAAGGATGCACATAGGAATCAGACAACATACTTCTATTTTTGTTTGTCACTCGCTGTGTGTCTTATGTCGCAGATCAAGCTCTACATTTTACTTTTATCTGCAAGAATATTTTTGCAGCAGCCAACCTTGGGCATTGGACTGAAACTAGCAGCTGAGGGAATTATTTTCCAATTAATAAAAAAGCTATTCCTACACCACTAGTTAGCTAAGGAATTGATTTGGTCAGTCAGGGAACAGTTTTCATATGCTGGCATCAGAGGGTAAAGCTTCAGACTCATCTGGTATTTTTCCACTAAGACTTCTGAACTCGGAGAATTCCATTTGCTGATCATTTTACCAGAAAATTATCACTTCTGAAGGAAAGTTATTTACTCCAACTGCTGTATTAGCATCTGTAGCACAGACCAGGTGTGCACAAGAGCTATGAAACAGTGCCATCTCCTGGGCCTCGGGCTGCTCTGGGAAATCTGCGTTTGCCCATCCTGGCATGGGCACATCTCAGGCAGCTGTGCAAAAGCCATTGTGCAATTAGTGCATAACGCTGACTCTAGCGGGGGAAGGAGGGCAATTTGTTAATGTCATCATTTAGTAGTGTGTTCACTGGGCAGATAAGCTCTGAGACTGTCTAATTTAGAGAAAAAAATAGAAATTAAAAAAAACTCCCACTGTGTTAATACTGCATAAGCCTGAAGAATTGCAGCAATTATCCTGCTGATGCAGCTGCCGTGTTGGGGAGATAGGTTGAACGGCAGGTGAAGGGAGAGCTCTCACAGAGCTATCAGCCCACCAGCATTTTGAAGTACCTGCAGCACCAACACCAATCAAGCTGCAGGAAAGTCAGATCCCTGCAGCTTTCTTTGGGGCTTTTGGGCTTGGAGACGTTTTTTGGATGCTTTTTTGGGATGTTTTGCTCTCTTCATTTCTATTAGTTGGTGATCCCCTCCCACTTAATTAGGCTGAAATGCCCTTTCTCAGTAAGTGAAAAAACACACAGATCTGCTTACCCTCCTTTAAAATTCCCCAGGTGACAGAGTCAGGCTGGAGAGCAGAAGAGTCCTGAGGAAATCTGAAGGTTTGTGGTTTGCAAAGAACAGATGAGATCTTCTGCCTTGTGCCCTTGCTGCTGTACTAGTGCAAAAAGAGCTGATATTTTAACCGCAGTCTTTAGAAAAGGAAAAAAGAATAAAACCAAAGGAAAATATTATTTAATGAGACCCAGTTGCAGTCAGGGAGTATCTCAGTTTCCAGGGCATTTAAGCTATGCTTTGTCCTGCCTGTAGTTTGCCCACTGTAGCTTGAGAGGACAAGCAGTGTCTCCATTGTTCCTATATGATGGTGGACTTCCCTTTACTGGAATTTGTCATATCATAATTTGAAATTGTAATCTCCTGCATAAAAAAGTATCTGGTGTCCAGTAAGCACCAGAACCTATGTTTAATGCTTCAAAATTCTTTCCCATCCTATCTAAACCATCTGTTATCTGAACAGTGTTTGTTTATTTTCTTGAATGTCATGGCTTAACCCTGGTGGGCATCTCAACCACACACAGCTGCTGCTCACCCAGTGGTGTGGGGAAGGAAGTCAGAAGGGTAAAACTGAGAAAATTTGTGGGCTGAGATAAAGACAGTTTAACATATAAAAGAAAAGTTGCACACAGCAAAGCAGAACAAGGAATTCGTTAACCACATCCCATGGGCAGGCAGATGTTCAGCCACCCTCAGGAAAGCTGGGCTTCATCACTTGTGAGGGTGCCTTGGGAAGACAAATGCTGTAACTCTGAACATCCTCTCCTCCTATCTTCTCCCCCAGCTCTTTAGGCTGAACATGATGCCATGTGGTGTGGGATATTCCTGTGATCATTTGGGGTCAGCTGTCCTGACTGTGTTCTCTCCCAGCTCCTTGTGCACTCCCAGCCCTTTTGCTGCTGAGTTGAGGTGAGGAGCAGAAAAGGTCTTGACTCAGTGCAAGTGCTGCTTATCAGTAACTAAAATATCCCTGCCTTATCAACAGTAATTTGGTCACAAATCCACAACATAACCCCATATCAAATACTATTAAGAGGATTAACTCTATGCCAGACCAATATATTGGACTAAAGCCAGCTTTTTCTTTATTTTTATCCAACTTTGAATCAAAGAAAGTATTGATGAGGATTGCAGTTTTACAGTCTTCACTGTCTTTGAATTTCCAAGACTTTTTCTATACAAATTATGAAAGATCTCAAATTTTTTGGGTCCTCTTTTCCTACTGCCATTTGCTTCTTTTTTCAGATTTTTCCTAAGCTTTTAAGATGTGTGAAGTATAAAAAACCCCAATAGATCAGCATGTGAAATGTGTTTGATAGCAACCAGGGAAGACTGTTCTGTTTCTAGAATTATTTTGTCTCTTCATTAAGAAATTCAATCACAGTCCATTGTCACTGTACTTAGCATTCAGGACATAACAAAAAACTTTTCAAAGATTATTTACATCCTGCACTCTCACAGCTGTTGCTCTACCCTGCAGGTCCCAGAAATGCCACTAAAACAAATCATGACATTTTTCATTTTTAGAAGATATAAAACAGTGCAGATAAAAGAGTACTAAATTACAGTATTTTCTGATACCTGGCAATGGTTAATACTAAAAATATAAGCACACATATATTCATCAGTATATATTGGATATACATTTCTAGAACAGTATTATTTAAATTTTCTTTGCATTTTCAATACTGAAGGCAGCTTCCAAAATTCTGCATAGTTAGAAGTACATCCTCTTCCTGTAAAACCAGCTGGCATGATCCTCAATTTCAACAGGAGGAAATTTAAATTCATTCCTGAGCTACACAGAGAAATCAATTGCATTTACTGTTTAGTCCAATGCTTTACAGTCAGTGTTCAGTTCCTAGAAAAACTACTTGGGCTTCTCAGTGTAAGACCTGTCAGACTTTGTCCAGTCTTCCAGTACTATGCTACACTCATGTACTTACATCTTTTTATTTTTCTGAGAATGACACAAGTGCCTTGATGGAGTGAAATAATACAGAAGTACACTAATTAATACAAATTAATTCCATCAGTGTCAAGTTTCTAAATACCTATTAAGACTTGTCATTTGGTGTTTTGTACAGAGCCACCTCTCTTATAATTTATCTCTAGAATATATTGCTCTGTTGATCAATTAGTTTTATTGGTGATTTTCTAGAGTTTTATAACCAAAATATTATGATTGATATGTAGGCAGAGGGGTAGAAAGTTTTGTGTGTAAGCAGGGAAAGAAGCAGCTGAATGCAGATTTTTAAGGTCTGTAATGACAACAAAGGGCACTGTTCTTAGCACACCATGCCTAGGACCCTGTTTCCAGCAGCAAAATGGGGACACATGGTTACACCAGGCACAGAAAGTCTGCACTATGAGAAGACCCCAGCCCAGCTGCCTCTCCAGCAAACTCTGCATCTCAACAAGAGGAGGGTGACACCAATATGGCAACAGATCACATTATGCCCTTTGCCATCAGCCTAGCAGGAAAACAGATACTTTCCAAGCAAGGAAAAATGGAGAGTGGGCAGCAACCCTACCTAAGATTTACAGCCAGAACCATGCTGGGGTAGGCACTGCTCCATAAGAGCTTACATTTCTGAAGGGGTATAAGAGGTCTGCCCAGACTGTCATTTGCTGTCACCAGGCAAAAGAAAGCCCAGGCATTGCAGGCAGACGACTGACAGCCTCAAGAGGACTGACAGCCTCAGTCCTTCCTGCTGAGTGCAGGCCAGTGGCACACACACACCTTGCTGCTGGCTTGATGGGGTGTGGCAGCACAAGCAAATGAACTCTGAGAGAAGGAGTGAGATTCATAAAGTCAACCAGATTAAGGAGTTTGTAAATAAATACAATCTTCTCTTCTGTACCATCTCACACTGAAGCTTTTCCCCCAGTTGTACTTATTTCATACTGATGTTACTGGTTACTAAGAACACCACATCATGAAGATTAAGCTCTTGACTGAAGGTACTGATCAGAGCACCTACACAAACTGTATTTTTTCACTTTTTGAGTGCTGATGGTGTGGGAAGAAATGCCTGTATGGACTCAGATGGGTACGGGACCTTCCACAGCATCATTTGGTGTCAATTCACAGGGGAGAGCAGTGAGTGTTGTGTGCCCAGGGTTGTCAGAGTGGACGATCCAGGGATAGAATGGCAAAGGTCACACAACCACTCAAGGGGTGATGTTAGCAAGAACACCAAGAGATGTGGAGGAAAAGGGAAGAGAGGAGGTTGTCCATATGTGATACGGGACACAAAGAATAATGGCACAGAAAAGTGAAGGAGGTGGGGAATCTGAGGATACAAGCAAATATATCACATGAAGAAGATTACAAAGATTATTAGAGGAAAGAGAAAAACAACGTAGCATAATCTCAGATACAAAGAGCAGCCGATAAGGAGAAAGAGTAAGGAGTAAAAACATAAGTAGCATATAATAAATGTGCTAAGTAGCTAATAATAAAAGGTGCTGTTTGTGGCCTGTTTATGAAATTTGTGCATTTCACAGGAGACTAGGAAAAGGGAAATAGAAAATAACATCTCACTCTGTGTAGGTCATAGACTCCTTGGAGGATATTTGAGGGTTTATGCATTTATTGCTGTTGAATTATGAGTCTGAGCTGATAATTTTTGAAGGAAGAAAAGTAGGAGAAAAATAAAAAGTCCGACCAATTTACTCTCTCAGTCATATGACAATTCAGTGAGGAAGGAGGAGAATCTTGATCTTGAGGGGATATGGGTTTAAAAATTGATGTTTTTCCCTCAGTTGATGCAGTGAGCCAAAGCAAGATTAATCCTCCCTCTAAATAAGGCAAATAGCCAGGGATGGGAGGAGGTCCCTCAGCCCCCACTCAGCTAATTTCAAGCAACAGGTAAATAGGCACTGACAAGAAAACTTCCCCTCAACACAGGATCAGTTCCACTCTGCTTCATTTCACTGCATCAGGGACGGGCAGAAAGCAAAACAAGTACAGGTATCAAAGAGCAGCTTTTACACACATAGGTGCTCCCAGGATGCTCAGAGGGGGCCCTATGGCACATGGAATCAGCATCCTCCCATTCTGGATGAGTCACACTGGGACTTTCCAGAAGTTCACATCTGAAGATACATCACCCATGAAAACAGCCATGGTACTGGGATAGAGCTGTGTCCTCCCTCCTGACAGCTCCCCTGCAGGGTTTATGAAGTGTCTGGGCTACTGTGTGGTTAATCCTGGCTCAGCCAGGCTCCGTACCATTAATCTGGCACCAGGGGAGATACCTGGTGGGAAGCAGGATGTGCCCAGGGCCAGCACATGGTTTGGGAGCACTGAGGTTCCCAGTGGTATGAGCCTTCCACGTTCCTTGCCATGTATGTGCTCACCTGTGTGTTTTGGCTTTGCTGTTCAAGGATCAAGTCTGTTTCAAAAGAAAGCATGTTCTCAGACTTAACTTCTGTGTCTTTCCAACAGAGTATGTATTGAAACAAATTAATGTTTTTTCCAGTTCAGAACAAAGGGGAAACGTACCTTTTAACTAGCTCTGGAGAGAGGTGGGCTGCTTTGGCAGGCTAACCATGTCCATGTGTCCATGCCTGTCTGAAAGGCTTTGTTATTACTGTGTTCCAAACCCTTTCAAGTAAAGGGGGAACACAGAGTTAGTTCTCATTAATTTTTCATCAGGTAGGCAGACTATAGAGCAGTCTTTTACTCTGTCCACACAGAGTTGTTCTATTCGTTCCTTCCTGTGATTCATTCACACTCTGTATGAAGATCAGTATGATGGAGATATTAGCTACTTTGTCTAAAGCAGAGTTGCTCCCTTTGAACACAAACCTCATTTCTTTCATAGTGAACTTGTGGAACACTTGGGAAAGCTGATACAAATTAGGAGTGAGAGTAAAATTAAATTGGAATTTAAGCTGGCTGAGTATAATCAGACATTCTCATACTGGGGTGATGCCCTCATTCCCTACTATGAAGATGAAGCAATTACTGCAAAGAAGCAAATCTTCAGAGTTTGAGGACTGCAGAGGTAAACTTCATTAAACACCAGTTGAGACTCTTTCTCAGAACTGAGGGGGTACATCTCTCTCTGCCCAAAGTGTTGGCACACAGAATTCCTCAGCCAGGCTCACGAGCCAGCAGCAGTATTGCTGCACTCCTACAGCAGTTCCCTTGTGCTAATGGATGCTGTTTCTCACTGAAGCAATCATCTGGGACAGAGCTCCATGCTGATACCATTACATACATTCCAGCACCCAGGTGTGCTTGCATACCCTAGTGTATCACTGTATTGCCTATGGTACTGACAAGCCTAAAGTAGAATTAATTTAGTTTAGTATAATACATTTTGAAAGTAACTTAACTAAGTCCATTGGGATGACTTCCACCCTGAAGGAAGAATATCTGCATAGGGATTTACTGAAACTGAACAAAATTTACATGAACTTTTGAAAGAAAAACTTTCTTAGGTGATCTGTGCTTAACTAAACAAATAAACAACAAAAAAATTAAAAGACCACACAAAAAACAACCAACAACAATTAAAAAAATCCCAACAATCATAAAACAATCATAAATCAAAAAAGACCAATTATCCTTTTCTTTGGAGCGGGTAAAAATGGGAAAATACATTGGAATTGATTTAAAATGTACTGTCTCTGCCGACCTGCTTGTAGAGAAGATGAAAGAAAAAAAATAGTCTGGTGAAATGAAGGGGTGAAATGTTCAGGATTTTAAGATTTTGCAGTTCACATCTTTGAAAAAAACATACCTTCTGCTGTTCAGCTTATACTCTCTTTATATTATTTTCTGTTTCCTTTGAGACAAAGGACTTGGTAAGTGTTGATGGGTGAAGAAGGAAGAAGGCAGGGATTTATAGACATGTCCAAGAAAACAACCCTCCAGATTGCA
Source organism: Passer montanus (assembly GCF_014805655.1). NCBI lineage: Eukaryota > Metazoa > Chordata > Aves > Passeriformes > Passeridae > Passer > Passer montanus. Next base: position 7,830,670 of record NW_024367707.1, on the reverse strand, counting down.
GGAGGTGTTCCTTCCAATCCTTCTCCATTTAGCAACGATCCTAGGCTCTGAACTTCACGGATTTAAACCAAATGGAGGGGCCTCAGATGTGTGGAAAGAGCAAGTGAAGAGAGACATTTTTTAAACCCTCGCTCACAACTTTTTCATTTAGCAAGCACTGAAAACACCATAGGTAAGAGATAGTGAATGAAGAAAGACCTCAAGTTTGCACAAAAGCAGCTTCATATGCAATGTTTATTTTTTCCCCAAAATAGTTGCCCTTCAAATTTTGTAAATAAATATTGACTTTTTCTTTACCATTAAGCATTCCTGTGTTCAGAGAAGAGTGAGAGAGGAGACAGGGGGAATCACTGTGAAACTGAGGAAGATGAATGCATTGTCTCCCAGTACGCAGAGAATAAAACCAAATATATTCTCCTGGAAGGAGCTGGAGGCTGTTTGCTGCCCATCTGCAAACTGGGGTGGACGGCTGGTGCTGCTGAGTACTGACCTGTGGGAAGAAAATTATCCCTCCAGCCACCACAAACTAGCACTGATCCTGCTAGGAGCACACAGCAGAAATGCAGTGCTCCAGTAACACCTGAACTGAAGCCAGTTATAATCCTTTTAATGTACTCAATGGGAAAAATGGGAATTACGGTGATAAAACCCTTCAGACTAGATTGAGTTCTTCATGAATGTTTATAATGCAATTTTCAAATTTGCTGCAAAATGCAAACAGGCTCTTTCCTTTTACATCACATCTTCCTCCTTCTCTCACAGCCTGTCTTTAGGATACACTGGTTGATGTCTAGAGAGAGTTTGTCTAAATGCATTTATATCTTTGGCCTTAACTGTGTCCATGGTCTGAGAAGGACCTGAGCAGAAGTCCAAAAAGGGTAACAATAACCAATGATTTATGTATGAGTGATGTAAAATGCAATAAATGCATTAAGTGCAGAGTCAGGTGACATAATTGGTTTGGACATTGAATGAGGGAGGGGGATTAAAGGTTTAGTATACTGAAAGGTGAAGTTAGGAGATGGAAATATGCATGACCCCATCATTTCCAGTAAGGTGTTTGATCCAGGCTAACAGAAAGAAGCTGGATGCCTTTTGTTAAAGTGTGTGCCTCCAGAAAAGGTTATGTTTAAAACTAAAAATGTGTGGTATGTAAACTTGGTGAAACACTTTGCTGGAATGGTTTTTGATAACAAAATATTTTGGTTTGGTAAATAATTTACCCTTTTTATAAAAAGAAAAAAAGTAGGAAATTAAAGTAACCTTTCATTGAGAAACTCATTTGTATCAAGTTTACAGGAGCAAGAGAGAGTCCCACACAGTAGTTTCACGGCCAGAGAGAAGACCTACCTGCTGATATGTGGAAAATGTGTGCAAGAGCCCTTGCCTCTGCTTCTTTCTGGTGAAGAAACTATCAGTTTCTTTTGTCTGATCTGAACTTCTGAACTTCGTTCAAAATGTACAGAAGTCCACTGTAGGCCTTAAAAAGACCCTTTTTAATTGCAAGCAAAAGTTTTTATCTGCAGTTCCTTAACAAAAGTTACAAGATCATGAAAACCCTTGTCCCTTTCTTGGATCTTATTAATTGAAGAAGCAGACACATATTGCATGTATTCACGGGTTTTATCCCTTTTCTCAAATCTTCACTCAAAAGAGATGATTTTTCCTCTCAAAAAGAGAGGATTTTCTCCTGTCTTTTTACTGCAGCAAGGATAGCCCCTGGCTAGTTTCACCTATTCCTTTCCTTTTTCCTTCTACAACCTCACCAGCATCTGCAACTGTATCAGATAGCACTGTCAAGAGTTATTTGCAGGGCATGGCAATCCCTTCCTGTATAAACACGTCTGATTCACTCATCATTAAATTCCATCTTCCAAACCATTCAGCCAAGGGTCGTAACATAAATGAGCTCCTTCACCCATGAAAAGCTCTGCCTGTGTGTATTGTGTTGTGCTGCACTCCACAATCCTCTCTCTGCCTGTCAACCAGCATTTTCACAACCCAGTGAAAGCGTGTTTGGTTTGCTTTGACAGTGTGCTCTGGCCATGACAACGTGCTTCCAGCCCTGGCATCACCACTGACTGGACAAGGCAAGTATGAAATCAGGAGCCTGGCAGCACTCCTCATGCTTCCTGCACCAGAGGAGACACTGTTAGTGATGCAGCACGGCCATGGAACCTGGAAGGTTCATTGGGTAACAAACATGTCCTTTGGCAAACAGGTCTCTCCTGTCCAAGTATACAAATTTGTTGCCGGTTTCTGAATCTGGCTGTAGAAAAATTGCTGAATCCTCAGCTGTAGCCAAAGTTTGTATTTGCCAACTTCTGCTCGCCAAAAAAGTGCACTCAACAAAAAAAAAACCTTCAGTGATGGAAGTGTCATGGGGACACCAAAAGGCTAACAATGATTATTCCCTTCCTGCCCTCTTACTGCCTCACCAGGCTCTCTCTCCCCTTATAAACAATCTCAAATACATACATATATATTCTATATATATATATGTTCTCCACTGGCTGGAGCCTAGAGCCCCCTGAAGGGTGTATTTCTGAGATACAGGGATGTAGACTGAAGTCTTCATTATGAATCCCCTAATTTACAACTGTTGATTCATTCTCCTGGTGCTCAGGGAAAACAAAAGTAGCCTTTCTTCTTCAGTCAAACAAGAGGCAATATTTAACATGAGATAATGCTGGAAATTGCTATGAGAACCATTAGTCAACAAATAAGAGTGTGAGTGGTTTAAAAGTCTTTCTTTACGTTCTAGAGGAAGCATCCATCAACCTATCTATACTTATATTAAGTGATGATTGCAGGATTAATATATTATAGAGGAGTAAGAAAATTATGAGCCATGGTTGTTTATGGGCAATAGATTAAAAGAAATGTCCTGAAGACCAAGTGATCAATATTTTACCTATTTTAGACTAAGATGAAATTGCTTGATCACATCTAATTACTTTATTAAAATGCTGACTGAGGAAATGAAAGAGAAGACCAGAAGCCATTTTCATTCCTCTGTCCTTGAACCTGTTTTCATTCAGAGGTTTTCATCTGCAGATCACCACCCATATTAATTGCTGAAGTTGAATAAGAGGCATAAGATTTCTGCCTACGTATATTTTTCCTTCTATTTAATTCCTTAAACAAGCATCCCTGATTTATATACCTACTTTTCTCCTTTTAGGATTGTTTTAATTTTCATTCATTATGCACATCATTATTTTCAAACATTTTCTGCACATTGTTGCAGAACCAGAATTTGTCAAATCATACACAAAATTATTTTTGGACACAAAAATCCTTGCAGGGTGAAGAAACCTCTGTGGCATGAACCTATTCCTCGCTAGTATTTGCAAGTCAGCACTGAACAAATATGCTCAAAAAACCTTGAAGTGTATTGGCTGACACAATAATTTCCATTCTAGCAATTATCATTTAATCTCCAATTTTTCCCTCCATATAAAATCTTTGAAGCTCAAGAAAGATACCATTTATCTGAAAAAAAGTTTGTAGTTCTGCAATGTGCATTCTTCAAGTGGGGCTGACAGAGTTTATCTGGCATTAAATATATTTATTGACCTCTCTTTATATTTTCCAATGATCCTTAACCTCTATTTGGAACAATTGCTACATGTTATTACTCTATTTTTTATTTTATTTTGTATCTTACATGGGAATACAAGTAGTTTAAAAAATTCCTATCTAAGGTTATGCTTTCTATTTCAATGCATAAACTCTAGAAATGCTCAGAGCTGCTTTAAAACAAGTACAACCAGAGAAGTGAAGAAAAACTAGAACAGAATCCTCTAAGCTGATTTTTAAAACTCCATTAGGAAAGCAGCCCAGGAAAAGCCAGAGGGGCCTCTGATAAGAGAAATTGAGTATCTTGAGAGTGAGACATTATACAGTAGAAGTCAGAGAGGCAGCTTGAGGGGTAGGAGACTCATTTATTCTCCAATAAGAATGTGCAGCAATTATAAAATATAAACACGTTGATTTTTCAATAAGTTCCCTTATTAAGAATATAAAGTTTCACATGAATCCCAGATCAATAAATTACCACACCCCTTCACTGGAAAATAGCTTAAATCTTTCTCATTTTCTTCTCATGTGGTTTTAAATCAACATCCATGACACAGACAAAACAAGCTTTAGGTAAGATGAGAAGCAAATATGACTGATGCAGACATGCACAGCTACTTATCACTTCAGGCACACACTAATCACTTTGGCAGGTATTAATAGCAGTCATAGCTTTTAATTACGAATGGAGAACTCTGGAGACAGTATTATCTGCCCATCACATCCATTTATTGGCCTGATTTTCAACATACCATATAGTGGACATAAGTACCAAGAAGGCAGAACTTGATTTCCCCTATTGTATGTACTGAATTGTTGATGGGATACAATATAACCACAATATAAGAATCGTTTTCATCTGTCCAAAGAGTGAAATTACATGACAGAAAATCCATCGAGAACTGGGTCACTGTGGTGGTTTGACCCTGGCTGGATGACAGGTACCACAAAAGCCACTCTTGTCACTCCACTCCTCAGCAGGACAGGGGAGAGAAAACACACTGAAAGTCTCATGGCTCGAGGGAGGAACAGGAGGAGACCACTCACTGTCATGGGCAAAACAGGTCTGACACGGGGAAATTAATTGTATTTGTTACTAATCAAATCAGAGAAGGGTAATGAGAAATAAACTCAAATCTTAAAAACCCTTCCTCCCCCCCTCTCCCTTCTCCCCAGGTTCAACCTCACTCCCAAGTTCCCTCCTTCCTTCCCTGCAGCAGTGCAGGGGGACAGGGATGGGGGCTGTGCTCCAAGGGAGGACTCCTCATGCTCTTCCCTGTTCCAACATGGGGTTCCTCTCACAGGAAACTCCATGAACTTCCCCAGCGTGACTCCTTCTCAGAGGATGCACTTCACAAATTGCTCCAGCGTGGGCTCCTCGCACAGGGTGCTGTTGCTTTGGGCACAGCCTGCTCCACAGGGCCACACGTCCTGCCTGCAAACCTGCTCTAGTGTAGGCTCCTTTCTTCACAGGCCCAGAGGGTCCTGCCAGGAGCCTGTCCCGGTGTGGGCTTCCTGAGGGTTCACAGCCTCCTTTGGGCAGGTACCTGCCCTGGCTCGGGCTCCTCCATGGGCTGCAGGCGGATCTCTGCTCCACCATGGTGCTCCATGGGCTGAGGGGCACTGCTGCCTCACCATGGCCTGCACCACAGCCTGCAGGGGAATCTGCTCCAGCACCTGGACCACCTCCTGCCCCTCCTTTTTCACTGGCTTTGGGATCTGCAGAGGTTTTTTTCTGTCACGTTTGTTATTTCCATAACTCTTTTCCCCTTCTTAAATACTTAATCCCAGAGGAGCTACCCCCTTCACTCACGAGCCCAGCCTTGGCCAGCAGCAGGTCCATCTCGGAGCCTGCTGGCTTTGGCTCCATCAGAAATGGGGGAAGCTCCTGGAAGCTTCTTACAGAAGACCAAATCCAAGTCACGCAAGCCCTACAGAGTCACAAAGACCCACCATTGACTCAGTGACCTTTGCAAATTGTCAGCACAGGCTGGACTGCAACCGCTGGTACTATCATTGTCTGAACACATTCATTCTTCAAAAAGCATAAAAGTCAAAGAGGTCTGATGAAACTGATTTTCAGCAAGGGTGTGCACCTTTCTCCAGACTACTGAATGTGATGAGAGAATCTCAAGTAACAGAAAAAGCAAAGTTGCATAAATCCTTCTGTTTTATTTCACAACTGTAATGGAGCAATCAGCATGTGATTGTAAACAAGTGCTTACCTACTTACTTTGCTGGAGTAGGCTTAGTAATAAAAGTCTTATTGAGACAAAGAATAGGGTTTATAAAATATTTAGAGGGAGTTTTCCTTATGTCCTTTCCCACATCAAACTGCAGAGATCAGTTCAAGTGCAAGGGGACATCAGGTGTCAGATCAGGAAAGACAAATTTCCCTCTGCTCTTCACTGTAAGTGGATTTTGAGGAGACAGTTTATAATTCTGGTTGCACATCTGTATTGACACATGCACTGAAACACAATCTATGGGGAAGGCTAAGGACTCAAGAAAAGCTTGCTTGAATCTTCCGCTGTGACTTGTGGAAATTAAAGTTTCTTAGGAAAGTATCACTTTCTGCCAAAGTTTAGTTTCATAGCAAAACGATGAAAAGGAGAATTGAAGCTACAAAAATAAGCATTTGAATAGTTTTAAACATTTTTTTCCTTTCAAAGTTGCTATAATAAATTATAGCAAAACATTTTAACTTTAAATTTAAGCTAATTTGACCCTACCACAAAGTACTTGTTTATTTAATGGAAATACAATTTTGCTGATTGAGCTAATTTTTTTTTAAGTTATTATTCCATTTTTGGATGGACCAGAGCCTTCTCTGGCAGTGTCAAGGAATGACAGCAGCAGAATTCTGCCACATTCAATTTTCCAGAGGGAAAATGGCAGACAGTTTGGCTTATTTGACCGAGAATTAAATTCAAGGCTTCAGTGGATCTCACAGGTAGATCTTGTGACCTCTCACAAAGAACAACTTCAGTTGCCATTCCACGGCACTCATCAACACTGTGAACATCATCTCTTTCAGACAGAGCAAATGTGTCTCTTCCAGCACTGATGTTGGTCATAGGGGTAAAAATAGACTCATTTAAAGCCTTTCATCCAGCTGTGAATTCAGCTGTTGCCAAGAGAGCTCTTAGTAATTCTTGACATGTTTTAGCTTTATCAAGACTTTCTAAACAGTCCTTGTAACAAAAGTAGCATCTTGTAATTAATGGGAGTTTGATGCAGTCATCTAAAACTGATGGTGTTAAAACATCTGCAAGTTATCATCAGATCTGAATGAAAATCACACTAAAAATTAGGATGAGACTAGTATTATATTAAAATAATTCAAATAACAGGTTCAACAACTGGCATTTTCTTCCATCTTAATCTAAAAGCCTATAAAAACTGTATGTTCTTTAGTATGTAATGAATTTTTACTGCATCAAAACACTTTCTAATCAACTCAAGCTGGATGATTTATCTGTTTTTTATCTTTTCAGTGCTTTAATATAGAGCAGTCCTCTAAAATAACCTGAAATATTGCATACTTGCTACTTATGTTTTATTAGGAAATTTATTTCTAATTTTGCCCTCCCCATTCCTCACTCACAATAATTTCCAATGTAGAAGAATTTGCTTACTTAAGACCTGAAAGAGTTGAAAATGCATTTCACTAGATTTACTTGGGACTCTTCTGAAATAATGGTCATACTTGCACAAGTGTATTATAATTATATTTATGTTCAGTCCAGAGCATTTTAATGAAAATAATTTTGAAAGGACAATTTGGCTTACCCACTGGTTAAAACTCAACCTGGAAGTACCTTGCTTGATTCATTTCTGCAACATTACAACATCTTGGGATTAAATTTAAGGCCTCAGGATATGCTGGATGAGAAAGGCCAAGAGATAGAAGCATTAGAAATAAACAATTAAAAATTCTCATAAGGATTCTGGGCTTGTTTTTTTTGTTTTGTTGAGTTTTTTTTTTCTATTAAATGTATATTTCCAATAGAAAAGAGCAACAGATTAATTTGAATAAATGTTTGGCTTCACCTCTCCTAGTTTTCCTGTTGCATAAGGAAATCAAGCAACTCAACTGAAGCCAATCCAGCTGCACCAAAGACATTCTGTGCTGTGTACAGGTCCTTTCAGAGGGAACTGTACTTTTCCTGTGGCTGAAGCATTTTTTTTCTGATACTGGTGTTCCTCTCCAGGTGGTTTGTGTATGAAGCTCCAGAGGACCATGTTAGATGCTGTCCCAAATGTCTCTTGTGAACAATCAGTGTGCTGGAAGCACATGGCAAGAAGAGTGCTTTACTTAATTCAGAAGACTCCCCCTGGGATGTGTTCCCAGCAAAACCTGGAAAGTGCAGTAGAGACCAAGTCAGTCTGCAGATGAAATTAGCATTCAGAGAAATGAAGACAGGATGATGCTTAGCTTTTCTTACATCTACAGTCCTTACTGAGTGATTAAAGGGAAACTGCTGACCTCCTATACTCATCCTCTTATGCTCTTTTTCCCTGGAAAATAGGCAGCTAATTACTCCAAATGACTTGGGAATAGAGCCACAAAAGGCTTTTAGTACTCAAATCTTGCCTAAATCTAAACTTGCAATCTTTTAAAAGCTGTCTCACCCAGTGCTGAAAGCCTGGAAGTGCATATGGATATCCATTGCAGCATTCATATGAACTCTAGCTAAATCTAAATATTCCAATCAGAAATTTTGTTTCCAAGCCTTGAAATCCTGTGTGCCCCTCTCTTGGCCCATGCTTGCATCCTCCTGGCACCCACAAGTTAGGTGCCTCTCTCTGTGTCAGGGGAGGAGCCCAGTCTGTCCGGTGTCTTTACCTGACACCACCCCAAGATTGTCCCAGCATAGTGACAGTCAAGCTGTGTTCTCTTGAGTCATCCTAGGGCCTCCCTCTCCAAAACCAGCAGTCCAGCTCCTTGACCTAACATCTGCTAAGGCTTCCCAACAGGCAGGAGTTTCAACAGGCATATGTCCCCTCATGCCCAAAGCATTTTCAGATTGCATTTGGCTTTAGTTTTATGACAAGAATGCTCTGGTTGGAGGGTCCAACAGACCAACAAAAAAAACCCCAACCCAAATACCCTGAATAACTTTGAATACCTTTTAACTCTCAACTTGAATAGCCTCAGTTTTATTGCCTTGGAGAAAAAGATTAAACCTTAATGATTCAGCTGAGTTCTCATGGCAAATCTTGGTTAAGCATTTACCTGGGGAGGAGAGAATAGTGGAGGGGTGGGTTCAGTGCAGAACTGCCAGGTGGGGATTTGTGGCCAAGGGGTAGGTACCCATATCCCATGGTAGGTTATTAAATGTCTCATTGTTCAACATACTAATTCCTGACTATCTGGCTCTGAGACCTCTTATTTTTTCTCTCTTTTGTTTTATGGAGTAGTACACCCCATTCTGGTGGTCAGGCATGCAAAAAATCAGGTAGAAGAGCACACAGCCCTGAGACACTCACACTTTCTCATTGTTTCACAGCTGGTGAAATATTTTCACAATATGGAAATTGAGGGGTAGAGATGAGCTGCATTTACCCATGACCTTGGATGCAACTTGAGTGAAGGTTATCTAATAAAACATCATCTCTGATGAACAGAGGCTCACAAAGCATTATTCCGCTCTGATTGTTTAAATATATGAGGAAAAGACAGAAGAGGAATTTTCTGATTTAAAACAAAGTTACCTTTTAAACAAAAAATCCCACAAGTAGTTTCTCATATCGAACACAAGGCAGCTCTTATCCTGGAGAAAACCCTTGGCAACATCTTTCTGAGCTTAATTTCCATCCAAGCTGGACATCAGAACATGCTGAAACAGGACGAAATAAAAAAAAATTTAAAAAACCAAAAACAAACAAAAAAAAAACAACCTATGTGTAAGTGCCTGCAGAGCAACCCTCAGTGGAGATTTCAGTGGCTATCCTCAGTCTGGCAGAAGCAGACAATTCAGGTTAAGCAAGCAAAGGGACATGCAAAGATGGTTACAAGGTCCTTTACAAGATATTGTCCATTTTTCCCTGTTTTTCACTATATAACTAGAATATTCCTGGTTTGTCAGACTCATTGTGATAACAAATAATCTACACTGTCCTTTTTTGCACTATAATACCCTTAAACAAATCTCTTCTCTGTGCATTCACAGAGGTCTATAAGAAAACTTATCTTTGAGATCTTCACCAGATAATAAGCCTGCAGGAGACCATAGACTGAATAAATAACCTAACACCCAGGAAAAAAATGGATTAAAGACAGAAGTAGGGGAGAGAAGAACATCACAAAACAGGTCAAAAAACCCCCAAAGAAATATGCAGCTGGATTAATTCACACATATCTTCATCCTCTTAATAAGAAAAGCAGATAAAGGAAAAGTGCATTTTCACTGGGGATTACAGCAAGTCAGGTTGTCGTTGATAATGACACCAATGTAGCACGGCAAGTGAGATGTTCTGTGAGTCAGAGTGAAAAATGCCCAGGTCTATATGTAGGGGTAACTTTTCTAGCTGGACTGCAGGTCAGACCTTGGTGTAACTCAAAAGGCAGAGCTCCCTGCTGGGAGCTGCATGCCAGAGCTGCTTAGACCTGTCCTCCAAAACAAACTTTTGTGTTTTAATGCTGGCATGAAAAGCTTTCTGCTGTGAGACCAACCTCCAGCTCTCCCTGTGGACAGTGTTTCCACACCAGTCAGCCACAGCACCCATCCCATTACCAGTGGGGAAGATGCCCATGGGCAGAGCCTCCCCAGTTACTGCACAAACAGGGAGAGGCAGGAGTGCAGGTCCCTGCATCCATGGCAATGTGTGTGCTGCCATAGCCCTGCTACTCTTCATGCAGGGATCCCTTTGTGCAGTGACTAGAGATATGAAGACATCTTTGGTTTTCCTGAGAAAACAAATTCTCATTTTTACCTGACTTCCAGTTCCACAGGATAATGTAATCCTGCTAAAACACTCCTATGAATGGACACTAACCTTTGAATTAACAGTGAATTAAAAAATGTATCATTGAGAGAAAAAGCACCGCTGTCATTTTGTCAATCTCACATTTTACATATGCAATATGATTCCATCTTCCTTGGGATTATTTTTTCCTGGAAGCTTCCCTACTTTCCTGCTGTTTAACCTGAAGAAAGAATGAGCCAGATGTCCTTTTGGACTGTGTCCTCCCTTTCCTCTTGCTGCTCCCCTGCAGAGGGGGAGAAGTCTGAGTAGCTCTGTAACCCTAGGGTCATGCAGGCAGTGGTTTTTCCCAGCAGAGACTGTTTTATATATAAAACTCAGGGGCTTTGTCTGCATTTTTAGCACTGCTCCAGGGGGGACCCAGCTGCAGGACTCCCACACAGCCTGGGGAGACCAGAAGTGCCTCAGGCCAGCCCTGCAGTGCTGGGTCACACTGGTGGGCACAGCAAACCCCACTTAGGATGCTCTGGGCTGTGTCCCCTCTCCATGTCCCTGCAGGGACAGGGCTGCAGCAGGCTGCTTCAGGTGAAGCTTAACAGGGATGAAGTCCCTCTGAGACACCTGGTTCAATATACTGGGCTTTCTTTCCTGAACATAGCACCAGAAAGAGTAACCGAGGAAAATCATACCTGGCAGGAAAATCAGATGGCAATGACCAGAGGCCTTTTAGCCAATGTTATATGCTTTAGGCAAACTCCACAGAAAACATCAGAAGGGGGAGGGAGGAGGTGCTTTCCTTGTTTTCCTGAATCTAAATATCTGTCAAAGAAGGTTCTCTCCATCTGACTGAATTGCAGGATTTGAACAGAGTCCTTAATGATCATTGATAAGGGCAAGGCTGTGCAGAGCTGTAAGCAGGAAAAAGAAGTCAAAGCTGCAATTTGCAACTTTGCTATTGTATGGTTTTCCTGGGAAGGTTTCACAGCTGAGGCTGCAATTTACTGCACCATTCCTGTAGATCATTTTTCCTCCCAAAGCACACAGTATTGATTGCTTCTCATCCCCTCCAAATCCCATCATTTTGAAGAAATCTTTTGCATTGTTTCCTCAAATAAGGAATAGATGGTGTCTGGAAATTATGGGATAAAAAGACCTTGGAAAAACACATTCTTCTGAAAGCAGAAGCTAGGCAAATTCAACTTGAAGTTGGAGTGTAATTAATAATCAGCAAGGCATTACAAAAGCTCAGACAGAGATGTCTGTAATTTGAAATTTTTTTCTCTGTGTTTCAAATCTCTCTGAAAGAGACAACTTAGTGAATTCAAGACGATTTTTCATGCAGGAGTTGTTGAGTAAAAACTCAATATGATTTGTCCTGTTAAATGACCATAGATTTGGTAGATTTAGAAATTATTCTTTTTCTAAAAGCAATGCATGAAATCCCATAAAGATTTGCTCTGCAAGTCACAGGAGCATCAGGGTTGAGATACACATATGTATGGTCAGGCAGTTCAGAATTACAGCCACGAATGTGTAAAGCACCCCAGACACTCATGAACTCGTGCTTTGATTGTTAACCTGGACTAAACACGTGGTTTGTAACCTTTTTTCACCTGCAGACCCCTACATACTTTCCTGTAAACCTCTCTGCAGTGTACTGCAGCTTGCTTAGGAATGGTTTGCTCTTCTAATTACCATATTTGTATGCTGTAGAAATAGCCATGTGAATGGATTTATGGATATGAGTGTCCTCAAAACCATTGTACTGAATGACTTTTTTCTGATCCCATGGCTGTTCATGTCCTGTTTCTGTTCTGCTACTATCTTTAGTCTTCAGCAGGCATCTATACTCCCCCACATACTACAAATTTAATCCAAATCCTCTTGGATTCTCTGAAGTCCTAAAGTTTTATCCATATAACATAGAACATCTAAGAGAGCAAAAATATCCCAATAAGCCTACAGAAAGAAAAATTCGTTATTTTTATTCAAATTGGAGGAAAAATTCATTCTGCTTAACTCTGCTTGTCACATTTATATGTCTCATTTCCTAGCTCTATAAAAGCTCCAGTGTGTACTGAAGGTCCTTAGTTGTGATGTTGCCTGTCAGACTGATATAAACAAAAATACATTCAGTAATTACTCTTTCTTTTGGCTTAGTGTAATGCCTGCCAAGACAGTGATGCACCCTTGCTGTCCTCTGCCTTTTGCCCGGTCAGTTGCATCTGTGAGGGAAGTTGATATTCAAGGTGGACAAGATTGGTAAAAGCAAAAAGCAATTAAAAGAAATGTATCCTGTCTCTTTCTTAGGTTTTTTGCCAGGAAGCCAGTATTTAATGAAGCTTAGTATTATCTGACAGCCCTTCAACTTTCCTCTAATTAACTTGCAGCTCTTCAAATAAAACCTTTCAACACAGTGGGACTGCATGTGAATGCAGCATTTTGCTGCCACTTCAGAGGACATTGACCTCTTTGGTGTGGCAGGGAGGCCAGCTCTTTAGTTTCTCCATTAATTGTTCTTTCCCTTGACAGCTGTATTGTTGCACATCTCTAAGTAGAAATGTATTGTCCTTTCATGAAAATGCTTAGCAGGATTTTGCATATGCTCCATAATTCAAAATATTAATGTGTATCTTACAAAGACACATCCCTTGTATTTGCCTGCCACAATTCATGTTGTCACTTCCAAACAGTGGCCAAAACAATGGTGACCATCTTCAAAACCTAGCTGGAGTCTCTGGGATCCTATGTTTTTTCAAATGTGTGATGCTGTCCTGCCCAGATAGAGCTGAATGACAACCCTTGGATGATATTTTGAGGGATAAAGATCCTTTATCCCTTTGCCATATCCTATATGTAAAATCCTTCCTCAGAGCAAAGGGATCATTTAGAGGAAGTATGCCCAGTAGGTGTCCCCTGCAGAGCAATAACTTTTATGCTGCCTCTTAATGGGCGCTTCTCTTTGAATTCTGCTTATAGTGTATAGGTTGGAAAACATCTGAATCTCAGCGGATGCAGAGTGCTACCTGTTCAGCAGTGAAGACCACTCATCCTAGCCAATTACTTGTATTTCAAGGTAGGAACAACTGTGCACATTCCTAAAAATGTGTGACTGCCTAACACCACCTCCCCTCCAGCACATGCCACTTGCTGTAATGGACAGGTGAGGCTGACTGTAAAACTGTTTGCTTAATGGCTTGTTAACTGTCTCTAATCAATCATGTTTCTCTTCAGTATAGATTAAAACCCATCCCGAAGGCTAGCTTTAATGGGACAGAAAAGAAGCCATGTTGATAATTCTTGCCTGATACCATATTTGCCAACACATTTGCCATAAAATGCTTTAGTGTTTTGTCAGTCCATAACCACTAATGTACAGCTCAGCTGTGCAGCTTGCTGTGTTTGCACTGGAAAAAAAAACAACAAAACCTTCATGGAGATTTGAAAATTCTTTTTGTGGTAGTTCAAATCTCTTATTAAGATATTGGTTAATAAGTCATGCTTATGCAGCTCTGTTTTTCCTTGTAAAATTCATCCTACCTTGACAGATTTATTGCCACTGAGACACTCAAATTCTTGAGCATGCAGCTGTTTTTTAAGAATTACAGCCTTCTGTGCCATCAATATTCAGTGTTGATTTTTAACTCCTCTTTTGAGAGGAGCCTCTCAGACTATTCCCTTCCAGCCAAATATTGCTTTTTTTGTCATCCAACAGCTGAAGTCACTATTAGACTTCCCATTCAAAAGATTGACATGCTTCAGATATTGTTTTTTAGACATTGATTTTGCCACATAATAAACCCTTTTTAATTTTCCCTCTTTTCTTTTTGGGAATGGACATGGACTCAGAGCTTTGCTGGAGCCCCCTTTGATGCAGGTAATATTTTTCCCCACATTCATAGGTGACTATTCATGTGCAGAGTGAGAAGGCAGAAGAATAGATCCTGTGCTAATGAGGTGAAATCCAGGAAAAGAAAACAGACCTGATACAAGGAAGTTTACTGAATACTGAGGTCTATTGACTCACTGAATAGTCTTCAAACATAAGGATAAAAACCATGACAAATGACATCTTTAAACTATTTAGGAATAGAGTTTACTGAGAGTTTTTCTTAGGAAAGACAAAAGGCAGGATTCCTCACAAAAAAATGAGTGGAAGGGACAGAAAAGTAATTTAGCCCTCCTTGTTTTCAGAATTTCAAGGACAATCATGTCATGTGGAGAGCCTGGGAATGAAAAGACAGACCAAGTGATCAAAAAGAGCAAGGATTGCTTGAATGGTCACCTCTGCAACATATTCCAGAGTTATCCTGTTTTTCCATAATTCTTCAGCCCTTTGTCTTATTCTCAGATGAGAAACTGGATTGTCGAGGCTCAACATTAAAGCAAATATGTTGGCAAGACATAGGATCCCATAAAGTAGTTGTCAAAAGCAGAGGGTGATTGACCTACAATAGAGGGGCTCAGTCAGAGTAACTAATAATCTGTCATTAATGCCTGGCTGTATTCTGTGTAGAAACCTAATAACAGAAACTGCAAGATTACTTAAAGACATTTATAACCAGCAGCCTGGATAACATTTGGTGTGAGTTCATCAGCATCACATCCCACTTCACATTATTTTCACAGTCCACATAAACAGTGCTCTTTTGGGGATGAACCTAAAATCTTTGAATGAAGAACCCAAAATCCAAGCCTACCAGCAGAGCTACCAAATACATTTGCATTCATTTTCCAAACCTGAATAATAAAACAGAGAGAAAATGCTGAGGTGGCTGCCCTGGAGGAAAGCCTATAGTAAGAACTGAGGGCATTATCCAGAAGAGAAGCTCTTGCCATTGGTACTAAACCACTTTTGGCCAGGAAGCATCCTGAGAGTATGAGAGAAAATTAGCACCAAGAGAAATACACTGTTAAGAAACAATTCTGACTGTAGGTATTTGTTTCACCTATAACCTTTTTTTTTCCCCTTAGCTTGCAATGAGAAATTTGATCCTGAAGTCTCAATGTATAGTTCTTGGGTTTTCTTTAGTATTGTGCCTCCTTACTGCTACTGTTGCAGCGTGATGGCCCAGTACATAATTGTCTGTTTTCCCAAAAGCAGAGAATTCAAAAAGATAATTGGGTGCAAGCACTGCAGGGTGTTCTATAAGACAAGTATTTCATATTTCCTGATAAATTGCAAAGGAAACCTTTGAGGACTGATATTAACAAGTGCAAATTTTGGAAATTCCCTTCTGCCTTTCCCTTAGCTGGCACCATCTAATGTATGTTTCACAGAAAGAGAAAGATAAAAGTATCCCACCTTTTTGAACAGCCCCATACATCACACTTACCTAAACAACAGATCAATTTCCAAAGGGATATGGTTATGATACTGATGTCAGCAGAGGAACCAGTGTGACTCACAATTTGCCGTTGGGGATGCCACCTTCAAGAGTCTCTTTCATGACTGGACATCTTAGACAATCACAGTCCTTTTCCTACAAAGGATGCCCTTCAGATAAGATGTTACTCAGCAAGCTCTTCATCCCACAGGATGACTCAGATCTCAAACTGCTCAGGGAGCCCACACTTCCCAACAGTAATGATGTCACCTTGTTGCCAGGGACAAGAAGCAATGGTAGAAGAAAAATGTGGACACAAGGCTACTAAGACAATCAATATGTTTTTAAGTTCTACCTCCTCAACTAAAGCATCTCCCTGTGCAATTTCAGGTAATATCAAGGAAGTTGTTTGGAGGGAGGAGGACATGTCAGTTCTTTTTTTGCCCAGATTACACTTTTCTGCTTTTTGAAGATAGGTGCAGTGTCAGCAGTTCTCCAGTTAAATGACTTCTATCTATCCTTGACAGAATTCTTAGAATTTGCGATGGGGAGTATTCCAGTCTATTAAGGTAGAGGTGATCTGCCCCTCTGACACGAGGGCATTAATATCTCTGAGTATTGAAATCACCTTAGCCCAAGGTGGTTTTTCATATCACTCACAGAGAGCAATAAAAGGAAAGCTATGAAAAGGTTCGCAGGCTTTTGCACTAAACTCTTTCAAAGCTTACCTGCATGGGAAATTGTAATGTACAACTTACTGGGTTTACAGACCATCTGTCACTCCTGACAGCTCAGCAAAGTGACAGAATGCAAAAGCCCAATTAATGCTTTTAAAGATTTAGAAAATCAGTTAGTCTTTGCAACAATCATCATAACATTACTGTGAATTACTTAATTGTTAACTGTTAAATGAAATAGCAGCTGAAAGATGCCATATGTTTCCATCTATTTCAGAAGTCATGGACTGCATGGAGTGTGCACATCCTTGAGATATCTCAGGTGCCAAAACAACAGAGAAGATGAGAGATGAGCCAAGGATAAAGAAAGGGAGGGACTGTGGGCCATTAAACAGATGTGTTCAGGTTCTTTTGCCTTTGTCTGTGAGGAGCTGTGGCAAGCACTCAGATCAACCCACCCAGCCAGGCAGGCACTGCAACCCAGTCACCCTCAGGGCTGGTCTCCCTCAGGAAAGTACCAAGTGCTAGGAGACATAACTATGATGAGAACTTTGGATGTTAGTGGTGGGAGGTTTACTGGACTTCACCTGAATACTGCTGTGAAAGCCAGCACCAATACTTCATGACCTCTATTCTTTCCTTTAAGTCTGTTTTTTTAAACACACATGAGGCAAGACAAATAATTTGAATAATAATAAGTTTTTTTTCTCCTTTTAATGCATTTCATGCTAACCCAACTAATTACAATCACTACAACTAAAACATCATGATAAATCTGGGCAGTGCTAGGAATAATGTTGTTTCTTTAGCTTCAGTTGTGTCTCCTTAGACCTATGAATCCAGCTGTGCTCTCTAGCTGTAAGATAGCTGTTCTTGCCCTAGATCCTGCATTGTCACTGCAGAAGTGGAGCAATGTGGTTCCCTCTCATTGCTCAGTTTGTTGCCACTCAGCCTCATCCACCATGGGCTGTTCAAGCCATGCCCTGGTGTTAAGGTTATTCATTTCATCCAGTGCTTTTCTTTAGGGCTGATCACTGCTGTGACAAAAAACATTAGTCAATGCATTGTTGTAGCTCCTCAGCAAGGAGTCTCTGCTGTACAATCAAGGAGCAGAGCCACAGCAAGACTCCTAATTATAAATTATATCATAAACCCCATGATATAATTTTCTTTCATAATTGATAAAAGTTACAGAATGCTGAAGATATTTAATATGCAGATGGTAACCCCATTTGAGGTTTATGATATAATTTTCTTTCATAACTGATAAAAGTTACAGAACACTGAAGATACTTAATATGCAGCTGGTTTCATTTCAGTTATAACTGTGAGAAAATTATTGGTGATCAAACTGGATGTAGAGAAAATACATCCAGTATGGCAGCTTCTTTTTAATTGCCACATTTATGTATCTTGCCTGGCAGAATGTACAGAGCAGTTGGTAAAGGCAATGGAAAACAGCCTTCTCCAGTACAGCCTACATATTTTCACTTCTTTTCTCTGGGAGAAGCAAGCTGTCCAATACTTGATGAAACAAAACTGCCAAATCATTTTGATCCTTTTAACAGCAGCCTGTCACCCCTTTCTTGCTTATCCACTTATTGGATAAGTAAGTTTACAAAAAACTTTGAACCCTTAAGATAGGTAAGGGCTGTAAACAATACCCTATGATTCTCAGTGTTGCTGGAATAACATCTACAGTCTGACCATCTGACCACCCTGCTGTAGCAGGTGCACACAAATCATCATTCTGCCTCTTTGGTGGGTGAGATTCAGGAAAATACTATCTCCATTTTGTAATCCCCTTCCTCCTAATGGAAAATACATCCAGTCCCAGTGGTCTGAAGGAACAAAATTGTTCTCTAGTCTGGTCCCTGATGTTGGCAATGTATGGAGCAGAAACCAGGCTGTGCTGTGCCACCTAGATGTTGCTCAGCTTTAGTGATGCCAAATCAACCATGGGCAATTTTAGCAATAATGAAACACCTGGAGGGAATCCTTAATTCCTGTTTCATTGTGCACTGCCTTTGCATATGGATGAGATGCTGCCATGCAAGGGCAGGTGTGTGACTCCAAACCCTCAGGTCACCCACACATTGGAGGAAAGAAGTACCTGTAGCCATGGAAGCTGGCTGTGGAGCATCCAGGAACTACCAGGGCCATGGAGGGTACACCTTGCACTGTGGAGTAAGAGGAACGTGGGGATATTGTTGAAAGTAATTAAAGAGAGGTATTTAAAGTGGCAGCAGGATTTAATGAGGTGGTGTACATGCCACTACACTAAGGGATGGCCACCCACAAGACCACAGAGCTTCTCCCTCACACTCTGGCCCAAATAACATTTCTGTACTACGGCATCTGAATAGCTTTGAGGATCTGATTGTCAAGGGAAGTTTTGTGACAGTGTCATCTGGAACATCAAGAATAGCTATCAAAAATTACAGGCGTCTGCTTTGGGTTTTTTTTTTTTTTTTTGTCCTGGATATGGATGTAAAAGTACCTTTGAGCCAATGTATAATTCTCAGCTTTTTGAAGTTTTTTTTCCCATTTTTTAGGTTTGTTTTTTTCTTTTTTTAATCTGCCTTTTGCTTTCAAATGTGTTTTCAAATTCCCTCAACAATGTTCACATTCATGTCTCATAATTGTGTGGCACTTTAAAAATATTAATGCTAGCAGTCACCCTTCATGAGATGAAGGTTACATAAATGCCTCTTAACTAACTACAAAATGCTGCAAACAAAGAGCTCCAAGTTTTTCCCCAATGAATGTTTCTTTGGAGATTCAGAAGCTGATATTTCACTGAACTTTTTCTGCCTGTGGACAATCATAATAGCTCTCAAAAAAGTAATCCACACCAAAGCTTTATAGCTCAAAGCAGAAAGCTGCAGGAAATTAGCTGTTAATGGAAAGAGGCAAAATCTGGCAAAATCCTACAGTAACGGTTTTGGGGTTGGGTTGTTTTTTATTTTTAAATGATTGAAAGAGATTAATAAAATTTAGGGGACAGAATGAACTTGCAATTCCTATGAACATGAAAGGGCACTGCATCCTAACAGCAGATTTCTGTGATAACCATAAAGCAGAATTTAATGAAATTGCTTTAGAGAAATGCAGCAATAAATACAAGTAATGAGCAGCAAAAGAAGCCAGGAGGCAAGGTGCTTCCATAGATATGAGTCAATAAGTGCATTAGTGAAAGGAACAATGGGATCATGGAGAGAAAATTGCTTAAAATTATCAGAAATGAGAAGAGTAGCAATTTGCACAAAACTCCACCAAGAAATCTTCTTTTTTCCCTCTAGTTATATTTGAATATCTGCACTTTAACAGAAGTCTGGAAAGGCCAGAATGGTATTTAAGCCACTATGTTTTTACTGTCAGCCAAAATACCTTCAGAGTCTGATGTGTGATATGAAGCAAGGTCTCCACACCTCATGCACTGTTTTACCAACCAGCACACAAAATACAGCTCTGCTGAAAAAACAACAATCTTAGGATGATCACAGCTGGAGCTTTGCATCAAAATATGCATCAGTTTGAGATGGGACCCATATTAAATGAACCAGCAGTTCTCCAGTGCTTGCATCATTCCCCTCTCACAGAGGAATCTAGAGGCACACAGGTGGTAGAGAGCAAAGCAGAGCACAGATCTCCTTTCTTCCTGGCTTTTTTGGAACCAGAAGAGAATGGTGAAGGAGCTGTGCACCCTATAGATTTAAACCCCCTAGGTGCAATTTGCTGAACAGAAGTAGCACAAACACATCAAGTTTGTGATGCCATTCTTACCCCCTAATGTTTTACTCACTCCAGTAGAAGATTCAAAGAAATGAGAGCACTGTCAAAGTAGCTGACTCCATTTGTGCAAAGGCAAATGCACATCTCCAGGCAGTCACTTGGATGTTTTACTAAATTACCTTATCTGCAAGGATGTGTGGAAGTCTGCCACGATAACTCACAGCAGGCATTACACTTGAGAGGCCTAGCCCATGTGCAGGCAGTATCTGGAGGCATTTATTTCTATGACATGGAGCTGAATTAGATTGCTATGTGTAATGCATAAATCTCCTGGGTTGTAGACAGTGGGAAATGGGATAAAAAAAAACATTTTAGAGAGGATGTGGAAATAAGACATCTCCCTGAAATTGGAGTCACTGCACAGCATGGGGCACAGACGTGGCAAGTCCTGGCTGTGACACCAAATGTCTTTGTCAAATTCTGTGCTACATGACTTTTAGGAGAAGACTCCAAGGATCACTCTCACTCAAATAAATTGTAGGAAGGCTTCTTGCTTAGAGCTGTTGTCTAGAAAGTGATAACAGCCAGCCTGTGAAATTAGGAAGCCAGTAACAGTAATTATTTCCCTAGAAGAGAGAAGGGGTTCTGAAAGGTATTATATACCAGTAAGCATTCATTCTGAAAACTGAGACAGATTTCTGTTTCTAATTGGTTAATTATATGTAATTTCAGTAGGTACAGATGTTCTATTTTCTGGAACCGATCTTTTTTCTGTCAACTGCTAATGGAGGTTAGAAGAAAAATATATTAAACAAGTTGCTATGTAAAAAACTGAGCAGACCCTTCAAAGACTGGGAGTGCTGCAGGACACCTCTAATTACAGGTCACTGACAACCAGTGACTGAGAGCAGTTATGTTCATGTTTTTCAGGCTTTTCCAGTGCTTTCTTAATAGGATGTATGAATGGCAAAAACATTGGATTTTGAAAACAAAACCCAAAAAACAATAAACAAACAAACAAACAAAAAGGACAACAAACATTAAGTACAGTTAACCTATCTGTTAAGACAAGCTCTGAGCATTGTATGCATCCTGCCCCTTTCAGACAACAGATGTTGGGCAGTAAGTAGGACAGTAAAAAAGAAAAGTTGCACAACTCGCAGATGGAAATGGCAATGATGGGAGATTCCCTGGTCCGTGTGAGCCTGAGGTTGCATTCACTCCCAGCACCACGTCTTTTCTAGCTCGGATTTTTCATGGATTATTCTCTGGCAAAACTTTTCTGCAGAGCTGTGTGCCAGTGATACCATCTGCTGGCTAAACCTGGCACTGTCCGGGGCAGCGAGCAAAGCTGGCAGTGCCAAGGCAGCAGCAGCTCCTCTGCCCCTGGCCTTCCTGCCCCAGGAGGGCTCCTGAGCCTGGGCCAGCAGCTGGGGAAGGAGCTGCTGAGGCAGGGAGAGACAGCAAATCCCGATCTGTCTTCCGAGCCAGAAATGTGTCCAGTTACTCCTATCCCACGTGTCTCTCAATGTTCTGTCTTTCAGTCCTGGTTCGTTGGGTTTTGGGGCTTTTTCCTTGTCATGCTTAAAATAAATGCCTTGCCTGTTCATTTCTCAGCTGTCCAGGCACATGCAATAACAGACAAAAAGTCCAGACTGTGCACAGGGATTGGGAACAGCCCTTTTTTTATATCTCAGGAGAAGAAAAGCCCTCTGTGCTATGTCCTTTGTTGGAGCTTTGCACGTAGCAGTCCCTCTTTAATACAGGACAGGCTTTCAAAACAACTACAATAAATTTTATGGAATGAGATAACTGAAAGTAGAGAGCATATGCAAAACGCCTTCAGACACTGAATTCAGGGTGCTTCCACCCTGAATTTCTTTTGGGCTAAGATGGTATTTCTTTTGGACTAAGATGTCTGACTACACGAGCCAAGAACAGACAAGTATCTCAAAAACAGTAAAGAACATTCAGGGAAAGAAGCCAGAAGAATTAGGTAGCTCTTTTTTTTTTTTTTTTAGGGGGATATGTGTTTTACAGACAGAATCATGGAGTTTTGGTCACCCAGGTCTCTGTCCATGGAGTGACTAAAGAGGCTGGGAGTCTGGTCTGGGAGAAAGAAGCTAAGAGGGAGGGATGAGAGAGGAGAATATCAAGGGAGTAATGAGGAGAGATTAAGAAACAATTCTTCATTTTCTTAGTAAACTAACTGAAAACTCTTGTAGAAGAAAGAGGGAGGGAATTAGGCATACAAAAGATATGTGGTGGATTAACAGATCTCTTGCCATGCTCATGGATGCACATGGATGCTGAGAATTTGCATGGCTACCCAGATGTCCAGGCCCTGGGGGCACCACCAGCATTCAGGGCCCCATGGCAGCCCCCTGGGGCTCCCCCTGCCCCTGTCCCATGACCCCATTTCAGTCACCCATGGCTCCAGTCCCTGCCCAGAGATGCCATAATCGAAGTCTGGTTTTAGGCTCTCGCATACTGAGGCACAGTGAGAAAATATTAGTGAACTAAAGTCATAGAGTCTTGCTGGATAAATTGGGAGAGGAAGGCTTAGATTCACTGAAAACAAGGAGCATATATCTCCAAAGCACCAGGGATAGCAAATATAGAGAAATAATTTATTTCATTCTAGGAGAGAATCTGAACTTGCTTCCATCACCTCTAATGAATATGTCCCAATAGCCCTACTGGTAGACAATATTTTTCATGTGTTTTCTTCTGTTCCTGCAAGAAAAATGAGCAATTTCCTTGACATGGATTGAACTGTTTGGGGTTATGTTTGTTTGTTTCCTAGTCTAAGAAATAATAAATCAAATTATAGCTTGGAAAAGATAAAAAGCTACCTCTTAACTTTTGCTCCATAAGGAAAAGGTTTTGTTTAGGGTTGTTTGTCTGACTGAAAAAATGACTGGGAGCTGTGGACAAAACCAGCCCCTTCTAGTGGACAAAGAGACTGAGCTGGTACTTCCAGAACCTGAGCAGTGCTCCATCCTTTCTATGGGACAAGTTGAATGCAAATAATCCCAGTGAAGCTGGAACATGCTCACACCTTGTGCTCACCATTGTGATTATCTGAGGAGCAGAAATGCACTGGTCACCTATTCTGAACTGATAGGTATCAATGGAGTTATTTCAGAAGGGATGTCCATAGTCCTCATTGAAAAGACTTGGAAAAGCAGAGGTTCTGCCTACCAATTTGTAGGAAAAATTATATATAAAGAGTTGGAAGGAACAAAGAGTTTGTCAGTCTCAGTCACCATGCTCAGCCAGAGGGTGAAAAAGCTGAATAAAGTGTAGGGTGATGCCCCTTCAGAGAGGCATGGGGAGAGAAAAGCAGCTGCTGGGAGATTTGCCCCATTCATAAATTCCCAGAAATACCAACAGTTCCTGGTTTTGGTACTATTTAATCAGAGAAAAAAAAAATATGCAACTCCCTTTCCTCAAAATAAGGTAACAAAAAGTGCAGTCTCAATGACAATGAGACAACCCTATACTTGTCCTATTCATAACATCTTTCCAAGGTCTGTATGAACCTCTGTGATTCAGAGTCAGTGCTTTCATGAGACAAAGAGCTGCTACTGCTGCATTTTACAAACCACAGAAAGAAAAGCTCCAGGGATTTCAAAAGCCGTAGACTCGGCAGAGACTCCACAGTTTAATCTGTGAAGTGAGACAGCTGACAGATTACAAACTCAATTTTACTTCACAGTCACTAAAGCCATGAATCTAGTGCTGTGTCACTTGAATCAGTGATGATTAATGAGTTTCAAGACCTTTAAAAGTGCAAAGGGAAGTAATTCAGAAAGGAAAGGCTTCACCTGGCACAGAAGACACAAGACCTTGTTGCAGGATGACATGAGCCAGGTATTCTCCAGCACTGAGGCAGGGATGGAGTAAGGGTTACTGTGTTAAATGATACAAGAATTTGAAACATTCCTCTTCCCAGCAATAGTTCACTGCTGTCATTTTAAAGGAAAGCTGACTCCCCTAGGTATCCTTGAGAGCAGTTTTGCATCAAATGTTGCCTGGTGCGTGAAAGTGAGTATCCCTTGGAGCAGTGAGCTGAGCAATGTGTCAAGGAAGGACAAATAATTGCTCAATATACATGGAAATAACTCCTGGGAATTTTTATCCAAAGCCAGCAGGATTCAGGCTGGAACTGCAGAGCAAGGCAGTTTCCATTTTGACAAATACAGTTTTAAGCAAGAAATAGTGGATTCAAGAGCATCAAGTCTCAGACCCATGATTCATGGAAATAACTCCTGGGAATTTTTATCCAAAGCCAGCAGGATTCAGGCTGGAACTGCAGAGCAAGGCAGTCTCCATTTTGACAAATACAGTGCATGTTTTAAGCAAGAAAAAGTGGATTCAGGAGCATCAAGTCTCAGACCCATGATCCTCAAGAACATGAGTCTGATGGGAATTGAGCATATCCCATTTTAGGTGTAAAAGTACTCTCTTTTTCACCACTAACCTACTATTTTTCAGCCAGTCTGTCCCATTTGGTTAAGCTACTAAAGTAAAATTTATTTCCTTCTTAGTCATCTTCAAAAGAATTTATGTCAGTGGACAGGCAAGAGGACATTGAATAGGCTCCAAAACTGTATGTTACATTTACTAGATTTGCATGTCTGTTGCTTCCAGTTAAGAGAAAATATAAAACAAGAAATGTACAGGACAACTGTGGACCTTTTCACAACTGCAGAAAGAGCTGTGTCCTGGGATGTGGCCGATCCCCCTTAGCAACTGCAGAGATTTATTGCACCAAGATTTCAATGAAACAAAAGATTGATGTCTTGCTTAAATCTGTGGTTTTCTTTTGTTGAGGTGTTTTTAGTTCCACAGTTTCCATAAGCAGCTCTCTATCCATCAGAAGAAACATTTTGTAAAGCAATTTGCTGTCACTGGCCCTGCTCTTTGAGCTGCTCCTTATGGGCAGGGACTCCCAGAGAGGGAATGGAAAGGGAATGACTGTCCTTGCACACCTCCCCAGGCCAACAGCTACCCAAGGCACTGACAGACCCTGCTGGGCTTCTGACCACACTGGGACCTCCACACTCACTTCCAGGAAAGGGTTCCTGCTGTGTACAAACACACAACAGCACCAGAACATTGCAGGTGCCTTTTGCTTCCCTGGCAGGAGAAAGAGTTTAAAAAACAAAAAAAAACCAAAACAAAACAAAAAAAAAAACAACAAAACAAAAAACCAAAAAAAAACCCCACCAAAATCCCCCCAAAAACCCCAAAACCAAGCTGAAGACAGCGACCATCTAAAATTACATCTCCTGCTTTGTGGAATCTCTATCTCCTTTTCACTAAGCCTCAAGTGAGCAAAGAAGGAATATCAAAAGTCCAGCTCTACATTAAAACATCAACAAAAGGCAAGATTTGTACAGTATTTGCATTTTAGCCTCATATTTACTATAGTTTTATTTGAAGGAAATATTCTGTTCACTACCTGCCTGCAGGTGGGATTGAAAGAAATTAAGAGTTCAAAATTCCATTGTATCAGTCAAGCCACAAAACTAGGCTTATTATTTAAAAACAGAATGAAAACAAATTAACAAGCAAAACAGTAAGAAATATTTATTTTCTGAGAAAATATCCTACAAAATTGTGTGGCTTAACTACCATTAAACTGTTCACATAAAAATAGAAAATAATGTGATTAAATATATTCTTGACAATCATTTAAGTCCTGCTTTACATATTGAATGGTTTCAAATATAGAAAAAATCCAAACCTCACCTATAAAGAGCTTATTCAGTCTGCATCTTGTATTTTTAGTTTGTAACTGGATAAGTGTTGATGCATAAAGCTGTAATTCACCAGTGTTGACCATGATTTTTATGAAAATAAATAAGTAAACAGACTGAGATGATACAAGCTGAGCATGTAGAATTCATCCTAATTCCACTTGGGCAGAGAAATTCAAGTAAACAGAGTCATACCATGAAATTTTCATAAGAAAAGCAATCTAGAAGCAGCACCCTCACCTGGTTCTCAGAGCAATTTTCTCCTGGTATTATAATTACTCCTATGAATCCATTGGCTGAAGTTACAAAATAAGATGCCTAAAGGTAAAAGTAAAATTAGTACGTACAAAAATGTTTCTTCATCATCTAGAATATAATGAGATGGATCTCCAGCTTTCCACTGTGTCACCAAAGCACACTTTAATGTCCCAGTTAAGCACTAGGTTCACTGTCCATTCCTTGCCTGTTCAATGCAGATTCAGCTTAACTAAGACAGTGATTTTAGAACATACCTTTCCCATCCCAGACACCTGCTTTTATTTAACCTCTGTGAAGACAGATGTCTGCTTTTCTTCCTGGGCATGAGGGAAACCATATAGAAGGCCATCTTAAACCAGCCAGTTGATTTTTACATGGCTCAAACATGTGTGATAAATTGGGTCAGATAAGTGACACATTCCCAAGTGCCTCTATCACCAGAGGAGGTAGAGACCTAACTGTGTTTGTCATTTTGTCCCATTAGGGTACTATTTAGTGTCCCACAAACCCAAGAGAGCTGTGTTTGGTCAGCACAAAGGAATCAAACCATCACACTGGGTACCTATAGCCAGCAGTCATTTGTGCAGACAAGGATTTGAATTGTGATTTACATCAAATACCAGCATGCAGGT
This sequence comes from Passer montanus, assembly GCF_014805655.1. Lineage (NCBI taxonomy): Eukaryota > Metazoa > Chordata > Aves > Passeriformes > Passeridae > Passer > Passer montanus. The sequence goes on along the minus strand of NW_024367707.1, from coordinate 7,803,761 downwards.
AGCACGTGACCTCTCCTCTCTAACCTTCCCCTTGCACAAGGCAGGCTGGCACTGCTCACACTGGCACATAAGTGAACACCAAAATCAGCTTTCATGTATTTGAAGGTTCCAGCCTCTCCACTCCTGAGCTGAGGGCTCTGTATCTCCCACTGCTGGTGTTAGTGATGTCAGCAGTTTTTGCACTCCCAGCCCACTCTTATGGAGTCTCCGCAGCGAGGTGAAAAAGGATCTCCAGAAGCACCGAAGTGTGTGGCTGCCCCTTTGGCTCAGGGGTGCATGGAAGCCCCTGGGGGTGCTGGGTATGCTGCTGCTCCAGGTGACGCAGAGGCACTTTGGTTTAGAGCTCTAAAGGAAACAGGGCAATGGGAAGAAGAGCTGGACTCTCAACATTCTTGCTCCCACATCCATCAGGCAGCTGATATCCCCAGGGGAGCACCCAAGGGAGCAGTTCAGTTTGAACTGCAGTTCAGTTTGTGGCAGCAGGACCCATTTCTGAAAGGGAAAGAAAAATGCCCAGTGTTAATATTTAGCTGGAAATAATTTTTATTTATAATAATGACATAATGTTTTTATAACCTCAGTGGAATAAGAACTACATGTCATACACTGATCCCACTGCTCAGCAACTGAGCAGGGGCAGTAATTGCCCACAGTTTTTAAATTTGGAATGGACTTTGATTTCATTGTTTGTTTTATGACCACACATTAGATGCATTATTATTACCACTCCCATGGAAAATGCTATGAAGGTAGCAACTCTCTCAGAAAAGAAAATATTATCTCACTCTTAATATTTTCTTGGGTGGAGAAGGGGTGTAGAAGCTGTTGTTTTTCTGATGCATGCTGAAAAATCCTTTTGAAATACCACCTAATTTTCAGAGCAGAAAAGAGGAGCACTCAATGCCTGCTACTGATAGCCTGTTAGCCTGTGTCCTTGAAAATTAACATGCTACAAGGAGAAAATGGCTAGTTCTGAAGTGTAGCTCCTCTATGTCTCAAAGTATCAGGAGTAATTTTCTTTAATGGATGATTAAAAACTTTTGCCCCACTATTATGGCACTGTATGGAGCTGCCATCAGCAGTGACCTATTTGCTGTCAGGGCAGAAATACTTGCTTCAGACACTGGCCTAAATGCAAATGATTGTTAGTTGGTGCTCATCTGTTGGCAGTGTGATACCCTTAGAAAATAAATAACTTCTGCCAGCGGGCCTTCCTTGCTTGGCAGCTGGGCTCACTTGGGTTCCCTCCCCTTCCTCGTGGTGCTGCGGGCACAGCCCTCACAGAGGACAGGCACGTGAGCACTGCTTACAGAGAAAGCTCTCTGCAGCTCTCCTGGTGTGCCTAATGCTCACATGAAATGCTGTTACTGCTGGACTGGGATATGTGTTTTCTTTGTAAGGGGCTGTCAACCACAAGACCTCGGAAACTGTGCCAGAGAATGGGGAGATCTACTTTAAAATGTCACGCAAATTTTCTGTGCTTTCAAGGGGGCTCTCACATCACATTTCCAAGCTTCACCATTCAGCCATGCAGGATTGTTTTTTTCCAAATGGATTTGGTGGGAGTGATGGCATTGAGGACTGAGTGAGTTGGTCAGCCCTGTGCTTCTTTGACCCAGGCTTTACTGGAGACCAAAAACTGCCATAAATTATCATTGCAAACACTGGCAACACTAGGGATGAAAAAAGTCAACAAACCTTGCTGTGTTATTAAAGGCACCATTCTGAACATGAAAAGGCTCAAATGTGGAGAAGGAAATGTTTCAGCTCATCTGGGAGGAGAAGTCCAGTTATTTTTTGATGCTGCTTGTGTCCAAAGCACCTCCTGATGCACAGGCGGCACAGCTGCATCAAGGACAGTGGCCCTGAGAAAGATCCAGGGAACAGGTTACACATGTGGCTTTACAACGTCAAGACTATAAACCTGAAACAGCAGCTGTGCAACCCACCTCCTGCAACCCACCTCTCACCAGGTTTTCACTTTCAGCAGTGAAGTCAAACCTGCATCCCCCAAAAGACATCTGCCCACCTGCAATCCAGTCCATGCCTAGTCACTCTGTCAGTACTCAACTGGCATCAGCAGCATCAGTCTTTCCCTTTTAAGCTGTACAAATGTTTGTAGTGTCTGATAAGAGATGAGTGGTGCTACTTTAAAAGCCCTTCCCTCCTCTCACTCCCCCAGTGAGATCAAAGTTTTCAGTCCACTACTTTCTTGAGGTGTATTTCATAACAGTGATAATGAACACATAGCAAAAGGAGCACTTTGTAGTTCTTTATTTAAACCTTCCAGGTGAACCAGTCCCATATTGATAGAAGGGAGCCCTGTTGAAGAATCTTTGTCACTTTATAAAAACATCTAAGTGAAAATCCTTTTTGGGAAGAGGAAGTTCCTATGTGAAGTTCTACCTGCAGCAGCCATCAGTGTTCAGCCCTGCAGAGCATGGTTTGCACGGGGCTGATGAGTGTGTAGGGTGGCAGGGGCTGGGGAGGGCAGGTGAGAAGATGGCCACCAACGAGGGGGCTGGATGCAGGGAATGGGGAGGACATGAGAAGGGACACTGCAGAAAGCAAGAGGCAGGTGAGTGAGCTGGAAGGGACAGTTTAGATGCCCTCCCTCCTGCAGAGCAGAGGGAAGGGAGGGAGGCCACAACAAAAATAAGGTGAGGTGGCAGCTTTGATTAGCCTTTGAGACTTCCTTCATGCAGGACACCACATTTCCAGCAGCTTTGCAGGGCTGAAAGCTGCTGTGCTATCACAAGGACTGTGCAAAGGGCTGCACTTTTCTGTAGGAGCCAGCCTTTGAGTTGTCACCCTGTTTGTGGGTACAAAACAAGGCAAGCTAGCTAAACTACTGCAATATCACACTGTGCTCGTGCTTGACTCCGATCCCACAGATAAAGGCTCTGCCTGCAAACATCTCATTAAAAAAAACAAAAGCTTCCATTAAAAGAAAAAACAACCAAACCCAAAACATGAAGACTTATCAAAACACAAGCAGTGACACTACACTGGAAAATATTTTGCAAACACAAGCACACAGTACATTTTTGGAGCACTCACTAATTTTCCCACCCACACGCAGGACTGTCCCTGAGATGTAAGCAGGTATGATGGTCCAGCAGCACAGTGAACTGCTAGGAAGGGAACCACCACATGTGCTGCACCTGCCCTGGGCTGGTCCTGGGAGGGGACTGGGTCAGCACACTCACCAGCTCATCTCTGGTGGCCAAACGCCAAATACGCTCCCTGCAGCCTGCCTGGCCATGGACTGCGGGGCTGCAGCCTTGCATGGCAGCAGAGCAGCTCTTGCACCACTCTCCTAGATCACAGCTGCTCAGGCAGCCAAAGAAGTCAAAGACATCAGCTGTCCACAGGCATGACCCCACTCAGAGAAGGGCGTGTTGGAGAACATCAGAAAAACCACTATTCCACAGGAAAATTCCCTTCAGGCATTTATTGTTTCTGGTTTTGATTGCTGAATTTCACTTAGAAAAGTTCCTCGCTGCCCATGCTGTCAGCTCAGCCTGAGCAGTGTTTCCAGGCCAGCACCACAGGGCATGCCTGAAATGTTTTTCTATCTCAAATAAACAGGACACATGCAGTGCCACAGGAGTCAGGAATTGAATGCAGCAGGGACTGGAACTCCAAGAGATCACTGCTCCGTGTGCTGTAGATTAGGTTGGGAAACCAAATATCCTTTGCTCATGCATAACATCCACAGAACAGTTGTTTCCATGCTACTTTCATGTTACTTTTTCAAGCAGGGCCTGATCACTTTGTTATTCCAATTATACCTTTCTATGGCAAGAATCTCATCAATGTGTAACTGTTTTAAACAAATTACCAGTTTGTTTAAAATAGTTAAAATCCAGATTATTTAGTAATGTATATAGCTTGCTGACTGAGAAAATCTAAGAAAGAACACAAATATAAAAATGAGTAGACACTATGGATCTTATTCTAATTTCCCTCAATAATAAGTAACATTTCTCTCCATAATTCATTACAGATTTCATAATAAAATAAAAATAAAATAAAATAAATTTAAAATTTATTTTAAATTTATTTTATTGATTTAAATCAATAAAATAAAATAAAATTACCTGAAACTATTTAACTTAAAAATATGAAATAGACTCTTACTAAAGTTTAAGCTTATGGCTTGATACTGCTGTTATTATTCAACACATAAGGTTGGTCTTTACAGAAAGTCTAGTGTATAAATGAACATAAATACATAATTCCTTATATCATTCCTGTGCAATGTTCCTTAATATAAAAAAAATCATGTAGTCTTTAATTTTAAAGTTACGTTTGCATCTGTGTAAAAGCTTGACCCAAGAATAAAAGTAAAGGACAAAGAATTGAAAACCAAGTTCTTCGATATACCTTTTTTAGTATTACATGCATTAAATTTTTTTGGGTTGCAAATCTGCATTTATGAATTTGTGCTGAGACAAACCTGACCATCTACTGTACATGCAGAGATCTCAAATCTCATCCTCACTGCCTAGCCTCAATTCCCATCAGAAGTGATTTGCTGCCTGCATTTGTCAGCACACTCCATGGAACACTCCTGGGTCTACTACTGTCTGACACAAGGGAACTGACAGATTCTCACTGAATTCGAAGTTTGAGGTAATGAAAAAAGTTAATTTATTTCTAAGGGGTCTCTGCTTGTTTATTCGCTCTAAACTCTATTTTGCATTAAATGGCAAGCTCAAGATGATTGCATCCTGATGCAGTAGATTAAAAATCTGGAGGTTCAGGATGGGTTATTTTTCTTATCATTATCACTGTTAGTTCACCACTATATTCTGGCACTTGAACAATGTCCCTATGTCAGCAAATGGAGGCAAGCTCAGTTATTCCCAATTTCTAGTGCTAGCAGCCTGGAATAGCATAGCCTTGTACAATAGTCTGTGTGGGCTTTCCCTAAAACAAGTTCTAAGGGGCACCTTCTCTCTGCAGGAACAGCTGGCCCAGAGGGCAGCCAGGTGGGACCAGCTCCACTGGCCTCTTGTTTTCAGCATTCTTCACCCACACGTCTGCTCCAAAGTCCATCAGCAGCTTCACCAGCTCCACGCTGCAATTCCTGGCAGCCGTGTGCAGAGGGGACTCCAGGCCCTTGCCGCTGTTCACGTTTGCTCCTGAACAACAGGAGGGGCAAACAACAATGAGAAGAGCCATGACTGCACAGCAGCCCATCTTCATTCACTGCACTAGCTGCTCTTTCTCTGAATAACACACAAGTGCTGAAGCCTGCACCCAGAGCTGGACTCCCTCACGCTGGGGCTTGGTGCCACAATCTGCACAAGCACAACTCTCACTGGCTGAGGAGTGGGGTTGTGACAAAGAAAACAATCCCAGAGGAATGGTGCATGAGGAAGTCCTTCACCCTTCACCTTCAGCCCAGCCCAAGGGTATCTTGAAGCAAGACAAAGGTGTAGCTCCCACCTGTGGCCCACCTCTGCTTCCCATCCCTTAAAATAAAGGCAGGATTTCAATGTGCTCTGTACTGGAAACTTAAGCTGGTGGGATTGCCAAATGCCAAAGTATCTGTTAGGGAAAAAATGCGAGGATGGAAAAGTTCTAGAGGTCCTTCATAGAAGAGGGCATAAGCATCCCTGATGAGAGTTCCCCCATTCATTACCCTGGATTAATGGCTCCTAAAACACCCTAAGAAAGGTGAGCTGCAGAACTAATTCAAAACTATAATGGTTTTATAGTACACATTCCCATATACAGAGGGCAGCAGAAAAAAATTAGCAGAAAAAAGAAAATAGTTGCCAAACATTTAATTCAGATTAAATTAAAAAGATTTAGATTAATTTGTATTTGACTTCTTCCCAAAAAAGGTCATTGTACTAAACAGTGACCTACCAAAACGTGATATAGATGATTTTTGCTTGTCTTTTCTAAAGTAGCTTTGTTGGTGCATCATTTTTGTACCAGTTATGTGGCTACTTTAGGTATATGGCCCCTTTGGCTAGAAGACCTGTACTACTGTGGATAACAAGAAGTGGTTTTGTGTAATTATCCAAGCATTTAGATTTACACCTTTGTGTGATGCAAAGGATACAGTGCTGAACCTTCTTCTGTGTTGGAAATGTCTCCAACTTTTCATGAACTCATTGGAAATCAAAACTATGCAAAAGTGGCTGAATCAATTGTTTTGGGTAAAGAGGAGGTAAAAAAAAATTAAAAATTAAATTTCTTCCTGTTCACTTCAAATAACTGCAGCATCACATGCACAGACATTGGAAAAATTAGCTTGTTCCAGGCACAATCAGCCATGTGAAATCCAGGATCACCCATTATTTTGTTGGGAGCTATTAAACTGAATTCCTGATCATCCTGCTACCACATTTAATCAGAGCTGCTATTAGGAGTGAAGCATCTCCTGGTCCCAAAGCAGGAGCTCCTCTAAATCTTTGATGCAAAGATAACCCAAAGACAGATGTTTCAGGAAACGAAAGTACACCATTCTTTACTTCTGTTTTTACCTGACTCAAGCAGCTTCTTGGCACAGTTCAGTTGCTGGTTCTCACATGCTACATAAAGCGGAGTACCCAGGTGCTTGATGTTGTGATCTATATTTACCCCACGGGATGCAAGGAGTTCGACACATTGCACATGACCTTAAAAGGGATAAAGGAAGAGTCAAATCACAGAGATCAGGCTTTTTTTTTTCAGCAAATTCTCTGTTGCAGCAGTGTAGTTTGGCAAAGATTCAATGTTTTGTCAAGAGGTGGTAGTGTAATACTTTCATCCACTCCAATGGATCCAGGAAACAAAAGAGGAGCTGAAAAGCCACGTTCAGCAAAACAGGCTAAAGCCTCACAGGCTAAAGCCCTCACATTTTATCTGACTCATTTGAGATGTCTACTGCAGATGAGATGAATCACTCCATGTTTCTCTCCAGTCCTTTTGAAGACAGCCAGACGTCTCCCTCAAATGTCCACATTGTAGGCAGCTGGCCTGGACACTGCATTCCCTTCCAGGTGCACTCAGAGGATCTGACAGCTGAGCTGACCTGCCCTGAGGAGCAGCAGGGCTGGGAAGAACTGCACCCCTCATGATGAGACCAATTAGCAAGGCATTTTACATGACCCAAACCACAAAAATTATCTTCTTTATCTCTCCCCTCCACTTCCACACGCTGCTAGCAGCATGGAAAGGAGAGCTGATGCCTGTGGGGTTACCTCTCTTTGCTGCTTCATGGATGGGGGATGCCAGGTCACAGGGTGGCTGTAGGCTGGCTCCATGCTCCAGCAGTAAATTCAAGCAAGCCACACTGCCACTGACACAAGTGTTGAACAGTGGGGTGTGCCAGTCAACAGTCACTCCATTCACCTGGGGGAAAATAACACAAAAATCCAGCAAGACTTTTTTCTTCTTGGTATTTCAAAATTGATGACAACTAACCAGTTTCTCAGCAGAAAATAGGGTTTTCGATATTTTTTATTTAATTCCATGCCAAAACACCTCAGTGCTTCTGAAGACTATAACTTTTCATTAAAATGATCATTTAAAAAGTATTTTTTTTAATTGCCCCCAAGATTCTCCTAAAAAAAGAAAAAAAATCATCAGGGCTACTCCAGGGTCTCTGAGTCTCTCAGGAGTTACCAAGCTAAATGTAAGACCACGATCACTTCTCAGTCATCTTAGCTGAAACACATCAATCTATAGCCCCCTCCTGAAACAGTTCATTTTTGGCTTAAAGTGTGCAATCCTTCCTTATTTTCTAATTTTTTTTCTTACGTTTTAAACTAAAAGGTAATATCTGGTAAGGTAACATATGTATGAATGAATTTTCTTATTCACTATAATATTGAAGTTAGCTTGAAAAGTAGTGGCCATGACACACCATTTCACCATTTTACTTGCATCTTGTTTCCATTTTCTTCCCATTTTTTGTCAGCTGAACCTAACATTCCTATGCCTCTACTTAAGACTCTGCGTATTGATAGTGATAAGATTAATGTGTGCATAAAACAAAACACACCCTTAACTGCTGCAGGATTATAAACACTTTGCAAGATGAACTTCCCCTTGTTCTTGTGAAAGATGAGAACATTTCACATCCTCATCTAAAGAACAATAATAACTGCTGCTTATATCTGTGCTTTTTGGATTGCTTTATTAGGAAGTGCCTTTCATAAGTACTTTAAGCTGAGCTAAGTACAGAGTGTAAATCACAGAGATACTCTGCTATGACACCATGTGGCATTAAAGTGTGGTAGTACAGCATACTAACACTAGAGACAGTGGTCTGGTCCATACTAACCCTAGAGACAGTGGTCTGGTCTGCCCATCACCTACTCACCTGAGCACCATGTTTTAACAGGACACTGGCACAGGCAGCATGACCCCCCAGGCAGGCTTCATGGAGAGGAGACACCTGGTCTGCTGTAACAAGATTGACATCATTCCCCTGATAAGATAATGGAAAATATCATTACAACCAACTACTAAAACCCCCATACAAAAATCCACAATTAAAAAAACCCCAAAACCTTCTTTAAAAGTCTTATTTAACTAGACTTTCCTCAACTGCCTGCAGCTATTTATCTCAGAAAGTAAGCAGGTGAAGGGGATGAAGAGGCTGTGATGTTTGGCTGGAGTGGATACTGGCACAGCATACCTCAGGCCCTGCCTTGTACACACTGAAAACCAGCACAAAAGCTTAGTGGACTGTCCAGTGGTTGTGTATATTGTGGTTGTTTGACTGGCTTGAACCCTGAAATGCTCTTGAAGTATTTTCTGCTCTTTGCCTCGAGGCAACCACTGAAGGAAAGAAATGCATCAGAAACATTGGTTGGATTCCACAAGATCTTTTGTTTCTAACAGCCTTGGTGCTCCAGAAGACTAAGCTGGAAGAGTCTCCAATGCCCCTTCCCTTTCTATTATCTCCTTCACAGGTATTTTAAAGAAACAAAGTGGTGAGGTTCACAAATCACTTCTACCTATCCCTGACCTTCTGGAGAGACCAGGCCCTGAGATATGCTCAGGCACTTCAGAAACAATGTCTGGATGACTGAATTGAAGCATCAACCAGACCCATGACTGGGTCCAGAGCTGGCCCCTCAGCTGGGGCACCAGAAACAGCTCACAGGCACACACAGGAGGTGCAGAGGAGCTGCCCTCGGCCATCCAGAGATCCCAGTGAGCCCATTACCTCTGCCACAGTTAATACATCACCCAGGATAGTTCAGTACATCATTAAATTCGTGCACAACATGAACCCAGGGGAGAGGTACCTGTTCAATGAGCTTCTTCAGAGAAAGCAGACGCCCATGGATAGAGGCCTCATGTAAAGGAGACCAGTCTGAAATAAAGTCTGTACAAAAACAAAGACAGGAAAAAGGCTAAAAACTCTATTTTGCTAGCGTACTTTACTTCAACTGTGCGACCTCCCTTCTACTTTATTTGAGCTGCCAAGATTTCTTTGGAGCAGATAATGTGAGGGAGACAGTATCTCCTCTGGTGCATTTTTAACTCATCCCATGCTTGCACTGCACGGCTGTGCTCCCCTCCAGAAGACAGGAGAGGGATTTGCAGAATGTCACCTCGCTCTGGCTGAGCTTGTCCCTCTCTCTGAATTATTTCCAGGGCCTTTTTTTTTCACAAACTTATTACATTTTACCAATTATCTCTAAAGGAATATGTTTTGAAGAGGGTTCAGCTGATCAGTCATTTACCCCTGCTCAGAGCTGGACTAGAGTCAACAACACTTGGCAAGAGAAGGGACCAAAGTACAAGGAGGCAAATTGTGCTACCTGTTGATTCTGACATTCAGTTTTCAGTGTTTGCCATGAGCGGTGCATTTTAAATAATAGCTGTGTCCTCTGCATTGCTGAAACCACAAAGTGAGGTACAGCATGTATATACCATGCAAATATTAATAGAGGGAGATCTTCAGTATTACAGATGTTATGGCTCAGAGCCAACTGACAGCAATAATCCCTCTGGGAGATATTTACATCCCAGCATTCAAAACCCAGCATCTGCTCTGTGTCAATGTCCCAGGTTCCCCCTGGAAAGGAAGGGAAGCCTTTACAGAGGGCACTTCACACAACTTCCTGTGGAAAGACATTTTGCTGTTCTCTGGGGATGTCCTACCCTCCTTCCACTACAGAGATACTCCAGTGACCAATCAATTTGCTGGCTGAGTTGCTGAGGTTCTCAGGAACCATATTAGAGTACATGCATGGAATGGAATCCTTAACAGTGGGAAGTCTGCCTTCAGCAAAAATACCCTAATAAGCCACTATAATTCTTTAAAAGAATGTTTACGCATAAGCTGATGATCGTACAGGTTTTAAATGAAAATAACTTGTATTTAGACCAGACATAAAAATGTGGTGGTGAAATAATGGAACAGCTTGCCTAGACAGGTGGTAGATGTCCCATTCATGGAAAGATGAAAGATTCGAGGTGAAGTTGGATGGGGCTCTGAGCAACCCGGTCTAGAGGAAGGTGTTCCTGCTCATTGCAGGGTTGCTGGACTAGACAACCTTTAAAGGTCCCTTCCAATCTAAACCTGGCTATAAGTCTATGAATTAGCTTTTAAATAAATTTGCATTCTTTGTTATTAGCATTATTTGAGCTCTGCCTGCCTCCTTCTATGCTCCATGGGCTGCATCCCACAACAGTTACAGTTACACAGTTTTATCAGGTTCCCAAACATCCTTTGGCTTTTGCAAATAGACAGCCAATTCTGGGCTCTGGTTCTGGTTCATAAGGATAGCAAAACTAGGCTACAATTATTAAAGCACAGAATGATTAACTGACTGAAACAGCTTTGCTCTAAGTGATGTGTGTCAAAGTGATGCTTATCTGACTGTGCTGTTGTTCTTACTGGTCCTGCCCGTGTTACAGTCAGTTGTTTCCAGAGTATGTAAAGAGTTTTTCCCCATTTAGAAACTAATGCCATTGCCTAAATTGCATGAGTTATAAGGGAAGTATGTTTATAGATATTCTAAAAATCTACATTGAAGTACAAGTTTTTTGAGCTGCAACTTGAACTTTTTTTGGCCACACAAATATTGGCAGGTGCTTGTGCCTGTACCAACCTGTGCATTGTACCAACTAATGATATCATCATGTCATGATGATATAAGAGGGACATATCCATGTGTGGATTTTATCTATTCAGTCCTTGCTTGAGAAAAGAGAGGTTTCTGCTGAAATTCTAAAAAGAGCCAGACCAGCCATCTGTGGACTGGCTATAGGCTTGCAAGTTTCCAAGTTTTAACAATGAATTAAAAGATTGACTATATAATCATTTAAAACACATGTCAGTGAAAAATAAAAGAGATATGTGCTAACACATAATCTATCTGGGAGCTCAGTAACTGAGAGAAACCTAGAGTTTTATCCTAGGTGGAAGTGGAGCCCTATGGAGTCCATCACACCAGCCTTGGATACCTTGGGAGGAACAGGATTAAAGGCCTGACTGATGACTAACTGTGATGGCATAATTCCAGATCTGCTGCCATGAACTGCACAGCCCCAGGCTGATGTCTTTCCTGCCCCACCTCCAACTGCAGCAAGCACCTCTAACCTGCAGCAATGCCAGGGAGGCAACCCCCTGGAAGGGATGGCAAATTTCCCCAGTTTCTTGACCCAAGGCATCACCTTCTGGCAAATAACCATATTTCTATTTTCTGCCTGCTCCAGGATGGAACTCAAGTTTCTTGCCTGGTAGAAGAGAAAGGCTGCAGCGGATTTCCTTGTCTCACTGCCCTCTTACACTTCACAGGAGGCACACTGTCAGAATATAACAGATCTGTATTGTATTTGATTAAGTCCTAAGCAAATGTCAATTCCAGCTGACCACGGGCTTTCAAAATCCTGAGCTAGTGACTTCCATGAATGTGCCCCAAGCACTCTGCCACCAGAGCTGCATGTAGAACAGCAAGGCCAGTGTATGTGGGGGGCACAGCTGTTCATTGTCTGTACCACCACGGAAACAAGGACTCCTCACTGTCAAAAACAGGTACAACTGCTCTTTCACAAAGAAACAACATAATTTGTCCAAATTTTAAATTTACCCATACCTTAGTCCACAGGGAGGCTCAGTCAGACCCCAGTAGTTCAGCATCTAGACTTCCAAATCCCACTGGCTTTCCATGGCTTTGGGTCACCCAGCTCCCCTCCCACTGCAGAAAGTTCCAGCCAGCCCAGAGGTCACATTAAACCTCTGGTCATATTTGATGGCATTGCCATCACTCAGGCACGTGACACTGGCAGGGTGGTGCGTACAGAGGGAGTCTTATAGCAATAACCATGCACACATGCAAATTCTGACTGCTCCCAGTGCTCTCACAGGACCTTTCTAGAGCATTCTAGAGCACTAGAAAGCACTAGGTTTTTGTGGTGATGGCTGAACCGACTTTTTCCAACCTCTGACCGTGTGAGGGCATTGCACTCTCTGTCCCCAGGCTGGTTTCCTCCCATGCCTCTCATGTACAGCACAACTTGAAAGGGGCTCTTAAGTCCTTCCAGTGAAGGTATGCTCTTGCACTCATATTTGCAGATGCAAAATCCTAAGGCATTATATAGAACAGCATTACAAATGGTATTTTTCACACTCAAAGACTGTGCCTTAAAGTTTGTGATCTACATAGCCTGAGCCAAATACATTCCTGCTGGAAATTGCCAGAAGAGCTTACTGACTCTGCTAAGGAACAGGGAGACACAAAAGGAATGGACTAAACTTTGATCTTCAAAGGACCAAATGATCTGTGTGCAGCACTGTGCCATGTGGGATTCCCTCCTTCCACCGTTTTACTGGAGCTCATCTCTGGTGTGGACTGGTTCTGTTTCACACTGTTAATAATAACATTGTGCCTGCCTGCTCACCCCAGCCTCAGGCTGTTCATACGTGGCACACACGAGGGCAGGCAGACAACACTGCAGATAGACTGGTCAGCCTTGCATTTCGGTTCTATGGCCTTAATTTTCAACTTGACATTAATGGAAACATCCTGAACAGCCCAGGAAAAGAGCAGGGATAGCATAAAGTCATGTTTTCTGAATTTGCCACGTTTTCTGAATTTCATTCATTAGATGAAGGAGTAACTTCACAGAAACAGAGCGACATTGAACATATGCAGCTCAGGATATGAAGTTAAATTACTTGTCTTTTTTTACCATGTCATATTTTCAATGGCTCTGGGCCAGACACAGAGCAATGACCCGAGTGAGACCATTTGTCTGGGTAACTGCTCACAACAGCATTGGTCACAGCAATGCCACTGCAGAACAACCCAGTACACTCAGCCTAAACAGCAGTTAGGTCTGATCATCTGAAAGACAAGGGCAAAGGATAAAAGATAAAGGAAAAAAGGAAAAAGAAAAAGGAGAAGACAAAAATGAAGAGCAAAAATTAAAATAATCAAAAGAAAGGCGAAAAGGAAGAAGAGAAAGAAAGGAAGAAGAAAAAGAAGGAAGGAAAGGAAAGGAAAGGAAAGGAAAGGAAAGGAAAGGAAAGGAAAGGAAAGGAAAGGAAAGGAAAGGAAAGGAATTGAGCTAGTGCTGAGCTTCCTGCTGGCACTAATTTAAGTCAAACACGCCACATTCCAACTTATTTCTTCGTGTGCTGCGCTCCAAATGCAGCATTTGTTTCTGCTGGCACAAAGTGCAGTACAAAACCAACCACTCTCTTCTATGACACGAAAGAAAAACAACCAAAATTTCAGTATCAAACAGAAACAGCTTTTCAAAATCCCCTCAGAAGCACAAAGGGTGTTTAGTGGGACAGACTGAGGACTGTCCTGCAGCAGGCTCTGGAGCAGCAGGCTGCCCCTGTCCCGGCCGGGCTGAGCCCTGTCCCGGCGGTGTCACTTACCCCTCACCAGCGCGGTGCCCGGCGGCGCTGCACATGCCTGGCCCCCCGCTCCTTGCACTTTGCTGGCATTTTGGTTTGTTCTCTCATCATCCATCTCAGCCCCGTCTGCCCAAGCGCTGTTTTTTCACTTTGTGGTTGGTCTCCAGAGTTCAAATTCCATCGTCCCCGGTGAGCCCCCAGCGGCCGCAGCGATCCCTGGCGCGGGCCGGGCCCGCATGAGGCGAGCAGCCCTCACGGCAGCCGGGCCGTGCTGCCGGCAGCAACCCGGGCAGGAACCCGAGCACCTGGGCTGCGACTTAACCAAACAGCTCCCGGGCTGCCCTGCTCGGCTGCCAGCGACCCAGCCGAGCGAGAGATGTGCCTGATGTCACATCCTCTGCAACGCGACGCCCAATCGGGGCGCCCGCCGCTCGTTTTTATCAGGAAGGAAATTCTTAGTTTGCCGAAAATACGAGACAGAAAGAGCCAGTTCGACTAGTTGAGCAAACTCTGCCTGCAGGGGATGCGCGGAGAGCCGGCAGAGCCCCGGGCAGGCAGAGCTCTGCCCCGCTCCCCGGGCAGGGCTTTGCGCCGCTCCGCTGGGGCGGGGCAGAGCGCGGAGCTGCGGGGCAGAGCGCGGAGCTGGGGCGCGGGCAGGGCGCGGAGCTGCGGGGCCAGAGCGCGGAGCTGCGGGGCAGAGCGCGGAGCGGCGCGGGCAGGGCGCGGAGCTGTTGGGGCAGAGCGCGGAGCGGCGCGGGCAGGGCGCGGAGCTGCGGTTCCAGAGCGCGGAGCTGCGGGGCCGCCGTGCCCGGGGCGAGCGCCGCCTGCCCGCGCCTCTGCGGAGCGGGGACAGCGAAGCGCAGCAGGGATCGTGTCCCCCTGCCCTGTCCGGCTGAGTTCACTGAGTCACACCCGCGGTTTTGTACCAAAACTTCTCAGCCTAAACAAACCATCACAAACCGAACAGTTTTAAAAAGTCTTCATTATTGCGGAAACCCATGGCACCAGGAATATTTCTCTGTCTGCTCTCGGGTGCCCTGACCCCCAGGGGAACACTGACTTGGACCCTCATTCATGGAGAAAGTTTTCTAGACTTCAAGATAGACTAGAATCAACAAAAGTGTGAAATAGATTATAGAGAGTAGTGTAGGTGTATCACTTGGTGAGAAATTCGGGTTTTGGGAATTTTAGTATGTTGTGCATGGAAGCAAGATGGAGGGCACAGGATGTTGTCCTGGGTTTCTTCTTCATGCTGCTTTCTTCCTTCTTCTTCATGGGTTTGGGTGGCATTTTGTAACTGGGCAGAAAAGTCCGCATTGCGGGCTCTTTGGGATCAGTTATTGGGTTACAAGGGAAAATAATCCAGGTGTCAGTTCTTAATTGGATAGTTTAGTCTTAAAAGACCTTGTAACAAGAGATTGTTGGCCATTTTGTGCCTTCTAATGAAACGCTGCCAAACTCAGGTTGTGAGACTGTTTTGCTGATAAGAAATAATAAACACCTGAGCCCAAACATGCACTAACATCTCAAGTGCCTTCAATCCAGACCCAGAGAAACCAACAACTGGTACCACCACAATTACTTTTTCAGGAGCATCTTTGTCTCATTTCTCTGTCTCTTTTGCAAAAGTTCTGTTCTCACAGATCATTTCTGTTTGACCTATTTTCCTTCCCAATTTAGTATCGTTTACAAGCACAAAATCCTTTTTCTGTCACTGAATATTTGCCCATTTGTGTTCAAGTGGAAGTAGGCAGAACTTCCATGCAACGTGTTTTAACATCAACCTGGACCTCAAGATAAACACCACAGAACTTCAAATACAGATTAGAAACAGCTTACACAACACAGAGACACAACAGAGCTTTTAAGCATTACAATACTATTTTCCTTTTAAATAGCAAATACACCCCCAAGTTCTATATAAACAGGTCTAGCTACAGAAATTACTTTATCCTTATTCAAGTGCAGCCATCCTTGGTGCATAGAAGTGCACAGTAAAGTGGAATCTACAACACTTAGTATTACCTTTTGTTCTGTTTACAGCGTGTCTTATAAAAGGAATAATTTTGTTTTCCTCCTTCAAAAATCTAAATTGTTTGGAATTCAATGGACTATTCTACTGAATTTGGAATTCAATGGACTATTCTACTCTTGGTTCTTTTTTTCTTCCACGTGCTAATCAGTTTTTTAAATTGTGCAGATTAATTTTATAATGATTGTATTATTATTATTAGCACAAAAATGAAAACGCCCCGCTGGTAAGTCTTGTCTTGGTATGAAAATTCAGCCTGGTTTCTGAGGCTGCAAACCACAGAATTACATAAAATGTTCAGAAAATTGGACACAAAACATAAGATTCATTTTTCTACTGAATTTGGAATTCAATGGACTATTCTACTCTTGGTTCTTTTTTTCTTCCACGTGCTAATCAGTTTTTTAAATTGTGCAGATTAATTTTATAATGATTGTATTATTATTATTAGCACAAAAATGAAAACGCCCCGCTGGTAAGTCTTGTCTTGGTATGAAAATTCAGCCTGGTTTCTGAGGATGCAAACCACAGAATTACATAAAATGTTCGGAAAAGTGGATACAAAAATAAGATTTGTTCAATTTACTTCAGAATCAGGGTGAGAAATCCTAGCTTTTCCTTAGCACTAGTGAAGAAATACAGGCATTTTCAAACCATGCTTTGTCTCACCTACTTTAGATGTCTGCTCTGGGGGAACACATATTGGAATTTTAGAGTCAGTCTTCACCGACTGTAAAAGGGATCCCTAAATCGTGAGCAGAGAATTAGGTGTGTATGTGTAAACAGCTGAAATGCACTCTAAAATCTGGCTGAATTGACAGCCAGGGGTCCCAGCTGTGACAGCCCTGGCTGCTGTCCTGTGCCTGGTCCTGCACAGCCTCTGGGTGCTGCAGCTCGGGGTGAAACATCTCCATCCACCCAAAGGCCAGCATTGCCCAGTGCCTGAACCTCAGAGCCTCAGCTCTGGAGTGCCTGCATCTCAGAGAGCAGGGTTTTGACAGACAGTTCAGACAGATTTATCTGCATTGATCCAAGCTGTTGTTCCCAGCCTGGCTCCCAACTCCCAGCAGAGATTACCCAAGACAAGGGATGGCAGCACTGGCCACAAACTGGTGCCACAGCTGTCTCAGTACGTGGCCCATTGTGTCAGCTCAAAAACCTATAAAAGCAGTTTGCTTCTCCAGCCTGTAAACTCGAGCCCTGAGATCCCAGCACATGCCACATCCTCCTCTAAGGCAGTAATTTCCACTCAGCAAGCAAGGCAAACATCTGGGACAGCCATGTTTTAAATCACAGCAGTTAAATCTGCCAGAGCTTGCCCTCAGGAGCACTAATGCACTGGTGTCATTTCCAGAGCTACCTTGGTTTTCTTTGGAAAGCTGCTGTGAAATCCTTGAGCTGACACAAAATGGAGAAGTTTTCCCTTGGAGAAATTAATAATACTGTCCAGTTCTTGTATCGCTAATTTCCTTTCCTCAAATAAAGTCTCTCCTCCAGAGGCTTTCCTTCTTTTACAGTTTTTCTGACATGAAATGTTTTCCTTTTCCTTCCTCTCACCCTCACAGAAACTTCCCTTTGCAAACATCCCATCATCCTGGCTGGGGACCAGACAGACTTCTGCAAGTAACTGTTCCCATCTGCAGGATGGCAAATTTACTTAGCAAGAGAGACTCTAAATAAAACAAACAAAAAAAATCCCGAAGAAGGTATCAAACACATCTTGGTTGCATCGTGGCTACATCAGTAGCACCTGGATCTGTGTTTAATTCATTGCAGATGTGGAGAAGCACCAAGATTTCCCAAGGAGCAGGACGAACTTTGCATGAGAGCTTGCAAACAAGGTTATTGTATTTTCATTGTGTCAAGAAGAAGATTAGGGGCATTTTCCCCACAGAGAGAAAAGCAAGAACAATCTGGTTTTCACCACCTGCTGCCAGTTGACTCTCAGTGAACATCTGTGTAAGAATCTTCATATGTTACAAAATATATCCTGACATTGCTTTCTGAAGTGGATTTAAAACATATGTGTGCACTCCTGCTCAGGCAAAAAGAATCCAAACCCTGAAAGTTGGTGGGTTTAAATTTGGTTTGGGTTTTGGTTTTTTTGTTTTTGTTGTTTTTTTGTTTGGTGTTTTTTTCTTTGGTTGTTGTTGTTTGGTTGTTGGTAGTGTGGATCTGTGTTTAATTCATTGCAGATGTGGAGAAGCACCAAGATTTCCCAAGGAGCAGGACGAACTTTGCATGAGAGCTTGCAAACAAGGTTATTGTATTTTCATTGTGTCAAGAAGAAGATTAGGGGCATTTTCCCCACAGAGAGAAAAGCAAGAACAATCTGGTTTTCACCACCTGCTGCCAGTTGACTCTCAGTGAACATCTGTGTAAGAATCTTCATATGTTACAAAATATATCCTGACATTGCTTTCTGAAGTGGATTTAAAACATATGTGTGCACTCCTGCTCAGGCAAAAAGAATCCAAACCCTGAAAGTTGGTGGGTTTAAATTTGGTTTGGGTTTTGGTTTTTTTGTTTTTGTTGTTTTTTTGTTTGGTGTTTTTTTCTTTGGTTGTTGTTGTTTCCTTGTTGGTAGTGGTGGTGGTTTTTGGTTTTTTTTTGTTTCTTTTCCAAATCATTATGATTTCTATCATTCCTGGAATGTTTTTGTCCTCTCTTGTGGGCTGCAATCCTGGTTTACCCACACTGCCAGGTGAATAGTGTGGTGAAACATCTCATGTGACAAGTACACACCAGCAGGCAGACAGTAGGTGTAACAACAGCAAAAGTGTCCATCTGACAGACTGTAAGGTAGTCTTGTCCAGTACCAAATTTTAAGTGAAACCAGAATACAGGCATAGAGCAGATTTAAATTTCTTTCTTCCCCTTTTCTAGCAGTTTATTATTAGTTTTGAAAAACAGTGGGAATTCTTTGGTTTGATGGCAAATCTTTTTGGTTCCCAGACTTTCCAGTGTAAAATAGTCATTTCTGAAGTTACCAAAATTATTTCCTCAAAGATATTAATTTTGTCAGAAACTTAACATTAAAAAAAAAAATTAGTTTTCCACTGATCCCAGTGTGGAGAAAACCCAAATGTAGCACAAACAAGCTCAGAGCCACAGAGGCCAGCTGGGTTGGCCCTGCTAAGCAGCACTCACATGGCAGGTCCCACACGGAGCATGTTCCCTGCATGGTGGGTGTTCCCAAAAAATGCAACTTTCCATGCCTTTCGCTGGTTTCTTTCTCTTCCCACTATCAGTACGAGGAGGACACAGCAGTAACAGCTCATGAGTATTGGAAAGATGGAATGGTGAAAAAAGAGTCATGGGAGGGAGGTATCTAATGGAGAGTCTCCTCTGCCCCAGTGCTTCTCTTCCCCAGTTTCACTGGGGTTAGATGTTCACTGCTTATCCAGCATATTACATTTCAGTAAGCTCTTCCACCCACTCCCACAGGCTGCTTTCCAGACCTTGGAGCTCACCTCTAGAAATTTCCCTCATGTGGCACAGCTTTCCACGCTTCTGCGTGTGATGGGCACAGCCAGCACATTCCAGCTGTCATCACAGCAGGACCTCCCAGCAGCATCCCTTGGGGACAGCTGCCAGCACCTTTCCACTTCTACAAAATGCAATTTGTGGACTTACACAAAAGTTACCCCAGGATCTCCTGAACCCTTGTCCAGAGCTGGGACTTCTGTTGGCTTCTAAAAATGGGCTTCAGAAAGCAACACTGCCAGCTCAACTGCTTGAGCAGCCAAAGAAAATGTCCCCAGACCCTGCAGCATCCCAGGCATGGCAGGTGCTCCCATTTGCTTTTGGTAAGGATTTTTAGTATATTAATAAGATGGGTGAAATTACTCAGCTGCCCTGAGCAATGTACTTGTCTCCCTGCCCTGCTCCTGGAAGATGGCATTTGGTGCAGTGGAGAAGAAGGTGTGTAGAATAGTTAAGCCCATAGGATCTGAACTGTTCCCAACATTATATTCAGGTCAAGGAAATCCTCTCACCAGACAGAACAGCTGCTTGGACCAGGAGCTATCCGCATTTTCTGTGTTGAAAATGCAAAGTTGGGACTGCAGTAAGCAGCCAGCTACAGCAGTAGTGTGCCTTGGTAGAAGTTTCCTTTGGTGTCCATGAGCACAGCTTGGCTTTTGTTTTGCATGAGACTTGAAATCCTCTGAAACAGCCAACAGATACTGATTCACAGTGCTGATGTTGTAAAAATAAGACTTTCCCTTCCTAAAGAATTATGAGCTGAGCACAGTGACAAGTATACATGTTTTGTCTTAGTACTGTATCCAGCTTGGCCACTCATCTGAATATCTGATTCTGCAGAAGGAAAACCTCCTCTGGAAAATGATGTACAGAGTGCAGGGCTTACCTGAGGCATAAAGATGGAGATGTGTGGCAGGGCTGCCTGACCCTGCCCTTCCTCCAGCTGTGGGACATGCCTGGTGCACAGCAGGCTGCAGAGAACCTCCCCCTCACCTGGTGGGGGTCACTCTGCATCAGCTCCCAGCATCATCCTCCATGTCCCAAACCAGGAGTGCCAGAGCCTCCCTGGGACCCCACAGGCCTTTGGTGGGTGGTGGGCAGAGGGGTCTGCAGCCAGCTCTTGCCTGGCCGTGCTGCAGGGAGGGCCAGAGCCATGTTCTCCTGCACCCTCAGAGCCCACACATCCCCTCAGGCTGCTTGGAGGGTCCTTCTCCACACACCTGCCCTCTTCAGAGCAGACCTGGGAGCTGTCTGCACGTGCAGCCCACAAAACAAGAGTTCTCTAATTCATTCTTCAGCTTGAAAAGGTGGTTAGTATTTTCTTGTTACCTGTTCTTGTGCCAGCAAGGACATTGGGGCAGGCATCTGAAGATCCGGAACAAGCCCCTCACTCAACTTACTGTTTCATCTGATGACAAAGCTTGCTAGGGATTTGTACCAGCAAAGAGAATTATCTGTAAAAGTGTACCAAGGATGAGCCCTTTTAGTCACATGCTTGAGATGTACTAAAAAAAAAAAAAAAAAATAGAAAGAAAGGGGAAAAAAAAACCTAATGAGTAATTTAATGGTCAGTGACAAAACCATATTTTTTCCCAAGCTGCTGCAAGTATGAAAAGCCCAG
Source organism: Passer montanus (assembly GCF_014805655.1). Taxonomy (NCBI): domain Eukaryota; kingdom Metazoa; phylum Chordata; class Aves; order Passeriformes; family Passeridae; genus Passer; species Passer montanus. Next base: position 7,782,785 of record NW_024367707.1, on the reverse strand, counting down.
GTATTTCTCAGCCATTTACAAGGATAAATAGCAGACAGGGACATTTTCTGCACAGTAAATAATTTCAGCTCAAAGACTTTTATAAATATCAAATGAGGTTCCATCCTGCCAGACACCCAGCAGAGCAGCTGTGCTGCCCTGCAACAGTGGCTGCCACAGTGAGTGGGAGGGAGCATTTTGGGGGTAAAACTGGAAAGCACTTTGAGAAAAAAAGCAGTGTCAGCTCAGGGGGAAATGTCTTGCCCTCTCTACACCAACAGCCTGTAGGAACCTGTCTGTGGAAAGCTGGAATTACTTTTACTTGTTGGCATTGATTTAGAGGAAAGTTTTCATTGAAGTCTTGGAAATTCCCGACCCAAAAAATGTGTTCCTCAGTCACTGTAATTATTCAGGATGCCATGTTTAATATGTATGTCTCCTGTAAATCTGTAGTGACCCTGAAAGCACAAGTAGCAAAGAAAAATTATCACATTCATTAACTTGGAGCTACTCTGGGATATTTGAGGACGAGTGGTCTTCAACAGGTTCTCAGTAATGGAAGGCACAAAGCTGCTGGGACAAAGTCAAAGTATTTTTACAAACACCAGGCTACAGGGAGCAGGAACTCACCTTCTGAAACAGTTAAGAGCAAACATTTCCCTGTAGGATAATGAGACACAAATAATATGCAAAGGATGACCCTCTGGGCCAATGTCATTAAAAATATTTCACTTTACTTACATTGTGATAGAGACAGAATGAAAAGGGATCATTAATTTCTACGTAGTTTGATGAGTACACTTCTTTGGTTTTAATGCAGAAAACAAAATATGCCTTGTTTTGACTGTTAGTAAACCCTATCACCCTCATGGGGATTGGTAAACCAGCCTTCAAAGAAATTCAGGGCTACTGTCACTGCCCATAACAATTTGTCCATTGTGACCAGAGTAAAATAGGTATTTAGTCAGCATCTAGTGCAAGAAAAGTGCAGAGAGCAATACCCCTTCCAACCCCACCCCCCCCAAAAAAAAAAAAAGATAATTTGGAATCATGTTTGTGAAGCTGGAGAATTATATGGGCAACATAAAATGAGTAAGTCTGTGGAGTCTTTAATTCTTCTTTCCCGAAGACAAAAACTTGCACATTTCACTCACATTGCTAGGACAAAAAAATAAAAGTTAGAACAAGTTTTCTCTGGAAATCTCTACATCTCCTTCCCTTCCCATTCTGTCTAATTTCTATTTTGTTAGGGCATGTTAGCCTCTATAGCCAGCAGGTAGACCTGGCAAAAAAATGAACCATTCACCACAAAATTATACTGCTAGCAAGCCCCTGGTAACAAACAGCTAAAAATATGGCAGGATTCACAGAATTGTAGAATGATTTGGGTTGCAAGAGATCTTAGAGATCATCTAGCTCCAAACTCCCTGCCATAGGCAGGGACATCTTGCATTAGACCAGCTTGCTCAAAGCTCCAGCCAGCCTGGCCTTCAACATTTCCAGGTGCCCTAAGGAGCTCCACCATCCCGTGGTTACTGCAGCCAAGGCTTCCCCTGAGCTTCACATTCCCCACCAGCATTTCCTTGTTGGGGAGAGCAAAGTTCGGCCCAGCAGCTCTCCCCATTGGCACCTCTGTCACTTGGAGAAGGAAGTTATTATTAATGCATTCCAGGAACTTGCTGGTTTGCCTGTGCCCCACTGTCTTGCCCATCCAGCAAACACTGGGACAGCAGAAATTCCCATGAGGACCAGAGCTTGTGAATGTGAGGCTGTAAGGGTCTCATCCCTTCAGTCTCACTGGTCAGGTGGGCTGTAGCAGACCCCACAATAATGTCCCTACCCTCCCTTTAATCCTGACCCCAAAGAGCTCAGGCAGCTCCTCATCCATGCCCAGGCAGAGATCCATGCCCTCCAGCTGGTCATTGGCAGACAGGGAGGCTCCTCCTCCCCATCTCCTCTGCCTGCCTTTCACAAAGGTCCTGTGTCCTTCCATTCCAACATTCCAGTCACAGGAGCCATCCCACCACATCTCCATGATGACAATGAGATCATAGCCCTGCAGGTAGGACATGCTCTGCTGATTCATCTGTCTCCCCCCTTCCAGATGTTGTTCTCAACTGAATATGCAGATTATGCTTTATTCTGCAACTCCTGATACCCTTTATTGAAGATTTTTCAATTTTAAACCTGACATAGTTTTTCATTTGCTTGCAATATACATTGTGAATTTCTACAAATAGTATAAAATTTAAGAATAAAGAAATTTGCAATAAATAAAAATCAAATTAGGTAGAAGTTCAGTGTGGAATAATTTGTATTTGACAATAATATATTATACATCATGCAGAATATTAAAAAACAAAACAAACACAGTGAGGAGCAATTGGCATGTGGGAAATGGTGATTTCTGAAAAAAAATTACACAAAGGCATCAGGAACCATCACCCCAGGATACAGATCAGACAGATTTTTCAGCTGAGAGTCAGTGAATGTATTTAATTTTCATTCTTATCAGACTTGCCCTAATGCCATGCGGGACACACCATCAGCATTTTCAATCCAATAAAGATTGCAGGGGTGTTAAATTCCAGCAGCAGGGTTGTGCTTCAGGAGAAGGTCAGGCTTGGGACAGGAAGGTGCTGGGCAGCCCCTGTGTCTGCTGTCCTGCAGAGCTGGCAGCAGTGCAGGGCGTGGAGTGGCACAGAGGGGACTGCAGGGTTTGCACAGGGCAACACAGCATTTATTTCTAACTTGTGTGGAGGGCAGAAATCTAAATGCCTTGAGGAGGGTGTTGGCCAGGCTCAAGTTCCCTGGGGGAAGACAGAGTCAGAAGATGATCCTCCCATCCCACTGCCCAAAGTGGCACAGGCAGCTCCCATCACCAAAGGAGAGAGCACACAGGTGGACAGACAGACAGACAGACAGCCTCCCTCACAACCTGCATCTGCCTGGGAAGGTGGGTGTTGGCACCTCAAGGCAGATGAGGGGAATTTCAGTTCCTACAGTATAACAAGTTTCAACAATCTAGCATTTCCCTACACTTTTTAATTTCACCCTGTGAATGACAAATTCAACTGGACAGACAGAAATTCAGGGGTTGACAGATCTGCTGTGAAAAGCTGAGTCCTAAAGAGGATGGAGGATGGTTAATGCCAATAGCAGAGTTGTCCTGTAGGAACAGAGATCACCCTGAACCCAGCAGGCTGGTCAGGAGATCAAAACAGATCTTTTTGGAGCCAAATCAGAATGAAACTTCTTTTCCTAGCTACCTTAAGAAATACTGTTTATTAAGCCCTCCCAGAATGTGTCAGCCTATTTATGCTCACTGTTGTATGTCCCCGAGGACGTGGCCCATTGGCCAGAATGCTCGCAGAGAAAAGTTAATCTCAAGCTACAGGGAAACCCGTGGAGCCAGGTTTTGGGCAGGAGACTGAGAGAGCACTGTATAGCAGTGGAATTGCAGCACATAAAAATGTCCCCAGGCAAACCATACCTTACCCAAACAACCGATTTTTTTTTTTTTAATTAATGATCCTAGAATGACAGACACCACTTTTTAAAGAAAAGAGACTTTGTGAGATTAATTTCCCTTCTCCTACCTTCAGAAAAGCAGCTGACAGATGTTTTCCAAACTCATTTTGAAAAATCACCAAGACTCAATAGCCTCATAGAAAATTGTCCCCGTCTTTCCTTATCGTCACATGAGATGGCATTTTTGAAAAAAAAAATTAAATACTTCCTCCAGCTATTTCCTCAGTACTTCCATGCATTGTTATGACACAAAGCACAGCCAATGAGAATTAAATGAGTAACTTCATAATTTGAGGTAAAAGCAAGAAAGTCTAGGTAAAGTTTCTAATGAAATTTCTTAATCTCAGGAGACTTCTGAACTTCTCTTCTAATTTATTAAAGCTGTCAGACTCTCTGATATACAGAATTTCAGAGAGAAGTAAGTCTCCAGGAAGAAGGAAAGGTAAGGTGATTTTTTGATGGGAAGCTAATATCAGGAATAAATATAGGGCACCTTCTCCTGCTTCTTGAGATAAAACTTTCTGAGAGGCTGAGTAGACTGCATTTTCTTAATGGAGATACATTTTTTCAATTTAAAATCCTATGCAAGTGAAATACTGCTTTCATTGATGATCACAGAAGGAAATCAATTCAGCATTACACATTTTGAAATGGATCCCATAAATTGCCTTAGTCCCCGACTGCAGTGCAAGTCTGACAACTCACACAGCTGAGCCTCTGTCTCTGTTTAGAGAGCAGATTGTATTCTCACTGCCACATTATTAGCAGAGCAGATGAGTTTGCAGTAAAGATAGAACTGAGAGGGACCTGCTGACATCAGATTAATATAGACGTTTCTTTCTTGATAGTATTTGATTTTCAAAGGCTCTTGAGAATTTAGTGCTCAAATCTCTGAGTTTCATGATGTATTATACCATACAAGGTCAATGATGTCACTGACAACTTTATGGGCAATAGCTCTTGCCATCAGATAACATTCAATATGTGCAAACACAGGCTGAGAACTGCATCCGTTTTTGGCTGTAATGTTGAAGGTCCAGTCTCATGAGCTGCTGAGAGCTCAGTTTATCTTACTTGTGCTGAATTAATCATAAAGAAGTATGGGAAACATTAGACCTTTGTCTCAGAAAACTGTCAGGGTGACATTAAGGGATTATTAGCATTGAAGCAGAGACTGCTGCTGCTGGAGCAGGAACAGGAGCCTGGATGCTGTTGGAAGCCAGTCCTGTGTCCAGACTCCAGGAGGCAAATTCTCTCTGACTTAAGATGTATGGGCAGTGAAAATTGGTGCCAGCATGGTTAACTCCTAAAGAAACCAGTACATTTCACAGCCTGAAAATGTGTCAGCAGCCTCTTGGACCTGTGAAGTTGAACAGGCTGGAGACAGAGTCCTTTTAATTCTGCTTCCCATTTTGCTACAACTAGTGAAACACCATTGCCTGTCTCATGGCAGAAGTTTACCAAAACTTGGCTCTGAAGAAGTGTTTTGTCCCCCAGAAGAACCTGCCCAAGAAAAATAAACAAATCTTTACAAAGTCAAACAGGCACTGCAAGTGTCACTGTACACCACATTTTTCAGCTCAAAGAGGTGCATGCTTTCAGCCCTGCTGTTTCCAAGCTACTAATCCTCACATTATTTAAACTAATACCACAATGGACAATTATAACACTCTGAAACTCTTTTCTTCTAGGGAAGTAATTAAAGCCTCTAGAATAGGGGGCAAGGGAGCAAACAAGGCTGCAAACCACTCCTGGTGAGGAAAATTAGACAAGGACAACATTTGGGTGATGCACAATCATCTTTAGTGCCCTGCTTCTCTCCAGCTCCACAGTCCAAGGACTTACCTTGAGAAATGTCAAAGCGTACAAAGCCAAAAAAAAAAAAAAAGGAGCACTATTTCCTTTGTTTTTCTTTAAACCTTGCAAAGGATGGACATTGAAATATCACCTACTATGCCTATAAAAACATTTGCAGTTCTGTCATGGAATTAAGCTATGAAAAAATGTTCATGTAGTGAATACAGCCAGATCTCAGGTGACATAACTTCGTAAGGATTTTTTCTGGAAGAGATGAAAGGATTTTTTAAGACTTTCACACAGTTTTGTGGGTTTACTCAAAACCCCCGCACTTGCTTTCATAGCATCACTTGTACCTCCAAGGACAAGATGTGTTAGCACTGGGGATAGCTGTGCTCAGGGCTCAGAGATGTACAGTGGCTGGACAGCCAGAGACTACTGGAAATTGATAGGGCTGCAGCAGACAATAGGAAGGAGATGAGAGGATGCAAAATCAAAGCTGATAAAAGATGTGCAGTATATTGTATACCTCTGATGTTTGTCACTGAAAGCTTTCACTTTCACATACTAATGGAAGAAAAATATCCACTGCCTTGATTTTGACATTGAGATTGGACAGACAAAGGGAAGAAGCTGCACAGATACTGCACAAATAAATATAGCCCTAAATACAGGGGATATCTCTGTGCCTAAATGGGTGAGTGGACGTGTGTATTTGCACCTACAAAAACATGTCAAGTGAGCTGTTTATGTTCTAGAACTTCTCAGGCTGGTGTGAATCCATGTGGCAATAGATTGTGAGGGAACTGTATCCATGATACCATTCACTGCCTGTGAAAAGGTGTTTTCAATTTTCACTGTCATATAGCAGCCAATGTTTGGTAGCCACAGAAGACAGTAAATGATGCCTTTGATTTTTTTTTTCCTTTGATACAATAATCTTGGAGTAAACAACCATTTGTTCCTCTTTCTTTTCCAGTCCCAAGCAGCCCCAGATTATCGATAGAGGAGGAAGCTCTGCAGTGGCTCGGGCAGGTGCAGCCTGGGGATTGTGTGCAGGCACGACCGACCCAGATGCCTTCTGATGCACAACCGGCACAGCTGGGCCAGGCTGGCAGGACCTGGAGGGACAAAAGGCAAGAATGAGCACCCTCAAACCCACCACCAGTGTGAGTCAAAGCAACAAACACCAGCAGGACTTGCAAGCACTACACAATGACTTGCTGAGGTCATGGAGTGTTAGATACATTATTGTTTGTATTAAAGTTGTGTTGTCAGAGTTGGTTCAGCAATTTGAAAGCTGTGAGCACTAAACAGCTTTTTCTGTATGCACAGCTAGGCTGTTTGGCATATTTTCTTGAGAAAACACCTAAAGAAGTGTCTGCACTGGAGAGAGAGAGCTCTGGAATGCTTAGTGCTTTCTCAGGATATAAGACAACCCTCAGCAGTTTTGTGAGGATAAAGGATAAGTACAGTTAATTGTTCATATATACAGAACATGCTTTTTCCAGCTACCGGTGCCTCAGCAGGTGTCTGCACAAGTAGTATCTACAACTGTGCCTTTTTACATTACCACAGTCTCAGAATATTTATATTTGTCAGTCAGTCCACCAGTGCTCCTTAAAACATTTCTTACTGTGACATCTAATTTTAGCTAAATCTGACTGAAGGGAAAACTTTTGAAGAAAGGTCTCAAAGATAGAAGGTCTTCATTTTTTTTTTTTTTCAAAAAGACATTGAGGATAAAAAATAAAATAAAGAAAGAAAAAAAAAAGAAGAAATAACAAAAAAACAAGATGAGAAGATGTGGAGTGTTTTTGCCCTTCCTGTGCTGCATGTGAGAACTCTTGTTACACATCAGAGGGTCGAGTGGTTGGAAAGCTGTCAGAGGACTGCTCCTGGGCAGTGGCTGGCACAGGGCTGCCCACAGTGGTGCTGCCCCAGGGTTTCCCCTGCAGGGTGACCGGGAGCTGTCCCCACCCCACCGTGGGTAGCTGAGGTGAATGCCAGGCACAAACCCACTGGATATGAGGCTCCATTGCTTCTGCAACTACAAGCTTGCACATGCAAACACACCCTGCCAGTGAATGTGTCTCTGTCCTTCCTTCACTTCCCTTTTGCCACAGCTCATCCAGGTGCAGCCTTTACACCTGCCCAGAGGTGCTCAGTTTTTGAACCCTCTCTTGCCCTTCCACTCCAGTTTCTGTCCAAACAGTAGCGATCACTGCAGAGTTTGACAAGTAATAGGTAGAGATGTGGGCTTAAAGGCCTGTCCTTATGTCTCACAGGTAAGCTTCATAATCTGTGCTTTTACCACGGGAAAATTTAGGAGATTAAACAGGCTGATAATATCCCCTCTGAGAAGAAATTAATAGAAAGATAAGGGATTTATAAAAAAGAACTTCTGTACTACTGTCACTGGAAGTGAAAAAAGAAACTACCATCTTCTAAAGCACTTAGGAAAACAGACACATTTGATATTTCACATCACTTAATAGCTAGTGAGAGGAGAAATTAAAGGGACCCATCTAAGTAACCTCAGTGAAGAAGTTAGGGGTAGAGAAACTCTTCAGCCTGGGGTACTTATTTCAAACAGAAGGACCTCAGAAAACACAGAAGCAGGGGGAAAAAGTAGTTGCATGTTAAGCACAGCAAAATATCTGAAAGTAGGACCAAAGGTGAGGAAACTGGGGAAACTTCATGCCTGAAAAACAAAGAGTCAGCAGGAACTGAAATGCCTTTAAGAGCTTTTCTGACTGTAAGGGAGCAGAGGGTGACAAGGTGGGAGTAAAAATCAAAAGGAACGTTCAGGAAGAGAAATTTATTAATATTAGGATATTTCTTTATCTACACCTACTCTGATTCACAGGGCAATGGTAGCAGCACACTTGGCAGCACTGCCTTTGCTCCCACAGTCTGCCACTGAGCTCTGGGCAACTCAGGTATGGGGACAAAAGTCACACAAGGTGAGAAGCATTCAAACAAAATTCCTCCCAGAAGGTTTTAGACATGACAAATTAAAGCTCTGCATGAAAAGTCATAGAGAAAGGGAACAGGACAGAAGGATATTAAGCCAATGTTTTGTTTCCTCCATAAAGCCCACCTGTGTTCAGAGGGTTGGGACAAAGCCTGTGTGCAGCAGTGACATTTATTAATTTACCATGCAAGAGCTATTTGGAATTGGGCTTTTTGTGCCCATCATGCTTTGGTCCTTGGTGTATTGTGAGCAGGCTCAGGAAGATGGGAGGCCTTGCTTGGGGGAGCACAATTCAACAAGTCTGAAGAGCCTCAGGGGACACAGACCAGCTAAGAGGGTACCAGTGAGCTGGGAAACAGAGATTAGAGGAGGGGAGAACTAATTCAGCAACCCATAGCACAGGGATGTTGCTCTTGGATGCATCAAGTTCTGGCCAAGTGTTGCGCAGGTGAAAACAGCACAAGAGGATCCTGATTTGTTTCTGCTGAGAGGTTTCTTCCAGTAAACTGAAGGATAATTAATTGTTGGAGGTCTGGAGGTGAACAGCAAAGTGCTGGTCTGATGTTGTTAAATTAGGGATGGAAGAAAATACTCCAGTTTTTAGAAGGTGAATTAGACGGCAATTTAATGAAGGTAGTGGGTTTTTTATAATGTGACTCGCTAAGGTGAGACTTGATGGGTCTCAAAGTAAAAACTTCTCACACTGTTGGTGAACTATGAATAGTACACTTTGAAGAACTATATTTATAAACAATAGTTACAAAAAGAAAAATAATAATGGTTATAATTTTTTTCTCTAAGTTTCCCAAGGAAAATATATCTCTGTTCTTTCTTCAACTAAACTGAAAATATCCACACTGGTCTGTGCTGGGATTGCAGCCCCATAAACCACATGGAAGAGCTGTGAAGCTGAAGAGTCACCTGGCAAAGGGCTTTGCTTTCTCCTGGCAGCCGAGGACACACTCACCCATTGAGCCATGGTGCAAGGCTGAACACTGGGTGGTGGTACTAAAACATTATCTATTAATAAACTTTCGTGGTAGTTTTTAACACTAGGAGTCCCACCAGGTAAATACGTATGATCTTCCTTTAGTAGACAGGGAAAAAAAAGCACAGAATAACTGACTGATTTGCCTGCTAAAACCGTAGCACCAGGTGGCAGATCTAGCAACAAAACAGATTTCTGTGTCATGTGCTGGAGGTTTGAAGGCAGCAGAGAAGATAAGAGAATGTATGTGGAGCATGACTTATAAAAGCAGTTAAGAAAATATACTTAGGTAAAGGATACAAATACTACTTTACTTAAAAAAGGAGAAGAAAGGAAACCATTACCTTCCCGAAGCAGAAGTGCCTGCTCCACTTTGCTGTGGGGTGTGGCAAGATCCAGGGCACATTTGAGGTCAGCATTTCTGCACTTTGGGTTAGCACCATAGTCTGTCAGCAGCACAACTATCTCCACGCTGGATTTGCGCGCTGCCGCGTGCAGGGGGGTGTCCAGTCGCCTCCCCACGTTCACATTGGCTCCTTGGGTGAACAAGGGCTCGTGGTTAGATCTGGTGGGCAGCAGGGGCTGTCTGAACCTGCATCACACAGGCTGAACCTGCGTCACACAGGCTGGTTTCCTCAGTAGATGAAGGGGAAGGATGGCACACAGGACTTCCCCGTCTCTCAAGAGCAGCTGTGCAGAGCTCAGCAGGTCAGACCCCTGCCCTGGCAGAGTGCTCTGAGCCACCAAAGCCTGTCTGCAATGCGCAGAATTGAGCAGCCTGACCTTCCACCCAAAATATGTTCAAAGCCTACCATATGTTCTTTAAAGTTGTTAATGGCATAAAATCTAATATGGATTATGTTAATTTAATTGCCAGGGGAAAAAAAAAAACATGAAACCTTTAGGTATTTCATTGTAGTAAGTCTGGGAGCACAGCAAGCAAAATGCTTGCCCCAGACTGGCTGGGCACAGCAGGGCCACACTTTGAGCAGGTGTAAGTCAGCTAAAGCACACTGACAGCAAAAATTTATGCTAGTTCATAGCCTGTGCCTAGACCTGCAGTGATTATTCTTCCAAGCAGCTTTATTGCTGCTCTCATCATCCACTGAGGAGGAGGTGAAGTTAATGGTTCTGATAAACTGCTATGTTAAGCAAGAGTTGATTTTGGTCAGTAATATTAGCCAGGATTTTCTGTGCTTCCTGTTACCATGCTAGAAAACTAAAATTCTGTTTTCACATACAGATAGCCTCAGGGAGGTGTCTGTAATTAAGAAAGCTTTTCACTTGGGAAATAATAATTTCTTTATCAATACAGGAGAAATGTGTAATGGCCTCAAATGAGTCTGACAGAGTCAGGCTCCCAGACAACTCTTGTGGAAATAACCCATGATGTTTTAAGTAGAGAGGCAGCTCAGAGAGACCAGCAGCATTGGCTCACACCACAGTGGATTAACTCTCCCCCTGCCCCTTTTCCAGGTGTACCTAGCTCCAAAAGCTTCTTGACACATTCTGTTCTCTGGTACGTGCAGGCCATGTACAGAGGGGTCCCATGCTGTGGGTCTTCTTGGTCAATGTCAACCTCATGGGCCAGGAGGGTCTCCATGCACTCCCTGTGACCTGTGGGGGGAAGAGCTGTCACTGAATTGCTGCAGAGCAGAACACACCCAGATACAGCTGTGAGGCACAAGAGCAGTGAAAAAGCCAAGCCTGTTTATCTGTACTGAGATGGAAATAATTTTTTAAATGCTTTGTGGACGACAAAAGCCGCTTTTGTCACGCAGTTATTGTTGGCTTCGCCCACACCCCTCCCACCCAGAACATCACCTCTCTTGACTGCTTCGTGGATGGGCGAGGGCAGGTGGTTCCCCAGCTGTGCCTTGGCTCCAAATTCCAGCAGCATGCTGACACAGGCTGCACTGCCACTGCAGCAGGCGTTGAACAGGGGAGTGACCCCGTCGATGGTGGCTGCATTCACCTGCAGTGGAGGACACACTCAGGACAATCCCGTTTGAGACACGCCTCCTGTGCACTCCAGAAGTGCACCAGAGTGAGACTCTTGCCTTGTTTAATTTCAGGAATTAATTTATTTACAGCTTTCTGAGTTATATGTTGTGGTATAACATATATAGCATTCTCCTTTTGTGTCTGCCCTCTTTCGCAGACAGTGCCATAAGGCAGAAATCCTGCCTGCTCTGAATGCTCCTGCTGGAGCTGCTAAAAAATGCAACTTTCTATTCATTCTTTTTTTATTATTATTTTTTTAACGTGAAGAAGTTAAGTATTTTCAAGATTCTTTAGTTTGCACCAGCCTCAAGGTGGAATACCCTCAAATGAAAATGGCTTTGCTTTTTAAATGAAAATTTGCTTTCTGTTTAATAGTTTAATCTGAAAACGCATTTCTAGCAAAAGAAATTTTCATGGAAACATAATCCCAAACAGAAAAGGAGCTTGAAGGAGTTGATATGCATGTGTGTTTATGCAAGACAGAAATTTTCTTCCCCAGTTTCTGATGTAAAGACCTGGCAAGAATCACTATTGCCATTCTCCACTGGGACAGCAGAGCTGTGGATCAGTCACAGAATATGTTGAGTTGGAAGGGATCCATTGGATCATGGAGTCCAACTCCTGGCCTGGCACAAGACACTCCAGGAATCACACCTTACCCCTGTTTATGCTGTGTTTAACTATGCAGAAAGCCCTCAGGGCCAATTTTTGAAGCAAATCTGCATGTCTTTAACTCTGTGGCACAATGGAGAAGAGCAATGGATTATGCAAGCCCATGCCAATTTGTAAAATTTCCACCACCCTCACCTCCTGCCAGTGTCATCAGGCGGGTGTGGCTGAAGCTGCTGGAGGCACTGGAGGTCTCTTGACTGTTTTGGTGCTGCTTGGTTTCTTGCCATATAAATTTTACTTGAAAACCCAGCTGACATAAAAATATCCTTATATATTTCACCCATTCCTTAATCTCTATTGTAAACATGTCTCTGCCTTAGGTCCAGTTGTGAGAATTGTTATTTTATTAGCAGATAAAATGTTTAATTGCTTCAAGCACATCCATTTTTACTTACATGAGACTCCCAAACCTTCCCATAGAAAACCAGGTGTAATTCCAGTGATCACTGCTGAGGGGGGAGTGGGGAGGGCAAAGGTGTGAGTTACTTTCTTCAAGGTTATTTCACTTAGCATCTTTCATTCATTTTCCATCAATCATGACTATGTTTCACACACAAAGGGAAAACAAAAGAGAATAAAGGGATGACACAAGGGGGAGACAAATCTATCACCCAGGGAAACAGAACACTGTTATGTTTTTCCACCTTTCTGAGATGTCCACGTGCATCTTGGCCCTGCCAGCTGGACAGCACGTCCAACATCCCCACTGGGGCCAGGAGCATCCGTTCCCAGGTGCCCATGTCCCAGAGTCATCCCCAGGACTTACCTGGGCACCGTTTTCCAGCAGCACCTTGGCACAGGCCACGTGGCCACCCAGGCAGGCCTCGTGGAGAGCAGACACACGGTCCGTGGTCACCAGGTTCACGTTGAAACCCTGCAACCAGAGCAGGGTGTGAGGGGGAGCCCTGCCCTGCCCAGCTCCTGCAGGGCTCCTGGCGTGCCCGTGGCAGGGGAGTCATGTCAGAGCTGTGTCCAGGGAAAGGGCTCAGGTCAGATTGGTGCTGTTCAGTGATTTCTTGTCCCCACAAACCACAGCTGGTGATGGGGTTAAAGAGGGAGCAGTCACAAGCTATGCCTTCTATTTCTAGCTCTTTACAAAGCACTGTCCATTATAGGAAAGGCTTTACATTAATTTATAAGGGTGGCATTTCCTTCACTGTTAAGTCCTGCACCAGGAGGTACAGCTGGAGCGATTCACCTGAATGCTTCTGGCACAGGTGTCTGCAGCTCAGCTGGAGCTGGCAGCTCCTTCAGTGGGGAGATTCCCTAGGATATGATTCATCCCGTGCTAAAGCAGCTGTTTCCAGTAGGGCAGACAAATTGTATCCTAAAAGTTCTTTCATTCACTACTTGGGGTACCCAAGGGTGTTTCACTCAGAGGTAATAAGTACCTGGTAAACCTATAAGAGAGATGAGTCAAATCCCTCCCACAAATCAGTTCCTCTTATCTGACCACCCAGGAAATGTTTTACAGTGATTTACAAATCACTGTTGATTTCCTGTTGATCACTGTTGAATGCCTGATTTCAGGTGTTTTCCTAGTTGACAGTTGCCATATCTATTCCTGCACAGAGACAAACCAGACATATTCACAAAGAGAAAAGCAGTTGTCATCCGTGTTTTCCTCTGAATGTAATTAAATCCCCTTGTAATTAGAATTTTACAGCCATGGGTGAGAACAGGCCTGGAAGCAGCTCCATTTTCTGCTTGATGTCATATTTTGAAGCACTGTTGGTGTCTGCCTGACGTGCTATAGACAGGGCAGCTCACGAGATGGCAGCAATGCACTTTTTGGTACGCAGTACCCAATGCAATGTGCAGAAAGGAGTACCTGGGAGCAACCTCACACAGCAAAAAAGGCAGCAGTCCTGACACCGTGAGTATTAAAAGCACTGTAAACACTTCAGGCTGATAGAAAAACAATCTTTTTCAGTCATGTGAAAATATTATTCATGTAAAAGTTGTTGGTAAAATTTCTCATGCATTACAATGATGGTAGGGGAATAGACAAAACCTTGAAAAAATAGATTATTCCATTTTCTAATTGTATGGTTGTTTCATACTTCGTGATCAGCATATTCCTTCAAGATTAATTCCTTCTAGATACTCCTAATAAGGAGTATTCTCAATCATTATTCATATATACATGTATATATATATTTAACAAATAGAACTCAGTCATATCAAGTGAAAGCACAAGCACTGATGTCTTGGGAAAAACAGCAATTCCTTTCATTACAAAATGAAGAATAAGTTAAGTAGATAAGTAGATCGTCCAATGGCTGTTTGCCAAACATCACTCTCATTACAAAATGAAGAATAAGTTAAGTAGATAAGATAAGTAGATCATCCAATGGCTGTTTGCCAAACATCACTAATGATAAACCTTGTTTTCAATGGACATGAAAAATCAAACCCTTTTTTCAGGCACTGAAACAGACATTGGTGAGTTCTTGAGCCATTTGAAAACTCCAGCAGTGCATCACCTCCCTGTGTCCAGGCATTCCCTGTGCAGCCAGAGCCTCAGTGGCTTTCTTGAAAGCTATACTGCTGCAGTAGAGACTTCTGAGTGTCCCACAGACACTCAAGTACAGTCCCGTACTTCATTTCAGGCTAGTAGTGTGACTTTATTAGAAGCAATGAGCAATGATTATGCTGTTCCATGAACAGTTCCATCCCTGCATTTATCAATCTGTGGTGACTCAGCTCCAATTCAGGCTCTACAGACATTGCTGCTTTGATCTCTTTTCATAAGCAAGGACCTTCATCTTTAACTCCCAAAATTAAATGTTTTCAGGAAAAGGAGAAATGGTGGATTGACTAAATGATATAGCCACACCACTGGGTGCTTCCTGAGTGTACAGCCATGAACAGTGCATAACCAGGGCATCTGGTGAATAACCACAACACCAGGTGCTCTACAAAGCAGTGGTGCAAGGTCAGCATAAATGGAGATAGAGGGGTCAGAAAACCATCAAATCCCTAAATTAATAAAGCCTCTTTAACCTCCATCACTTCCTTTTCCCTAAAAATCACTTTGTGTCAGCAGGTAAAGGAAAGAGATATCAGAAAATGGGAGGGCATTTACTGTCTGTAAACAGCATCCTTTTTATTTAGCTGCAGCTGTGCCTCAAGAGGTCTCTGGAGAGGAGGCTTTCCCACTGGCAGCTCCACTCCTTGAGGATGTTGTCCATTAATGCTGTGGCCTCTGCTAATAATTTACCTTGGCTATAAAAAGTCTGATAGCCAAGTCAAAATCTTTATACCCAGGGAATTAATTTCTCTGCAGTTGCCTTGGGGGCAAGAAGGAGAGGGGGACAGTAATCTGTTCATGCTAGATGGGGACACGGAGTTTAAGCAAAGGTGGGAAGGAAGATTAATGGCAGAGCACAAAGAACCATAACCTCTTTTCATATCCAGCTTCTTTTCCTTCTCATGTATTCTCTTCTCCTCTCTTCCTTTTGCCTGAACTCTTGGCTCCTTTTGGAGCAGAGGGTTTCAGGCTGACTATAAAAGGTGAGATGCCTTTTATAAGGCATGCCTTTTTAATGTTTTGGGGTTTTTTTAAAATAGTCTATATTTATACATTTATATCCTTATTCTCAAGCCTAGTTGCATGTTTCATCATTGAGAAAGAGCAAAAGGATCATTGATTAGCAAGCTGCAAGCTGTGATAGTCTTTGTCCCAGACTTGTCCCTAGCTTTTTAACTGAGCAAACTCATACATGCCCAGAGGTGTTTGTGCTGATATATTATTCATGCAGCCATATTTCTTATGCCCTGTTGCAGTCTATTACCAGCTCACCAGCCCATAATTCATGTGAAACCACCTTGCTTCCCAGCCTTTTCTTTCCCTGTGGACTTTTACCTGTGCAATCAAGGTTTTCAGAGAGAGAAGGCGTCCCTGGAAGGCAGCATCATGAAGAGGGGATCGGTCTGCCCAGCTGCCTGAAACAGCAAATGCATGGAAGCTAATTCAGGGATGCAGCAAAAGCAGATCTTGGGAGGACAGGGAAGCACAGCCACGTGTAAATGCAGATCAAGACTGAAATCAATGGGGGCTTAGCAGTGAAACTGTTTGATGAATTCATTTCAGCAGAGCAGCTGAGGGATCTGCAATCCTGAGAAAGCTGGCTGCTCACTAAGGGACCTAAACAAAAGCTTCTTGGCAGAACTTTTAAAAGAACAGTTAAAAACATGTTTCAGCAAAGATCACGAGTTTAGTGCTGCTGGGTCTCACATGGAGACTTCAGAACCCTGCAATTCTCCTACTCAAAACTATATCAGCCTCCACCTTTCCTTGGGAACTCTTGTCACAAATTGCATCCCAGCTTCTCTGACACTTTTAAGAGCCTCATAGCAGGGTTGACTTGTCCATCAGATGAATTCTGGCATGTCCTTGGCAGTTTTATTTCCTGAACTGACAATTTCATAAATAACATCCTCCCTCTCAGACTACCATGTAACAGGTTTAATAATTCTCGTCACTGAAATATTTTAGAAAATATGTGGAAAACCAAATTCTGCCTGAAGGCTTTACTTTTCTTCTTTAATAATTTTGAGATACTGAATTGTTCAGACTTCTTCATGTAGGCTTGCTTGCCCTTTTTCCTATCCTAATCTATTTATGCGCCAAGAAAAATAATTCTTTAGCCTAGCTACCACCTACAGGCATAGACATTCAGCTCAGGTTAAATCCCTGCCACTCAAATAGAGGGCAAATTTACTTGTCCTATATTAAAATTTATAACCATCCTGTGACACAGTGTGTAGTAAGTATTTCTCCAAAGGCCAGCTGCATTTCCAGTGCCACAGGACACAAGCAATACCAGTGTTTGCATTCATGCTCTGTTGTACAGCAAACCCATGGGCACTGTATTTGAAACCCTTGTCCTGTTAAATTTTTTCAGCTATGCTGCACACCAGAGAGAATGGAAAGGGTGATTTATCTCCATTTCACATGCTACCCAAGGCAGGGAGGAATCAATGAGAGGCATGGACACATCCATGGGGACTTGAGGGCAAGGACACAGCAGAGGTTTTACCCTGGGCCAAAGGAGTCTCCTTTTGTTACCCAAGGACCAGGATGCACTTCAGCTACTGGAGTTACAGTTTTAACTATAGTAATTACTTTTTTTTCCATTTATTTCGGGAGCACTTCCTGGGCTCCTAAGGCAGGAAACTGGCATGGAAAGACCAGCTGGCACAATAGATGGCAAGGCTATGAATGACACATCAGGCAAAATGATGGAAACAGGAGCCAAGTAAGGAGAAAGAAACGCCTTCCTGAAACCCCCCAAACACCCCACACCTCTCATCATGCTGGCGACTGAAACAGGCAAGCTCGGTTCAGAAAGCCAGAAGACATTGCAAGTGACAAAGCCCAGAGCCCTCACAGAGCAGGAAGATTCAGGAGTTACTCAGACAGCAGAGCTACAGGGCCTTATTTAACCTTTTGTGCAGAGGATAACTTGTGCGAGTGCGTGTTCTCACATGCACTCCCAGGGCATTCCCAGCACATGTGTATGCACACACAGCCTCAGGACAACACACACTCTGCACACACCAGCCACCACAACCTACCTCCCTGAAACGTGTGGCAAATATAGTTCCCATATGGAGCACATCTCCCCTGCTCAGCTGGGAGTGACATGACTGAAAGTGCTCTTTTTAAATGCCTACAGATAAATTATGCAGCCCTGCTGCTGCTGCTGCTGTGCTGCTGCACTGCAAAGAGAAAAGGTTGTGAAGCTCTGGCTGTAATATGATACAGTGCCCCAGCAACAACATCACATGATTTTACATTTTGTAAGATTATCCTTAATGGCTTTCTGCAAATGGAAACTTGCAGATAAAAATATGTTATGGCCTGCTGAATTTCAAGGCACTTCAGTAAGAACCTGCTTGAAGGAAAAACTGCTGTTCACCACGTGTCAGACTATGATTGCACAGAGGGGCTTGGAAAAAATGACAGCAACAAATGACTGGAATTGTATTCTAGAGAATAAAAAATAAATTAATAACCAAGACATGCCTGTATATATACAGACTTCATAAAGGCTTTGTCAAAAATGCTTGGCTGCAGTATTTCTCTTGGCCTGATCTTAATCTCCCTGCTTTGGGTGGCCATCCCCCAACATCTGTGCTCTGATGCCATTCCTGTGCCTGCTCATGATGGCACAACCACAAAGCAAGTGCCCAACGAATGAGTCACACAGAAACGTGTGATGTCACAATGCTGATCAGAATCTGCAGCTAGGAAAATAAGCCCTCATTAGCAGTAAATTGAAAATACCGTGTCATTTTAATTAGTGGAATTAACAGGAATGCAAACACATGCCTATCCATTATTATAGCAGTGATCTGGAGGACTAAAATCACTTGAAAAAAAAACCAAAACCATGACCTGCTAAGTAGCCTATGAAATACAATGTATTCTTGTGCTGTGTATTTTTCAGAACAATTTTAGCTGCATTCATTTTTATCATTTGATTTAACAAAACAAGGATTCTTTGCTTGGATTCATAAAGTCATTAGTTATATCCTCCTAGCATCTCCTTTCAGAAAATCAATGTGCTAAAACTTTTCCCTAAATATTCTCTGGCAGTAAAATTGGATGTTTAGTAAAACAATCTGTAACCACTGATAAAGAACACCTTGTACTGAGAACAGTATTTTCATTTACCATAGTGCATTGACCAAATGTTGTCCTCATTCTAGCTGGGTAATTGTTGGAGTCTCATATTTTGAACACCTAAGCCATGCCAACACACACTGACACTGCAAAGACCCCAGAAATGGGAGGCACTTCAGGTTAAAACATTTACCCCTGCATTTAGCAAAAAATTCCTCATTTCATGGTGACTTGCTGATTTAAATCCTCAAGTTACAAAAATGTGGCAAATAAACATTTAAATGTTAGAGTCCATAGTTTTACTTTACCTGGAACTATTCCATAGATCTCTTCTGCTATCCTGGCAGCTTCTTTTCTGTTGCCTTTAACAATATAGAAATGGGTCAGCAAAGCCAAGGAAATTTTAATTAAAAGCTTGAAGCAAAACAAAGCAAAAATTGCAAAATAAATGTTAGTGAAAGAATGGAGTACAGAACTGCCCTCCATTTTGGTTTGCTCTTTGAATAGTTTCTCAGGTTGGCTAAGTTGCACTGGGCTATTCTTGGTATCATATGTCATCTATTTTAAACACTTCAGGACCTGCTGTTCCTCAGTTACCAAAAATACATCCTGGTTCTATTTGGTATGAGGTGTTTGATGTTAAATAACAGTATCAAGGATATTTTGAACTTCTCTGCATACAGGAAACAAATGAGAAAATCCGTTCCAAACCTACATAAAGGAGAATAAATTTTCAGACAGATGCTGTCCATACCACCTGAAAGTCTCTACATCCACATTGGACTTATTCTTAGAGGTAGCAGTTCCATTTACAAAGACTACATAGATAAAGTTGCAGAAATTGTTCAGAGATGCTGCAAAAAGAATACTTTTATTTCTTTTCCATCGTGAGAACAGGCCTTGCTGGTACTCAGATACAGAACAAAGGCAAACATATCAAAGAAAAGCATTACCATGAAAGAATTTGAAGTAAATTAATGTGGCCAAAGCCAGGGCTAGGAAGTCAAAATTATTCTAGAAGGAGAAAAATGCATTGAAATTGCACAAAAAGAAACACATAACATATAATTTTTTGTCCATTACTCAGGGATAAAGAATGATGTCCATTGATATCTCTTGCAACAGCATTGTCTGTTTTGGAAATATTTTTACATTATCCACCATTGATTCAAAGGTGTAATATTTTAAATTGATCAAGATGCACCCATTCTTTAACTGCCCTTTTTTTCTTTTTGAAGGCACATGGCTTCCACAGAGAACAAAGGGTTTTTTCTGCATGTATTTATTTGAATCTATGTAGAACACCCCATCTCTTTTTATTTTAAACTTTTATTTATTCCTGTTATCCTATATGTACCACAGGAGGAGGATTTAATTCTTTCTTGATTCCCCTCTTTGCCCAGATTCTCTTAGCCTTCAATTCCAACATCTGTCAAGGAAAAGAGCAGGATAATTCCTCTCTTAGAGATCCCAATGAGATGGTGGAAATGCACACAGAAATTATACAGCAAATTATTTCTCTGGGCATTTTAGATGTAATTTCTTTTGGTTTATAGCAATACAGATGGTTTAGTACCTTGCTATCTTCAGTGCTCAGCCCTCCCAGGTGCCCTAAAATGCTATATAAAATATGTGCAGAGATAAAACACCCCAAGCAATTTTCTCAAGTCAAACAATTTTTCTAAAATTCTGAATTAAACCAAGTTATTACATTCTTATATAACTTCTTACAAATTATTACATCTACCTTTCCTTACACAGTAATATTAAACACCCATAGAAGCTATAATACTTATAATCCAAAAGAGGAAAATTTCTTCTTTTTAATCAATTTAATACAGTTTGCCACAGACAGCTGAAGATATGGATTACAGAACAAGAGAAGTTCAGTCAAAGAATCACAGAAAAACATATTGGTTTATTGGCAGTTAATTCTGCTCAGCTGAGAAACAGAGGAGAAATTAACAAAAAAAGGTGGACTAAAGAACAGAATGGTCAGCCCAGAAAAATGTGAGAACAAGGAAACATTCCTCCTGGAGCCAGAGGAATAGTAAAAGCTGTAAAGAACAAAAATGTTGGATGCAGAGAAAAAGGACACATAAAAATATTAAGACCATAACAAAGTAAAGTCAGCCTGAATAACGGAGAAATATTTCTTGTGTAGGATTTACAAAAGTTAGTTCTCAACACGAGACAAGCAAGAGCACCTTTTAACACAAAAATGAGAAAACTGGGCTTTTGGTTGCAAAGGAAATTAATTGATTTCTTTCTCAATCAGCCTAATAGGTGGTATGTAGAATTGTACACGTCCATAAAACTGAGAGAAATACAAGAAACTGAAAACCAGGTGGTTGCCACTGAAATTCCTTTATCCCTAATGGAATAAGACCAAAGAGCTCTCCAAGTGCTCTAGAAAACCACAGGAAAGTTTGACTGCTTTGAGGCAGTTGCTGGAACACGACTCTCCCAGAAGGACTAACTCTATTTGTGTAGCAGCAAAATCACCCTCCTGGCTTCGGTACAAGACAAATAAAGATTTTCAGTTAAATTATTCAGTGAGTCATTTGAGAAAAACTTGTGTAATCTCCTAATCTGCTCTTAGTTACAAGAGCACTAGGAAAATTAATTCAGTGGATGTAAAAGAAAATTGTCGTTGAGAAGACAGCTGAACAGCATGGTGGAAAGTATAAACA
This sequence comes from Passer montanus, assembly GCF_014805655.1. Taxonomy (NCBI): domain Eukaryota; kingdom Metazoa; phylum Chordata; class Aves; order Passeriformes; family Passeridae; genus Passer; species Passer montanus. Next base: position 7,761,510 of record NW_024367707.1, on the reverse strand, counting down.
CTGGTGAGGGTGGTAGTCAGGCAAACAACAGCAAGATCGGGTGTGATCACGCAGAAATCTCTGGCATTTTTGAAACTAGAGAGATGAGCAACATGGTGTAGGCGTGAGAACAGGCAGATCACAAGAGCAATGACAGTGCAGACACAGGATTGCCATCGTTCCTCCCTTGCTCTTTTGAGCATCATTGCTGTGAGCTGAACAAGGTGCAGTATGCAACTCCATTGATAGACTTGAGTGAACAAGTCAGCCTCCTGTAGAAAAAACACAACTCACTGAGAACTGCTGCAAGATGCCCTAAGTACTCCAAGAGTCACTCTGCCTTAACTCTAGAATAACTACTAAATTGTTAAATCAAAGTATCCAAAAGGTAAATAGAAGTAGTTAGCTAGATCCTCCAAAAAACTCAAAAAGTAATGTTTATATATGCTAGTTTACACACATGCAAGAAATAAGCAGGAAAAAAGGGCAATCCAGCTTAGAAAACAACTCATTTTCAGTAAGGTTCACCTTAACTTTATCCAGCTTCTAGGGAGAAATACCAGATGTGACCTGAAGAATTTGGCAAGGATGAGGAAAAGGGATGAGGAATGCTTATCTGGAAGAACTTCAAAGAGGTATTGGTCTATTCTTATGCTACACACACTTCGAATTACAGCAATGTACTTCTAATGTATGTAGTTGGGATTAGAGTATCCCATGTATTCAGTCAAAGTAAGGCAACTGGGGGAAAAAAAGGAGTCAGAAATACTCAAACAGAAGAGATGAGAACAAAGATGCCCATACAGAGCCTGGCTAGTTCTTTTCTATCAGTTTGATCTAATAAATGACACTACTTCCCACACAAGCCTTGCCTTATTTGCATCCTTAGGTCAGCACACTTACAACACTCCTTTTAAAAAGAGATGTGGAGAGTGACTCACTGGCTGCTCTCACGCCAGTGTGGGATTCATCTCACCTATCTGCCACCCATCACGCTGGGTAGGGTCTGGTTCTTGAAACTCCTGCTGCTGCCTGGGCAGGAAGACAGCAAATTCCAGCAGCAGCCAGTGCCTGTGTTCCCAGGGAATGCACCAGTCCCTCTGCTTAGACAAGCAGCTTGAAGAACCAGCATGGACAAGACCACCAGCCATGCACAGTTCAAGCTCAATGAATCCTGCACAAGTAGCATCTCTGGAGTTGTGACAGTGTTGAAGCATGCCAGGATCTGAAAGCAACCTAATCTGCCTGCTAGCTTTACAAGAAAAATGTATCATTTTGGTAAATTAATAAATTCAGACACATAGCCACATCCTGTCATTAGTTTTATTCCCTTAAAAAACATCCACCTTTTATCTCTGTCAATGTTCAAGTCATTAGGGAAAACTGTGGAAGTCGACATTATACAAATGTCATGATGCACAGCAAATATCATGAGACTAGTTTAATGACAGCAAGTAGACACCAAAAATATTGAAATACTTTTAATTTAAAAAATCAAAATATTAAACCATTTTGAAATTATTGTATCTATTTACATAAAGTCTGTATTTTACTGAAGCAGAAAGCACCAGAAAGACTTTTACAATTAATTTTTAAAAGCTCAAGCATATATGAAAAAAGGACTAGTAAAGAGAAATTAATATAAAAAAGGGAAAAAATATAAACAGATGCAGAAGAAATTGACCACAAAACAAGCAAATTACAGTAGTTGCCTTCTTACAGATACATCCACACCCACTAAAACACAGTCTGAAAGACTAATCTTGTAGCCACACTTTACATGATGCTTGTATGGATTAAACTACAATTTTCACTACCTTAATTCACAGTGTCTGCACATAATGTATTGGAAACAACATTTCTCCTTGTGCCTGGGGATGGAATTTCATTGCAGTTTGGGAGGGGGACATTCTATACAGGTCTTCCTGCTCCTCCTCTTGCACTGCTCTGTGCAAGACATTGCTTAATGAGTGTTATTCTCCCTTTCCTAACATTTCCCTGGTATTTCACAACTATCAAATGTTACCTGCAAGCACAATTAAAATTAAAATTTTAATTTTTTTAACAAGTTATTTTATTAATTTCTAACCACACTCATTATCTCAGTATTTTTTTTAGTATTCTGCTTATTTTATTTAACCTTTTTCACGCTGCCCACTGGTATTTTGTAAAACTGTAAATGTTTCTGTGGCATTTACTCCACTGTAAAAGGCCAGTGAGCAAATCATTCCCACACTTCTGCAGAATACAAGTGGTGTTATCTGAGAAACCAGTTATGGGTTAAGTTTGTATAGCAGCTTGTACAGAAAGATGATTATTAAAAAACATTCTCCAACAACCAGTGGTGAAAAGCAGCATTATGCTTTGTAGTTTTGTATTTTCTAATTATATGCTCCCACATATTAATGAAATGTAACCATTCTTTATGGAAAGGTAAATAAACCTCTAGATAATCTTTACATTGGTCTTGTAAACAAGACTATAACAAGGTTTTATTATGTTATTCATAAGTACACAATGTTCCACAAAAGAAATCTTCTTTTAAATAGATACATGCAATCCTTGTGATTGGTTTCTTGCAACATCTGCAAACACAAAACAGAACTAAAAGAGAACAAACAAAATATTACTAAAATGACACACACACACATATATATATAACATTTCCCTGGAGTGGCAATCAGTATTTTCAAAAGGTTGTTAAAAATTTGAATGCTTGAACAACATAAAAAAAAAAGAATAACTTAGAAAAGTAGAATATTAGCTTAATTTTACCCATTTATCGTTAAATCTTGTGGCACATTTTAGATGACTTCCACTTTCAATGCAGTTTGAAAAACTCAAATTGTAATATTACACGCTGTATGTTACGTATCAAAGGCTAAAAATTCTAGTAAAAGAAAATAGACTTTATATATGGCAGTTATTTACATTATCTTTGTGTTTCATGAAAATATGTTCAATGAAATTATAAAATGCTTGTGTAATTACATCTCTACCAAAACAACATGAATTTGGCAGAAGTAGTGTGTTAAATACTACCCTTCAAGGGTTTGGAAACAGTGTTTTCATATTGCACAGTTTTAATATTAATACAGTGTCCAACAGCACACAATACTCCAGAGTCATAAAATAGGAAGCTGATCATCTTTAGTGATGCTTGAAAAAGAAACTAACCCAGTGCATCAGACAAGGGGCAATTTTAGAGGTGGTTGACACAAATGAAGTAAACTCCTCTTCTCACACACACTGGCACAGTGCTGTGCTGCCTCCTGCCCCACGTACACATCACTCAGACTCCTCACAGCTGCTCCTTCTCTCTGCCTCTCCATGAAAAGCACAGCCATTGTTATTTCCACTTAAGGGACACCTTCCCAAGATCTCACGTGCAGCACCTGCCAGCCAGTGTCTCTGATGTGGGTGAGGTGACACCACTCACCCTGAACGCTGTCCCTCCCAGAGATGGACTGAAATGCCACTTTGGTCATAAGTAAGGAGAAAGAAGCAGGGAGAAAGGGATGGGTGGGTGGGAGGTGGGAGAGAGCAGGTAAGCACGAGTGTGCTTGTTAAGCCCTTCAGAGTTTTTGCTCTCTCACATGTGTTACTTCACACTTTGGCACAGACTGCTGGAAGTTTTCAGGCCTGAGATGTTTCTAAAGGCTGTATTATCTCTAAATAATACTATTTCTTCCCCTATGTACCGAAAAACAAAAACAAAACCCAAAACCACTATAAGCTTTAGATCATTTTCACACATGTATGAGAACAGGACAAATTTAGCACCTCTGAAAATATCAGAAAATCATTATGGAATGTTGATTTAGCAACAGGATGTGCAAATCTGACTAGGGAAGAATTTCAAAATAATAATGCTACCCAGGCAAAACACTGTCACTGGGACACAACTGCTGGAACCAAGTCTCTGAAATTTACATGGTAATGGACTTTATGACTAATTTCAAGTGCCATTTTCATCTTAGGAGAAAAAAGGTGTATTTTGTTGAGCTTTTAATTATTTTGAAAGAGGTCTTAAAATAAAAATCACAGTAAATATCAGGGATTAGCAGGAACTACAGTAAGCTAAGAATTGTTGTGTTTTGTTTTCCCAAACACCTAAGTCCCTTTCTGCAATGTTCAAGTTATCAAGAAAAATCTTGTATTTTTGTTTCCAAGGCTTCTGATATATATAAAAACACGTTCTCCTCCCAGCTTTCAGTGCAAAAGAGATGCCCATAAATTTGCTTGAATCCAAAACTGAACTAAGAACATCATCCTAAATTGAGGTAGCACATTGAACTAAGTTTCTTTCCAAGAACTTCAGAAAGAAACTAAGGAGTTGTAAGAGTAATGTCTCTGTCAGCAAGCATTAAAACTTTTAGTGACCAACACATTCTTCCCTGTCCACTTGAGCAATCTTGGAATTTGGAAGTTCTTCTTTAACTCTTCTTTTTTTCCCAAAAAAATACTGTTTAGTCCATGCACCCTTAGGTCCTGTAGCATCTATTGCAACATCAATAATGGAATCTGGAGTCATCCACCTCAGAAACACCAAGAGGAGGCAGTTCAGAACAGCAAAAAAAGCAAAAATACACCCAGTCACTGGGCCACAGTGAGTCATTAGTCTGTCAAGTCGCTCCTTCATTGGTAAAACCACTTCATCTGCAACTCTGTCGTACACCTAAACAGAGAGGAGACAGAAAGTAACATCTTAAAAATGCATTGATTCTACCTCAAAAGTCAGGCAGTACTTTGTCATCACTGCACAACATAAATGATCTAGTCTTAGCTACCAGATGGGGCAAATATTACCCCCCAAAAGGCTTTGCAGATTCCAAGTGCCGATTTATGAGTCTTGTTCTACATATTTCATTCATTTATTTAAGGAGAAATATGACACATTCTCTTCTTTTACACACTTCAAAAGTACTTCATTAACTAGGAAGGCTGCATAATTTGTCTCTCATGTAATATTATACAGAAAGGGTTGGGGGTTTTAATGGATTGAATGGGTTCTAATCTCACATTCACATCAGTCCCAGGAAGAGCTTGAACATGCAATTATGAGATTTTAAACATAAAGATGGATGAACTCATAGGTGAGTTTGGCACTATTCCAAATCTCCTTTTGTTTGAAGAAACAGTAGTTCAATTACTGCACAAAGCAAATACATGCTACTAGTGACTTATACATGTCAACCACAGCCAACTACAAACCACTCCAAAAAGGCTTGAAGGACACAGTTGTTTCCTTAAGAATGTTACAGACTCCATTCTACAGGTAACTTAATTTCATAACAAACAACTGTCTTCTGTACAATTTAAGATCTATGCATACTTCTATCAATTCTATGAGTATTTTCCTTCATGAAGTATTGGTGGGTTTTTTTAAGAAAAGGCAATGTAAAGCAAACTCAAATCAAGGCTAACGTCTGTAAAAACTTTGCATTTCAAATGTTGCCTGCACAAGAAAAGGCAATGTAAAGCAAACTCAAATCTAACGTCTGTAAAAACTTTGCAATTCAAATGTTGCCTGCAGTTACAAAATCATAAAATGAATGATACTGATAGCATTTGAAAATAAAATAAACTGGTGGTACATGGCACTTTGAGGAGGCTTATGAGAGATATACAGTTTAGTGCAGTACAATCTAAGTAAGAGACATGGGGTTCAGCTACTCTCTCCTTCCTAAAACACAGGAGCTGAAGTCCAAAGTGACACAGCTCCACAGGTGTTTGTAACATTACTTCAGCCAACATTCTTCACTGAAGGCAGTTTTTCTACTGAAGTGCAGCTCTAGTTCTGAAATATAATTTCCAAACTGTGAAAATAACTTTTCATTACAAGCACAGCTTATGTAAACTCAGCTGTGTTCTGCCTTCCAGCACTGAACTATCTCTCATAATTTTAAACTACTTGTTAGCACATGGCAAAGCTTTGTCATGCACTGTTCTTACCCTGTCATACACCTTATGCAGCACATTTTCCAGCTATGCCAGAAAAGTTACTTCATGTCAAGACTTGAACAAGTAAAGAGTAGAAATCTAGCTAATGATCTAGGCTTTTCTTCAAAATATTTACCAGCAATTATGGCATTTTAGAAAATACAAACAGAAAAATCCACCTATCCATTTAGGGAAAAAAAAAAAAGAGTTTTCTGGACCTTTTAAAACCATGTATGTTTGACAGGAAACATGCTGAACAATTACACTGGAATATTACACGGTGAATATGCATAGTAATATTTCAAAGCAAGTATTGTTTCAGAAATTTACTTTCAGAGAATTTAAAAGAAGGGATTATACATACTTTCTCAGTTCTCTCTGCTACATTCCTCCACGTATAAAATGTCTTTACTTCATTATGAACAGTTTCTGGAGATGGCAGAGTTCCTGATCTGAGCTGGGCAATTGCTTTTTCTAGTCCATCACACAAAGATTTCACAGAGGGCTCACACAAAATGATGAGATTTTCTGGAAGTACCTCTGGAATCCCACCAACTCTTGTACTCACCACCTTTGAAACAAACAAAAGAAATGTCACACGTGCAACATAAAAAATGAAACTTTGTGATGGCAATGCTATTACATTGTTTAGATGCAGCTATTTAAAAGAATAGGAAAATATCATAGTTTGGGAACTCTACATATATGTGAACTAAAGGTGTAAATCCCAGAGAAGATGAAGCATAGCAGATTACCTTCAACATTGTCCAGAATGAGTCTTTGGTGCCATGATAAAACAGAAGACTAATCAGACAGGTCTAATGAGAGGCTATGAGACACCTTTCCTGAAGGTGTGTGCCACAGTACACAACTAAACCTGTGTAACCAGATTTTGGACATTTCTTCCAAAGTATCTCAAAAAAAACCTGTTACCTCTATTTGCAGAGGATAATTTTACCACATACTTAAAATTTCAGTTTCCTAGGTTACTGAACACTTGCAAAAATTTATGTATATTAATTTAAATCATTATTTTTAAAGGGAAATCAGAAATTACTAAGACCCACATTGTGCAATCATCTCTAAACACTGGGCAATAAGAAACTGCAGAACTTCCTCACCTCTAGAGAAGAGATGGCAAGAGAGTAACTACAACTAGGTAGTAACTGCTGTCAAAGGATACTGAAGTAAAGAAAAAACTGAGGTCACTCACATTTTCTATACTTACTGTAAATTAAGTACTCTTATCAGTCTGTCTTTTTAATAAGGTTTCTTTATGATTTATTGTGAAACTCTGATTATTTATAGCTATTGACTCAACTTCTTTTTGAGTTGTCAATCTGAGTTGTAAATTAGTTAGGGCTTTTACTGTTCTCTCTCCAACTTATCTTGAATCCCTCCATAGTAAGGCAATTTTTCTGCAGATCCTTTTGAAGTAAACCTTTGTGAACATCAACTACCCCAAAACTCTGTAAAGGAGTACATACAAAATAGTATTTTAGCTAGTTCAGAGGACTGAGAGCAGATCTACATGTTATTCCAAATTCTACACAAAACTCTTCTCAGAGTTAACCCTTCTGTCTCAGCTTCCAGGTGATCTGTAAATGGGCATAACATTTGCTTACCTCTGTCAAGACAGAGCCTCAGATGAAATCAATGTGATAAGTACATATTATTTTATTGTGAAATTTGTTTAAAATGGATACATGATTTCTAGATACTGAGATTTTTTTTACCTGTAAACCACAGCTTGCTGCTTCCACAATAGCCATACAGAAGGCCTCAGTGAGGGAAGTGTTGAGAAAAATGTGTCCCTGGACCAGGACATTTCTGACATCCTGGTGTTCTAAGCCTCCTAGAAGACGCACCCTGCATACAAGAGGGAAAAAAATAAAAATAAAAACAACCCAGAGATAAACACCAGATTTGGACCATAATAATGCCACACATTCTGAAAAAGGTACCAGTGGTTCACACTAATCTAGTGAGAGAACAAGGATGGGCACCTCGGTTTAGTTTCCTCTAAATTTTTCCAGCAATGGAAAAACAGAAGATCCTGCTTTTTTTATTATCACACTGAAAGAAACTTCTGAAAATAAAGTTGGTAGGAGAATTTGCTGTTTTAATGACATTTGCCTCCAGAACATTGCTACTGAGCCTTCTAGTTCTGCAAGAAAAAATGGCTTCCTTCAGTTAAAAATTAAGATTTGTCAAATGCATTATCTGAATTTTCAGTGTGAGGTCTGACCAATCTCAGTCTGACAAGCGAAAAAGTTTTTAAGATACAATGATCAGGACCTATCATCTTGAAGAGATATTGGAAAACAATAAAGGGTAAAATGAGGATGATAATGACAATTTTAATTGGGTAAGTCACTGACTAAAACACAAAACAGGCAACAAAAAATATAGAAAATAAAACAAACAGAATATGAAGCTGTTCTTCATCAAGAAAACCCAACAGAAATACATAAATGCATCTGTATCATGGCAACATTCTGGTAACAAGGTAGCACCAGGGAACATACTTGTAGTACCACAAGAACACATAGGAGACAAGCACTATGCTGAAGAGTTTCATACTGAAATAATAAATTCCTGGCAGTCATCATGACATGCAATGGCACAAATGAGCTGTTAACACCTGATGCCACATGAGATCCAAGCACCATGGATGCAGAGAGGGGCATGATAAATCTGTATCTAAGTCACCTTTCTGTGACTTGAGTGAAGGCTCATTCAGGGCCTACTCACAGAAACATGAATGAACTTGCTGGACCATAGTCCAGCTCAAAGTCTTCAGTGTCTGGTTTATCTGCCTTGCCTTTAGGCCTCCTCAGGCTTTGGGGTTTATCTGGGGGAGGGAGGCGGGCAGGTCCCCAGCCTGAAGGGTCATGGACACACAGAGAACAAACCTGTCATGCAGCTGGTATCTCTCCCGGACTTCTTCCAGTATGATCCGTTTTGGTCCTTCTCCTCCAACTAAGAAATGTATCTCCGGATATTTCTGACAGAGCTCAGGAATTATACCACTAAGCAAATCAATACCTAAGAGTAGAAAATTTAGGGCAAGCTGTTATTGTATTTGATTTCAGAACTTCTCATGATGTAGCCCACATCTACAACTATATTCAGGAGCAGAAGAACTGAAAAAAAAGTCTCCTGAAGATAGCTACAACTACTGTACACAAAAATATGAGAAAAAAAACACAACTTGGAACCTCATAGAAGGAAAAAAATGGAAAAAAAATCACTTAAGCTGCTGTCACTGGATTAAATAAAAAACAATTAAAACATTTCTAACAGAATATATAGATTAGGCTCTAATTCTTATGTCCAATATGCACCAAACCTTCAATTTTACAAAGTGCAGGTTTTGGTCTCTTCAGTATTACTAAGGAAACACACCTGTGAACCCACCATGTACAAAAAACAAAAGTACATTTCTTCTTGAGCTCACAAACACAAAAGCTCAGAACAGCCACCTCACCATTCCCCCTGTGAACCCACCATGTACAAAAAACAAAAGTACATTTCTTCTTCTTGAGCTCACAAACACAAAAGCTGGGAACAGCCACCTCACCACTCCCACTGAAAATTCCATCCATTCCACAGATAAAACTGAAGTGGTACCTGACCAAGACCTCTCCAAAGAAAGAAAACCAAAACAAGCCTACATCTGATCCCCCATTACCTTTTCTGTAAACAAGTCTGCTGACAACAACAATCGTTATTGTGCTGTCATCCCTCCTCGAGGGGTCTGGAGTGAAGTCGGTGGGATCCACAGCGTTGGGGATGACCGAGACTATCCGTGGGTCCAGGGCTGCTCGCAACACCGTGTTCTCCTTGCTGGTGTAGGAGACGCAGATGATGTGGTTGGTGTCGCACAGGGACACCGTCAGCAGCTTGTTGGTCAGCACCGAGCTGACATCGGCGAAGCCGAAGAGGGAGTGGTCGGTGAACACGGTGCGCAGCCCCATGCTCTTGGCGTGGAACAGGGCGTCGTGCGCCATGGCCGAGAAGGAGCTGTGGGCGTGCACCACGGTCACCCGCTCCCGCACGAAGATGTACCTGAGCAAGGGCAGGCTGTGGAACAGCGTCGTGGCCGTGGACTGGTTGTACATCACCTTCAGGGGCAGGTAGTAGACTTTGAGCCCGCAGGTGAGGTAGCGGACGCCCTTGCGGTGGCCGTAAGCGTGGGTGACCACCAGCACCTTGTGGCCGCGCTCGATGAGGCACTGTGACAGCTGGTACACGTGGCTCTCCACGCCCCCCATGTTGGGGTAGAAGAAGTCCGACACCATGCATACGCTGTGCGCCGCTGTGCCCTCCATCCCGGGCCCGCTCCTGCAGGGGGAAGGAACCACAAGGCGCCATCACTCGCCGGCTGCCGCCCGCCACGACCCCCGGCCCCCTCAGCGTCGGCGGCGCCGCCGGGCCCGCCACGCGTCCCGGCAGGCCGCACGAAGGGA